>NC_063171.1:36439742-37062798 GCF_023159225.1 Perognathus longimembris pacificus | reverse complement strand
ATTCTGGCCATGGGCCAGGGGCTACGAAGTCAGAAAAGACAGATTAAAAGGTGGTCACCTGACTTCCCGCTACTCAGTCTTAACTTCAAATATAACCTTCCTCTCCCCAGGGAGCAGCAAGTATCTACCCCTACTTTAAAATCTTAGGGTGTCAGACATAGCAGTGTGCACCCATAATCCCAGCTACTTGGGAGTTACAGGAGGATCATGGGTCCAAGCAAAAACACAAGACCCTATCTTTAAAAAGGGTCCAAGCAAAAACACAAGACCCCATCTTTTAAAACAAACAAACAACAACAAAGCACTAAGAGCAAAAAGACTAAGTCGTGTAGCTCAAGTGAGTAGAGTGATTGTCTAGCAAGCACAAGGCTCTCCCTGAGATTGAACACAAGGCTCTGGGTTTACGCCTCAGTCCTAGGAAGAAAAAAAAAAAAAAAAAGATGGTTAGGAATGAAATGTAAAGTTTTAGTCTCTAAATTCTTCTCTCTCTATGAAAGTGTCTCCTTTATTAAAGAAGGGCTAATTATCTCTGGTGAACCACATACTGTGGGTTTGAGGCAATACAATTTGTTACAGACGAATCCACTCTCTGATGTTCCTCATTTTTAATTCTTTCTCATGATGAATGTACTTTGAACCGTCCTCCCCCCCCAAAAAATCCTGTGGAGAGAGTTAGGCATAACTAAATGTCTGGTAGTCATCCACCCTCAAAAGCTCATGTGGTTGAGTTCGAATTCAGCGGCATGAAGACAGAGCAAACGTGTGATGTTTTTTGAAACTTCCTGCTCACAAAAGGCTTAGATCACAAGAAAACACAATTGCTTATTTCAGGGAATTTCCCAACACAATCGCTCCTGCCATCATTAATGTGGTAGCTGGGGTCTGCGGCGAGGCCAGGGGAAGGCCTTGTTGGTCCTGATGGCTGTAGTCTGCACACCGTCCCCTGACTGCTGCTGCCCCCTGCTGCCCACCCCACTCCCATGCGTGCAGGACTCAGTCATGCTACAGGCCGCTTCTGCCCCCTACTGGCTGAAAGAGGTCCTGGGTATTCTTCACACCCCTAGGAACCGGCTGGAATTTTTCTCTTTTTTTTTTTTTTATTTAATTTTATTGTCAAGATGATGAACCAAGGGGATGCAGTTACCTACGTAAGGTAATGAGTACATTTCTTGTCAAACATTGCTACTACCCCCTCCTTCATTTTTCTCCCACTTTCCCTCCCCACCCCCACCAGTCACCCGGGGCCCCCAAGTTGTAAAGTTCATTTCCAACATACTGTTTTCTGTCTCTTTTATTGGCAAGCAGGACTATTCCTAAGTACTCAGCCTTTTCCCAACCTCCCTTCATTTTGATTAGAAAATTCTACATGGGCCTAACCCCCTCACTCCAGAAAAATACATAAAAGGTCTGTAAGTAAAACCTTGCATTCCTGCGATTCTTTCCTTGCCAATAGGAAAACTGCTTGGGGGAGGGGGGTTCAGAATGAAAAAGACACCCATCTTGAACCCTCTGGGAAGTTTCTTTGATTTACAAAGGGGAAGAGACAGACATTAACTTGCTCCTGACCCATCCCTCATTCTGCCTTTCTCCTTCTTTCCTTCCTCCTCTCTTCTCTCTCCCTGTCTTATGACAGTGTCTTGTTCTCCTTTCCTCTTTCCTTTCACTCTTTCTCACCTCTCTAGCGCTCCTTTTCTAACACTGCAGGAGTTCTTAGCTTCTTAGTCTAGAGGGGAGTTGCACATAAAGGTCTGTCCTTTCCTAAAGCCAGGTGAGTAATTTAGTTGAGCATCTTGGGAAGGACTAGAAAATTCCATGTAGAGCTGTACTCTGTGCTCCACATGTGTTCTACTCTGATGCTCTTTTGGGGTGGAAAAGAAAACACTTGCTCTGGGCCTGCAAGTTGGGCCCATGGGTCTACAGATATTTTCATCCTGGCCTCTTATAGAGCTGCCACTGAGCTTTCAGCAGCTGAGCCTCCCTTCGACGCGACAGCAGTTTTTAAATACTGAGAAGAATGTAAGGACCTCAGAGATGCAGGAAGCCAGGTAGCTATTCCTGCTTGCCTGAGCCAAACTACAAGCCACAACTCTGCAGTGTGGGCCTCAGCATTCCCTTGCTTTGTCTTCAATCTGAGAGTTACCTACAAGAGCTCTGTGACTGACCAGGGCCAGCCTGGTCCTGAGCAGCACAGATCTGGATTACTGCCTCCCAGTGGCAAGGGCCTCCAGGGGTTTGCTGAGTGTTACCTTGATAACTCCAAAAAGGCTCTCATCCACCTCAGAGCTCATAGCTTTAGTCCGGTAGCGAGTCCTGTTGCGTGACCTGTTGGAGGCAGTGGAAGAGGAGCTCAGGATACCACTTGTGCTTAGAGGCTGCAGGAAAAGGCAGAAAGCAGGGGTCATCAGTGCTCAGTGGCATCCAGACCCTGAGTAGCAAACACTTCTCAGTCTGCGCTGGAGGCCAAAGGAATATAACTTAGGTAAAGCCCAGAATAAACCCTGTAATGTAGGGCAAAGAGCATCAGGTAGACAGCATCCTCATAGAAGCAGGAGGTCTCTTGGTAGAGGCAAGGCACATTAAGTATACACACACTCTCTCTCTCTCTCTCTCTCTCTCTCTCTCTCTCTCTCTCTCTCTCTCTCTCTCTCTCTCTCTCTCTCCTTAATCCCAGGAACAGAAGAAGGCCAAATTGGCCAAGAAATACATGGGAAGGGTAAAGAAAACAGGAATCGTAGGAAGAGGAGTGCAATTTCACCTCATTGCCTCAGTGGCTTGAGCTTCCCACCAAAACAACCTCTTGCAGGGCAATTTAAACTATTTCCCCAGAAATGTGTAAATCCCTCTTTATCCCCCAATCTTCTCAACCTGAGCTCTAGGTCCCTTTCCCAAATGGCATGCTTCCTGGCCTCCTTCGTATCTGGCAATCTCCCAAGGTCAGAGTAGAAACCGGAAGATAAAAAAGGATGTTAAAGCACCTTATATTTGGTTGATGTCTAATTCTTTAAGGAGTTGATGGATACTAAAAGACTGTCCACTGAGAGGCTGGGGATATGGCCTAGTGGCAAGAGTGCCTGCCTCATATACATGAGGCCCTGGGTTCGATTCCCCAGCACCACATATACAGAAAATGGCCAGAAGTGGCGCTGTGGCTCAAGTGGCAGAGTGCTAGCCTTGAGCAAGAAGAAGCCAGGGACAGTGCTCAGGCGCTGAGTCCAAGGCCCAGGACTGGCAAAAAAAAAAAAAGACTGTCCACTGAAAGGGTGAACAAATGCAGCCATGGTACTCACTAGCTAGAAAATGAACTCTACAACTTGTGGGTGAGGGTGAGAGGAAAAACCTGGGAGAGAGCCAGGGAAGGAGTGATATCATCTAAAAAGAAAATGTAGCCCCTCTATACATCATCTTTAAAATAATAAAAAGTATTTACAAAAAAATAAGTGGGGCTGGGAATGTGGCTTAGTGGCAGAGTGCTTGCCTAGCATGCATGAAGCCCTGGTTCGATTCCACAGTACCACATAAACAGAAAAAGCTGCAAGTGGTGCTGTGGCTCAAGTGGTAGAGTGCTAGCCTTGAGCAAAAGAAGATCAGGGACAATGCCCAGGCCCTGAGTTCAAGGCCCAGGATTGGCACGCGCGCGCGCGCGCACATACACACACACACACACACACACACAAAGTAAAAATAAAGAAGATTGTCAGCTGCAATCAGGCAAACAGCTAACCAGTTTATAATATCCACTATGTGGTTTCTCTCTCTCTCAAGAGTATGCATTCGTCATCGAACCCAAACTCTAGGTATCTTCCATGTTTGGCAAATTCACTCATCTAATGCTGTGGGAGACTGAGCTGGTCTCCAATGACCAAAGCTGAAAACATCAGATATTTGTCTGCCCAGTCAGGCAGGAACCTAGGCTGTGTCAGTGAGATCACTCCTGCCTGACAGCAATGAGGAAACCAATGATGTAAGATACAGAGAATCCTTTCTGACAGAGGCAGCTGAGGTTGCAATACCCAGTGTGTCTGGGACAACACTGATGAGGACACCAGCAGCAGCAGCCTACACTCAAAGCCAGCAGTGTTGGTGGGCAAGGGTACCTTGTGGGGCCTTCTGTTTTTGTTTTTGTGTTGGTTCCAGAGGCAGGGTCTCCCCGTTCCTATAATCCAAGTCTACTTTTGCCACCTTGGCATCAAGTCTGTTGGCTCTCCAAAATCCTCTCAGTGCATTCCTTTCTACTTAAAGTTCTATTTTGTTTAATAATCAAGAGCCCAACAAACACAACCACCAATCCAAAAAATCAAGCCAGCTTCAGTCTGGTCTCAAGAGTGCAAGTCTATCCCCAGGAAGCAATTTCTGCAAGGGCTTTTGGATGACTCCAAAGCTGATTCAAAGCTCACTTTGGAGTACCCCATGCCTCCCTCCCCACATCTCTTTAAGCTGGGCTACCTTGGGGAATGGGCTAGATAAACTGGGCCTCTCCAAGCCTGAGAGCATCATCAGCCTATCAAGAGAACAGGGTAAACAGAGAAATGGACTGTTCATTCCAGGTCACTTAACACTGGACAGTTATTTTGAAAGCTCTCTGTGAACTGCCATTACCAACCAGCCTCCTCCCCACCTCCAGCACCTGTTCCACCTGTATCGGGTTTTCACACTAAACTGGGCAATGACTCTCCAGCTGGCTCTGTTCTGAACAATGGGCACTGCTGTATGTGCCTTCCCCTCGAGCCCAGTACTGCCAGCAAAAGGATTACAGACGGAGCCTCCCCCTTCACATCCTCAGTCAGCCCCAACACAGCAGAGCAGAGAAGCTCAGATTTATGAGGAGGTAAATATAGCAGCCAGAAGATGCCTAATAACAGTCTCTGAAGGGTTATTAGATGGTAGGTGGTAAGAAACGCTCCTCTTTCTACTGAAAATAGACTAAGAGGAAATGAATAAAAAACTGCAGTAGGTGGGATGGAGGCTAAGTATTGAGAATAACTGGAAAGTGGAAGGCCTCAGATCATGAGGGATGGGGTGAGTTCTGTATATAATTCAGAAAGGAGGTGTCGGGCCTAGCACACTGTAAGGACCCAGTACACGTTTGATGAAGAACAATGAAATCTGAGCAAGATGGCTTCCCAAGGACTACAGACCAGACTGAGATCAGAAGGGTTTGGGAGAACACGTCTGATCAATTCCGAGTCACTCCACCATCCACATTTTCCAGACCGCGTCTGTGGTCTGCACTGCGGGTAATAATCTACGTGAAAGGGCTTTAGAGTACAGATGGAAAGTATTATTATTATTTTGCATTTGTTTTCCTGTTTCTTTTCCAGGCCTCCCACAGGTTTTCCCTAGGCGAAGTGCCCACCAGACTGCAGGTTCCTCAAGGCTGAGGCGGCGGCTCCTCACTCCCCGGCCCTTGGGGCCCAGGTCAGAAGGAAGTCACCACAGGAAATAATCAACTGCCTGAGCCGAGAAGTCAGAACAGAGGAAGGAAAACAGATGACCACAGAAAAGTGGCCTTGAGCAGGCCACAGGGAAGCTCCGAGCGCCAGGGGTGGACGTCTGAGCAAACCTCATTTGAAAACTGCTGACTTTGGAGCCACAAGCCATATCCCAGGGCTAGAATAACCAGTTTTGCCAAGAGTAACAAGAAGGACTAGGGAGGTCACTGTGTAAATGGACCAGAAAAAATGAAAAACCAAGCAGAAATGAAAAGTTGGATCCCCCTGGGCCAGAGGCAGTAGCCAAGAGGCTCTTTTAGGAGGTGAAAGGCTGGTTTTACTTCTTGCATGAACAAATAAATATTCCTAAGAAGCTCAACAGTGGCTAGAGAGAAGCCTGCCTGGTCTGGCTTGTGGGGAAGGCAGTTCATGAAGGAAAAGCAGCTCTGCCCTGCTCCCAGTAGCTGAGGCAGCAGGGGGAGCTAGGCCAGGGCAAGACAGATTGTGGTCAGGTAGTGACGTCAGCCTGGCTTTAATGCCCTCATCTTGGTGACTCCCTTCTCTTCCTAAAACCATCCCCCATTTCAAGACCATAAGAATCCTGCAAGATACCAAACATCAGTGGCTTACATGTGTAATCCTGACTGCTCAGAAGGCAGAGATCTGAAGATCAAGTATGTTTTGTTTTGGTTTTTTTGCCAGTCCTGGGCCTTGGACTCAGGGCCTGAGCACTGTCCCTGGCTTCTTTTTGCTCGGCCTTGAGCAAAAAAGCTAAGGGCTAGCACCCAGACCCTGAGTTCAAAGCCCAGTGCTGATACACACACACACACACACACACACGTATCTAGCCAGAGTAAGGGGCTCTAAGAGACAGTCCAATGTAGAAAGATTATTGGCATAAGCATCGATATAAGGAAATCTCCATTAACATATTAGTTTTAAAGAAAACGTATTTTAACGCATACGTAAGTATTCCTATAGAAGTGTTTTGAGGGAGGGTATGCATTCAAGATGGATCACAGGAAGAATCTTCACAGAACTATCTAACGGTAATTTTAGGTGAATTTTACCATCTTAAGATGTTTCTCTTATTGAGTAATTTCTTGCCACGAGTAGGGAACTATTTTTATGGTCAAGAGAAAATAAGAAAAGTTTTATTTAGCTGAGAATGAAGTAGTGATCAAGGGCCTGGAACCCCAACTCTGAAGGCAAGAGATTACAACCCGCAGAAACCACAGCACTGTAGAGGCCAACACCAAGGGTGTGGCACTCAAATCCAGCAGGACAGAGATGACATAGGATTGGAATAGCTCGGTGTGGAGTTTCTCTGATGTCATTCCAACACCTGTCACCTGAACAAAGACAAAGGTATGTCCTTTCCTCCCTGCCCTTGGGGTCTAGTTTCTCTCTTGCCCAGAGCCACCACACACCAGCAAATTCAGGCTTCACACTCTTGGTCTGGCTCTACTTCCCTTCCTACAAACTTTGCTTACTAAGAAGATGGCGATTCCCACACACCAGACCCCGTGCCTTTTATTCTGAGTGATCTAACCGGTTATCCTTTCTCCAAATGGACCAGGTTGCCCACGGGTGGGGATGCCACCTGAACATGATACCCCAGTCAGTACTGACATCCCTTTCCCTTCTTCTGGAGGAGGTTATATTAATCTCTCAAACGCTCATACATAGCACAGGACTTCCATCCACACAACAGGCCTGCCAGGAATCTCTGGGACCTACCACTGCTGAAGCGTGTCCTTAAGTTCACCCAAGTAGTCGCCTTTTCCACCCACAATCAGTTCCCATAGCCTTAGGCCACCCACCCCCTTCCTGCCTCTCAGGGACCAGCCCACTCAGGCTCTGGCGTCCCCTTTACAACCCCACCTTGACCTTGGTGGCCTTCTCCTCTTCATGACCCTGATAGTCCTCAGGAGACCAGGGATGCCCCCCAAGCCTGCCACATTCGTCCCCATCTCTCTTCAGGGCCTTGTAAACCAGGGACCCTCCTCATCCATTCATCCATTCACAATTATTGGTTGAGTACCCACTGGATGAAACTGAGGCTCAACGGGGCATTAGGCAGCCTATCCATGATCACCCTGCTAGTTATAGGGCCTCCACCTGCCCTACACACACACACACACACACACACACACACACACACACACACACACACAATTCTGACCAGTGAGGAGCCCTGGCTAGATTGGAAGAGGAAGAGGAGGAGGAGGAGGGGTGGGACATCTCTCCCTGCCAAGCTTTTCCCACCGTCCTCCCAAATCCCAGGTATCCCGCACCCCTAGACTGAGCTCCAACTCCTAATCGCACCGCTCCTGAGCTCCGGCCCAGGTCAGGACGTCCCCCCCCCCTCCCCACCCCCCACCCCCCACCCCTGCGCCCAGCCTCACCATCTCCGCCTGTCTGCTGCGGGAACCACCGCACCGCCGCCAGCGCCCTGGGGCGCAGACGCGTTGCCACAGCAACCGCCAGCCCGCGTTCTCCGCTCGGGCTCCGCCCCAAGTTCCGCCCCGCCCAACTCGCCGCGAGGACGGTACCGGAGGGCTCCCCAACCTTTCCGGCCCAGAGCTGGGGCGGGGAGCCGGGCCTCTGAACAAACACGCTCAGCTCTTCTGCTTAGCTGTGGCTGAACTGAAAACCCTAAAGGGGTCTACGATGAGCCCAGGGTGTGTGGGGGGAACGGGCGGGGGTGGGGGGTGGCGGTAAAGATACCTCTAGAGCCAGGCTCAGGGTCAAGGTCTTCCCCTAGGATCCCAACCTAGGTTACCATGGTTACTGTTGCCCCAGTGCCCTGGAGGAGCCTGCTCAAACTTGATGGGAGCAGGGGCATCAAACAAGTTTCAAGACTCCAGAGAGTCCGGTGGGACCAAAGAAAAAACTTTCCAGCCCTAAGTATGTGCTTGAGTCCGAAGCAAACCCTTTAGAGCAATGGGCACCATGCTGGGCACCTGCAGCCCATGCTTATAATCCTAGCTAGCTATTCAGGAGGCTGAGATATGAGGATCACAGTTCCCAAGCCAACCCTGGGAGAAAACTCTGTGAGACTCTTATCTCTCAATAACCAGCAAAAAGCCAGAAGTAGGACTGTGGCTCATCAGCCTTGGGCAGGGAAGGTCCCCTGGAGAACGCATAGCAGGGCCCTGAGCAACATGTCCGCCTGGTCATGTATTTGTTTAACTTTACGAAAGTGAGTTGATTTAAGGAAACATTGATTTTGGACTTAGTGAAACATGTTAGTGTGGTGTCCAACAGTTGCGTGTTACAGTTCAGTTACTGTCCGCTGTCCTGGCGTAGGAAAGGATTCCTGCAACATTCCTTCTATTCAGCTGCTATGTCATCTCATAGGATGTTTGGGCGGCAAAGGATCAGCCAACCCTCCCCCCCGCCCCCAGAACTGTGCTCTCTGAGTAACACAAAAAGGATCTGTGAAGGAAAAGGAAAACAAGGTTTGAAATGTTCATGGCCACGAGCCAGTCTATGAAAGAAATTCTTCCGACCATCAGTGGTGTAAAACTGTAAGCAAGAACTCTGGTGTTATCAGTGCCTTGGTCAAAACAAAACTTCTCTCTGGCCAAAAAGAAACACAGTAAGGCAGCTTATATTTTTGCACACACACTAAAACCTCTCATGGGAGAAAAGCTGCCCGTGGATCACCTAAGTGGGGAGACTACTTCCATTTTTCCCACACTATGATGTTTTCCTTTTGCATTCCTCTCCTAGACAGAGTATTTTCAGCCTTTGAGTTTTCCTAAGTATACTGAGATGGTCTCTCCACCTTAAAACTATTTAGTCTTGGGTACTCATTTACCACGACTGCTGTAACACATTACCATGAATTTAGTAGGAGAAAAAAAAATGAGTTCTAGAGTCTGACACAGGTTCTGCTGAGTTGGGTGGGTCTCAAGGTATCTATCCTCAAGGGCTGCATGCCTTTGGGAAGATTTCACTTCTGACACTGCCCATTCTTCTTCCCTCACAGCCTTCCCCCCCAACTGTAAAGCCAGTATTGGGGGAGGGAGGGTGCTTGACCATTCTGAAGTAATTACATCTCAGTCTGGAGGGAGAGGAGTAGCCTACCTGGATTCTCCAACGTCATCTGCCATTTCACAGTCTATAACTTAATCATATCTGCAAGGTCTCTTTTGCCATGCAAGGTAAATATTCACAATTATGGAGATTAGAAATTGAACATTCGGGCCAGGCACCGGTGGCTCATGTCTATAATGCTAGCTACTTGGGAGGCTGAGATCTGAAAGTCGTGAGTTGAAACAAGCCTGGTCAAGAAAGTCAGTGAGATTCTGATCTCCAATTTACTACCAGAAAGCCCAAAATAGAGTTGTGGCTAAAGCACTAGAGTGCTAGCATTGAGCAGAAAAACCTAAGAGACAGTACAAGACCCTGAGTTCAAGCCCTAGGACCAGCACCAGAAATAATAATAAGTTGAACAGTTGGTGGTGGTGCAGGAGATGGAGGCAGGATTGCAAACTGGAGACAGCTGAGAAAAGTTATACCTCAAAAGTAGAATGCGGACTAAAGCAATGGAGCTCCAGTGGTAAAGAGGTGGATATTTGGGCTTTGAGGTAAGGATAGGGCCAGTTCTTCTGCCTACCACACTGTGGGAGTTAACCAAGATATTTCCAAAGTCCTGCAATGCATTTTCAAAGACTTCGGAAGACAAAACAAAATGTAAACCATGTATTCAAAAAGTTGATACCACTTAAATATGCACGCCAAACTCCCTTTGAACTCTTTAATAATATTAAATTTAACAGATTTCTGACTTGGACATATGTTAGCCATATATTTTATTCTTCTTTGTGTTAATAGTACTGAGGTTTGAACTTGAGTTCACCAGGCAGATATTCTACCACTTGATCCACATGTCCAACTCCTTTGTCAGAATTAAATGTATGTATTAAAGGACATAAAATTGACTTAAAATTAATGGCTTGTGAAGCAAAACTGGCAAAGACAAGCAATGAAATTGGTACAAATTATCTTGAAATTGAGAACCAAATTTTACTACAATTTTCAGATTATACAAGAAAGGTAATTCAGTAAGCAAAATAGACAAGTACTGAGTAGAACAAGTAGGCAGTTAGATTGTTTGGTAATTCACTTAACAAGGAGAAGAAAATCACACAAACACATTGAGATAATATTAAGTTTCTTGTAGACTTAACATAAAATACTGACTGACACGCAGTATGTGAACCTCTTATTACTATGCTAAGAGGAAGGTTTGTGACATACTGATTAATGGGTGCTATCAACTCAAAGAACATTTAAGATTAATTACTGAACAATGCTCTGAAATCCTACAACTCGTTGGAGAGGGAAGTTGAATACAGATTTCCCCCAAATCTGGCAATAATTATAAAAGCTGACATGATTTTACTCACAACAAACTGAGAAATTAAATATTTTAACCTATCAAAAATAATAAAATGTTGATCAATCCATGTTAGAAGGCTGAATTTTATTTTTGTCTCCAAAAAATTACTAATTCATTGCCATATGAAAAACATAACCATAATGCTAGGGTAATTAAAAAAACAAACAAACAAAAAACAGGCCAGGCACTGGTGGCTCATGCCTGTAATCCTAGCTACTCCTAAACGGAGATCTGGACATCATGGTTCAAAGCCAGCATGGGCAGAAAAGTCTGTGAGACTCCTATCTCCCAATTAACCACCAGAAAATCAGAAGTGGCAGTGTGGCTCAAAGTGGTAGAGTGCTAGCCTTGAACAAAGAGCACAGGGACAGCACCAAGTACAAGCCCCATAACCAAAAAACAAACAAAAACATGTTTCTTAGTTATTTTAAGTAGTTAATCCATGCAAATCTTACATTGCCTTTCTAGATGATGTGATTTATATTTTCCAGATTCTTTTAAGTATATAATTTGTTATGATTTCTTCTGCTATTCCAAATATTTATTTCTGTAATTATTTTTTTGTGCTCATGCTTTTGTATTGCTTTCTCAGATGGAACTTCCAAAGGGGCATAAGCTTCAAGCCTCACAAAACCAAGTTCCAGCCCTGATAAGTAGGGAGGAAACCTTTCCCTTCTCAGCAGAACTTGGCTCAATAGTGCAGCCGCATCCGGTGGAGCTGGGATCTGAGCCCTTTCTCTCCCTCCCCTCCCTCAGCCAACTCTGCCCACTCCTCCCCTGCCTTCCTTTTCCCTCTTCTTCCTTTCCCTCTAATTTCTATATGCGCATCTTTGGAGTCCTGTTCCTCCTACTTTGATCTGCAAGCTCTGGTTTCACTCTTCAGTAGCCTTGGGAGTTCACAGCCTATTTTCAATGCCTGGCAAGTCATGGGCTGAGAACAATAGAGAGGGTTGAGAGGTTAAAGATGCCAGAAGCGAAGGGGTCCACATCCTCTGTCTGACTCTGACCTTATCATCACCTCCAGCTGCCTGACCCTTGCCACCATGGCACCACTCCCAAGAAAACTCAGAACAAAACCTGGATTGCAAGCCAGGGACCAGTCCCCAAGCCAGGAAGAGGGGTGGGGAGCTGAGAAGCCTGAGCAGAGTCCAGAGCCCTGGGTTAGACTTGGTCCTGGCACTCCCTCCTTCCCTCCCACTGGGTCTTGGGGCCTCAAGGGCATCTGGTCAGTCACCCTACTAGTCTCTGAGATGCTCACCCCACTGCCTGAGGCAGGAGACACAGGAAGTTTGACTCTGATGAATAAGCATATTTAATGGGAGGAGGCTGGGAGACCAGCCTTTTGGTTCAAATGAAAAGTCTGGCTTCTCACTTAAGCATGTCTTCTGTCCAAGAACAATGAAAAGGAAGGCTGGTTCCCTACTTTTCCTCTCTCCAGCCCTCCCCTTCCCCAGTCCCTCTGAAACGCAGTTGGAAACCATGCTTTCCCACTCTGAGCTGGCAAATACTGCTATTAGGTAAGGAAGAAGAAAAAGCAGAGTGGAATGGGGTGTCTGGCCATGGATTCAGAATGAGTTCCCATGTTCCTGTCGAAGAGCTTGCACTACATGGTTGTGATTCTTTGTTAGTGATGCTGCTTTCTCTTCTTTGCTCAGACCTAGGAGTTCTCCAGTATACAGCCCCCTCCCCTCATTCCCTGGACTAACGCTCTGTTTGATCTTTGGTAGCTTGATTCTTTGCCATAACCCCACCTAGAACAGCTTGGAGGAAGCTTTTCATGCTCTGTTCCCTAGAGCTGAGAGAAGGTGCTTGGGGCTGGGAATATGGCCTAGTGGCAAGAGTGCTTTACATGAAGCCCTGGGTTCGATTCCCCAGCACCACTTATATAGAAAACGGCCAGAAGTGGCACTGTGGCTCAAGTGGCAGAGTGCCAGCCTTGAGCAAAAAGAAGCCAGGGACAGTGCTCAGGCCCTGAGTCCAAGGCCCAGGATTGGCAAAAAAAAAAAAAAAAAAAAAAGATATAGGAGAAAGTGGTTGGGTGAGTTTGGATCAGGGCACCAAGGGTTGACCCCTAACCTAGGCTGGTTTTCTCACTGATGAGGTTGATTAGTCCCTAGGAGAGAGAGAGGTGTTGTGAAGATAAGGCCAGGCTTCATCCAGGGGAGCTGTTTTCTTTTTCTGCCCCCAGCTGCGGGAATAGGAGGGGCTGTTCTTTGTTCTTCACATAACACAAAAGTCATCTCAGGAATCAGATCCTGTACTCTCTATGCTTCACAGACCTGTGAAGCTCCAGAGGCCGTTTCACTGTGCCCCTTCTTCCCAGAACCCATGAACTCTCCACACTGCCCTAAATTCTTCCAAAATCAAAATAAAACTCCAAATATAAATAAATACTTACATGCATGAATTATCTTACTCCAGCTATTGCCTGCTTTCCTTCTATCTTCAAACCCCTTTTCATTTTCCTGTTTTTAAAGACTGCCCCTGGGTCCCCACTGGGGCCGGGAAGAGACAAAAAAGAAAAGCAAATAGAAGGAAGAAATGTACCACTAAGCAGAAAGAATGGGAATGGATGGAGCTGGAATGGCAGGGGCATGGGGGTGGGACTGAAAGTGGGGGCCCCTGGGCAAGGCTTGTGGCTGGACACCCTGGACCTAGAGAGGGGAGAAAGGAAGGAGAGAAGGGGCACACACCAGAGACTACAGTGATTTGGGTACTACTCCCTCAGTCCAGAGGGATCAGACCAAGAAAGGCTGAAACATCAGAGTACCTTGCTGTTGGTTGACACCCTCTTTTCCTCATCTTCCCCCTTGCCAGAGACCTCCTAGACCACAGAAGATATTAGCCAATCTGCAACCTCCATGCTTTTTGAACGCCCTTAATCTCCACCCTCCTACCCCCTGGGCCAGTGTGTTGCCTGGTATCCTGGACACGCCTCCACATGCCTCCTGGCACCAGCTTCCCCGCCTACGTGACCAGCACAAGGCCCTTGACTGGGTGGCGGATGCTGAGATAAGGCCAAGGAGGGGAAAACCACCAAAGACAGGAAGTTGCACAGCCTGGTTTCCCTTGGCAACTGCACCACAATCACCAAACATTGCCTGGGAGGAGGAGGGGAAGGTTGCTGGTAGGGACAATGCTTGTTCCTGGCGGTAGTCAGGGCCCTCCTAAACCTTCATTTTCTTGTTACAGAAATAATTCCTCTCCAACCTCCAAGGATAATGCTGCCTAAGGATTATTGGAGGAAGCTTGTTTAAAATACAAATTTGGGACACCTCTCACCCCACCTCTCACCTTAGGTTCTCTGTCTGTGGATCTAATACGTCTCCTGGAAGCTGCATTTCTAACATCCCAGTGGTTTGGGTACTGGTGGATAGAGGACTTTGTTTACAGAAGAGATGCGTTTCAAGAAGGTGGGACTCCTTTTGACAGGGTTAGGAGAACATACAGGGTGGGGCCTGGGATAACTCACCACCCTGGGTCCCCTAGAGTCAAAGGACAGCCCCGTCTTTGGTAGTGCTGACTTTGGATATTTTCAAAATCAGGTGAAGGACCATGAATCTAAAGATCCAGATTTTAGTACACACAAAATCAACCTAAAACAGACTTTTACTCCTAGCTTCCATTACCATCTGTGCTAAGAATCAGGAGCCATGGGTAGATAGAGAAAACATGCTTTCAACTCTCAAGAACTGTGAGCTGCTGGGAAGAAAAAAAAAAATCACACACAGTTCCCTAGGCTTTCGTGTTTCTGTTCTCTCCAAAGGGCCTAAAGAGACTAAAGCCTTACCAGGAGGCTACAAGCCTTTCTGGAATTAATAGATATGCAAGTGCCTTGCAAGTGTACCTCTTGGGTATTGTCCCAGTGGTCTGACTAGCTTTTCACCGCTGGAAGTAAAGTGGGGCTCTCTGAAAGAGGCTAAGAAGGTCAGAGAGCCTTGAGAACAGCAGGATCCAGGGGCTGAGCCTCAGGCACCCTGTCAGCTCCCATTGAAAGTGGCCAGATCTCGGTTTGACTGGAGAGGTAGCTGCTGCAGAGCTGGACTTCCTGTACCCCTTTCCAAACCTGACCTCTCCCTTCCTCCACTGTGGCCTAGGCCTCCCCTCACAGGAAAACCGCAGCTCAAAGTAGCTGTAGGCTGAACCCTTCCTTAGGGTTAGTCATCTGACAGGGGAGCCCCAGGACAAGGCAAAAAAAATAAATAAATAAATAAAAAATAATAATAGTTGTTGTTGTTATTGCATCAATTTCTATTACTAAAAGGTTAACTCTCAGATGATCCATTTGCTGAGCCTGGCAAGTTTCACAATATCCTCATCTGTAAAATGGGAGGCATTCATAGTTTGTAGTGGTGTCTGCTTCTTCTCCTGGATTTCCCATCCCAGGAACGGCACTGTCTGCTCAGTTACTGAAGTTACAGGATGTCTTTCTTAACCCCTTTTCCTCTTCTTCAGACTGGATGATCGTATAACCTCCATTCTCTGTCCTGCACCCTCACAGAACTCTGTAAGAATGCAACTAACTCTCCATCATCCACTCAAAATCCTTTAGCCCTTGCCCCTTATATAAATGTCCAAACTGTTAATTTTGAAACTTCTGTGAGGATCTGAGCCTCCTGTCCCTTCTCAGTTATATCCCCATCACATCACTAAACTCTAGGTCTAGAATCTAGTTCTGCATATTTCCACCCATGACAGCCATGTGCATGCCACGGCCCTGCCTGGAACATGTCCTTACCAAGGCTGGCCGCCCCTTCGTCCTTCTAATTACTCTTCTGTCTTCCATTCAAATGGCATTATCTGGGGGCTGGGAATATGGCCTAGTGGCAAGAGTGCTTGCCTCATATACATGAAACCCTGGGTTCAATTCCCCAGCACCACATATATAGAAAATGGCCAGAAGTGGCGCTGTGGCTCAAGTGGCAGAGTGCTAGCCTTGAGCAAAAAGAAGCCAAGGACAGTGCTCAGGCCCTGAGTCCAAGGCCCAGGAATGGCAAAAAATAAATAAATAAAATAAAAATCAAATGGCATTAGCTGCCAGACATCAGCATGGTGTCACACCTAGACCCCTTATCATGCCACATTGTATTATAATTGGCTATTTATTTTTTCTCTTGTTCTCCAAGAACAACGACTGTGTTGTTAAGTTCCAGATTCCCTAGCACCCAGCAGGTATCTTACCTTGAAATATTTTTTGAGTATTTCATTCCAGCCACTTGGGAGTCAGTTGAGGATCTCAGTTGAAGGCCAACCTTGGTTAAAAAAAAAAAAAAAACATTTCTGATACCCTACCTGAACAAATAAGCTAGGGGTTGTGGTGCACACCTATACTTTCAGCTCCACGAGAGGCACAGAAGAATTGAAGACTGTGGTCCAAGGCGAGACCCAAGATGGAAAAAAAGAAAAAAAAAAACAACCAAGACCCTTTAAACAGTCATCTAAAATAAAGTAAAACAGGGCAGGAGATGTGGCTTAGTAGAGCAGTTGCCCAGCCAGCACAAGATTCTGAGTTCAAACCCAGTATTGCAAGGAAAAAAAGAAATATTTTTGAAATGATGAAAAATTGAAATATAAAGCTCTTAGCATAGTGAGTAGGGAAAAAAGGTAATATTATTATCTTCATTATCATCATCACCATGCTTATGTCCCACATTGAGCCATATTTCTCTCATAGAAGATGAATTCAAGCCAAGAGGCGATGGCTTAGGCCTATAATCCTAGCTATCTACCCTGGAGTCTGAAACCTGGAAGACTGAGGTTCAAAAGCCAACCCAAGCAGAAAGTTCGAATTAAGCAACAAAATTCTAGATTGGAAGTATGGGTCAAGTAGTAGAGTGCCAGCCATGAACAAGAAATCTTAACCAAGCCAGGCACCGGTGGCTCATGACTATAATCCTAGCTACAGATCTAAGGATTGCAGTTCAGCCTGAGTAGGAAAGTCTGTGAGACTCTTATCTCCAATTATTCACCAGAAAACTGAAAGTGGCACTGTAGAGCACTAGCCTTAAGCAGAAAAGCTCAGGGTCAGCGCCCATAACAGAAAGAAGGAGGAGGAGGAAGAGGAGAAAGAGAAGGAGGAGAAGGAGGAGGAGGAAGGAGAGGAGGAGGAGGAGGAAGGGGAGGAAGAGGAGGAGGAGGAGGAGGAGGAGGAGGAGGAGGAGGAGGAGGAGGAGGAAAACTGACCAAAAGAACACAAAGCCCTGAATTCAAACCCTATTACCAGAATGTACACACACACACACACACACACACACACACACACACACACACACACACACAATTCAAGGGTTGGAGGTATGGCTCAAGTGGTAGAATACTTGCCTAGTAAGTATAAGGCCCTGAGGTCAAACCCCAGAATTGCCTCCTAAAAAAAGAAAACCAATTCAAAATTCAGATCCTCTTAACAGAGGGTTGAAACAGTGTGATAGCTCTGGTGTCTGAGGGAGTAGAATTTATTTCTTTGTTTGTTTTTGTCTTGACAGTTGTAGGACTTGAACTCGGCCTGGGCACTGTCCTTAAACTCTTTTTGTTCAAGGCTAGTGCTCTACCACTTTGAGCCCCAGCTCCACTGTTGGTTTTCTGGTGGTTAATTAGAGACAAGAGTCTTACGAACCTTCCCGTCCAGGCTGGCCTTGACTTGCAATCCTCAGGTCTCAGCCTTCTGAGTGGCTAGAATGACAGCATGAGCCACCAGTGCTTAGAGTGAGGGAGTGTTTTCATGGCCCCTTCCCATGCATTTCAAGTACCCAGTGACATTGCTCAGTCTGTCCCAGCTGGTCCCTGGAATCAGCCTGACTCTGGCCTCGGACCACTCCCATCCTAGGCAGAGAAGAGCCCCTCTCTGCCCTACTAACCCTTGACCTCTTCTCACAGAGCCAGTGACTTCTCCTTTTCCTAGAGAAGTCCTTCAGACAAGCCCCCTGACTCCCCAGGGCAGATCAGGGGATGATACCTGAAAGAGGTAACCCCAGCTCCCCTGTGGGATTCAGGATCCAACCAGGACACTAGGGGGATGGCAAGAGATGGAGAAGTATGTCGTCTCCAGCAGCACATAATCTTCAAGCAGAGCCCATGTATCAACATCCCCTACCCCCAAAAGGGCTGACATGGAGTAGACCTTCAAAAAGTGCTGAATGAATATATGAATGAAGAAAACCAGTTTGCACCTGAGTTTCCCCAGGCAGAACTGTCCATTTCCCTGCACTTGGAAATGAGATGTGCCCTATTTATTAAAGACATTCCACTTGACCCTTTAGAGATTCCAGAGGCTAATAACCTTCAGAGTCAAGAGGATCATTTTTCTCTATCTAACCTACATTTCTCTAGATGCAACTACAGGGCATTTTTTTCCCCTAATCTACTTCTCTGGCCACTGGGACTATAGCCTATTTCTTTGCAAGGAGACAGTTACTAATTTACTCTTTCAACCTTTTCTTCAACAAATTTAATCCCAGGCCCTTTATTGTTCCCTCCCTGGAGTCCTATTGTCCAGCCCTTTCCTTGTTCCACTGCTCCTTGGGCCATTTGCCAACTTCTCAAGCTTCAAGCCGTACAGGCAGGAATGGGACATATTGTTCTCCACAAAGCCAAGTACAAATACACAAATGCCTACGCACACAGAATCAGCACCTCTGCACACCCATTATCCCCGATGCTGGGTAAACACACATTCACAAGCAGTGTCCTCACTCAGTCACAGATCCATCTCATCCTACCTGAGGCCCCCGAGCCCTGATAATGACAACTCCCCTCACATCTGTGTGTACATGAATGTGAACAGGCCTAGGTTTTTATCCACAGGTGAGCCAAATGGGGAGGAGCTTCTCAAATTCTGAAACTCTCCTGCTCCTCCTTTCCCCAACTCTCCTTTTCCATTGGCTACTGTGAGCCAAACCTACTTTCCTTCCACCTCCCCAGAAATTTTCCACTTCAACCCTTAAGGCAAAGAGTAAATGAACCGAAGTAGTCTCCTACCTGTTCATCCTGCCTCCCTTCCCATGCTTTGACTCCAAATCCTACATGTACCTCCCACTGGCCCAGAGCATTCACACCACCCTCCATCTCCTTCCCAGCTTCTAGTCCTCCAGCTGCAGGGGAGCGAGGTTTCTTGGGATTTTTAACCTTTTGGATATGAGCAATGAGGAAGCATGAGAGCTGACAAATGAGCCAGTTTCCATTTCAGATCCAGTGACTAGTTGGGTTGCTGTGGCTCTGGGTTATCTGGGCACCGTGTTACCAGGCCAGGAGATTCATTCACTCATTCAGCAATTATTTATCTAGCATCTACAATATCCATGATCAAAACAAACAAAAGCCTGCCTCTACAGTATAGACTCTATGGGTGGAGACAGAAAATAAGTAAAAAAAATATTGGTGCCAGCTGGTAATAAGTGAAAACAGGGTGGAGTGTAGACTGAGGTGGCATGTGTAATTGTAAGTTGGTCAGGATAGGTAATACAAACCCAAATAAGGTCCTGAAGTTGATAAAAAAAAAAAAAAGCAAATCATGCTGCCACCTCAAGTGAGATTACTCCAGGCAGCTAGAACAATCCTGCTCATGAAGTGTTAGAAACACCAGTATTAGAAAGTCATGGAGAATGGGCTCTAAGAAAAAGGGGCATGATACAGAGGACTTTTCCTTCTGTTATCAGAGCTAGAACCCACCCTGGACTCCAGGGCCTAAACCCATGGCAAGAAAAATGAAGGGCCAAACCAAGGATGAAACTGTGACCTCGGATAAAATGTTAACAAGCAAACAGAAAAAAACCAAAAGTTTTTAACTGGAAGAAGGAGGTGAATTGGGCACTGGTAAGTCATGCCTATAATCCTAGCTACTCAGGAGGCTGAGATCTGATCATTAAGGTACAAAGCCAGCCCCAGCAGGAAAGTTCATGAGTCTCATCTCCAATTAAAGAGCTAGAAGTAAGTGGAGCAGTTGTTCAAGTGGTAGAGCACTAACCTTGAGTAAAAAAGCTCAGGGACAGTGCCCATGCCCTGAGATCAAGCCCCAGGACCAGCATACACACACACACACACACACACACACACACACACACACACACACACGAGCTGAAGCCACCATGAGATGAATTGTGAGGACACATAAAGGTGCCTCACCGAGTGTGACAGGTGGTGAACTCAGCCAGAAGGGAAGTGAGCACTTCTGAAAATGTTCCTCTAGGAGTAGGAGAGGGCCAACTAATATTTCCTGGACCTAGCTCCGCAGGACTGTGGTGCTGCTAAGGATCAGCTTTCCCCTAGCCCTCAACCACACAAACCCCACATTTCCATCTCCACACTTCCATTTTGTGAGCACTTATTATGTGCCAGCATTAATATACAGTGATTGCCACGTGGCTCTCATGTTATCTGCACAGCAACTTTGCTAGCAACTGTATTCCTTCAGTTTAAGAGATGAGGAACACTTTTCCTGACGCCCACAGTCACTCCTCAGCCTCATTTGTGGCCCAGCCTGGAATAGCACAGGCTGAGCTGGACCCTCAGCCACATTGATCTGGGCTCAAAGCCTCAAACCTCTGCTCTTCCACTTCATTGCTATGTGCTCTTGGCCAAGTTTCTTGCCCTATTTGGGACCTAGGAGATAAAGTGAGAGCAATAATACTAAGATAGCCACCTCCTGGACTTCTGTGAGAATCTACTAGGATGAACGACAGTACCAGCCTTGGGGCATCTCAGAAAATGATGAAGGTGGCCAATAATTTGTAGCTTTAAACAACTAAATCAGGAAAGGTCACAATTTTTTTTTCTCTAGCTTATAAGTGAGCTCACTGTTTTCTCTGCCATGACATCATTCCCTCTTACTGGCCTCTCTAGTCCACAAAGACTTCCTGAGAAGATAAAGGGGTTGGGGGGGGGGGGGGTGACAGTTAATCCTTTGGGAATTTGCACAGAGACTGCAGCCTATCTTATCTAAGCTACAGCCCCTGGGAATACAGTAAGCAAATAACCATCTCTCTCATAGTGTAGTGATGTCAGGATAAGGCTGGGAACTACAAAACACTGGTTTGGGACAGGACACATACTAGGTGTTCCTCGCTAGAGGCAGAGAAATGAGAAGGGGGTGGGAATGAAAGCACAGCAGTTGCAAGCCACTGTGTCATCTAACACCCTCAGGCACAATTTATAGCTTTCTCTTCCAACAGAAACACAGACCTACTAAAGAAGAAGACAGAACACCAGATACCAGACCCTTGAGAATGGCTACTGGGTGTGGGACCTAATAGATGAGACTAGCCTAGGATTCCTGGGAGTGAAGGTGACACAGGTTGCAAACCATGGGCAAAACACTCATTTCTGGGTTAGGCTGGCAGGAAACTGGAGACAACGTGACACAGGGTTGATTATATTGGTCCAAGGCCAAGGTAAGAGACCTGCAGCGGGGCAGCTGCTAGGTTTTCCCCAGCCTGCAGCCCACAGGGCTTAGGATCCATCCACGAGACCTTTTCCCATTAGCCAACACCAACTCATTCTCTCCCATTCCAGTTCCCACCTGGCCATTCCAAACCCCACCTTCAGCCCTCAAGGGAGTGCAATGGAATCCACAGGCCACCTTGCCCTGAGGCTGCCAGAGAGGCCTCTTACTGAACTGAGAGGCCTCAACTGCACTTCTCAAGATTAGGGCTGTATCACCCTCCACCCCTCACAGTGACTGAGCTGCTCTGGCTGGAGGGGCTAGTCCAGTCAGGAGCACCAGCTCCATTACCTGGTAGGAAGGGTCTCACCTTCCTGTAACCATTATCCACATGCTCTGAATCAGAGCTCTTACCCAAAGACAGCTGGAGGCCCTGTCCCTTCTCTAAAACCAAATGACAGAGAATGGCAAGGAAAACTAAAATGAAGAGCTTAGCATGGCAACCTGTCACCTCGGACCTCTTCCCTCTACCATTCTCTGCACTGTCAGTTTTCCTCCCTTCCCCACAGTGGGCACAGTAGCTTTAGACACAGCCAGAGTCCATCCAAAAAAAAAAAAGACTGAGATTCTTTATTTAAATCATTGAATTCATATTTCTCAAGACTCAGACCACGCCGGGTGGCCCTTCTGCCTCTGTCCCCTCAACCCTGCCCCTTAGCCACAGCAAGGGCAATGGAAAATGAGAAGCCGAGAGAGCCTCTGCCAGGACAGGCTGCCCCAGATGTGTGGTAAGTGGCAGCCACAACAAGCCCCTCCCTATAAACTAAGTCCCTGTAGCCACAGCTGCAGGAGAGGCACGCTTGTGGAATGAAGGCCAGTGTGCATCAGGCCACAGGCAGCATCCCTGACTCCCAGCCAAGGAAGGGACTGAGACACAGAGTTCAAGGTCAGGGAAAGAGGAGAGAAATGGTGGGGAAGAGAGTGCTCAAATCCCCAAATTTTGGTCCTAGGGGGAAAACTTTGGTCCAGTTTTGATGAGTGGAAGGATGGAATGTATTGGTAAACATAGGGAAAACACTGCCAACAGGTACCTGTGGCAGGACAGGTTGGATTCCCCCCCCCCCCCATGCCCTGGCAGAGGGGAGCTTGAGCGCTCCAGGGACTCTCAGGGAATGTCATTGCTAAAACATATATATATACATATATATTAACCATTCAGGGGAGGGCAGGGGCATGGGTGAAGTGGAATCAGAGGATCTGGCGTGGCATCCCATAGCCAGTCATGCCTGCTTGAGACGCCCCACGGTTAGTGCCCATCTGTAACCCAATCACATTCTTGCCCTCTTGCAGCTGGTTGTCTGAGAAGTTCCGAGGATTCTCCTTGGATTTCCTGGAGGGGGGGGGAAGGGGGGAAAGAGTACTGGTTAGGAGGAGGTCAGAAGGTCCCCTAGCAATTCTTCCCTGGACAGAGTTCAAGGGGAGACACTTCTCCCTGTGAAAGCCTTGAGCTGTCTGAAGCTACCTTCTTTCTCTCTTCAAAGGGACAGCCACCCCTGGGAGTTGTAAGACACCAAGTGAGATGGGTTATAGGAAAGTGCTTTGTAAAGGACTGACGTCTAAGGAGACATTTTACTTCCTAGGAACATGTGTACTGTGCTAACAAAAGTCCTGTGGCTGTTCTAGCAATACTTACTTAGGAAACCAGTTGGGATCACCAGAGAAGAGGCCATCCTCCCTGGCTACTGCCAGCCCACCCAGATTCATCAGTGTCCGCTGTACACAGGCCATGTTCTTTCCTGGCAAGAAGAAGAAGGACCTGTGTGAACCTCGGCAGGGCTAGCATCTTGGGTTCAGCTGCGGCAGGGTTCATCTCTAGCCCTCAGTAGGTAGGCCAGGCTTTCAAACACTGTTTACTCTTCGATCCAGAGTTCTGTGTCTTCAAGAGACCCAAACTCCCAAACCCACCCTTTCTCTCTAGTCAAGATGGCCCATCCCAAACCTTGGTCTCCTGGGGATGAAAGCCCAGGGTGCTGGCCCACCTTCCCAGAGATCCACAGTCTGGAAGATGTCAGTGGTGTTGATGCCGTAGTGCTCAGCTGCCTTCAGGAACTGAGAGATCTGCTCCATTTGCTTGAAAGCCATGGTAGAGGCCTGGATCTTCTTTACAGGGGCCTGCCCCTCAGGGTACAGTGCATTAATGAGCTCACACAACACCTGGGTGAGGACAGCAGGTATGCAGAGGTAAGAATGTGTCTACTGTAGATCAGTGAGTACAACCTTCAGCACCAGACATAGTGATCAAAGAGGGTTCCTAACCTAGATGGAGCCTCATGGTCCTTCCTGCCCAGTGTCTTGCTTCTTGAGCTCAGAGTAAAAAGACAGTGTTTGGTCTTTCTTGCTATTCTAAGATCACTGTCTGGACCCTCTTTCCTTACAGCTACTCTTCCTCATAGTCACCTAGGGCCTTCTGCTACGGGGGATATTTACCCCTCCCTTCCCACCATGGAAGGTAAATCTCAATAAAGACATGAGGTGAGGAAGTTAGCACCGCCATGTTCTCATTCTTCCCTACTTCAGGTTACACAAACCCCAGTTTCAGCTCTGCTCCCCCTGCTCCTCCAGGCTGGTGGAGGACCTGGCTCTCACCGTGCCATCCTTGAGCCAGTTCTGGAAGTTGTCCCGCCCGGGCTGGGGCCGGCCCACATCTTTGCGACACTGGCTGGTGATCCACTGGATTAGGATCTGCTCTAGGTCTGCATCATACTGTTTCTCGATCTTCTGTTGCACCTCCCGGCTCAGGCCATATGAAGGTCCCCTGTTGGCCATTTCTGAGCAGTTGTGGTCACTGTGGAGAGTTGAGGTGGGGGGGGGGGGGGGGAAGGACACAAATAGGTTAATGCTTCCAAGATCACAGAGCAGGGGATTCTGCCTGTGGAAACACACATCATATCCTTACAGGAGGACCCCAAGGGTAAGGACTGGAGCTACTGCCATGTGAGGGGACTCTCATCCTGGACCCTGGAAATGGGCTAGTAGAATGCTGCTCAGAACTCTGAGAGGTATCGGGTTCACACAGTCTGTGATTCCTCCACTTCCTGACAAGCAGTCTGCCTGTTACATGGAGACTCTCTCTAAATTTTATCTGAGCAACTCTAAATTTTATCTGAGCAAATGGTTCTACCACTAAAATAAAGCAAAAGAGCTGCTGGAATGGAATATGTGGAGTTTAGGGTTCACTTTTGCAAAAGAAAACTGTTCATTCTCATCTATGCTGTTCTTCTGGAAAAGAAAACAGAGAAAGAAAAATATGGAGTGGCTTCAGAAACCTACACAGTGAGCTAGAAGGCTGAATGGACCTACCCTCCATCAAGCACTGGGTTTTAACTGAGCACCTACTGCTTAGGCTGGGGGTTAAGAAAAAGGCCTTAGGTCCTAACATACCTACAGTGTCCTCAAGAGAGACAGATATGGTACAGCAGAAAGGGTAAAGACTGCACAGAATGAGTATTAAGCAGCACAGTTCAGATCACATGTTGTGGAAATAGAAGAGGAAGGGCACCAGCAGTCTGGGAAGGCTTGCTGGAAGAAGTAGGCTTGGGTAGACGCTTGACCACATTTTAGCAAGCACAGGGAATTTTTTGTGAGAAACTAGGCACTCAAAACACTCTCCTTTCTCTTGTTGGAGCTGGTCAGGAGAATAAAGCCTTCCAGCCCCAAAGGTGTCTATGTCCTAATTTCTAGAACCTGTGGATACATTACCTGCCTTACGGGACAAAAAGGAATCTTGTAGATGTGATTAAAAGTAAAGATCTTGAGATTATCTTGAATCATCCAGGTGAGCCCAATACACTCACAAAGGTCTTTTGAAGTCAAGGAGGGAGACAAGTGAGTGGATAGTGGGATAGGAGAGGAAGGAAGCAAAGGTGGAGTTGTGGCAGGGGCCTGGAGCAAGCAAAGCAGGTGGCCTCCTGAAGCCAGGAAAGGCAGGAAATGGATTGTCTCCAAGCCCCTCCCCCAAGAATGCAGCCCTGAGTCCTGCCAAGACTAGAACTTTGGCTAGTGAGACCCAGACTGGGGTCTCTAGAATCAGGAGATTTTTGCACACATCTCACTACCTTCCTGGTTTGTGACAGCAAAAATAGGATACGAATACTGAAGGCTTGGGGGGCTTTTTTTTTTTTTAGGGGAACCTGGGAAGAGAGGGAAGGATGGGGAAGCACACACAAGGGTTTCATTTGAGGACTTTGGTTAGCAAGAAGTGGGTGGTTTCTGGCCACTGGCCTGTTGGCAGCACCTCACTCACCGTGGGCAGCCTGCCCTACCCACCCCCTCACTGCCAAGGTCCCATCCATACCCAAGTAATACCCTGGTAATACTGCTGATGCTAAGGGGAGCCAGGAACCCAGAGAGACACACAGCACCTCACTTGCTGCCCCCAGCCCCTCCCTGGTGGGGTCTTCTCTCAGCTCTAAAATATAGCTTGCTATCTCTGGTTTGCTCACAAAGGAAGATCCCCAAGACTGCCACCTTCATTCAAGGAGAGGAAAGAAAGCCACTCCTTCTCCACACATTTGGACCCAGGCCAGATCAGAGTTAAGGGATGAAGTCATTCTGGATCCTTCTCCCATATATCCCAGGTTAAACAGTCCACCTCCCCCCCTCCTCCATGGGGCCTTGGGGCTCTGACCATACAATGCAAGGAGTCAGGCTGCCTCCAACATCCTCATACTTCCCAACCCCCAAGCTGTGTGTCCCAGGTCAGTCCCTTCCCCGACACTCTGTTTCCTTCTACTTTAGGTTATCAAGCTACATTTCCAGCAAGATCCTCCCCATAAATCAGTCACTTTGAAACTTCATTAGGAACAACTCACTCCTTACTTCCCTTTGCCTGAAAACTGGGTCAGATAAATGTCGGTCTGGGTCCTGACCTTTATCAGTGGCCACACACACACAATCAGCTGGGGAAAGGCAGGGGACTGAGCAGAATGGAAGACTTACTTCTTCACCCTCCCCAGTCCGGCCTCAGCTGCCACTCAGCCTATGTAAGCCCGTAAACCTCTGACCCCTGGAGAATGGCTGGAAGACTGGCAGGAAGAGGGAGAGCTAAGGGCCGCTCTCAACAGCAAGCCCCCTTTTCCTGGCCCAATTCCAGACCTTTCTTACCCAGGCAGATTTACTATGGTCATCTGGGTCTCAGGGCTCTTTCCAGATTGCCAGTCTATGGCCAGGGGAAACACAGATAAAGCAAGGGCAGGAGAGTGATTAACCCAGACATAGGGGTTGCGAGGGGGAGAAAGAGCCCACAGCTAGACCCTACCAGTGTCTCCTTCCATCCAGGCCCGCTCTGGGATGGAGGGGAGGCTGACTCTCTAGGGTTCACAGCTGGCAGGGTCGTGGCCTCCAGCTGCAGTATCTCTGTTCCACTCAGAGGCCATTGCTCTCCAGTCCTTAGGTGCCAGAGCTACAGGGCAGAAGTTCTGGGATGTGACAGGCCCAGCCTGGCCAGCAGCTGTTTCTCCTCCCCGCCCCCTCAGGCAGCCTGCAGCGGATGGACTACAGCTGCTGCAACTGGAGAGACCCACCCTGGTGACACCCAGGGGACCTACCCCAGTCATGCCTCAAAGGAAGAGAAACCAGCCAGTCTCCTACTGGGGTGTGGAGAAAAGATGAGCGGCCCAGCTGGAGGACAGGTGTGAAAGCTGCCCAGAGTCAGGGATCCCAAGGGGAGACAATAGCTGAACAACAACTGGGGGGGGGGGGGGGGCAGGCCGCTGGCAGTGAGAACCTAAGCTCTAGAGCTGAGTGCAGCTGTGGGAATAACCCTCACCCCACCCAGGAGGTTATAATTGTTGGGAAAGGGGAGGAGGGGCCACAAAAAAGCACCGGCCCCACCCAGACCTTGGGCTGGTAGCTTACCTCATCCCACTTGAAGTCAATGCTAAAGAAGGGCATGCACAGAGGTAATGTGGGGGGGGGGGGTGGGGGGGGTGCAGATTTCAGGGTTCTCAGCTGGAGTGTTTAATTGGGAAAACCAAGGGGGACTCTCCAGTCACTGGGAAGATAGGACAGAGGGGAGCTCTGGGAATTATTCTAACAGAAATGTCCAGGACAATTGGAGAACTGTGACTAAGGGGGTTGCCCTAGGGAAATTCTCTACCCACTCCCACCCCCAAAGGGCAGCCCCACACACCACCCAGAGTCCACAGCAGAAGGGCAAGCCCAAGCCACACAAACAGGAAGCCACAAGGCAAGCTCTGGAAGAGGGGAGGGAGTGGAGGCGTTTCCATGGCTCCTGTGTACCAAACACAGGAATGGAGGCAGGGTGGTGGGGCCTCAGGCAGGAACACCCACTCCACTCAGATTCCCAAGTGAAGGCTCTGAGCACAGGGCCCAGAGTAGGGTTCTAGAGCCCTGGGGATGACCAGGTGTGAGATTCCCCCAGGAGGCAGCTATGGAGGGCCGGGAAAGCAGGGGGAGGAGATAAATCTCCAGTTTGGTGGTAGAGAACCGGGCTCACTCTCCCAAGTAATCAAGGAGAAGAAACCACCCTAGAGGAGAAAGTGTTAGGAGTCGCTCTCTAGAAAAAATCTCGGCGGGCACGTAGAGGAAAGTGGGGGGAAAAAAGGTGAGAGAGAGGTCAATCGCCCGGAGGGCAGTGGTAGGGATGGTGGTTAGGAAAGGGGTAGTGAAGGAGAAAGACTATTCGTAGGTTCTGGAACGCGAGCGCCTGCTGGTTCCGCCCTACCTCCGCCGGCACGGTGTCTTCAGGTCTAGCTTAAGGTCAGCCCAGTGCAATAGGAGGGAGACACCGGGAGGGGTTCAGAGGTGGGAGAGCTGTCCCAGAAGAGTGCTGAGCTAGAGAGAGATCTGGGGGTGCCCGCCCAGGACACAGAGGGCCTTCCCGCAGGGCACTGCCATCCCCACATTCCATCTCCGCTTTTTGTGTTTCTGTCCCCACTAGTATCGAGTACCCCCACCCCCACCCCGCGCGCCCAGGACCTCTCGGGTAGCAGCTTCAGGACGCCTGCAGGACCGTGGAAAGGAGCAGTCCACTTCCCGCCGGCAGGTCCAGCCCCTCCGAAGGCCGCCCCACCCCCACGGCCACGCCCTAGGCCGTTAGTTACCGCGGATGAGTCACCCACCGCCGCCCGCCTGCCATGGGGTGACGCAGTGGTCTGGGCAGCCCGCCCTCCCTCCCGCCCCGGGCCACCACCGGCTTTCCCAGCAGCAGGGGGGCACAGCAGGGGAGCAGCAGGGTTCGGGCCAGGGTAGGAGGGCGTGGGAAGCAGCTGGGAACCCCCCCTCCCCACCTCCCACCGACAGGTCGCACCGGACAGGGTCGGAGATGCGGTCCCCGACGTGAGGGGACTCTTCCTGGGGAGGACTGGGGGTTTCAGGGAAGGCGAGGTTACTGTAGGACCCACGCTCGGAGAACCCCACCCACTCACCCCGGGCGGGTCTGCAGAGGTGCACAAAGGGGCTACTTCGAGGGCGCAGAGGGCAGGCAGTGCCCACACGTGCCCCGGAAAGCAGGAAGTGAAGCCCGGGAGCGTGGAGCCCCGGCCCGGCGGTGCGCACCGGGCCGTGCGCCAGGACGCTGTCCTCGCCGCCACTCCCCGCCATCCGGCTGACTTCCGACGCCCTCCTTCCCTTGTCCCGGAGACAGGACTCGGAGCAGGAGTGGACGGGT
Source organism: Perognathus longimembris pacificus (assembly GCF_023159225.1). NCBI lineage: Eukaryota > Metazoa > Chordata > Mammalia > Rodentia > Heteromyidae > Perognathus > Perognathus longimembris. The sequence continues at coordinate 37,033,894 of NC_063171.1, read as the reverse complement.
GGGGTGGGGCTCGATCCCACGGCCCGGCCCCTGCTGGGGCTCGACGCCTGTTAGTGCGCCCCCAAACCTCACCCGACTTCATGGCCTAACCACACACCGGGTCAAGGTTTGGGAAACAGGACCTAGCAGCCTTGGGCGCTGCCGAGCCTCGGCCTGGGCGCCAGCCTTTGACCCTTGAGTTCCCTCCCGAGAACAAATCTTAAGCGCTGGCCTGTTGCTTCTGACACCGCATGCACACCCCACGCCCTATCCTCGCCCTCTCGTCTGCCCCCACCGGCTCGGTCCCTCAGGGGCAGCTCACCCACCTAGAGGACTCGGTTGGCTGTGCACGCTCCTCACGGCTGGCAAAGGCGAGTGGCGCACCGGGGGCCGGCGGGCCAGAGGTTTTCAGAAGGGTCCCGCCTCGGACGGGGCGGACCAGGGGCGGGGCAAGGGCTAGAGGGTTTAAAGGCACCGCAGGGTAGAAGACAAGGGAGATTAAGTAAGGCAATTGGGACCAAAAAAAAAAAAAAAAAAAAAAAGTTAAAGGATCTAGGGAGTCCAGTATTCCCCTACCATGAGAACTTTCAGCCCCTGCTCAGGGTTCTCACAGAGCTGGCTTCTGCTGCCCAGACTAGCTCACGACTGTGGGCGTGATTTTGTGGAAACGTAGCCTCCTGTTTATAAAGACTGGAAAGGTAAATGGAGGCACAGGAAGAGCCTCACCCTACCACTGCCGAGGGTGTGACTGCACCGGGGCATGCAGGCCAGGACAGCGCTCCGACCTGGTCTTGCTTGCCATCTAGATCAAGCCTGGGCAGAAACTAACAGTGAGGTCACTCCTTCCCCGAGCCCAGGGGTGTGGTCACTATTGGACCATGCCAGGGGTCCAGACAGTGACTTCTTCACCACCTCCTCTAGGACCTGCCATCCTGGGTCTGATCTCTGAGAGGGATCCGGAGAGAAGGCATCTCTCCGGTGGTAGAACACATGCCCAGCAAGCAGGAGGCCCCAAGTTCACAGCGCCAGCAGCCCGTGCGCATGCGCACACCCATACACACAAACCAACAGAAGAACAGAACCTCTCCAAATAACCATAAACAATCCAGTGCTGATGGGGAAACGAAAAGTGAGAGGGGGAGGATGCAGGAGTTCCTCTGCCTCTTATGGAGATCAACATAGGTTAGTACCCTTTATCCTTTCAGGTTTGTTGGACAGTCCTGGGTTGGAGTCTGCTCCCCACCATCAGTGGACTGACTCACCTAGGGTAGCATGCCCCGTTTGAGCCTGCGATTCAGACATCAACAAGCAGTCCCCTTTGACCTTTCCTTTCTTTGTCCCCTCCTCATCCTAAGCAGACCTATGGAGCATCCTTTAACTACTCTGAACCTTTACATATGTGAATCCTCTGCCCAGGATGCCTTTCTTTCTTAACTGGCATCTCATCTGGTCTGCCCCTTACCCACCGTGTGGCTTTTGGGAAGATCACTAAAGCATTCTACGCTTCAGTTCCCTAGTCTACAAAACAAGGCAACGGTACAAAACAAACCCAGAGCAGCAGAAAATTAAAATAGGACAGGTAAAGAGCTTACAGCAGTATCTGGCCCATGCCGAGTTCTATTGTCATTATTACCACCTGTGGGGGTCCCAAGGCTCTCCCACAAGCAGTGTTTGTCCCAGAACATGCTGTAAGCATTCACTAAATGTTACCTTGACCTGGACTCTTTTCTTTTGTGCGGGACATAATAACCAGTAAATGGCTTTATCATGAGAACGTATCACATCATACTGTAACCATTTCTTTACTTGTCTGCCTCACTGGCTAGAAGGAACTCCCCAAGGGCAAAGGCAGGTCTCTATGAATTTTGTATTTTCTCAGGGCTTAATGTCTGGCCTCTTGCCTTTTCTCCCCCTGAAGATGAATTCAATGGTTTGATTTAGGTTTTTGTTGCTGTTTTGGTTTTTTTTAAAGATAGGGTCTTGCTATGCAGTCCAGGATAACTTCAAACTCAGTACATAGCCTAGACAGGACTGGAACTACTTAACCCTCTTGCCTAAGCCTCTCATAGACCACCACACCCAGCTGTCCCAGCTACTCTCTAAGGGTTCAGTAAATGCCCCACATCCCTTAGAGTCAAAGGTATATAGTGTAAGGTCCACCCACAGGAGGGCTCCATGCAGATGCCCCCCTCCATGTTTAAACCTGCATTCCCTAGGTAACTGGCACACCTGGAAGCAGTTACCAACCCCTTTTCTGAGGTCACATCCAATCCACCTGGCCATACCTTCCACCTTTCCCTATATAATCCAGCTCAACATGAGTCCCCACTCTTCCCTTTTCTCTCTTACTCTCTTGCTCCCTTTCTCTCTCCTCTCTCTTTTTCTCTTCTTCCTTCCTGTCACCATGCACCTCCATCTTGTGTGGGCTCACAGTTTTCTCTCCCCCCCAATAAACTCTTCTCTGCTTGAACCATGTGGTGGTTTGCTTTCTGGCAAACTTTACATATAGTACACAGAAATATTTGTCAGACTTTTATTCACCTGTAAAAAACATCATCCACACCACAACCACACATACACACACACACGCACGCACGCGCACACACTCACACACACAGAACCACACTCCAATCCAGACCCACCTAGGGGGCCAGCACATACATTCCATACCAAGTTCACCCAAGCCCACCCTCAAGTTCTGTGCATGAGCACAAAATGGCAGGAGCAGCATCTAAGATGGCAGTAAGGTCCTGCTGTAGACTCTTCTGCAGGTCCATGTGCTTTATCCCAGCCTTACAGCAGAGTGGCCTGTTCGGGGTGAGGGCCTGGTTGTCGATAGGCTGGTGGCCGGGCCCTGGTGGCATCTCGGCGGCGGCGGAAGGCCAGGAATTCCTCCCGAAGGGCAGCACAGCGGGCCTCAGGGCCAGCAGCACGGGCAGTGTTCAGGAGGCAGCCTTCCTCTAAAGTCTTAGCACCTGCAAAAAAGGAAGACAGGACAAGGAGAGAGGAGGTCTTGCGGTCCACTGCGGGAAGAGCTCAAGTCTAAAGTTCCAAAGGGCCTTGGCAGTGTAGTGAACCAGGGGAGCAAGACACAATGTACAGCAAGAAACCTGGGGCTTAGGGCCTGACTGGTAACAGGTGAGTCACCGTGGCAGAGGGGATGTGGGACAGCGTACCTAGCTCTGGCTCAATTTCAGGTCGGGGTCGAGAGCCTGCCAAGCCCAGGGGCCAAGTCTCCAGTAATTCCAAGTCCCCAGGGAATTCTGAGTCCCATTCATAGTTCTCATCCACTGAGGTGTTCCTCCTGTTCAAAGGACAAGTGCATAAGGTGAGTAGAGGAATGGAGGTATCCCTGAGGTCTCCAGGAAATCCCTGGACATCAGCAAACACTTCAAAAAGGAGACAGGGTCTTCTGGTCTGAGGGTGGTGGTGAGGGGAAATGCAGAATGAGCAAGGAGGGCCAGGCACTGCCCTCACCTTTTGCTGACTGTCACCACGTGTTCCCTTCGGGGCCATCTCTCGGGGCCACTGGCCCAGCTGCTGGTATCTCCTGGAGCAGGGCTGAGGTAGCTGCCCCCTGCAGAAGGGGCTGAGGAAGGGGGCCTCAAGAAGGAAGCACTGCCCCTCCCGCTGCTCTGGCTTGTCAGGCTGCCCCGAGGGGCAGCAGGGAGAAGGCCTGGCAGTAGCCGCTCCCTCAGTGTCCAGTCAGCCAAAGCTGTGTAAGGAGGCTCTGAAGTGATCCCAGCCCCTATCCTGGCCCCAGGAAATGCCACCCTGGAAGATGGGGGTGGGGAGTCTGGGGGTGGAAGGAAAGACGAGGTGGGACAGAGTCGAGTATCTGTGTAATCTGGGAGAGGAGTGGGGCTGCGTTCCTCTAGTGGGGGCCAGTCCCCATCCACATTCATCTCCCTGAAGAAAGGCAGGCTCAGGTACTGGAGCAGAGGTCCAGGTCCCAGCAATGGACCGGGTGAGGTTGCTGCAGGGGGCCCCACAGGGCTGATATCTGCTATGCAGAGGGGCTGTGGGACCCCACTGGGGCTGCTGCTGCTGCAGTCAAAGGACTGGGCCGGACGCTGCACTGGGTTCGGAGGTTCTGTCTGCTCCAGGCCTGACTTTTCTTGGGAGGCCCCCACAGTGGGGCCCATCACAAAACGCCCATCTGGGCCCCGGCAAATGGGCTCCAGGGGTAAGGGTCCCCGGCCAGATGGAGAGTCCGGATGAGGGCTGGGAGGCCGGGCGGTCTCTCCCCAGAGTAGACTCTGCCGTAGACTGGGGACTGGCGAGCCCTGGAGCTTCAGTTTGGCCACACTGTCAGGACTGCCTGAGCCAGGAGCAGAGCTGGGGGAGGACAGGACATCAGGGTCTGACCTTGAGAGGTTTGTTGTACAACCACTCTGTTGCACAATAGGGAAGAACTAGGGAGAGCAAGGGAGGGAAGGACCAATGTGCTGGAGGACTTACTGTGGTGCTGATTTCCTGGGAGGGGAGAAGATCAGAGGCGGATCTGTAAGGGGATGAGAATAGGAGGTGACACAAATAAAACCTGAGCCCTGGGGCACTGATGTCACCTAACAGGAGCTGCCCAACCCAATCCCTATCTAGCTAGGAAGACGACAAGACAAGGCCTAGTCCAAGACTACAAGAAAGTAAGTGGACCATGCACAAGGGACAGACTGTTCCCAGGTAGGAGAGGCTTAGGGATGGGCAGACCCTTCAGGTAAACTTACCCCTAAGTGGCTAAGTACTCAGGACCCCAGGAATGAGGATACAGGAGAGATGAGGGTAGAGGAGGAATGAGGGTTCTGAGACCTACCATGGCGGAGGCGCTTGCGTCGACGCCGCACTGCCCTGCGCCGGTTCATGAGGCACGCGGCCAGGATGCTCACCAGGACAGCCACGCCCAGGAAGCAAACTCCACCTACCACACCAGCCAATACGGGCTGGGGCAGGAGGCCCGGGAGCTGTGTGCGTGAGGGGTAGACTTCCAGGCCTAGGAAAGGGACCAAGCAAGTCAGTAGGCTGGGAACCCCCAAGCCTCCAGAACCCTCCCTTCCCACTCAATCCTCACCAGAAGTAGAGACGTTGGCTGTGTTGCTGGGATCGCTGACATAGTTACCCGCGAAGGCCACAAGACGAAACTCATAGAGAACATCCTGTAGATTAGGGGTGGGATGCCAGGAATGGAATCAGAGCCCAACAATGCCCAGGGCAAACCCCATTTACAAAGAAGGACTTTGAGGGGCTGGGGATATGGCCTAGTGGCAAGAGCGCTTGCCTCATATACATGAAGCCCTGGGTTCAATTCCCCAGCACCACATATATGGAAAACGGCCAGAAGTGGCGCTATGGCTCAAGTGGCAGAGTGCTAGCCTTGAGCAAAAAGAAACCAGGGATAGTGCTCAGGCCCTGAGTCCAAGCTCCAGGACTGGCCAAAAAAAAAAAAAAAAAAAAAAAAAGAAAGAAAGAAAGAAAGAAAGACTTTGCAGTTGAGAGGTAAGGATGAAGTAGGAAGGGGAGGTGAAGACGGTCAGATGATCTGGGAAAAGATGAAATCTGGAGAGTGGGTGAGACACTAGACAATGTTGGGAAGGGCTTTCCTGATACCACCTCCAGCATGTACCTTGATAAGGCCTGGCACCAGCAGCTCCAGTTCTGTCCCTGCCACAGCCCTGTCCAATACCTCCCAGCCATGGGAGCCTTGCCGTCCTTCTAAGACGTAGCCATCCAGTCTCTGAGGTACCATTTCTGGAGGATCCCAGTGCAAGAGAACTCCCCGGGGTGTCCTGACTGCCACTAGACCTCGGGGAGGCGACAAGAGAGGTGGCATCTCTGTCGGAGGAAGCTTGGGGGTAGCTGGTGTGGTGGGAAGACCTGCATAGGGCAGATGAGCAAGTCAGATAGAGCTCCCAGGGTCCCTCATCCTAGCCCTCCCCTGGCCTTCCACAGTCCCCAGGGACCCGGCTATTCTGCTAGAGTCCTTCCATATCCCAGGCTGCCCCATACCTCTAACCCCTTCTGATCCCCAGTTCCAAATATGTAACCACCCTCTCTCTCAGCCTTTCCCCCTCCTGGGTCTGCTCTGCTGCTCTGGGATAGGTCTCTCACCTTCAGGTGCAGACAAGATGATTTCACTGAAGGGCCCACTGCCCAGCTTGTTCTGAGCTAGGACGCTGAACTGGTACTTAGTGTGGGGCTGAAGCCCTGGCACCACAAGGTGGGAGGCCCCCACAGGCACTGCCAGAGACACCCAGTCATGGTGAGCTCGGTCAGGACGCTTGGCCCTGGGAAACATGGAGTTCATGAGAGAGGAAGCTCAGGAAGGTTGGATCCAGAGAACTGGCTTCCTCCCTCTGCTCAACCTCACAAACTCTCAGGACCTGGGCTCTGAACACCTAAGAGTCTGGAGACAGGACAGAGGGAAAGCCAGGAATAAGGGGGAACGGGCCTGACAGATCCAGAGTGAAGGCAGGAACAAGTCACTCACAATGGGGTATACCAGACACTGAATCTCTGCAGATAGCCACCATCAAAGCCAGGCTCCCAAGAGACATTGGCACCTTTGGGCAAAGGCGCTACAGACACATTGGTGACCACATGAGGGCTGGTACCTAGGTGGGGAGATTGGGAGGAAAATGGTCAGGGCCTTAAGGGAAGGAGACAAGCAAGTTGGTGGGAGGTGGGGGAACAGGCGCTGTCTTCCATCTATCATTCCAGGGGTCCCATACCCACAATCCCCCATGTGGGGCTCTACAATGGACTCTTCAGTCTCACATGGATTCCCCCAGGCCCAGCCCACTGCCCAGCCACTAACCCAGCACATAGATATTGGTGGTGGTGGCCACTCGGGCCACAGCATTGCTGGCACTGCATTCCCAGCGTCCATGGGCCTCTTTGGTCAGTGGTCGCAGGAGGAGGCTGTTGTTGCTGTCCACCTGAGCCTGGCCCCGCAGCCCCCGGCCCACCTACAGAACCACTGGTCAGCCCTGAGGACACACGCAGCCACCCCTCACCAAGGAGGCCACTCATCTCTCCAGGGGGCAGGGCTCCTCCCCACCCTCCACGAACCCTCCCTCTGAGAACATGCTCCTTCCCATAAAATGGCGGGGGGGGGGGGGGGGGGGAGCGGTTTCAGAGCCAGGTGTGCCATAGGCATGAACCCAGGGAGAGAGAATTGGGAGCCTTACCTTGGCCCAAGAAACTGTAGGAGGAGGGTCTCCCTTGGCAGAGCAGGGGATGAGCAGCTCCCGCCCTACTTCTTGGAAATATTCTTCTTTAGGCCGTTCTATAAAAGCTGGCGGAGCCTGTGGGCCAGATCTGCATTGGGAGGGGCCTCTTTCAAGGCCTCTCTTGCATCTCTAAGGTTGAGTTCATCCCTTTTGAGCTCCCTGTCACACTGTATTGTCTGTGTGTATCTCCTTCCATCTCTACCTCTTAGTTACTCCCTAGCTTTGTCTCAGTCCCCAGTAGGTATTTGTTGCAGGGAATTGGTGGGACAGCAAAGGACTGGTGATCCCGGGAAGACTCTCTGAAGATGTACACCTCTACCGGTCACCCCGGCCTGGCCACTTTGCTCCCTTCCTCCCAGCCCCAGACAGGAGGGTGGCAGAGTTGAGGATTAAGCAGGGCTGAAACAGGTATCTCATTTGGTAAATGTAAGTGGCAAACACAGATTTGGAAGTTCCTCCTTACATGAGTCTGTCCCACCCCACCCCATCACTCTGACCTGAGCGCAGATCAACAATCAGCACCTAACCCAATGTCTTGGCAGGCCTCTGGCCCACGTGGACCTCACCTTGAGCAGCACACGGGTCATGGCAGAGGGTCCGGCTGTACCAAGACTGTTGTAGGGAGTGCAGGAATATTCTCCCAGGGCATCCTCATTCCCCAGGGCAATAATCAGCGAGCCTTCTGGACCCTGGGACCAGCCAGGAAACTGGAGGGCAGAGAAGATCACAACTAGACAAAGAAACTCAACAGAGGCCAGGCTAGGCCGCACAGGCAGCAACACAAGGGTGGAAGGAAGACACTGTGCAGGAACTCCACAACTTATGTGCCCCACCCACTCTCTGCACTGCAGCTCTTCACTTCTCCGTATGGTGCTTGTGAAGCTGTGACTGCACAACTGCCAGGGGCTGGCATGAATGGTGCCCCCTGGAGACGTGTCATGTGGGGCTCCCTGCCTGCAGTGACTTCACTGTCCCCTGTCACCTAATTCCACATCATCCATCCCAAACCAGCTCCGAGGTCTGCATAAAGCCTACCTCTCACTGTCGTCCACAGCAACACGTGGCCTCTTCCTTTCCCCATATAAATGCTTCCCTGTCTGTGCACAAGGCCCATCCATCTTCTCCAGCTCAGACTTCGTAACCCCTTACCCAGACTATTTCAAAAGCTCACAACACTTCACCCAGTCCACTCCAGCTCACAAACTCAACTCCCAATTGCTCTGATACTTATTAAACATCTTTGCTGGAAAAAAAATTTATCCTGGTTCCAATTGCCCTTAGATTTTTTTAACACATAAGAAAATGTTTGAGTGCTACTACTGTAAAATCCCCAGAGACACTGTGATTAAAAGATGCAACAATAGCCAAGAATCAGTGACTTGTGCCTGTAATCCTAGCTACTCAGGAGGCTGAGATCTGAGGATCAAGATTCAAAGCCAGCAGGGACAAAAAAGTTCATGAAAACTCTTATCTCCAATAAACTGCTCAGAAAAAGCTGGAAGTCGTGCTGTGGCTCAAAGTGTTAAGAGTGCTAGCCTTGAGCAAAAGAAACTTAAGGACAGTGCCCAAGCCTTGAATTCAAGTCCCAAGACCAGCACTAAATAAATAAATAAATAAATAAAAGATGCAATGCTAGGCCCCAAGGAATTTATAGTCTCTGCAGACAAACAAAAGAACCCAACCATTTAGGAATGAAGTATTATTAACTTGGTATGAAGCTGGGGGTTTCCCCCCCTATAGGTCCCAACCTGTCTTTATAGCTTTTTCTACACCACTCATTTTCTATACCACTCTACAGACACTTTCTTCAGCTCCCATAAAACTGCCCAATTCACTATTGCAAAAGCACCCTACGCCGTGTCCTGCCTCCGGGTCCTGATTTCTGCATGGAATGGCGTTCACTCTTCAAGACTCTTCACCAACGTCCCAGAATCTGTTACTCATCTATCTTCAACCATGCTTGGGAGAAAGGCATTTATTCCATTCCTGGCTTCCTTACAGGGTCTCTGCTGCTGTCCTACCCCCAGGACAGTGTCCTCCTTAAGGATAGATGCTTCTTTGCCAATACCCAAGTGTATGTTTCTCAGTCACAGGGCTAACTCCACTCTAGGCCTTATATCAGAACATGAGCTCAGTCTTGCATTCCCCCTGCCCCAAGTGCATACCTTGTCCAGCTGCAGGGCCTGCCCATCCTTGGTCCAGCTGACAAATAGCAGTGGGGGGTTGGCACGAACTGGGCATCGGATCACCCCCCGCATGCCTATGGGCAGGGGTGTCTCAGGAGGCATTGTTGTCACCTGTGCTGGGTCTGGGGTATGAAAAGTAGTGTTGAGTTGAGGGAAAAGGCCTTGTCCTGGCCTAGGGGAGGGAGTAGGCTATGGAAGGATCTGGAGTCAGGCTTACAGAGCACAGTGAGATAGGCAGAGGCTGAAGGCGAGCGCAAGAGGCCATTGCTGGGCACACAGGTATACCGGCCAGCATCATCAGGCTGGACAGCCTGCAGCCGAAGACTTCCATCCACCAGGATCCGCACTCGGGACTGCAGCCGGCTGCAATACAGCATGTGTGAGGAGGGGGGTCCAAGTCTTACCCATCCCAAGGGCTTCTCAAAAGACCCTCATCAGGTCTCTACCATCACAGCCCCGAGTGTGGGTAACCTCACCTGATGTGGAAAACATTGATGCTGTTCTGGAACCAGCTGTAGGTGAGGTTCGCAGGGTATGCCTCAGCCTGGCAGGCCAAGGAAGCATCCTGGGTGGCATTGACTGTGCTGTTCTCTGGGGGTACAATGATGACAGGGGGTCCTGTGCAGAGCACAAAGGAGAGAAGCAACCTGTCACACAGTCTTCCCAGAACTTTCTGGGTACTTCTACAACTTTTTCTGATATGCCCTCTGGTATATAAGGTAGGATGCCCTAGGGCATCCTAGGTCCCCTTTGGGGACCTGAAGCGGGACCCCTCGCTTGTGCAGATCCTCCCCCCGCCACCTTCCTAAGACCTGCTCCCTTTCCCAAAGTTTCCTCGTTCCATCAGAGGTGACGCTATTCATATCACTTCCTATGCCTAGCAAGTACTGGTTTTCTGTTTAGCTGGTTGATTTTGTGCTGGTCCTGGGCCTTGAACTAAGGGCCTGAGCAGTCCTTCAACTATTGTGCTTAAGGCACACACTCTACTACTTGAGCCACAGCTCCACTTCTATCTTTTTTGGTAACTCATTGGAGATAAGAGGCTCACAGACTTTCCTGCCTGAGCTGATTTCAAAACCATGATCTTCAGATCTCAGCCTCCTAAGTAGCCAGGACTGTAGGAGCCACCAGCACCTGGATTTTTGCCTTTTGTGTATGAGGGTGGGGGTATAGTCCCTGAATGTTTTTGCTCAAGGCTAGCACTCTACCACTTGAGCTGCACTTGCTAGAGAGGACCATTTGAACTCTGCTCACCTTTCCTGTCCCTAAATCACCTCTATGTCCCTTCCTCTAATCCAGGTACTTACACCCTACCCAAGATGTTGTAACACGGGCTCGTCTGTGTGGATGCCACAGCAATGACCATTCATTCAGAATGGCTATCTTCACCCACAGAACACTGCTGCTCCAGGACCTGCAGTGGCTCCAGTTCTACCACACTGAGCTCACAGTTCTGGGCCCTCCATCTCTCCACACACCAGCCCACATGAACTCCTTCAGGTCAATCTGTACAGCAGGCTAACGCCACATCAGGCAGACTCCCTTTTCCATGCCTTAGCTCCCTGAACCACAGGTCTGGAATACTATTCCTGAGGGCGTCCTCCACACCTGTCTCTTGACCACTGTGGCTACATGGCCCTCTAGGCCTCAGTTCATGACCAGTTAGTTATAAGAGGGAATGACGTGGCAGGCACTGATGCTTAGCACTTTGCCTGGTCATCTCAGTACTCTGCATAAGAAGCAATGTGGAAGGAACTGTTGCTTCCTTTTGATAGGGGAAGAAACAGAGGCTCACAGGCAGAGAGATTGTGGGGTGACTTGTCCTAGGTCAGTAAGGGAAGCATGATTCCTCTTCAGGCCTTTTTTTTTTTTTCTGGTCAGTTGTGGGGCTCAAACTCAGGGCCTGGGCACTGTCCCGTTTTGTTTTGTTCAAGTCTAGTGCTCCACCACTCAGAGCCAAAGTGCCACTTCCCATTTTCTGGTGGTTAATTGGAGATAAGACTCTCACCAACTTGCAGTCTCATGGCTTTTCCTGCCTGCCTTGGCTGGCTTGGAACTGTGATCCTCATCTCAGCCTCCTGAGTAGCTGGGATTGCAGGTGTGAGCCATCAGAGTCCAGCTTCTTGATGCCAGAGTCTCTGTCTTTAACCATTATCCAACATTTCCCTTCTCACAGTACCATGGAGAGCAACTTTTTCCCCTTATTTCCCACATAGGCAACCCATCCTGTGAAGGCAGACTCCAGGCCTCGCACACCTCAGCTGGCCACAACCAACAATTACTGTATGCCACTCCCTGTGCTTGGCTGAACCTAAACTCTTGTCACAGACTTGAGAGGTAGATATGCACTTGTTTGATGAGAAAACTCACAACCTAACACCAACACTTATGCACTTATGTCCTCTACCATACTCCTGAGAACTAAATATCTATTTGTCCATTGACTTATCCTTTTCAAAACCAATTGGTTTGAGCACAACAGCCTGCACTAGGAGACTTCTCAACTTGTATGGACCCTTCCCTCAGGCATGAGTCTCCTTTTTGTCTTGTTGTGTTTGTCCCAACTACAGGTCATTGTCTTCTCTCCTAGGCTTCTTCTGCCTCCAGTCCTCCCAACCAAAAAGCACCTAGCACCAGAAGCTGGGTAGCATGGGTGGCACTGCCCTCAGTGCTGGAGGCTTGGCATGTATAGACTCCAGCGCTGCTTCGGGTCACCTTCTGGATCCATAGTGTCCCGTTCTGCACCTGAAGAAGGAAGGAGTCCTCCTGAAGGGTAGAATCCCTTTCTGCACAACTAGCTTCAGACCAGGTACTTCCAAGGTTGGCCAGCAGAGGGAGGTAGCACCCCAGTGTCCAAGAAGCCAATGCTAGGTCCTTCCTCTGACCCATCTCCCAGCCAGGCACCCTCTACCCCCTCCTCAGACCCCAAGCCCCCCCCCCCCCCCCCAGTTCTTATCCACCTTCCCTCATGTTCCCTCTGGCCTACTCACTTGCAGCTGACCATGGCCCTGGGCAAGGTCCTGTCCTTGGAATTTCCAAGTCACATGTGGCTGGGGGCTCCCTCGGGCTACACAGCACAGGGTAACTGGCTCCAATTCCTTCACTTCAAGGACTTGAGGAGGTGTCTCTTGGAACTGAGGGGGTGCTATTGGGGAGAGAGGGATCACAGCCTGCCAGAGCAGCTACCAGCCCGAAAAGCAGCATCCAAGGCCCAGGGAGACAACTTAGGGTTGAAGCCTCAGCCCACCAGCCTGCCCAACTTCACAGGAATCCCAATCCGAATCTATTGTACCTGGAAGGAAATGATGATTGTACCACTCATTCATCCCTACATACTGGTCTGGCCTAAGTAAGCAGGCTGTGCAGAGATGCGATGGGGGAGGAGGGGTGAGGCAGCTAAATGTCTCTGTTCTGAGTTAAGAGACTGCTTTGCCACTCCTCAGTGCCATGTTCTGCTTCTCCACCCACTTCTCTGCCCCAATCTCACTGGTGAAATAAGAATGATTACAACTTTGTTTTCAGAGAGTTAAGTGAGGTCCTGAGTAAAAAAAAGGTGTTTTTAAACCATGAAGTGCTGTTCAAGAGCCCAACAACAACCCTCCCCTCTTCTCTACTCAGACCCTAGCCAAGGAGGTAGAGAAGAGGAAGCTTCTGATACAAAGCCTAGGAGGCTGATAAGATTTGGTTTTGAGGATCTGGGAGAGCAGGAAGGTGGGGAAGGCTAAGAATCAACCACTAATTGGGCAAGCTGGGAGTGTCAGGAAGGGTGAGGCTTTGGCCCTGCCTGCGGGCTGGAAACTAAACTTTCTCTTCCCTTTCTCCTCCACTAGCATCCCCGCCACCCCCCCCCCCCCCATCACCACCTCTCCCCAGCTTCATACAATTGACTGTCAGGTGCACCCAGGAGCCGTTGGCAAAATCCTCTTCAGGGCTGTGCTGGTCCAGGAAAAGCACACGGCATTCGTACCAGCCCTGGTCTTCAACTCGAAGCCCCTCAATCTGGAGAGAAGCTCCTGCCTGCAGCCGGACTCGCCCTGGGGTGTTGGGGGTGGGGGGGAACCCTGAGTCAGGAGTGCTGAAAGGACCTAGCAGGAGGCCTCCACCCCAGCTCACACTGGCCATTCTCTGTGGTAGAGGCCAGGCTCACTCTCTCTGTTACCCTGATTTTTTTTGGGGGGTGGGGTGGGGGTGGGCGGGGGTGTTCCACACAGGTGAGCTGGGATCATCATTGAGGGCAGGTTGCTGACTGCTTCTGCCTTCCAACAGGTGACACAAAGAGAACCCAGAGGAGTGAGTAGAATGTTCTACTGAACTCTATCCAGCTCCTGAGACTGGTTAGGGGAAGAGGTTGAAGAGCCAGGATTTGATCTCTTCTAAACTTCTATAGGATCAGCCCATCTATTTGTAAGGGCAAAGTATGGGCTCCCTTGGGTATTCTTCTGGCAAAAGGAATGTCCCTGGAACCCATACTTGTGTTTGGGGCCCTAGCAGGGACCTAGACCTGGCCTGTCAAAGCCTCTAATCCCTCAGATCTATTATCAGCTGTCTAAGCGCCTTAGAGTGGCCAGAGTCCAACCCAGCCAGGCAGCAGAGTCAGCAGCCATCTCACCCCACCCCCACCACACCCCAGGGCACTCAGGCTTTGGCTGACTGACCACATGTAGCTCCACAAAGCCACACACCACAGCACAGACACCCTGAGTCAACATCCACAGCACCCCACCAGGTTCAGCTGGAAGCACTCACACATCCCACAGCACCCTCCCTGATGGAACCAACCCTGCCTGGAATCAACCTAAAGAGAAAGGCACACATGCGTGGCAGCCAGAGACTTAGGTCCAAGTCTAGCTGTGTTGTGGACTCCTTTGGGTGATGCCCTGTCAATGTTAGTTTCCTCAACTGTGAAAAGGAAAAAGGAAAAAAAAAAGTTGGGGGTGTGACAAAAGGGAGAGATCATGGAAGGAAGGCATATAGCACAGTGCCTGGCACACATGGAAACTCAAATAAAGGCTGCTACACACACACAGATAGGCTTCAGATCTGAAATCAGAAGCCTATTCTCGCTCTTGGCCCCATCACTTGCTGACAACCACCATCTCCCTTTCCTCTCCCACGCTGGTAAACTGTACCACGTTTCTTCTATCACCCCTTCCTTATCTATTTGCTTAGTGTATCTTCCAAATCCTACCTCCTAAATATTTGCATTTCCTTCTCTCCCATCATGGATGCCAGCAATCTTTCTCCCTTGGGTAGTCTAGCTAATTCTCTCTATATTCACCAGCTGCCCAGTGACCTCTGGGGTAGACAAATGGTAGACAACAGTAAGGCCCTTAACATGGTGCCCACTCTAGCCCTTCCTCCCAGTCAAAAGTCCAAAGCTGTTGGCACACTCACCCTTTTTGATCTACTAATATGCTACTTCTAGAATGACTTTTCTCAAGAAGAAGCTAAGACATTTTGCTCTAATGCCACAGGAAAGAAGTAGAGGCTAGGGTCTTTATTTTTCTTCTATGAATGGCTCCTGGGTGTGAATTTTTTAGAATGGGAGTTCCAGCTTAAAGGGCTAGGTGTTTAATCCCCACCCAGGAGATAAGACTAGGCCTAGCAAGTAAATATTTAACGTAATCAAACCCTTCAACTCACCAGCAGGATTCTTCAGTAACCCTAATCTGCCTGGCTACCAAGCCTCACAGACTCCAGACTATAGCCCCTTCTATGCCCCATAGTAACTTTTCATTATGGCAGTTTTTGAGCTCTAGAGGGAAAGCATGAAGAAGAGGGAACGGGACTGAGCACTGAATATGGGCCATATATTAGGCATTGGCATTGTATTCCATCCTCCCAAGAATTTCACTGTAGATGAAGGAACAGATACTTTCTTTCCAAAACTACACAGCTTGGTAGCAAAGTCATTTTCCACTGATCACCAGCCTTAGGGTCCAGTGATGTTCAAGCAACTGAGTATAAATGCCTATATTCTCACTTGGGAAATTGGAAGACAATGGCAAACTGGCCCACTATTCCCAAGCTACAATGTTTCAAGTCCTCACTTTTCTGGGAGACCTGGGCTTCAGTGGTATACAGAGGAGCAGGAAGATGGCAGGTGCTGGAGTCCTGAGACCTCCTGAGGCTTCCTGAGGCCTGGGCCATCCCCCTGGAAGCCTGTGTTATAGACACCAAACCAAACTGAATGGACTTCAGATCTGCCCACATGCCAGGTATGGAAAAAAGAAAGGACAGTCTCTGTCCTGTAAGGTTTCCCAAAGACAGGGAACCCATGTTGCCTTGAGCCAACGTGGGCAAGCGTGTGTTCACCCATATAGAAGTTCAAAGCATGGCACCTGCTCTGTCTAAACACTGCACTATGAAGCAAGCGGGGCAAGCAAGGTGTCCAGGGAGATGTGATTAGGCAGATGGTTTTGAAGGATAATGGGAGATGACTAAAGCGAGCCGATTTCTAAACAGAGAATGAGACAACTGCTTTTTTTTTTTTTATCAAACTCAGCACAGGGAGAAATGTACATCATTTCTGTGGTGTATGGCATCTTGAAACTGCCAAGAAATACAACACAAGTCAAGGGCCAAGAGCCTGACTCATGGACGCAAAGAATTGGTCTAACTAACATCCATTCTGGGAAAGCTGGAGCATAGACTAAAGCCCTGTAAAAATACTTTACAGGCACATTGCTAAGTACTTTACCTACAGTAGCTAATTTAATGGGACTCCAAATCCTAGCTCAAACCAGGCACTGGTGGTTCATGACTGTAGTCCTATCTAGTTAGGAGAGTGAGATCTGAGGATCTTGGTTTAAAGCCAGCCTGAGCAGGTAAGTTCATGAGACTTTTATCTCCAATTAACCACCAAAAAGCTGGAAGTATTGAGCTGTGGCTCAAGTGGTAGAGTGCCAGCTTTGATCAAAAGAAGGGACAGCATCCAGGCCCTGAGTTTAAGCCCGAGGACTGGCGCGCGCACGCGCGCGCGCGCGCGCGCGCGCGCACACACACACACACACACTCCTCATTTTATACTAGGTTTTTTTTGGAGGAAGGCTGGTTTTGTTTTGTTTTTTGCTACTTTTGAATTAATTTATAATAAACCCAATCTCCTCCACTAGATGACTTTTAGTCCTTCAAGCCTGAAAGCCTTCTTCTCTTCACTGTGATCACCAAAGCTCTGTATCTCTCTCATGGTTCCTCACACATTCTAGGCCACCAGCCCCCCACACAATCCCAGGCCCATCTCCCTTCCACTTGCCCAGAGGGTTTATGACAGAACAGCATTGTCTGTAGCAACCTCCACCTCCCGTTGCTTAGCAACTGCAGTTCCAAGTCCCCCACACAAAGGCTGAGAGGCCCCTTCTGCACCATAAGGCAATAAAGGGGTTAATGGGCTCTGGGGGCCCCCCTCTGGGGTCCTGACTCTCTGGACTGCTCTGGCTAATCAGGAGCTCCAGGCTAGTCAGGGGCAGAGGTGATCACAAACCATAGGGGTAGGAGGAAAGTTCCAAAGGTTATAAGTTCATGGCCCTTGTAGCTCAAGGAGCAGTAGAGAATCAGAAATAAATCCACACTAGCCACCCAGTAACTGTCCGGCTGCCTGACGGACTGCCAGACAGGACAGAGGCTGGAGAAAAGGGAAGAGTTCCCTCCTTTTTGGTAGAGTCCCAGGGAAACCTTTTTCCACCTCTCTCTACCTTGCCCTCCCTCAGGCAACATTCTGGATCTGTTCAGCTTCAGCCCTGTAGCCCTAAACCCCATGTCCAGGCAGGCAGAGACAGGAGGGAGGGCTGGTGGGCACAGGCATTCCCTCTGCTGTGCTAATTGGGGCCTCACTTTCAAGTCCCTAAGGGCTTCTGTAGATGCGCACACACACTCCCACCAGGCTGTTTGCCAATAACTGTCCTCAGTTTGAAAATAAACTCTCTCCTCCTGCAGCACCTGCCTGTGCTCTCTGCCCTGGCGTCTCAGCCCTCCTGTGGCAAGAGCCCAGCCAATCCCAGGGCTGCTCTCATGATTCAAAACTGAAGAGGGAAAAGGTGGGGGTCCCCATCAACATCCTCCCCAGTGGCCTTTTCTGAGATTCACCTCTGAAGAAGCAGCAAGACTCTGCTTTGCCCAACAGCTCAAACCCATGGTGAGGAAGGACCTCCCAAAGGCCCTCTGAGACCCAACACTACCTCTGAGACCTGATGCTAAAACAATCAGATTAAAGTTCCATCCAGGATTAGGAGCAAAAGGGTCACTGCAGGAGGCCTGCTGAGGTGTAGTAAAAACAGCAATCCAGCCAGCCCAACCTTTGGGAAACTGGGGCTCTCCCCAGCCTGCCCTCTCTGCTGGGAATCAGGCTATGCCCTGTCACTCCACTACCAAGAAGCGGAAAAGGCTAGACCCCAACCACCCTGCAGCCCCTTCAGCCTATTTCCTAAAAGCTTGGAACCCCCAAACTAACATCTCAGGCTGTGGGGGATGGGAAGATAGGGAAACAAGCAGATAGTAGAGCCAAAGAATAGGACAAGGCTAAGAGATTACAAAAGAGCAGGCTGGAAACAGGGAGGTTTCAGAATGAATGATTGGAAAATTGGGATGGGTACTTAGAATAGGACTGTAGGATCTCCTGTGGAACAACCAGGCAAAGTTCTAAATACCATACAGCTATAGCGTGCACACAGGTGTGTGTGTGTGTGCACGTGAGCATGCGTGTGCATGAATCCTATGAATCAACATGCTGGGAAGCGGAGCCATGCTTGTTAAGCAGAGGAAGGCAGTGGAGCTGGA
The DNA here is from genome assembly GCF_023159225.1 of Perognathus longimembris pacificus. Classification (NCBI taxonomy): domain Eukaryota; kingdom Metazoa; phylum Chordata; class Mammalia; order Rodentia; family Heteromyidae; genus Perognathus; species Perognathus longimembris. Next base: position 37,015,728 of record NC_063171.1, on the reverse strand, counting down.
GATGAGATTGGAGTGGGACTCAGCCTACCCAGCTTCATTTTTGTTTGGGATACCTCCCTCCCTCCCGCCTGAGGAGAACTCTTACCCACGTAATCAGGGTCGATTCGGGGAGAGTAGAGGCCAAACTGGATGAAGATGGGAAGCAGGAATCCAAAGCGCAGCCACTCGATGACATGCAGAGGGGGCCGGCCAGCCGGGGGCAGCAGGTCACAGCCCAGCACTGCACTCTCCCCAGCCCGGCCCACCACAGAAACCACCTCAGGCTTCCTTCGACCTGCATGGTGGGTGGCATGAGGGCACAGCAGGGGGATCAAAGTGAGAGCTGGGATGGGAAGTTCCATCAGTATCTCTGTAGGCTCCTTAGGAGTTTGGGTAAATGAACCCTCACCTTCACCAGAACCAGCCCTAGCCATCTCCTAAGCTCACACACTCACTGAGAACCCCTTGAGGAACACCCCACACCCCAAAAGGCCCCAAGGATCCAGCTCACCGTCAGCCCCCTGGCTGATGATCAGGCTGAGGATGGCCAGACTGAAGCACCAAACCATAGCCCAGCTGGCCTGCTTGCCCGGCCCCTCCTATCCACAGGAGCCCAGACGGAGGGGCCGAGAGATGTCCACTGCCCAGGAATCCTGGGATCAATCCTCCTGATTAGGCCTCAGGTTTCAGCTCTCGTGTACAACCTGAGGTGGCTGTTCTCTGGAGAATCCACCAGCTCTAAATGCAAATGCAAGGCAACAGGCAGAGTTGGTCAGTGGTGGAGCCCAGAAGAAACTCCAGTCAGAGAAAAACACTAGGGAAAAATGGAGGGATGAAAGTAAATAAGTGGGATAGGGGGAGGCCAGTGAAGAAACCAAGGATCATTTTTGTTGTAGTGCTGGACATTTAACACAGGGCCTCCCACATGCTAGGCAAGCACTTTATCACTAAGAATATGTCCCTAGTTCCAAGGCCAGAGATTTTAAAGCCCTAAGCCAAGATGGAAGCACAAAGAGAAGGGAGGACCAGGCCAGGAAACTCATAGGTAAGAAAATGGGAGGGGCCAACCAAGTTGGAAGGATCCTAAGGCAAAGGAATAATATGAAAAGCAGAGGAATTTTATGAAAACCTGGATTATGATATTGTTGGCAAACAGCTAGGAGAAACTGGGTGGTTCTTATATGAAGGAATAAGATTTTTCAGGGAAATATGAGAGAGCAAGATCCTCATCACTCAACTTTTTCTTCTCTTTGCTTACTCCTGGTGGTAATAAGGTAGCAGAAAGCAAGGTAGAACCCATATTATGGCCCCCACTCCAACTGTGATCAGTGAGGACCTTGAGGGTGTCACTCAAGAGCAGCCAAGTAGTCTGAATTAGAATCTAACTGCTTACATCCCCCAAAGGAGGCCCCCAAGACACTCCCACACAATCTCTTGCCCAATTTCCCAACTCTGTGTAAAGTCCTATGCCCTCTTTACTCAGCCTTCCTATATGACTTTGAGTGAGCCAAGAATTTGAGAGAGGAGGAGATGTCTCCCCGATTTGCTGATATGGGGGGCCCAGCATCCTCCTCCAAGTCTGGGCAGGTCCTAGGGCTGGCAGCAGGCACCACTTCCCCTTCACCATGCTGCCAGGCAGCCTTACTTCTGCCAGGCACCTCACCTCAAGTGCCTCACCCCAATTCCTCCCCCTCACTCCTCTCCAGCATCCTGGGGGTGCCAGTGTGTTTGCCAGGTCATCCCTTCCCCCAACACTAGGGATATGATCCTGGAGAAAACAAAAATACCTGTATCCCTAGACTGTACAAAATGAACCCTGGGGCACAAAGGGTAGGAACTGTTGACAGTCTAGGCCCCATCGTTCCTCGGGCAGTCACGGGGAACCAGAGAGCCCTTGCCTGGGCCTGGCAAATCTAAGTGGACTCTGCTCTGGGGCCTCCACCCTTCTTGGCCTCACAGTTCATCATTGGTTATAAAATATCTCCCACATGGCAACCTCATCCGTGTCTCTCTATTCAATGCCTGACTCCTGGGAATTCTGCAGCAATATTCTAAATCTTCCATGGACTGCCACTCTCCCATACTTCCCTCACAACCCTTCTATCCAATCAAATGGAACCCCCCCACCCCCATTTTCTCTTGGCTCTGCTTGCCAAGATTCTCATAACTCAGGCATCCCCATGAGTTCCCCACTTTTCTTTGGATCTTTCCAACTCTACTGGCCCCCACCAATTCTCTCCTTTCCAGTCTCCCCATCCAGCGGTCCCTCGACCACACAGCACTTGCATCTCAGCCACGGCTCCATCCCAGTCCCTCCAAAATTCCAGCTTCTCACACCTGATCTGTCTCCAACTGCGGCAGGTCCTCTGCGCTTCGGAGAACTCCCCGCGGTTCTCCTCCGGAATCTCCCCTCACTCGCCCAGACTCGATCCATCCTCGCCTCCCAGGATCCCGCCCCCCCCCCCCACACACATACACCCCAACCCCTTCCCTGGGATTCTGGCTCAGCCCACTCTACACTTCGGAGACTCTACCCCAACCATTCCCTTCTCCCTCGCCATCTCCAGCCCCTGGAACTCCTCCTTGCTGGCGGAACCCGCCAAGAACTCCCCCAGATTACCACCAGAACTCTTCCATTTCCCGGGGAACCCCCTCCACCCACCCGAGAATGCCACTCCACTCCCTAGAACTCCCCTAGTCCTGCTCCCTCCAAGAATTCCACTACTCTCCAGAGCTCTCCGGCTTCTCCTGGCCCCCCATAACTCCACACTGTTGCCCTGCTGCCCGCCCCCCCAGCCAGCACCCCATTTCTATCCCCCCCTCCAGAACGCCCCCACCTTCACCTGCTCCGCACCGCTCGGGCTCCGCTCTCGCAGCCACACAATAGGGGGCGGACCTGCCTCCCCGCCTCGGATGCCCCGAGCGCCTCCCGTCGCCCTGGAGACCGCCAATCCCCACCCCCCCTTCCGAGACGACCAATTGGAGCCGATGGTGGCCTGGCGAGGCGGGCAGGACCCCTGGGCCTCCTGGGAGTTGTAGTTCCTCCGGGGGGGGGGATGAGGACTCGGCTGCACGTGGGCTCAGGTCGCCCCCTCGTGGAGCGCTACACAATCCGGCGTGGGGTGGCGGGCCGCTGCTTCCCCAGAGGGCCTCACCGGATCAGTCCTGCGCACCGGGAGCCACCGGAGCCCGCCGCAGTGCAGCCTCCGGGCACGCCCCCACTCCCTTCCTTTTTATCGCACCTGCGACCCCCCTTTCCCTTCTCGGAAAAAAAGGGCGGGCCCCGGACACCGCGTTGAAACCTGAGCCCCGGGGCTGCGGCGCCCGGGGAGAGCGCGGCTCCCCACCCCACCCCCTCTCTCCTCCCGGGACCAGGACTCATCGGCGGCCCGATCTCCTCCTCCCCGTCCGCATCCCCATCCCCGTCCCCATCCCCTTCGCCACCCATTTCCTCTCTCGCCAGACTGGAAATACCTGTCTGTGCTGGCTGGCTCCCAGATCTTGCCTGGGCGCCTGGCTTGCGTGCCACTGGGGAAAGGCTGCTTTCTGAGTTTGGGGGTGCCTAATAGATTCCCAGGCTACTATGGTAGCGCGAAGGAGCCAGAGAAGCAGGCCCGGGAGGGGAGGGGAGACAGGCATCCAAACAACAGAGATGAAAGGTGAGCGTGAAAGAACTCGTGCTTCCCCGGAGCCCCGCAGGGCGCCACACCTTGGGCTAGATACTTTGAAAAGCTCACGTAGCCCTCGCAGATGTCCCGTGCAGGGCACGTTCATTGTCTCGGGAGAAAACCAAGACCCAGCGAGATGAAGTCACTGGCTGAGATTGCCAGCCGAGGTGCCTGCAGAGCGCATTCAAACTCAACCCCTAGACTTGAAACCTACTTATTCCCCGGGAGACTTCCCTCTCTGGTGAAAAGATCCCTTGTGTGGCTGGCTGCTCCTCGGGGATTTGCACTTTCTCAGCTTGATGGGGCTGGAGATGCTGGTCGGTTATTTGCCCTCCCCCCCCACTACCCCCAACCTTACAATAATTGATGCCCCCGCAGATACTACTTTCCACTCCCTGCGTTCCGATGGAATCCTCCCTGAAAGCTACACACTCATCTCACCGCAGTTCAAACACCCTACCACTCAGAGGAGAACACCAGTAGCTGACGGAATCAGCTATGGACCCTGAAGGATGGATACAAACACTGCTTTGCAAGATAATCCTTGCCACGGGATCCCTCCAAGTGGACACCTAACCTTATCCGATTATGTCTTGGGCCAGGAAGCACAGCATTTCTCTGGTGATCATTACATCTTTTGAATAACTGCTAGAGTGATCTCCCAGGTTTAAATGGGTGGGATTTTTGGTCACTGGCAGAGGTAGAAGTGTCCCTGGGGGTCTCCCACCACCCTTCCAGCAAGGCTAAATAAAAAAGAGAAGGCTTTACATGTAATTGGCTGCCCTAACAATTGACAAAACTATAATGACTCATGTTAGTGGACACAACACACACAAAAAAAAACAATAGAATATACGGCCAAAGAGAGAAACCTCGTTGAGTTCTTAGCTCCTCACTGACCAGCAGGAGAACTGGCCCCATCTCTGATCCAAATCTTTCATTCCTGCCATCTCTGGTAGTTTCTGGGGAAAAAAAGATAATCTCATTTGGGGGGATTTAAAATGATTTTCAAGCAGAGCACCAGCATTGATGGCTCATACCTGCCATCCTAACTACTAAGAGGCTGAGATCTGAAGATGGCACTTGGAAACCAGCCCAGGCAGGAAAAGCCCTGAGTTCAAGACCCAGTACTCACACACACACACACACACACACACACACACACACGGTATATAAGTGGCTTCCAATTTTTAAATGCTTATCCCATATGCATGCTTTTCTGAAGCTTATTTTGTGAGTTTTATTGTCATTTTCTTCTGATTACAATATAATATAATTTTTAAAGAGAAGGATCATTTATTATTTTAAAGAAATATTATTTTAAAGAAAAGGATCACTTATTACCTTACTACCCCAGAAGTGAAAGTTGATAATGAAAGCAATAATCACAGACGTTCGAAACTAAGGTTTTAGACTTTGTCCTAAACAAAGCTTGTCCTTGATCCAGTCATTAGCATCTGAGAAAGTTTATTCATCCAACTGAGATTTTTACCCATATATCACTTGCCTGTGTATTTTCAACTTGCTGACAAAAAAAATCAGAAAAATGAAATTTCCTGGGACTCTACTGACAACATGCCCTTGAGCACTGGTCCACTTAACATTCTAGCAAAAAAAAAAATGGTTTCTTATTATTATCATTGTCAACTCTTTGTGTATTTTGTCCCTGTGGGATATTAAGCTCCTGAGGGCTGTGGCTCTTGTCCTTAACTCCTACCCCCAAGTCTAATGGAAAAGCTCCTGCCTAGCTCTCCATTCTGGGTTCTCACCCTTATTCATGGTATATAATACCTAGAGTTGCTCTCTCTCTCTCTGCACTTACCTCCTGTGTGGTCAGAAAGCCCTTCTCTCCTTTCCCTGGATCCACTACTGATCACGGATAAATACTATGTTGCTTCATTTCCTCAAGGACACCTCTGACTCCACTTTAACATGCTGCATTTCCACTCTAAGTCTTGCCACACCTTGCAATCATGTCTTTACACACTCCATAAGAGTTCCTTGAGGGCAGGGTTCTGTCTCTTACTGCTAGTCCAATACATGACATTTATTATGTGATTAAATATTATGTCCTTCTCCAAGTTTGCTTTCACCTATTTCAAATGGTGAGGAAGAACAAACAGTAACAGGCTGGAAGATTGAATCAGAAAGACGCCTGGACCTTTCTGAGCTTCTAGTCAACCTTTATTTATTTTTTATTTTATTTTATTTTGTGCCAGTCCTGGACCTTGGACTCAGGGCCTGAGCACTGTCCCTGGCTTCTCTTTGCTCAAGGCTGGCATTCTGCCACTTGAGCCACAGCTCCACTTCTGGCTGTTTTCTATATATGTGGTACTGGGGAATCAAACCCAGGGCTTCATTTATACGAGGCAAGCACTCTTGCCACTAGGCCCTAGTCCCAGCCCCTAGTCAACCTTTAAAACTTGTCTTTTCCAGGAGTTCTGGCCTGCTGTGGAACCTCAGCCTTTGTCTTTTCTGAGCTTGGATATTAGAAGAGACTTTGCCAACTCCAGGAAGATCCCTGGCAAGACATACAGGGACCATTCTTTATTATTTACTTTCTGGGTGCCAGATTTTGAAAGACAGGCAAAATGGAGTGGGCTTCTGTGTACAAGATGGATGGACACCTGGTGATTTTCTGTTTTTATAGTGCTAGAGCTAGAAATCAGGGTCTTGCCCATGCCTCAGTGGTTTTTTGTTTTTGTTTTATTCCTGAAGACCTGAAGTGATGCCTTCCAAAAATGCTGCTATCATCAGAGGTCATAGCCAGCAGCCACCAGTGGCTCACATCTGTAATCCTAGCTACTCAGGAGGCTGAGATCTGAAGATGATGGTTCAAAGCCAGGCCGGGCAGGAAAGTCTGTGAGACTCTCATCTCCAACTAACCACCAGAAAACCAGAAGTGGCGCTGTGACTCAAGTGGTAGAGCGCTAGCCTTAAGCTGAAGAGCTCAGGGACAGCACCCAGGCCCAGAGTTCAAGCCCCATGACCAACAAAGAAAAAAAAAGATCAGAGGTTGAGTTTGTACAGATACTGCTCCGAGCCTAAGGAAGGCACAGAGAGCCCACCTCATGCTAAGGACTACCTCCCACAGGACAAGAGCTCTGGCCCTTAGAGAGTAGAGTGAAGTAGATATGTTTGCAGTCTTAGGAGTTCTTTAGGTTTTCTAGCCTTACCAGATCCTACACGAGCCCAAGGGGCTTCATCTCCTAAGAATCTAGGGACAGCCTGTATCCTGGCTTCGGACTATACCCTATGATGCTATCAGAGCCTCCTCCTACATTATTCTAGGATCCACTGCTCATGGCCTACTTTTCTAAAAGCCAGGTGTCTTTGGGCTCCATGGTTCCCCAGTCTATCATCCTGCACCCTTCACAGACTTCATATTCTTATTCTTGGAAAAACACTCTGGAAGTCAGCATCTTGTCCCTCACATAGGAGAAGGAAGGAAGAGTCCTAGAGGAATGCCATCCATGTCTCCTGCCACATGGTCCTCTACCTATGAGATTTCACTTCTGAAGTTCTCCGGGGCTCCCAGCCCAACCCTCCTGGGTGGAAGCTAGCATACTTGCTTAAACATGTCTGTAAGCACTCCAAGCATCTGTGCCTACACCTCCCTCTTCTTTCAAGCATGTATTCCTTGTGGAAATGAACTGTGGCTCAATGGATGTTCAATGAACACAGCGTCCTAGGCCAGAGGCAAGGGACCAAACAAAGCCCAGGCCTCCTGATATCCCACCCAGCCCCCTTCCTACCACATCCGGTGTCACTTCTCCCAATTCACTCACTGCCTACACAAGCGGCTTCCAGTTCTCTGTCTTTGGCAGTTGCACAAGTAAAATTCACAACATCAAATGACAGACAGGAAACAGAACAGGCCTCAAGGAGAAATTCAGGCTAGTCATAGGACTAGGAAAAGACCAAAAGCACATACATGAGAACTTTAGCCAGAGGGTGAAGAGTGATTAATCCCAATCAACATCCTGGGGAAAAGGCACAAGGCATGAAAATCTACAGGGAAGAAACAGACAGGATAGCAATACCACTGACAAAAAGAAGTTAAGGGTTCTGATCCAGGAAACTGTCATTGCTTTGGCATAGTGGTCAAAGGCCTAGAGCAACTGGCATGAGGAAGACGAGAGTGGTCACAATGTCCAACACCAGTCCAGAGTAAAACTGAATGAGGGTCCTTTATACCTCTCTGTGGGGAAGAATAGTTTAGTAAATATATCTGCTAGGATGAGAATGGGGGCAAAAGAGCTGAAGAATCTTAGCAAGTATAAAATACTACTTTATGTAGATTCTACAGGCTGGAAGTCCTTCCATTTAGGAGGCTAACAGGTTCAATTAGGTTAAAAGAACTCACTGTCCCATTTAAAGCATATATGATTTGTGCTAACAGAGAACTGGGTGGGCCTAGTAAAAAGCAAACACCTTACTCTAAGGGGGTCTTTGGACATGTGTTCTTCTCCAAAGATGGGCCTGAAGAAAAAATAAAACAAAACAATAACAAACCACTGAAAGTGGCACTGTGGCTCAAAGTGGTAGAGTACTAGCCTTGAGCAAAAAGAGTCAGGGACGGTACACAGACCCTGAGTTCAAGCCCCATGACAGACAGACAGACAGACAGACAGACAGACACACACACACACACACACACACACACACACACACACAGAAAATATCATCATACATTTTCTAGCTGGGCGCCAGTGGCTCACACCTGTAATCCTAGCTACTGAGAGCTGAGGATCATGGTTAGAAACCAGCTGGGGTAGAAAAGTCCCTGTGAGACTTATCTTGAATTAACCACTCAAAAACCAGAAGTGGAGCAGAAAAGTCTCCATGAGACTTTCCTCCAATTAATGACTAGAAAATTGGAAGTGGAGATGTGGCTCAAAATGGTAGAATACTAGCCTTGAGTAAAAAGAGCTCAGGGACAGTGCCCAGGGGCGTTCAAGTCCCCCCCCCCAACCAAGAAAAGCAAAACAAAACAATCACCTTGGAGAAGAAAATCCAGAGTAGAAAGCAGAAGGTAGGGAGAAAATTTTACCCATCTTCCAGCAAGGACAGAAAATCTAAGCACATCTCCTCTGAGGTACAGATACTCAACTTGACTTTATTGTCATGCCCTTGGGAAAATGGCCCTTTGCAGCCTTTGTTGCCCTGTTGGAGGATTCCCTTGGATCTGAGAAAACACCAAGCTTAGGAGAGACATTTCCCCCCCTCCCCCCAACACACACCCTGCCCAGGAGGCAGTCAGGCTAGGCTGGGACTAGGCTTCCCCTTCTTTCACAGATTCATTCTGTTTGTCTTGATTTTCCTCATCCTTGACTTTTCACATTTTTTCTGGACCTGAAAAACCCAGAGTGATGTGACTAGAATTACCACGAGCAGGAGGAGGAGCAATCCCTTGGCTAGGAAGCAGACAGTCACTGGGGACATCTCAGGATATCCAGTATCTGGGATAAAAGAAGGAAAGGGAAAAGGTCTCATGAGAGGAACTGGCAAGTTAAGATTAAGAACAGACTTCCAAAAAGAGGCCTCGGGTTCATAATCGGTGGATTGCTATTTGCAAATGTCTCTGGACACACATATTTTAGGCATAGATGCTCAGGGATTGAAATCTAGCTCACTCAAAAAACAAGACCTTTGGAAGTTGGGAGAGTTAGACACAGAAAGGGGACTTCTTCCTGACCTAGATTTCAAGCCTTTTGGGACAGGGCTAGGCTATGGAGTGTGTGTACTCTTTAGAAGACTTGTGGTTGGGAGAGAGTGTGTATTTTTTTTTCTGCCAGTCCTGGGGCTTGAACTCAGGGCCTGGGCACTCTCTCTGAGCTTCTTTTGCTCAAGGCTAGCACTCTACCACTTGAGCCACAGTGCCACTTCTGGCTTTTTCTGTTTATGTGGTACTGAGGAATTGAACCTAGGGCTTCACGCATGCTAAGCAAGCACTCTACCAACCAAGCTACATTCACAGGCCCAGAGTGTGTATCTTGAGGCAGGAGTTTTGCACAAGCTCTGGGGTTGTCTCTAGGGTGCTGCTACCTGCACAGAAGGGCCCAACAGAGACAGAACGGGAGCTGCTGTTGCTGATGGGGTTGCTGGCCCTGCATGTGTAAGAAAGAGCATTTTCACCAAGCCTCCAGGATGTGTTGAGGACAGGGCCTTGCTGCACTGCAGCACTGCTATCCTCTGATGAGAGCCAGCTGTAGGTCACATCCATGCCGGCTCTCTCTACAGAGCATGTCAGGAACATGTCACAGACACCTTCCTCAGAGACGTTAACGTTTACAGTGACTTGAGGCTGCAACAGTCGTCCTGGGTGAGAGGAAAACACAAAGACCCACTGAATGATGGGTGACATCTGCGGTATTGGTCCTCCTTTGAAAGCCCTTTCACCCAAACAACAAATAAGCAAACCCAAATGAAATCAACCATCATAAACTTCTGATTTCTGGATGGCCAGAGCAACAAGTGCTAAGGTAGACAGAGTTGTTGGTGTCCTCTACTTCCTCTTATGCCTTCTCTTCCTTACTTTTGTGCACCATTTTCTGAGCCCTCTTGCGCCTCATTGATCCCACAAAATATTATCACCATTCTCAAGTCATTTATATTTGAATCTGTATCTCTCCAAGACTCAACATGACAGATTAAAGAAAAATCCTGATTAGTACCTCAAATTATACAGGGCAATAAAAGGCTCAATAAATAAATGTTCATTCTTTCTCCCTGAAAAGAAAGGCCCCTTAGAGGGTCTTTCCGAAAGGTCTCTCATCCTTCTCACTGCACTTGGGACTCTCTGTGGCAATGTTGTGGTGACCAGTGCCTCCTTGCTCCAACTCACCTAATCTGTTGCTGCAGCTCAGATTCGAGGGCTGAGGCATGGTGGAGGCAGTCTACCTTCTACTCCTGGCCTCTCAAAGCCTAACCCCTCCTCCCTGGCATGAGGAAGCCCAAGAGAACCAGAGTGGGCGGAAAGGGAATAAAACTAACTCACGGTAGACACGTAGATTGTAGCGTTGTGGGGGAGAGAAGGAGGGTGTCCTCAGGTTGACTTGAGCTTGGTAAAGTCCTGAATCCTCCCAGGTCAAATTGTTGATATAAAGAGAGTAGCTGGGCTCCGAAAAGCTCACTCGGCCCTGGTAGTGAGGGTCCATCACCAAGATGGTAGCTGGCTGTCTTTCTTTCCCTGGCATCACTATGCCAATTTTGTTCTTCGAATACCAGATGATGCTCTCAACTTCTTCACCAGATAGTGTTTCCAGGGGGAGACTGACTGACTCCTGAAGAACTCCAACTACTTCCTTAGGATCCACACCATCTCCAGAGTATGCTTTGGCTGCAAAGGAAGGTGGGAAAGAAAGACAACCCAACTGATGTCCTCCAGGTGCTGAGCCTGGTATCAGAAGCTATGTGTCCATCTCCATTGAGAAGCTTCTGTGACCCACACACTAGATCCTCTCCTATAGTTGCCTCTTCTCATGTTAGATTCCCATTGCACCTGAGTTGAGCACCAGCCAGGCGTCACTCTCTTCACTATCCTTTTTTTTCTTTCTCTTTTGCCACCTTGATTCTGCTTCCCCTTCCCTATCCCCAGACAGCTTTCTTGCTTGAGCCTTTCCTGATGCCATCTGTTCCTTGTCCAGAAGATCTGACACATTCATTTCCAAAGGAAGGATCTCACTAGACCAATGACCACCAGACAGGAAAACTGGTGGGGGAAGAGACAGTGGGTAGCCACTCACCTTCTAGGAGCAGCAGGAGGAACAGCCATGGAAAGGCCTCCATGTCAGCAACAGTGGCCCAGTCCCACAGTAACTTGGTCCACACCTCCAGGCTATAGAAAAGACAAGCTGTTAGGAAACTCTAAGAGACTGGGAGACTGATTGGCCAGAATCTGAGAGGAAAATAGTTCTCAATTCAACTTCCTCCATCTCCACTAAGCCACTCCCATCACGCATGGAGGGAATACTTGCTCAAGCCTGATGTCAGGATGGTTTATCACACTGACTCACGGGGCCCTCAGCTCAAATCCCTCTGTTCAGTGAAGTCTTTCTAGACATTCTGTCCTTTCTATGCCTAGACCCTCTTATGTGTACTGCATGCCTTGAATTCTCAGTTACTCCCTATCCTATTGTTTGGCCATCAGCATACTGTGTCCCAGCTGTCTTGGTAATTCCTATATTGTGTGAGGTCATTTGATCCTATACACATCTTTATCTCCCCAGATAGAGTCCATATCTTGTTTCCTTTCTATTTCTCAGGAAGACAGTTATGTTTCCAAATGATAATCCTATCCAGAAGGAAAAATGTTTGATCTTCTTTAAAATACTTGGAGGCAGGTGCAGGTGGTTCTGGTCTGGAATCCTTGCTACTTAAGAGGCTGGGATCTGAAGATCAGGGTTTGGAGCCAGCTTTATCTCCAATTAATCACAGAAAGGCCAGAATCAAAACTGAAGCACAGGTGGCTGGCAGAACTCCAGTCCTGAGCGCGTGACAAAAGCTAGGCAGATCCCAGGCACTCAGTTCAAGCCTCAGGACTGGCACTGAATTAATGAATTAATATAATAATTAATTAACTATAGTAAAATATTTTGACCAGAATGTATCTAGGTGATTAATATTAGGGAAAGATGTTAAGTTACTCAGATCATTGTCCAATCTGTGTAAGATAGAAACCAGATTCAGGAAGAAATCGCAGAGACCCAGGATTAGAAATGACTTCCTGAAAGGAAAAAAAAAGGAACCTTCATACACTGTAGGTGGAGCCATAGATTAGTCAGTCATTATGGAAATCAGTAAAGAGGTTCCCCCAAAACTTCAAGTAGAACTACTATATAATTTCATTTTTTTAACTTAATAAAAACAATCCAAGGCATTTATTGTCACCTGATGATAACACAAGTTCATCAGAACTGTGCACACATCTTAACAAAAGGGCTCATCAAACAATATGAATGGATATTTTCTTAGATTCCCAGCAAAGAACACTAAAAAAGACCCAAAAATCAAAAACAAAAACAAAAAACAACTGTATAAGATTCTTAACAACTTCTCACTTCACTGATGATTTCTAGTTGGAGACACTTTGTAGTAGAGTAATATTATCTCCTTTTAGCATGATCCAACCCAGTTGTTTTCTTGACTTGGTTTTAGAATGAATTTCTTCTTCATCATCTAACACAAGGTTCATGTATTCATCAAAACCAATGATACATCCCTCTATCCGCATATTCACTTGTTCATAGAGCCACACCTGAATCCGAGATCTATTTTGTAGGTATCTGAAGATGAGGTTGATGGGCTGCACCATCACCTTCTGCACCTTTTGTCCCTGGCCACGGTATGCCATGGTGGAATCTTACAAAGGCCGCACAGACCAGCATGCCTATAATTTCATTTTTGGGTTTTTTTTTTTTTTTTGGCAGTCCAGGGGCTTGAGCTCAGGGCACTGTCCCTGAGCTTCTTTTGCTCAAGGCTAGCACTCAACCCCTTGAGCCCCAGTGCCACTGCTAGCTTTTTCTGTGCATGTGGTACTGTGGAATTGAACCCAGGGCTTCATGCATGCTAGGCAAGCACTGTACCACTAAGCCACATTCCCAGTCCCTGTCTCTCACATTTTCTGTCCCCTGTGTTCAAGCCCCCCAGGACTGGCACTAAATAAATAAACAAATAAGCAAGAAAATGGGGGGAAAAAACAACAACATTAAGGTCATGTACATGTGGCTCAGAGTTTAAAGAGACAGCATGGGTATCAGCCAGCTTCTCTGAGAAGCAGATGGCTGGAATAAAAGAAGCTCAATGGGAGGGTCATGTCCATAACAGATAAAAAGGTAGGGAAACAGGATTGAACAGCCAGAGCTTCGGGACAACTTCAGGCAGGGATGCAGCTCTCACAGTCTGCTAGCTCAACAGGAGTCTTGGAACAAGGTTGCCCAGCAGAGGAGGCCTGAGCTGGGTAGGAATGCCCAGACAGTAGTAATCACTGTGCAAAAGCATTCAGATGCTGACACCCACTCTGGGCTGAAGCTACCCAGAAGGAGCATGGATGCTGAAGGTGCTACAGCTGGAGGCTGTCAGTTCATAGCACTTCTTGCAGCTGAAGGTAAGTTTTTTCTTGGAGAGAGCCTAGAGGCATCTCCATGGCTGCTACAGTGAGTATACTGATAGAAGCTAACTATGCAGATTTATTGAACCTGCCTCCATACATTAAGTGTAAGCACTTCATTGTCCCTGTCAGGAAGAGGAAAATAATTGCCACCTCTCGTCCTCTCTTAGTTTTCCCAGTCCAGTTGGGAAAAACTCACTTCTCAGCATATTTTTCGAGTAATTGTCATTCCAGCACACAGACTGTGACCCAAACACAGCTTTACTCCCTCACTATTCTTTTACTCTTACTCATTAAGGTAGTCTTTGCCTGTCCTCCAGGATGATCCCTGATTTCTCATCTCAGTTCAGAAGTGAGAACTTCCCACTTCATGGAATAAGTAAAACACCAAGCTTCATTTACAAGCTTGGAGCCCCTTCTTCTGTCTTTCGCCAGGTCTGGAGATAGGAGTCTACAATTGAGAAGCTTCTCAACTCTCCTCACTCTCAGCTTCCCTACCCATCTACTCACTAGTGTGCCCCTAAAAGCATTCCCCCAGCTCTTGATTTACTCTTCAGAAAGATGGGAGCCTATGTGATAAGTAATTCTTACCTGGTGTGGCTTTGTGTTCTGTGGGCCTGGCTTAAAAAGAACTATTTTCTGTGGGCCTACCTTAAGAAGTTAAGAGGAACTATTTTCTGTTGAGGAGCAGCTTTGCTGGTTCAGTTTCCTCCTGGTTCCTCTTTCCCAAGCTTGGTCCAGATGGGTGCATCTCTCTTCTGGATGGTCCTTGCAACTCCCTTCTCAATCTCTAGATATCTGGCCATATACCTCCCGTCTCTTCTCACCCTTGACCCTTCCAAATGTCTCTATTGTGAAGAACCATGGGCAACTGAAAAGACTACCTCATTAGTGTTCCCAGTTGCCCACCACAAACATTCTTTGCCTGACAGATTCCAGAGTCTACATCTGCTTGTGGGTCCCAAGTGGGAGTCTGACCTTAGCCCACAATCAGATTTTTAGGGGGTTTTGTTTATGGTTTTTAACTTTTTTGTTTCTGTTTTTTTTTGCCAGTACTAGAGCTTGAATTCACTTTACACTTGCTTGGCTTTGGCTTTGACTACTTGAGCCATGCTTCCAGTCTGGATTTTTGCTGGTTAATTGAAGATGGAGTCTCACAGACTTTTCTGCTCAAGCTGGCTTTGATCCCAGATCCTCTGGGTCTCAGCTTCCCAAGCAGACAGAATTACAGGCATGATCCACTAATGCCTAGCCACAATCAGGTTTGACTATTCTAGGTCTTTGTTAGGATCCTGAGGATAGGAGACTTGGGACCCTTGGAATGCTTCACAAGTGTTCTCTTCGAAGCTCCCTTCACCCGGCTTGTGGTCAGAGGAAGCATCAGTTATCTCGTGGATAAGAATTAGGACTCACAGTTAAGTAACAGTTATTTCCAAAGAGGCTTCCCCTCACAACCGATTGCCCTGTCTCAACCTTCCATGGAATAGGAGCTCCAAAAAGGAATTAAGGGGTTCCTTAATTTCCATGGTAAATTCTCCCTTGCACTGCTTTTAATCTTTTGACCTTCTTCACATTGCCAGTCAGTGTAGTCAAGCAAGAAGAGATTCATGCTACCATCTTGCTCACAGCACACACTCAGAGTCCCCTGTCACACAACCCATTGATCACCTGGTGGACAGTTTTATGACTAAGTCTCCTCTACTGAAGTTTGCACCTTACGTAGGCTCTGCTTTTCTGCTTCCTGATTTTCTCTGCAATGGAGGGAGGCCACCCAGCACATGCAGGCATGCAGAGGTGCAGGTGGGAAGAATGCATGTGATTTATACACTAGCCGATGGAGTGCTGCACTGGTAAATAAATGCCCCTGCTTCCTGCCCTTCCATGGGACAATTCAAGGCATGTTCTGTATAGTTTTTAAGAGATTGATCACCGGTTGTCCACAGCAGTGATCAGCTATTGACACACCCTTTAGTGTTATTCTTTCCTTGTCTCATTTTTCTCATTCTTCTTCTTGGATCATCTCCCAGAAAGACTTTCTCCACCCAAATTGTTTCAGGGGAACACACACACACACACACACACACACACACACACATATTATTATATAAAGTAGTTATACCAGTAAAGTTTAGATAGATCTCTACTCTCTTCGGTCTTGGTCTTGAAGACCAGAGAAGCCAATGAAGATGCCTTCTTTTTGAATTCTGATCTAAAGCTCTGGTATGTAGAAAACAATGAAAAGCCGGACCTGGCCTGATAGACACTGTGGGAGGAAGGCCTAGCCAAACCTTTGCTCAAATCTTCTCAGCTTCTCTTTGGAATGATGGAGACCCACACAGCAGAGCATGAACAAGTACATCCCAAATAAATCACCTTCTCAAGGCAAAACCTATGGAGATCTGCATGTGTCTTCCATCCCGGGGCCTCTGTGTGCACTTGATGCTTACCCTGTCCCTTTCCTCCCTTAAGTGTCCATGTTAAAAGGGTGACTGTCCAGATGAACCATGAAGGTGGCTGGAGGGAACTGAAGCATGCAAGTTGTTGAAATGTACCCAAAGGAGTCATTATGAAACAGGGGAGAAAAGAGTGTTTCTTCCAGCAGGAGCAGGCTGCACAGTCACCGAGATGGGAGACAACAGAGCACACTGCAGGAGAGAGAGCACTAGAGGAGGTAAACCATGCAAGAGAGAGGGGTGGAAGAGGTGGAATGAGGCTAGAAAAAACAGACTGGAGATGGTTCACTAGGACTTGGTAGACCTATTCAAGAAATTACAAGTTATGCTACCTCAAGAAGTTTACTGTTGATGGGAAATTGAAATTTGGAATGAGAAAAGGGAAAACCTATTGCTGGTGATCTTTCTTAAGATGCAAGACATGTATAAATGTGAGACAGGCTGAAAGAATGATGGATTGGCAGGTGCTGGTGGCTCAGGCCTGTAATCCTAGCTACTTAGGAGGCTGAGATCTGAGGATTGCAGTTCAAAGCCAGTCCTGGAAGGAAAGTCTGTGAGATTCTTTTCTCCAATTAACTCCTCTGTACCTCACCTTTACAATAAAATTTATATTTAAAAGAATAGCAAAGAAGTTCTTCAGGCAAGAAGAAATAAAATCAGATGGAAAATCAGATCTTGGATACAGAGGGATAAAGAACATCAGAATTTTTTTTAAAGAAAAAGAGGAAATCCACCTTATAAAACAGATGAGGAAGCTTGTAAATCTAGGTTTCTTGGGATAGTTTCAGGCTTCTTGCTTGTTCATTTTTTTTGTAGTACTGAGGATATAACTTAGAACTTCTCATATCTCTGCTCTCCAAGTGCTGGAATTAAAGCATTGTATTTCTGTCCCAGTTATTAATAATTCCAGTTTTCACTTTCAGAAAGTGTCCTGGACTAGAGGTTGAGCTATTTGGTTACCCTAGATCAGGTATAAAATGTTCTTACAGGACTTCCTGTGAGATGGTCATCGTATTGTTTCTTGGCAGTAAATTACCCTGAGACCTGTAAGGAGGCAGCTAGGTGGGCAGTGCAGAAGACTGTTTGAAACCAAACTGGTGTGTTTATTTGCACAACACTCAGTACGTGGCTCATAGTTGTGGCTCATAGTGAGGATTCAGTGGATTTGGGCTGTGGCTGTTACCGAAGATTTGTGAAACACAGATCATGAACTTTGGTATTATGAAGATGAGGACCCCCTTGATAGTAGGCCTGGTCTGTGGCTATTAAAGAGATGTGGAAGGTCTCCTAACATAAGCCTCATGAATAGGTTGGTGTGAGAACGTTAGCTGGCCACACCCATCAGCCAGTTCTGTGGAGACATTGGGCACCACTGCCAGCATGCACAGCCTGGCTTGGAGGTTTCCATGCCAGCAGTCCATTTGCCAGACCTTCCCCTATTATTCATTCGGAGATCAGACACACTAGGCTGGTGACACCTAACCACACCCCTGAACAATTCTGTCTTTATCCTCCAAAGTATCACAGAGCAGCTCAAACACACACACACACACACACACACACACACACACACACACACACACTTCCTTCAACTTTTCTCTGAAGCACAGTTTGTCTTCATCTTTCCTCAAAGGAGCTAGCATGTGTACCCCTCTGGGCTACATACCCTCTTGGTTCTCCTGTGCTTATTGCCCTCAAAATCCAGGCATTTTCCTACTTAGCTTACTGTCACACTGAAGGAAAGTTAAAACGTCTCTGCCTTTGGTCTCCCTCGAGACCCCACTGAGTCAGGAAGGGGTATGTGTAGATAATGTGGTCACCTGCCTACCAAGCAAGGTCCTCAAGTGCTTCCACTGAAAGCTGAAGTTGGAGGATTGTACATTTTGCCTGTTCTGTTCTGTTAGAGCAGAAAGGAAGTTCCACAGCCAGCAATGTCTTTTGTCTCCAATCACAAATGGTTTCTTTCCCCCTGAGAAGAGCCATGAAAGGACACTGTCTGTTTTCTTCTTGAACTGGGCTTTGGAGAACATGAGAGGGGCTCCACTGGCTTTTAACCTATTCTCCTGGGATTCCCAAAGAGCTGTCTCATGCAATGCTGAGGGGAGACAGGTGTCAGGCTGGAGCTTCAATCCGAGATTCTCTGCTTTCATCTTTTTACACGGGGGGGGGGGGGGGGGGGGGCGGGTGGCGGGAAGCAAAACGGGGCTCAGGAGCAAAACCTGTTTGAAAATAGTATGCTGTTGTTTTTTATTTTCGTAAGTGTAGTATTTACTGAGGATATCCAATTCCTTATTTTACAAATTACAATGAAAACTCAGAGGTCCATATGTGGGAGTGTATACATGAATTGCCAGAATTAATGTTGTGAAAAATGGCTATACTGCCAAAAGCAAACCACAGATTGAGTGCAATGCCTGTTAAACTTCCTATGTGGAAATAGAAGAATCAATTTTAAAAATTCATATGGAAGTGAAAAAGACCCCAAATAGCAAAAGCAATCAGGAGTGAAAAGAGAAATGCTAGAGGTATCACAGTACCAGATTTCATATTGTACTACATGGTAACAAAAATGGTATGGTACTGGCACATAAACAGACTCAAAGACCAATGCAGTAACGGGAGACCCAGAAATAAAACCCCATATCTATAGCTATCCAATTTTCCACAAAGGAGTAAAAAACATACTGGAGAAAGGACAGCCTTTTCAACAAATGATATTGGGAGAACTGGTTATTTGTTGGTAGAAGACAACTTACTCCTATCTCTCACCTTGTACAAACAAATAAAACAAAATACCACACACACACACACACACACACACACACACACACACACACACTCCAAATGGATCAAAGAACTCAAGAGACCTAAAATTTTAACTCTCCTCCAGGAAAACTCAGGACGTTACAGGCACAGGTTATTATTTTCAGACTAGGACTCCAACTGTCCAGAAAATAAGAATAAGAATTGACAAATGGTAATACATCAAGTTAAAAAGTTTCTGCCCAGCCAAAGAAACCATATCAGCACCAAGAGACAACCCATAAAATGGGGAAAATCTTTGCCTGCTATTATTAATCTTCATAACATGCAAAGAACTCAAAAAAATTAAACAGTGAAAGAACAAGTCATCTAATTATAAAATAGACAAAATAATTAAATAGTTCTTAGAAGAAGTTAAAATGGTGAATAGATACATGAATGAATGACGAAATGTTCATCATTGTTAGTCATCAAAGAAATGCAAATCAAAACAACCCTAAAATTCCATCTCACTCCAGTTACAGTGACAGCCATCAAGAAAGCAAGCAACAACAAATGCTGATAATGGGGGGCTGGGGATCTGGCTCAGCAGAAGAGCGCCTGCCTGGCAAGCCTGAGGCCCATGAGGCCCGGGGCTCACTCCCCGGCTCCAGAAAAAAACAAAAAACACAAAACTACAAATGCTGATGATAGGAATGTAAACTAGTGCAACCACTAAAGAAATCAGTATTGTGGATTCCTCAAAATTTTAGAAATAGATCTACCCATGTCCCTGCCATACAATGATGGCCATATATCCAAAACAGTGTAAATCAATATATAAGAAAGATACTTCTGTATCATTCCTTATTGAAGCACTGTTCAGAATAGCCAAACCATGGCATCAGCCTAAATACCAATAACACATGTATATAAATACACACACGTACACATATACACACATATATATATACTCTACACAGTCACAGAGAAAAATGAAATCATGTCATGTGCAGGAAAATGGATGACACTGAGCAAGATAAACCAAGCTCAGAAAACCAAATATCACATTTTCCCCTTATTTGACCTAAAAGACATGCATAATCATGGACATGTACAAATATAAGTACATGTATACATACACACATATAGATAGATGTATAGATATAGATTATATATGTATATACAAACATAGGAGAACAGTGATTCTAACTATGAGACTTTTTAAGGAGATGATGATTGAGGAGTGAGAAAAAAATTAGACAGACGTTTAATTCTGTGCATGATCTTTGATTTTCATCATAAAGGATGTTACTGAGAAAACTGGCAAGTTTTAATAGTCAAGAGACTAGAGAAGAGTACTATGTAATAATGATAATTTCACTGTGATTACGTGAGGACAAATTGTGTTTGCAAAGAAGTGTTTAAGGTTAAAGTGGTAATGTATGCCATGTACTCTTCAGCAATTAAAAATGAATCATCATAATTTTAAAACTCAGAGATACAGATGGTGGAGGGACCCTTTCAAAGCCACACAGCTTAATAGCAAAGCTGAGATCAAAACTCAGGTCCTCTGATGTCTTCTCAGTGGGCTTTAACTTTTAAAAGAATGTGGGATATAATAGAATGATACCTGCAGATGTCCTGGCACATAGAAAGCCCTCAATAAGTGTGGCTGTTGGTGGTTGTGTTATTAATTTGTGTTTGCATGCACTTATTGTTAGTGATTCGTATCTGGGATTGGAGGCCCGCATGGTAAGCATGAAGGACACCAAAAAGAGCAACCTGAAGAAGCCAGCTGGCCGCCTCGCAAGCCTTCCCACACTGGCATTCTCCCCAGCTAATCTGGCACTGCTTAGGCTCCAAGGCTTCTCAGCACATTCTTGTCGATGTCCCAGTGTTGATCAGAATCTGGAATGTTGTCTCACGTTATCAGGGCTGTCATCAGCTGACAAAAAAAATTAGCTACTCATCCTACAAATTAAGCTTCAATTAAATGCAAGCTGCTCTTCCAGGTATGAGATACAACAGTGAAGAGGAAAACACAGACACCATTATTGGAGTAAAAGTTGTTGGAAGATCAGCCATAGGCAACAAGTAGATGACATTAAGTCATAAAATACTGTAAGGGAAAATCAAGAGGGATAAAGGAGTAAGGAGAGATGTGGCTAAGAAATATCCTTTCCTTAATGTGTTCACATCAAATGTGTCCAAGCACCTACATTACCCTAGCATTTGTGGGAAGTTTTGCACCATCAATGTGGAGAGTTACCCACAGAAGCCTATTAGGGGATTGTGGTGCTAGAGGAAAGGAGATGGACGAAGACTCAACAGTTCACTGACAATCTGCCATGTCTGTGATAGGGCTCCTTCTGGAAGCCCGGATATTATAGTCTGTCTGACAAAGGCCCCAGACAAAACTTCCCTGGCTGTCCCTCTGCAAGATGTTCATGCTACTTTGCCTCCTCTGTTTAAGGCCCAGACCTTCATTGGATCATTTGCTTCTTTCAGGATCATTTCTACATCTCATTTCTGATCCACTAAAGTCTTGACATCATACTTTGGGACTCAGAAAAACCATCTTCTTTTCTCCTTTT
Source organism: Perognathus longimembris pacificus (assembly GCF_023159225.1). Classification (NCBI taxonomy): domain Eukaryota; kingdom Metazoa; phylum Chordata; class Mammalia; order Rodentia; family Heteromyidae; genus Perognathus; species Perognathus longimembris. The sequence continues at coordinate 36,994,178 of NC_063171.1, read as the reverse complement.
TTTCTCCCCTCCTACCATTCAATACTAGTTAATAAAGGCTGAAAGTCTTCCATAATCACATACAAAACATAAACATTCTGTCTTCTCTGTCCCATTTCCCAAATAGCTTGTCACTAAGAACTGTTTTCTGATACCCATAACCCTCTGTTCCCTGGGTCAAATCCTTCTTCCCAGGGAGAAATGCATTGTCTGAGACAGCCTGACTTTGGAGTACTGAGGTGACTTGGAATTTAGGCCAGCTAGCTGTGAGACAGCATTTCCTGCATTGGAGAGGTTCCTCTTCTCTAAAGGGAGAGCTAACTAGTAACTACCTCCGTAATGGGGGCATTCTCAATCTATGAAAATAGTTATGAAGTGGGGAATGCCTTGGGGATTCCCTCCATATGACTAGAAGAGGAAATGAAGGTAAAGAAGAAGTGGAGGCTTAGGGACAGCTACTTCAGCCACAGTGGAGGTTAGGTAGGAGAGGAGGAGAATTTTCCTAGAACTGATGGTCCCTGGTACTGTGAGATTGAGCAACCATGAAAGACTGCATTGGGAAGTGAGGGATGGAGTTCTAGTCCCTAACTACTTCTCAAGAGGTAACTGATGAGGTGTCACCCCAAGGCCATCCAGTCCTTCCTCTACACGAATGGGTGCCGCTGGGCACTGGTGGCTCATGCCTGTAATCCTAGCTCACGCCTGTAATCCTAGCTACTCAGGAAGCTGAGATCTGAGGATTGTGACTTGAAGCCAGCCTGGGCAGGAAAGCCCATGAGAATCTTGTCTCCAATTAACCTCCAGAAAAGCTGAAAGTGCTTCTTTTGCTCTACCACTTCAGCCACAGTGGCACTTTCAGCTTTTTCTGTGTATGTAGAACTGAGGTATTGAACCCAGGGCTTCGTGCATGCTGGGCAAGCACTCTACCACTAAGCCACGTTCCCAGCCCAAGGGTGAGACACTTTTAAAAAATATCCATGCAACTTTCACTCCTTGTAATTTTAATCAGAAACCCAATACAATGAAAATTGAACTATTGTAGCAGGAGCTGATGGGTGCAGCCCATTAAACAGTAAATCAGCTTTCAGTCCTAAGACTTAGTTCTATGAGGCATTTATCCAGAGGCAGGAAATGGAGCAACATCAGCAGGTAGAATTCTCTTCTTCTATTGGACTTACAAAAATATTTCCTGGGGAAGGGGGGGGTCCCTTTTAAAAGCCTTCTTCCAGCTCCATTCAAAGTCCTTTAAAATTCTGTATATTACTCTTTTAATGGCCTAAAACCCACAGAAGAATGCCATAGGCTCCTGTACAGAATAATCATGGCTTGCTCTGGCATGAGCCCTTTGTGGGGGAGGCAGGGAGGGCTCTCACTATGAATCACTAACTTGGGATAACTAGATAAGAAGAAAGATGAAACCCAAGCCACATCAAAGGGGATCGTGCAGACTTACCCTGCTAAAATCCTTTGCTGCAGTACTCATTGCTTGTGTAGAAGGCTGCTATAGAATGGGAATATTCAATGGAGCCATGAAAAAGACGTGACTAAGGATGTTGTCCACTATCACCGCACAGTGTTCTATGAAGGGGAAAATGCCCGCTGCCCAGCAGTAACAGCACTCTCCTGAGCAGTCCTGTGATTTTCCAGTACACTTCACAGACATTTTGCAGTTTCTGCTAGGAAGTTACCACATTTGACAGAACACTAAATGCATTCAGTTTAGATATTGACCTTGTTTCTTACTGGAATTTATGTTTCTACTCTGCTTTCTTTTAACTTGTTTGTGTTTTTAAAAATAATGGATGGGTATTTTATCTTGGCACCCTGTGTACATCTTAAAAGAGGTATATAACAGTTTAGCCATGTGTCTAGTTAGGGAGAGCTAGGCCCACAAAAGACTACACTCACTTATGATATCGATGTTAAGTTTGAGAAGTTCCACAATCTACCCTCAGTTTCAATAATTTGCTAGACAGACACACAAAACACACTTACAGCTGTTGTCCTGGTTATAGATTATGATAGGGAGAAAAAAAAAAACAGATTAAAATCAGCCCAGGAGAGAACACAGGAGTCCAGAGAAATGGCTAGCACCACATCTCCCATGGAGTTAGGACATTGTCATTCTCTCAGCATCAGAATGTGACAACACACAGTATTGTCCACCATGACAGTTCACCCCTGAGATTTGGTATTTTTATTGATGTTAGGTCTCACATTCTGTGCATATGGTTAACCTTGAGTTCCCAGCCCTTCCAAAGGTTGGGTGGTAACTTTGGCCTACAGTCCCTGGTGGGGTAGAAATGATACTACTTGGCTCAAAGCCTCCATCATGAATCACAGATCTCATTGTTGAATTTGTCTGGTGGCCAACAGCTCTTGGTAAACAGACACTCCTATCAGACATGACACAGCAAGGTCCTAGAAATTATCTTCCAAGAGCTGAGGGCAAATGCTAAACCTGTCATTAAGGAAAGTAATTTCTTCAACAGGCAACATGTAAAATCATCTTTGGGACAAAGGAAAAAGAAGGAAAGAGGAGATCAACTAATCTAATCAAATGAGTTTGTACTAGACCATGCTTCTCACTACTGCTTTTCATTTACAATTTGACCAGGCCTCTAGGGGGTGAGGGACCCCAGCAGAGACTCTGTGGTCACAGCCATTAAGTCCCTTTGTGAGCTGATTTTACTGTTTATGGGCCCTTAGTTTACAGGAAATAAGTGGGACACTATAAGAGCTCTCAGTGAGGTGAAAAGAAGAGCTCTAGATGCTTTCTGGGACCAAGGAAGGCATGGAGATGCTAATGCAGACTCAGGCTCATTCTATCATCTCAGAGTGTTTGCAAGGGTGTAAAATTGGGTGTAAAATGGAAATCCTGCTGGTTTACAGAACCTTTGGGAATGGCACTGTATGAAGGTCACAGTGGACAATCAGGCTCCAGAGCCTCAAAGTTACTCTCACAAACCTTCAGCAGTGCCTGAACAAAACAGCTGCAATTCTTGATAAAGATATGGAGATTTAGTGAGGGCAGGGGGAGGAAGAGGGAGGGCTGAGAGTGATGAGAAACAGGAAAGAAGCTGATTTGTGGTAAATGTGATACATTAAAATGTGCCCATTTATGGTGAGGAAGTGTTTTGGGCATGATTAGGCAGGGTAAAGATATCCATCAGTTTAGACGATATATGTGACTTCATTGTCTGTTCTGAAGGTAAGTAGTGGGGAGCCATTAACATTTGGTGGCATTTAAAACCAAGTATGTGGTACACCACTCTGAGATTTGAGGATGGAGCGTGGAGTGGCACATTTGTGTGTATGTGTGTGTGCATGCATGCACATGCATGTGCAAGTAAGAATGAAAACAACTTGATATATGCCCATGTGTGAGCCAGCACACACACACATATTAAATTGTTTTCATTGTTGCTTTTTATGTCTAAAGAGTATGTACATAACATATGTAGTTTATAATAGCCAATGAGTTAAAAGCCACTAAGCTATTTACTAAAAAGGGACTAGTTTAAATAAATTATCATATAATGAAATATGACAAAGTCCTAAGTAAAAAGTGTATCTGTAAATACCTATGGGATGAACCCCAAGATAAAGGGTTAGTGAAAAATACTAAAAGCAACACACCGAGTTGTGTGCATAGTGCACCTCCATTTGTGTATAAATAGAAGTGCATATTCACATGTGGATGTGCATTGCATATACATTTTTTAGACTGTGAGTGCAGGCTCTACAGATGGGCTCAGAAGCCTGCGCTTCATAGGTAAAGCGAACTCTTCTGATGGATTTAGAGTCAGGTCATTTGCCCTCAGCCAGACAGCTGTCCCCTCTGACATTTCCAAACAGCCTGGGTGGTCTAAAAGGGATGTGAACACAGGCGCACACATGTGCAGGACCATGAAATTAGAGTCCCACAAAGCATTCCATTCTAGGAACCTGCAATAGAGAAAAATGTAGGGATTAGATTAGATAATAGGGCTTCCTGGTGGACTGGGGTAGTTAAGTGTGGAAATTGTGCATTACAGGAGGGCATGTGGGCTCTCTATCCTTTTTCTGCAATGACATGGGGAAGACCTGCCCCTTGGTCCTCCTTCCCCTCCCAGTCACAGCTCGTGATAAACTCCACAGGAACATTGCTTCACAGGCATCTGGTTGTCCAGGCTTTGGGGTTCTCCACAGAACCAGCTCTGTGGCATGCTTCTCTCCCTACTTCCTTTGTGTCCTGCTTCAGGAGGAGCAAAAAGAGGCCCGGTGGTACTTAAGTGACAAGCAGGCAAGAAAAGACCCATGGGTGAGGGTGAGGTGAAGTGAGGGAAGGGAATTACACAAAGGACTTCTGTAGCAGTTCTTAGGAAAAGATGAATGTGTAGACAGGACGCCAGGTGTGATAAGGTGGGTCTCGGGCAATTGAGAATTCCTCATTTATAAGGGGCCTGGTCCAGCCTGACGGAGGCAGATAGAGTATTACAATACCCTGGATGACAAATGCTAGAATGGCATCCAGACAGGCCAGCCACCGGAGTAACACAAAGAATGTACAAGGTATATCTTAGCATAAGTTGCTAATATCCCTCCTGATTTTTTGCTTTTCTTAGTCTCTAGTAAGCACTTGTGTAAAGGTTGGGCTCTCTCAGCAGTGTTGAAGGAGAAGGAATAGAACCCTTGCATAGTCCAGTATGGTAGATAGCAACAGTGATAATTAAGGAGAGACACCCCCCCCCAAAGGAAACTGGACCTCAGAGACAGAGGGAACCTCAGGTGACCCCATTGCCCTTCTCCACCAGGAGATCATTACACACATTCTCATATGTTCTGAATCTTATTACTAGTAAAAAAGGAGAACACAGTTAGCCCACTGTATCCATGAGTTCTGTAGATTAAACCAACCAAAAATATTTTTTAAAAACTTGTTTGACAGAACTAATTATGTACAAGCTTTTTTTTCCTGTCACTTCCTAAACAACACATTACAACTATTTGCATTACACTTACATTATATTGTTTCTAAGTAATCTAAGGATGGTTTTAAGTATATGGGAGAATGTGTATAAACTATATGCAACCATTTTTTTCTTTTCTTAACTTTATTTTATTGTCAAGGTGATGTACAAAGGGATTACAGTTATGTAAGTAAGGAAATAAGTATACTTCTTGTCAAACAGTGTTACCTCCTTCCTCATTTTCTCCCTTTCCTTCCACCCCCCCATATGCAATGATAATGCCACTGATACAAAAGACTGTATCATCTATGGATTTGAGTATCTGCAGAGAATCCTGAAGCAGAGAATCCACTCCTCCATGGGTCCTGAGGGAAAGTGGGCATTGTTACCTTCCAATCATGTAGGTTACATAGTAACTGGCTCTCCCTTCTGCCAGTAATTGAGCTTCTTCCATTCCCTACCATTTCCCTTCACATTGAGCCCAGAAATAGTTAACTTGAATGTGTGGAAATGTAAGTTTTATTTGTGGGTGGTAAGAGATTCTATTTATGCTTCTTTTTTTCATGAAACACAACATTGGCCTTGTACATAACTAAATGTGCTACATGCTTGTCAGTATGGTCTAATTTTCATCTGTATTTGATTGTGCTTGTGATTTACAGAGCATAGCTTTGAGTAAAACACTTGGCAGAATTGGTGTGGGTGAGGGGAAGTTGTAAGGCTGGATTACAAATTGAGAGGAAGAAAGACCCCATAAGGGAAATGGCTTGATAGATCTAGAAAAGCCCCTGATAAGTGCTCTTCTCTCAGACCCATCCTTTCCTCCTATACTAAATCCCACTGGTTTCTTCTGGGTTATCATTATGTCCCCATGTTCTTTTTTTAATATGCAAATATTTCTAGGAAGTAGAAACCACATCACATCTCTGTTTAGAAGCTGCCCTAAGATGTTTATAAGTGTTCAGAAGAAAATGTAAATCTTAGATAAGCAGGCTTAAATGAAGCCATGAGATCATTTTGGTAAAAGTGCAAGGGTAAGCACCGAAGCAAAGTGCTTCAAATCCATCAGAGATGCCAAAGGCAGGAGTCAAGGCCTGACAGTTAAAAAGAGTGGAAGACACCTTAGTGGTATTCCTTATCATGAGAGTCCTAGAGAAAATAACACTAGGCATTAAAAAAAAAACTTGAATTCTATTAGATATTTATCTAAGTCTACAGCTGGCTAGAGCTGGGTTCCAATAACTCATACCTATCATCCTTGCTACTCAGGATACTGAGATCTGAGAATCAAGGTTCAAAGATAGGCCCAAGCAGAAAAATCCAAGAGACTCTTATCTGCAATCAACCAGCAAAAAGCTGCAAGTGGAGCTTTGGCACACATGGTAGAGCATCAGCCTTGAGCAAAAAAAAAAAAAAAAAAAAAAGTGAAGCAAGAATGTAAGGCTGTAACTTCAAGCCCCAGCTCTCTCTTGCTCTGTCTCTGTCTCTCACAAACACACACACAAATCTCTACTCTAAGTCTACACAAAGTTGTATAAAACAGTTCTTATCGCCAGACAGTAATTCTCAGGCACACTCCCAGGATCGGCAGACACCTTCTGCAATGAGCTGAGTCTGTAGATCTTCCCCTCCAACCATTTTCCCCAGAATCCTCCCCTTTGCCATATCTCCCTAACCCCCTAACTATAGTGATAGAAAGATACTCAGCCTCATTGCCTACGGGCCAACCACTTTCTCCACTGATAGGCAACAGATATTACTGAGGATATAAGCTAAAGTAGATTGCTTTGTTTTCACTTCTTTTCTCTTTGTGCTGCTACTCAGACTTGAATTCAGGGAGTAGGCACTGTCCTGTAGATTTTGGTTATTTTTCTACTCAGCATTAGTGCTTTGCCACTTGAGCCACATTGCCACTTTGGCCCTCTTCTCTTCTCCTCTCCTCTCCTCTCCTCTCCTCTCCTCTCCTCTCTTCTCCTCTCCTCTTCTCTTATCTTCTCTCTTCCCTCCCCTCTCCTCCCCTCCCCTCTTCTCTCTCTCCCTCCCTCCCTCCCCTTTTTTTTCTGGTTTACTAGAGATAAGAGTCTCATGGACTTTCCTGCCTGGGCTGGTTTCAAATCATGGTTCTTAGGATTATAGGTATGTTCTACTGGCACCTGGCTAGGTTTCTATACATTAATTTGAGAGTAAGCTTAGACCTATTTAGTATGTCAGCATCCCATTCTCCAACTGTTTTTCCAGTCTTCCATCTCTGTGTCTGCAATTCTTGGACCCAACTGACTTCCCTTTCCCATATCCAGTGGCAGATGTCTGAATCACAGGCAGGAGCACCCCTACATACATCACAGGGCCTCTTGATATGGATAGAGGATGAAGAGATAGAATATCACTTACCTTCTCTTATGGGCTGAATGTGCCCCCACAAACTCGTATTGTTGCTTCTCTGCCCCTCAGTACTTCATGATGTGACTGTATTTGGAGATGGGCTTGTAAAGCGGTCATGGACTTAAAATGAGGCCGTGAGGGTAGATCATAATCTAGGCTCATAAGGGGAGGAACAGATACTCACTGAGGCAAGTTTTTGTAAGGGGAAAGATAATCATCCACAAGCTCAAAAGTCATTCTTGCTCGCACCTTGATTTCAGATTGCTTCTCCAAAACTATGAGAAAATGCATTTCTGCTTTTCAGTCCTCTGCCTGTGACATTTTGTTATGGCCACCCTAGCAATCTGCTACAGCCTCCCAAGACTGTGCTTGAATAGATGGACTGGAGAGAAGTTCTTGATTTTCTAACTGCCAGCCAAATCCATGGACCCCTTCAGAAGAAGTCCATTTTGTATAGAGACATATGGCAAACTTTGTCATACTCTGACTTTCATGGTCAGGCTTTTATGGTCAAGCCTGGCTAGCCCAGTGGCTTTATAGGAGAGCTTCATTTCATATAGCACCAAGTGTACTGCTCAGATTCTCTCTTGGAGTAGTTTGAATGAAACAGAAAACCAAAGAACCCTGAAAACAAAGATAATAAAAGAAAAACAGAGATAGGAAAATCAAAGACTGGAAAGAGATTGAAGCTGAGAAAGGAGACCAGCTGTAATTGGAAACTTCTTCTGGGGGACTTTGAGAGGACAACAGGCCAACCTGGACAACCAGAGTGTCTGTCGTTTCCTAATGTTCAGAGAGTGATTCCTGTCTCCCAGGAGGCCTAGCAGAATCCTTACTCATCCCTGGATACTTAGAATAAATCCTCACCACTCCAGCTCTCCTAAGCCTATCTCTTTGCCATCTGAAAGAACTCACCTAATGGAATTAGCTTGTGAGGACTGCTAGGACAAAATGCCAGAGACTAGGTTGCTTAAACACTAGAAGTTTACTTTCTCATACTCTGAAGGCCAGAAATCTAAAAACAAGGCTTCAGCAGGATTGGCTCCTTAGGCTCTCACAAGCCACTGCCCCTTTGGTACTCACACGAAGCCCACCCTGCCCTAGCTTCTCCCAGCCAGTGACTGAGTACTGCTGTACTAGAGAAAGACCATTTCTGCCCAACTAGGAGCTTCACCAGCAGGCAATCTCTGATCTGGGACACCACATCTCCCAGTTACCCCTTCTCAGAGCTGCACTGCCATTTGAGGCATGTCCTACCCCCTCTTTCCCTGACTGTTCCTTCCATAGGTGTCCTGAACAGAGGACTGATGGGCTCCCCTCGTCTCATTCTGCCCCCACCGTGGCCATCACAGGTGTGGTGTTTCCCCCAAAGTCCTTCAGATTTAACTTTGTCTTGGTCTCTGTTTCTCATAATAGATCTGACTGTTTCAGTCTCCTTTCCTTAATCCCTTCTCCACACCATCAAAGTCCTCCTAAAATTCAAATCTTATCTAATCTCACCCTGCTTTCTCTCTTTTAAAGACTCTGGACACTTACCAGGTAAAATTAAAAGTCTTAAATCTCCTCAGATTCAGTCTACATTCAACTGTCAAAGCCCATTCCTCCCATCCTTGTTTCCTTCTTGACAGCTGTATGGAGCTCTGTGCTTCTCGAAACTCGATGCTGTTTCATATCAAGGCTTCTAGCCATAATTTTTTTCTTCCTTCAATCCTTCTGTCTTCTAGCACCCTTATACACACACACACACACACACACACACACACACACACCAACACCTTTGAACTCCTATTGATACCCACTTCAAATGCACTTCTGCAAGAAGTCCTCATCATTCTTGAGCATACAACAGATTTGGTAGACAGTAAGTTAGTTCAAGCTGTCATAATAAATAACAGACTGAAGACTGAACAGAATTTTTTATTTTCTCAGAGTTCTGGCAACGTAAAAGTCTGAGATCAAGGGGCTGGGAGTATGGCTTAGGGGTTGAGTGCTTGCCTGGCATGAATGAAGCCCTGGGTTCGATTCCTCAGCACTTACATACACAGAAAAAGCCAGAAGTGGCGCTGTGGCTCAAGTGGCAGAGTGCTAGCCTTGAGCAAAAGAAGTTCAAGGGCAGTGCTCAGGCCCTGAGTTCATGCCCCAGCACAAATAAAAAAGAAATCTGAGATCAAGATGTCAGCCAAGTTGGTTTCTTCTGAGTCCTCGCTCCCTGACTGGTAAATGCCATCCTCTTCTTAGCCATTCTTTCCTCTGCACATGCGTGTTCCCAGTGTCTCTCTGTGTGTTCAAAGTCACACTTTTTATAAAGATACATCTTTATCGTATTAAGATAGGAACTCACTAATGCCCTCCTAATTATGTCTTCAAAGATCCTATATCCAAAATGTAGTCACAGCCTGCAGTATTCAAGCAAAGAACTCACCCAAGTGAAGAAAATCATGCCTATGTTTGTACTCAATTCTAACACTTCTTGTGGGCAGAACTCTGAGAACTACAGGAGTGCTAGAGGTCTAGGTTAATACAGGATTAACTTTATTCGCACCTTAACTGTTTCCTAAACATTAATATAGTACATGGCACACAGTAAATGTTCAAACTTGGTGCACTATTAAGGCTTTATGTGAACTTTTATAATATGTATATGTGTAAAATGTAACAACATTAAGGCTTTTGTCTTATATCCTGTTAACTTGGCCAGTCATTAGTGCTCCTAGCTACATTCTAACTTCTCTCTTTGTGCTGGTACTGGGGCTTGAATTCAGGGCCTGGGAGTTATCCCTGAGCTTTTGTACTCAAGGCTAGTGCTCTACCACTTGAGTCCCAGCTCCACTTCCAGCTTTTTTGGTGCTTACTTGGTGATACAAATCTTACAGATTTTCCTGCCCAGGCTGGCTTTGAACCTTACATCTCAGCCTCCTGAGTAGCTAGGCTCACAGGTATGAATCACCACCAGTGCCTGGGTAAATTCCTCTCTTATACTTTATCTTTGCACCCAGCCTCTTCCTCTCAGGTCTGTGATTCCATTTTACCAGGTGAAGTGATTCACATACAGCCCTGCACTGGAGTCTCACAATCCCTGATGCTATCAGTCTGAGGAAGTCAGGAAAGTTCTCCTTCATCAGGAAAGGATCTTAGAGTAGACACCCTCTCTCAAAAACAAAACAAAACAAAACAAAAAAAAGGGTCTCCCCAGAGAGAGGCTTTCTGACCACTTGTCTTTGTTCATTTGGTTTTGTTTTGTTTTTTTTTTCCTTGATATTTGGTTTTGAGTTGTTGTTTTTTCTTGATTCAAGTTGGTTTCTATTACTTGGAATTAAAATACCCTAGTGAGTAAGCTTGAAAGATTGTTGCTACGAAGGAAGTGGCTTGCTAGAGACATCAAGCTTAGGTTGAAGGTCAATGCTAACCAGCACACTATAGAACACAGATAATAGTGGTGGTAGCACAGGAGTGGGGTGTCTCAGGGCCCTTCTACAAGGACACAGATGCTGTCTCTGGTCAGAAGTTCTGGTCATTCACCTCCTTCCTCTATTCCAAAATAAAAAGCAAAAAGGGTAGGAAGAAGGGCACCTTATAAACCTCTAGCTCCCAAGGAAAAGAGGTGTGTGCAATTTCTAGTACAAGTCCTCCCTGGAAGCAAGGGATGTGGAGCACAAGGACAAACAAGGCCAGGAGAAGAAAAGTCTCGCCCCCCCCCCAACCCCCGCAATGGCCATGTGTGCTACAAACAGGATGGGACCCCAGAGCTGGTCCCGTCAAAGAGTAGGGCAAGTTGTCCAAATAGTCCAGAAAGTGAAAGAAGTAGAGGTGGACATTTTAGCTCAGTTTTCCTTAAAACACTGTGAATATAGTTACCTTCTATGCAGGCTGAGTAACATCCCTCTAACCTTGCATGCTATCTACCTCCAAATCCGTAGAAGCTGTGAATGTTATATGGTAGAAAGAAGACTCCACAGATGTGATTAATGGGGGCTCTGAGATAGGTAGATTATCCAGCATAATCAGAGTGGGGTAGATGTAATCATGAGAGGTCTATAGGAGGCAAATAGAGGAGGCAGAGGCAGAGATGAAGAATGCTTCCAAAAGATGGAAGCGGATGGAGCTACAAAGGGTGGGATACCTTTGCATTTGCTATAGATTCGGTAGCTGTTTAGCTGCCTTGGAGTATTGCTGTGAGGACTGAATTCCATTAACACATGTACTAGTAATCACTCAGTAAATGTTTACTGTTACCCCTGAATCATTTGGGACCACACTGTCTAACCCAGTGCTCATAAGCCATCGGTGACTATTAAATTCCTGAAATGTGGCTGTTCTGAATTCATATATGCTGTAAGTATAAAATGCACATGAAATGTTATGAGATAGTTAATCTTACTTGTCAAGTAAGATTACTTGATGCCTAGAAAACTGGTAAAATGCACTTCTGAGTTTGTCTGGGAGGATGTTTCCAGAGATGATTGGCACGAGTCAGTGAATGGACGAGAGAAGACACACTCAAATGTGAGCGGCACCTTCTATTAGGCTGGGGATTGGGATGGAACAAAAAATGGAAGAAAGAGAGTTTTCACATCCACACACACACGCCAATCTGTTTTTGTCTTTTTGTTTTTTTAACTCAGGACTTTGCGCTCTTGCTTGTCTTCTTTGCTCAAGGCTGGCACTCTTACCACTTGAGCCATATGTCCACTTCTGGCTTTTTGCTAGAGATAAGAGTCTCTTGGATTTGTCTACCTGGGCTGGCTGCAAACCTTGATCCTCAGATCTCAGCCTCCAGAGTAGCTAGGATTATATGTAGAAGACACTGGCACCCTGCTAAACACACTCAGATCTTGTTGAGTGGGTACATTTCTGCTGCTGCCATCGCCCATGTACCTCTGACTCTAGATTATTCAGCTTTGGAATATGAACTTGCACCCACAACTCTCCAGGGGATTTCTAGGCCTCAGTGGTGGACTGGGACTACATCAAGGGTCACCAATGTTCTGAGGCTCCCAGTGTCTCACACTGAGTAGCTACTGGTTCCCTAGCTCTCCAGCCCACAGAAGGCCATTGTAGGACCATTCAGCCCCTGATCATTTAAGCCAATCTATATATGCCCTCATAATTGTAAGCACATTCTATTACTTCTATTCCTATGGAGGACCCTGCTAATATAATTAGTAAGAAATTGAAAAGTATGTGAAATAGTCCAGAGTTTTAATATTCATTGCGTGTTGAAATTATATTTTTAATATATCAGATTAAATAGATGTTATTGATTACTGTTTCCTTTTACTTTTAATTAATATTGTTCCTAGAATTTTTCAAATTCCATAGTGGCACACATTTGTAATCTTAGCTACTTAGAAGGCAGAGAGAAGGAACTCAGTCTAAGGCTGGCCTGAGTAAAAATAGTACAAGATCCTATCAGAAAGGAACTAATACAAAAAAGGCCTGAGATTGTGGCTCAAGTGGTAGAGCACTTGTCTAACAAGAGGTCCAGAATTCAATCTTCAGTACAGCCAAAAGAAGGGGAGAAAAATTTAGCCTGTAATTCTAGCTACTCAGGAGGCTGAAATCTGAGATCTGAGGATCATGGTTCACGGCCAACTAGAACAGAAAGGTCTGTAAGACTCATTTCCAATTAACAAAAACAAACAAACAAAAAAGCTGGAAGTGGAGGTTCAAGAAGTAGAGTGAAAAAACTAAAGGTCAGCACCCAGGCCCTGAGTTCAAGCCCTAGTAAAGGCACTGAAAAATAAATAAATAAAAATTAGATTTTTGCACATGTCTCATGTCATTTCCTATCAGATTATGCTCCTGAGTCTCTGGCTCCTTGCTGAATGAAGTGGTATGAAGACAAGTGCATTTCCAAGTACAGTAGTCGTATCACATACCAATTTCTTTATACCTGCTCCTGGCAGCCACCTCTTCCTCATATTTCTATGATGCCACTCTAGGGGCATTCCTGGGAACACCCTAAATTTTTGACTGACAGCTACAGATAAACCAAGAAAACATATCCCGTTGGCCTCAAACACAGCATAAGCCCCATAAGATGGACATCCTCACAGTTAGGTAGATTCTGCCAAGAGGGCAGGTAGAGAAAAGGCAAGAGGGGGAACTGTCCTTTCTATGGGCTGCTGTTCATAGGAGAAACAGTGGTCCTTCATCCCCATTGCAGGTTGGCCCCAGTGCCTAGTTTCTGCCAGAGCCTCACAGTACCCATTTGAAAGATGCCCACACTCCTCAGAAATCTGAGCTCTGCTGGGCTGCCCTTCAAAGGAGGGATTTAACTCAGTGGTTAAGGATTTTTGCATTTACTCTCCCCCTACCCCCAAAAAATTCTGGGTCCATGGGGCTGGCAATTGCCTCATATACATGAAATCCTGGGTTTGATTCCTCAGCACTACATATAGAAAAAGCCAGAAGTGGAGCTGTGACTCAAGTGGTAGAGTGCTAGCCTTGAGCACAAAATTAAAAATAAATAAATAAAAATTCTGGGTCCTGATCATCTTTTTTACTTTAGAATTTATCTTTCAGTAATTGTACAAAAGAGCTGGCATTCAACACTAGGTCCTGATGATCTTAACTTCATTCTCTTATTCCCCAGCCACTAGGAGTTGAGGAAAACATTACTTTCTACACATTTTTATTATACTACTAGTCTCTTTGGGGCCTTTTAAAAAATCCAATAATTATTTAATTGTTTTATATTAAATATTTTCTGCTAAGAGACCTAATGTGTTTGCTAATTTCCTGACTGGGTCCTGACTGTGACAAGGGCTTAAAGTCCATGGCAGGCAGGTGCTGGGGTGACCCTCAGGGTTCCTGCCCCTCTGGTGTCCATACCTTCCCCTTGGGTGAGGCAAACCTTGATTCTAATCCCAATAACATGGAAGAAACTTGACAGGTGTAAGTAAAGTCCCAAAGGAAATTGAGTTTCTAAGAAGAAAGGTGATGTGGGATAAGTGTGACTTAATGAGGGGAAAATCCTTTGAAAAGGAACAAGGCCCTCTCCACAGAGAAACCATTGCTGACTTCATGAAGTAGCCACCATTTTGAGGAGAGTGGCCTCCAAGACCACATCTCCCCTCTGGTATTCAGCATAACACTGGAGCCCTTAGTCACACAACCACAAGGACATTCATTTTGCCAACAGACTGAACAAATTTGAAAGCAGATTTTTTTTCCCCCTCAAGTGAAATCTCCAGATGCAAACAAAGCCCTGCTGAAATCTTAACTGTCATCTCCTGAGACCTTGGGCAGAGAACCATCTAAGCCACACCGGGATGCCTGATCCACAGGAACTGCTGCTAAGGGTAATTTTTGTTGAGATGCTCCGTGTGTGGCAATTTGTTACGCAGCCACAGAAATCTGATATAACATGTAAAAGCCTTGCATGGGGCAAATGAAACACAACGTTAAAATCACCCGTGAAAATCCCAGGAAAGCCAATCTGACATTCCAACACAGCCAGGCTTTTTCTTCCAGATTAGAGCGTATGGTACCAGTAGGTGGCTTTCATTTAGAGACCATGTGATTCAGAATTCTGTGTTTTTAAACATTAGATTCACACTCATCAGGATATCACCCAAGAAAACTGAGATTTATGAGGATAAAAGCATCCACATTCCATGGTATACACTCACTGAATGTAGCAGGCAAGACTTCCCTTAGTATTTATTCTCTTGTTGAATATATAATTGGGTTTACTTAAGTTGAACAGGAAAGTAAAGTAATTCTTCTTTATTTGAGCTTTTGTGTTTGCATTTTTAAATTAGCAAGACATTTGTAATACCTGTTGGAGAAGCTTCTTTTTTTTTTTTAACTTTAAGACACCTAGCTTAGCCAAGTCTCTCTCCAGCATCAATATTCCACTGAAAAGAAAAATGAAGATGCATTCTCAGGAGACAACTGGAACAGATCCTCTACTTATGGCCCACAAAAATTAATCTGTGACAAATGGAATCAGCATAAATGTGTCAAAAATTGTCTTAGACCCAAGCAAAAGAGATTGCTAAGAATTCTTTCAGTGAAATGCTAGATTTGATTTATATAGACTAGGTTATTTTACAATACAGAAGGAGCTTTTTTTAGCTTGTAGCCTCTTGTCCAATAAAGATGCAAATAATTTTTGTCCAGTAGAAGAGATAACTCAAAGATTAAAGTTTATTACTCATAGCACTTTAACTAATTTCCTACCTAACCCAGAAATCTTCAATTAACATTTTTTATTAAATTGCTTATCTAGATCTGATACGTTCCATTTCATGAATGGTCTTAGAACTAGTTTTAACATCTTACAAGTTCTCATATTAATTAATGAGCTAATTGAATAAAATTTTTGACATAGGGTTTTTGTATTTGACTTTTTTGAGATAAGGTATCACCATGTAGACCAGGCTACATAATTCCCTTGCCTCAGCTTCCCGAGTTCCCATGCACCTGACATAGTTTCTTCTATATTTGTCTTTTACCTTTTTGAAAATTATGTTCTAATCAAAACAGAGTGCCAAACCCAGGCCAGAGGTTTCAGTGCCTTTTGCCAGAAGACTTTTAGGTGGGAAAGATTTCAAATTTTCAGAGTGTTTTTCAGCTCTCCTCTGACAAGAGGTGTAGCTTTCCATGTTCCCCCAGCTCTGCAACAATCACAGAAGAGAGATTCTGAGACATTCTCAATTTAAGAAGCAAGGTCCAGCAGCAAAAGCAGACCATGGTCCATGTGGAATCTGTTTAAGCACCATAGGTAATGTAACCAAGAAGAAAGGCCTAGGGTACGAGCCGTGACTGCAAACAACAAAGCAGAAACAAAGGTCTTGTTCCAAAGCAACACGGCTCATTTCTGATGCCTATGTGGCATCAGTGAGCCTTGGTGCGAAGTGGTCTTATCCAACCCTTACCTGCTTTTTAGCAGATTTCCTTTTATCTAACTATGAAAGTTTTTTTTACAACACACACAGAGAAAGAGAGAGAGAGAGAGAGAGAGAGAGAGAGAGAGAGAGAATTGCCTATATTTCACTTCAATCCTGATAAGAACTATCATGAGTTGGCATCCAACTTTCCAGGTATAAGGGCTCACTCAGCCCCATGAGACTGCCCTTCTTCAGATGCCAGTCACAATTATCAGGTCTCCAGATTTCCCACATGTCTTCTACAAAGTCAGGGCTTTTCACAGCCTCTGTGTGAATAATTTGCTAGAATGGCTTGCAGGACACAGGAAGATGATTTATTTATAGTTACTGGTTTATTATGACATATACAAAGTGAGCAGCTAAAGGAAGAAGTACAAAAGCACTGTGCTCTGCCCCATAGAGTTGAGGGGTTTTAAGGGAGGTTCCAGTATGCAGGCATGATTGATGAAATCAATGGCCAATGGAAATGAAAGTCAGTGTCTAGTCCCTCCCTCCTAACCAGAGGTTGGGTTGGGACTGACAGTTCAGAATTTCTAATCAAGGCTTAGTCTTTCTGGTGACCACCCCCAATCTACCATAATCTAAGGCCTCTAAAAAAAGTTGCCTCTTCGGTCTAAGTACAGATACAGTTGGAAGAAGCTCCTTAAAACAAAATTTGCTCCCGTAACTTGAGAACTTTTAAGGATTCAGAGATCTGTGTGGAGAACTGGGAATAAAGACCTTTTTCCCCCTCTTATACCACACCAATGGATCCAAATACAATAATCAGAAATTCAATCATAATAGCTATGGCAATATATCAAAATGTTACCTTTTTTCTGTTTAGGATCCAACTATGTTTATTCCATAAGAGGCACATCCAAACAAAGTAAATCGATGTGTTCAAAAATAAAAATATGGGGCCAGGAGTATAGCTCAGTGGCAAGACACATGCTAAGGATGTTCAAAGACCTGAGTTCAATCCCCAGAACTAGAATGAATGAATGAATGTATGAATAAAAGACATATTAAACAGAGAAATATTTAAATCCCAAACTATTAAACAAAGACAATTCATAGAAACCAAGATCTGCAACAAAAGATTTGTCATTAACTTTGTCCAGATTATGAATGGCAAGGAGAAGAATGAACAAAACACAGTAGCTGTGGAGACAAGCTCAACAGCTCATCAACATTAAAGCCAGGTAAACCCTGGGGACTACAACCTGTGGCACCCTAAACCCATTTGAAGGCCAAAAGGAGATGATTTTCCTCCTGTTTCTTCCTCTACCATGTCCTACCACCCTGCCGGTGATAAGTGAGTCCCTGAGGCTGTTCCCTATCCATAAGAATCATGCTTCCTTGTATTCTGAAATAACTTAATGTCCAGATCTGCTTTCCTTTGCCCAGCAGCTTTATCTGAAGCTATGGAAGATGCTCCTATTTGTGCCTTAGATGGGCTGTCGGTGCCAGCAAGTGAACACCGTAACACTCCTTTTCTCACTCCAACTCTGCCTGAACTCATTACCTTGCAACCAACCTCTCTCCGGAACTGTACACGGATAACCCCTTTCCCATTTTCTTCATAATACTCCCTATGGCATGCTTCCACTGCCATGATACTCCCGGGATCCCATCCCAGAGCCCACACTCGTGGCTGCCTTCCACCTCTCTGAGAATCTTCCTGTTCCCCTCCAGTGTCTCGAAAGGAATTAGCATCCTTTCCCAGAGGGAAATCCAAACTGTACATCGAGTGCAGAGAAAAGAGAATGAGGGAGAGAGACAAATAACCCAAATTAGGAATGATATATTTTAGCCCCAAATTAGAATTAAAGCTTAAACTGACACATAACAGAGGGCAACTTTAAAAATCCTATATTCAACTTTGTGCCAGCTTATTTGAAAATGAATAGAATATTAAATGTATCGGAAAATATAAATGATCAAAACTGTCTGTCAAAAGAATGTAGACGGTCTGAGAAAATGAACATACACGGAATAAATTGAAAAGCATTACCAAAGAATTACATCTCTCAAAGATGATAGGTTAGATAGTTCCTTAACATGACATATATATATACATATACATATATATAATCTCCAAGATCCAACTGTTAATACTAACAAAAAAGAAACTGTAATATTAATAGTAGATGAAATAAATTTCCAAGTCATAAACCTGACTAAAATAGCACCAAAAAGAGAAAATTACAGACCAACCTCACTTATGAATATAGATGCAAAAATCCTGAATAAAATATTAGCCAATTAACTGCAGCAGTGTGATAAAAGAATAATGCATTGTGATCAAATAGGTTTATTTTTATAAGAATACACGTAAGGACCCAAATTAGAATGTCTATTAATATGTTATTATCTGCCTGAAGAAAAGATTAATGCAATAGACACTAAAAATGTACTTTTATGATATTAAAAAAGAAACACCTAAATAATGTGGAGATTAAATTATTTAATAGGAAACGACATCTACCTTAAACCAACAGGTAATATTACTTTTAAAGGGAAAACTTGCGAGATATTCCCAGTAAAGTAAGGAGTGAAGAGCTGCTCTTACTTGCAAAAACATTTGGTGTAAACCAACTGAACAACTCATGGGGGGAGAGGGAAGGGGGAGGGGGAGGGGGAAATGAGGGAGGAGGTAACAAACAGTACAAGAAATGTACCCAAGGCCTAATGTATGAAACTGTAACCTCTTTGTACATCACTTTGACAATAAATTTTTAAAAAATTGAAAAAAAAAGAGCTGCTCTTGACACTATTATGAAACATTGTGGTGGCCATTTGAAGGCTTAACAAAAAGACAAAAATGTACTGCTAGCAGAAATATAAATAAACAGCTACCAGAGTATAGTAGAAATGTAAGTAGCCAGGGCTGGGAATGTGGCTTATTGGTAGAGTACTTGCCTATTATGCATGAGACCCTGGGTTTGATTCCTCAGTACCACATAAACAAAACATTAATAGAAATGTAAGTGTCCAGCTATAGAAATCAGAAATATGATAAGTGTATACCAATGGTATTAACTGTAGTTAATATCATTGTTTCTCTTTAAAGCCCAAAAATATTTAAAACAAAACAAAGACCACCCAAGGAAAACAGAGGTAATTTGTGTAGGGTAAAAATAGGCAAGAACTACTCAGGAGACTGAGATCTGGAGGATCACAGTTTGAGGCCACCTTAGGCTGAAAACGTTCACTAGTCTCCATCTCCAAAAGAACCAGCAAAATGCAGGGTTGTTAGCATGGCTCAAGTGGTTAACAGTGCCATTCTAGCAAGCTCAAGGCCCTGGAGTTCAAATCCCAGGTAGGTAAATACATACATACATACATACATACATACATACATACATACAAACACACATTTGCAAGAAAATATTGAGAAAAAAAGAGGACAAATAAGCATGTTTTACAATGTTAAGATCAAATCGCATGCCCTGTTACATGGAGGCAGACAGAACAAAAACATCCTCAGGAAACCCCATCACTTGACATTAGGTTCACCTTCAATAATCAGTTTGTATAACAATGTCTTAACTAAGGCAGAAGTTGCAGATGAGGAAAACTAGTTTTCTCTCTACCCTTCCTATTTCTGGGGGTACTGTGGAGCAACACCCCAGTCCACATCCCTCCTGTTTCTTAATTGGGATTCTCTGTAACTAAAGAAAGACTAGCAAGAGAAAAGCAACTATACGTTTATTAACAAACATGCCTCATAAAAGAACATATATACCTCATAGCTACATGGCAACCCCTCCCCAGAGAATTTAGTAAATCTAGAGCAGATCTCAAACAACAACAAAAACCATTTATCCTCAGATTTTCAAGCCATCTTTCTCTGAAATGAAGATGTAAGTGTATGGGGGGGGAACCTAGCTAAGAAATATGAATGGTATATTCACAGACTATTCCCATAGGATATTCAGAGTTTTCCTTCATGAATGCTCACAGCCTCTGTTCCAGCTCCTTTGTCCTCACACTCCACCCGATTTCATGCTATGCTTCCTTGCAGCCAGGGTTTCTTGAACCCAAGGGTCTTATTGATAACCAATGCTTCCTGAGGGGGCTGATCGGTGAAGTATAATCACAGCACTGGGCCAGAAACCACATGGCATTTAACATCAGGACCACTTCTCGCCACAGGGAGCTGCCCACTGCTTCTGCTGCTCCAGAGACCCCGCTCTTAGACTTGTTCAGAGCTTCTTACCTCCCCCTCGCCACACCTCACTTTTTAGCCTCCTGACTCTCATTTCTCCACCACCATCATTTGCTTGTACCTTGAGCTGCCAACAAATAACTCTTGCTCTTTTGGAGCATAGTTATTTGTCTTTTAGTTTCACTTCCTCTTCCTATTCCCTGGAAAGCACTAAGATAAGAAGCATCCACCATTCGCATTTTATAAAGACTATTAGGAATGTTTCTAAATTTTTCAAAAAGACTTCTTTTCCCCTTGAGATGAATTCTATCATCCTCTTAGAAGCAGAAGCAAGCTTCAATACTGTGGCCATGTATGTAAAAATTTAGATCTGTTCTTCCTTTCTGTCTGTCTGTCTGTGCTTGTACACAGGGCTTCACCCTTGCGTGGCTTTTTTGCTCAAGGCTGGTATTCTATCACTGGAGTTACAGCTCCAGTACAGGCTTTTTACTGGTTAATTTGAGATAAGAATCTCACTGATTTTTCTACCTGGGTTGGCTTTTTTTTCCTTTTTATTTGTCAGACTAAGGCTTGAACTCAGGGCCTGAGCACTGTCCCTAGCTTCTTTTTGCTCAAGACTAGCACTCTAACTCTTGAGCTGTAGCACCACTACCGTCTTTTTCTGTTTATGTGGTACTGAGAAATTGAACTCAGGGCTTCATGCATGCTAGGCAAGCACTCTACCACTAAGCCACATTCCCTGCCTCCTGGGTTGGCATTGAATTACAATTCATAGATCTCAGCCTCCTGAGTAGCTAGGATTAAAGACATGAGCCACCAGAGCCCAGCTGGATCTCTTTTTCGTTATACTTCATATTTATGTGTATATTTTATCTATTGATCTATTATTTGTGTATATTCATATAATGTATATGTATACTTCATATTCATGTATATATAGGTAGAAAAAGAGACAATAAAAGCATGTTTCAAAATACTGAGAGGGCTGGGAATATGGTCCAGTGGTAAAGTGCTCGCCTCGTATACATGAAGCCCTGGGTTCCTCAGCACCACATAGAAAAAGGTGGACGTGGTGCTGTGGCTCAAGTGGCAGAGTGCTAGCCTTGAGCAAAAAGAAGCCAGGGACAGTGCTCAGGCCCTGAGTTCAAGCCCCAGGACTGGCAAAAAACAAGCAAACAAAATACTAATGAGAGGGTATTCTGATTGTTGGAATCACAAGTTTGTATGCTATGTTTTTATTTCAAGTCGTCCGGGATGAATTTAAATTAATTTTATATTTCTGAAAAATTGTGTCTTTAAGCCATCAAATGTTAACAACACAAAGTTTTTGTATTACAAAATCATTTCATCTTAGCTTTTTTCAACATACCTCCCTGCCACATTTCTCACTATAAGCTAAAAAGAAATGGATTTACAAGCAATTATAATTAAAGTATATAAAGTATGTATTTCAAAGATGCCAATAAGGAATGATGAAACTTTAAAAAGCAACTATCAACTCATGGGTAACTGATCTTTAGGTTCAAAATGTGTATGAAAACCGTCTTGGATTTATATCATGTATTTTGTGGATTTATGTCATGGGTATCTTTTCAGTAGTGTTCAATCAAACTGGTCGACATATGGCCAGATTCATGGCCCATGAATTTTAACCAGAGATAAAATTTGATAAAAATCTATCAATCTCGATGTTTAGTTTTCCAAAAATATTTATGTCTGCCATTTGTCTACATAAAAGATGTACGGGACCCTAGGCTCCTAGATGGAGACCAGCTGTGTAGGGATTGCACATGCTCTGCTGGGAGAGTGTTGTAAGATGAACAGGATCCTCCAAAATGCACGCCCACTAGGAACCTCAGCATGTATTCTAATTTGCAAAGAAGGCCTTTGCAGACATAATGGACTAAGTCCTATTTAATTGTGAATTTAGAAGAAATCAGTCAGATAAAGCTGAGCATATGCTTAACTGACAGGAGAGATTACTTAAGAATCCACAGATGATGTGAGGTTTTACTGGGGTCCACCTCATCAGTAGTCACGA
Organism: Perognathus longimembris pacificus; assembly: GCF_023159225.1. Classification (NCBI taxonomy): domain Eukaryota; kingdom Metazoa; phylum Chordata; class Mammalia; order Rodentia; family Heteromyidae; genus Perognathus; species Perognathus longimembris. Next base: position 36,971,774 of record NC_063171.1, on the reverse strand, counting down.
CTGGGAAGGTGTTGAGGGGAGGGAGAGAACAGAAGGGGAAAGTTAAGTCTGACTGATACTGTTGAGTTAAACTGAAGGCTTACGTAGTATGATATTCCAGTGTCACACCCACTCATTGCTATGGGATGAGGATCATGAGTGACTGAGGATTGATGAATGACTGATTAGAAGAAAGCCCAAGAACTGGAAGTCGTTTAGAAGGCATAGCAGTGAAAGGAGAGGTATAGGGGTGTTTGGGCCATTTGAACCTTGGATTTACCACTTCTAGTCCAACTAGAACATGAATACAGCATGCACCTAACTTGAAACACTGAGCCAGCGCTGCACCCATCTGTCTCACCAGCAAACTTGCCTGTCCCTGAGAAAACGACTGCAAATAATTCAGAGCCAGAAGCTGCTCTCCTATTCAACACATTCTGAATAGAAAGTATTTCATTCATAAATAATAATGCTGAGATCCTTCCTAAGGAGACTGAAACCAGTGGCAGCAGGACGAGGCTGACAAGAGTGCCTGATTTTGTTGAGATGGCCCTTGGACCTAAGAGAGGTTTTCATGACTTAAGAGAGGGTTACCACCTCAGTGACATGACTTGAGAGGAGTCCAGTCAATTTTCAATTAATTCCAGTTAATTGTGTAGACTATTCCCTTTGTAGATTCTTTTCTTACATTTAATTTTATTGTCAAGGTGATATACAGAGGGGGTACAGTTACATGTGTAAGGTAGTGAGTCCATTTCTTGTCATACTTGTAACCCTCCCCCTCATTTTTCTCCCACCTTCCTTCCCCCCATCACTCCCCCCACTGAGTTATACAGTTAATTTCCAACATGTTATCTTGTGAGTATCACTGCTGCATTGGTTAGCCCTTTATCCTTTGTCTCGCCATTTTGTTGTTCCCCTTCCTTCCCTAATTCAGATAAATGTATATACAATACTCAGGGTACCAAAAGTCAAATACAGTAACAACAGGGGATAAACCATAGGAAAGAAAAAAGAAATGTTTTACACCATACACTAAAGATAACAACAACAATGAAAAACCTTTTGTTGCCATATCTTAGAGTTCATTCCGCTTAGCTTCATCTTGTATGATCATATGTACATAGCTATTGAGCCACTGCAATCCTCTGCTAGGACTATCCTAGAAATAGCCTAATTATTACCAATCAGAGAAACCATGGAATCTATGTCTCCGGGTCCCCTTTGCAGATTCTTAATAGTATTTTTTTCCACCTAGGCCAACTTTCCTTGTCAACTAGGCAGAACATTTGTGAAATGATGCCACATATTCAAGGAAACCAAAAAGTACCATGGGACCTAAATAAAAATATCATCCAAGAGATTAAAAAAAATCAAGAAATAAAAATAAGATCCAAGTATTAAACAGGAAAAAATGTAAATCAAGCATAAGAGTTCACAGGGATAACACTGCCACTGTTTGTTTTTTTTTCCATATAGATTTTGATTGTGCCGTGCTACTTCCAAAGCACTGAGGGCGTGTGGGCCTGTGCTGATACTACTGATGCCTCTCACTAAGATGAGAAGGCATGAGGAACAGTGATTTTGAGGTCAGAGAGCAGGTGGAGGAAATTGAGGGAAGCTGGGGATACATAGGGTTTGAAATCTGAATTACATGGAAAAGAATACACTTGTTGAACATCCATTGCCATAGCTCAGATCTATGCTAGATGTTTCCCATTCATTATCTTAGTGATGCTTCACTGCTGGCCATCTAGGAGTTACAGTACACCTGGAGAAAGGCCTCATTCTGATATCACTACCAACACTGGGCCATATCTTTGTTTCATCAAAGAAAACTCCAGAGAGGCCAAAGTCCCTTCCCCAAGGTCACAAGGAGATTTGCTCTTGCAGTAAGTAAAAGCTGGACATGCCTGGAATCCCAGTACATAAGAGGCTGAGACAGGAGATCTGGAGGTCCAGGTCATACTGACACCTTGCTACATAGTGGGTGGGGCTACATAGTGAGAGCCTGTCTCCAAAAAACAAACCAATGTACAAAGCAATAAGTACAGGTATCTATGGGGTAACCCAGCCTACCTTATTTACGCTGCTCCATGGAGCAAGTTTCCTCCAGACTAAGCCACACTTGTCTCTCCGGCTGCCCAGGGGCCAAGAAGGCCTCCTCCACCTTCTCCTTTCCCCTCCTGATTTCTAGGGCCAGGCCTTGAGGGCCCTGGGTAAAAGGCCAGTAGAAGTACTCCTCTGAATATCCTGGACAACATCTGATGCTTGGCATACAGGGACCACACAGGGTTGGGTTTTACTCTTTATTTGATTATTTGAGACAGCTTCTGTAGGAAAGCTACCATTTGAGCTCAGCTCATAGAAAAGTGAAAAAGGAGGACATTTTTTCCCCTGGGGCAGAGGATATTGAGAATTGTCTCCCTTAGGGCTTTTAGTGCTATAACCATTATATAATACTCCTTTATCTTCTCTTCTTAACCTCTGGGAGTCAAATTCCCAGAGCCCCAGAGGTGGAAGGAAAAATAGCTCCTCCCCCAATACATCTACCTTACCAAGAGGAAACTTCTCTCAGCAGGGAACAGAAAAGAGGAGGAAGAGCCCATCCCTCATATAAGAAAAGCAAAATGAGCATCCCGTACAAAAGAAGGGAGATGGAGGCAGAAGAAGGAGGGACCTAAGAAATGATGAACAGGTATAGACTAGAGGACATAAAAGTGATCTTATAGAATGCAGGTGCTCAAAGAAACCTCTGCCCCTTAGTTCTGGCCCACTCCCTCATTGCATACAGGAGAAAAAGAGTTGCTATAGAGATTTATCCAGAACTATCTGCTGAGTCCCAAGGCCTACAATCTGGAACTCGGTTCACTAATAGTCATACATCCTTGTCTTCCATCCAAATCTGCTCTTTGACCCTGAGACATTGTCACTGCTTGCTTTGAATGCTGTTCCTAGCATTCCTTACTATCTTCTAGAGCAAACTTGGGACTACTACACAACCAGTAAAGACAGAAAGGGTCACTGTCATTTGAAAAACATAATAATAAATAGTAGACAATTGGGCACCAAGGGCTTTTTCCAAATGGTCCTGGGTGGGAAACATATAATGACACAATAAGCTGGCCTGAGACTTCCACAAGGCCCCGGGAGCTAAGTCATCCACCCTCACAGGGCAGACAGGCCTATGAGCCCCTCTGAGCAGCACTAGGTCTCGTGTGATTTGAGGACCTGGGGTACTTAACAAGAATGCAAACATCTAACCTATGGAGTCAGAAGGCCTGTGGAAGGGAGGCTAGGACTCAGGATATTTAGATGTTTCTAACGTCCACTGAAGTTAAGAGAAGTGCTTTGTCAATCTCTGAGTAGCATCAGACATTGATTGACAGCACCACCATCTACAAGGACAATCTCCTCAGATCCTCTTGCCCCAGACAGATGAATGGGGTTCCTAGGGTCTTTTTCGTACTATCAGTCCAGGTGGTCAGTAGAAGCCCCTCCATTCTCTCTGTAGAATACCCAGAGCTACAGGAGCATGAGAAGGAACTAAATCAGCCAGGCCTCTGCATCCCTCCCCCACTCACCACAGACTGGGAGGCTACAGACCTAGTAAAGTATTAATAAAGGCTATGTAAAAACCAGGGCTACGCTCTAAGATGGAGACCCAGTGTGTACCTCTAGTTGCCTCCTACAGCTCCAGACTACAGCCCCAGTGGGGCCTGTGCAGAGGGCTAGGCCAGATGGCCTTTCCAGCTCACTGTCTCCAACAGTACTTTTAGAGGGAAAATGATTGTTTTTTTCTTCCCTACAGAGCTCAATTTTCCTAGAACTAGGTCTCATCCCTTTTATTGGCGGGTATTAATACAATAAGGTCACTTTTAAGGCTGGATCATCAAGGTCCCCCGTGCTGATCTCCTCTACTATTTTCTTTTTCTAGAAAGTCTCTGTGTTGATAGAGCACTGGGGCAAACCCCCCTTCATACCTTCTGCCCTGAGTTACTGTAATGCCATACCCACCACTTTACTACCCAGTTTATTAGTGTTATCTTGGGTCTCCTGTGTCTTCTGCTTCATCAGACCCAATCAGGGCACCATCTAACTCATTCATCTCCTTAGGGATGGAAGAGCAAGATGAGGAGAAGTTGGGGAGCCCCACAGATTCTCTACCACCCTACCCTACCTCCACTCTACATCTTGAGTTTGGGAGCACCAAGCCTGTAAATCACACCGAGTGCCAGCTACGTGTGGCTGAGAAGCAGAGAGATGGAGGGAGGGTTTGGTGTCTTCTATCTTAGATTATCACTTCCTACTGGTAATTAACCTTCTAGCCGACCTGCTTGCTTCTAGCTCCTACCTCCTTCTTATTTCCAGACACGGTTTTTATATAATTCAAATCTGATAGTGTGTATGTCTCTCTCACACAATAACTCTCCTGTCCTTTTAGTGGAGGAAGTTTAGCTCTTGGGAATTGCCTGTACCCCTGCCCTTTTTCTCCATTCTTCACTGTTCCCTAAGCACCTACCTGATGAAACCCCAGAAGATCTGGGCCCTGCTCCTTTCCAGACTTCTCACTTGGCTAAGTCCTGAACACCCTTCGAGTCTCACCTTTCCCTCAAAGCCTGCCCCGCCCCTACACCACCAGTCACAGCTGCCACCACCCTCTGGGCACACCTCTGGCCTGGAAGTTGGGTATGTGTGCCAATGATCTGTTTGCATTCTGTCCTTCTCACCAGACTTTGAGCTCCTTGAAAGCAGAAACCATCTATTACTCATCTCTGTGTTCCTAGATCTGGCTCCATGAAGGCTGAAAGATAAAATCATAAATGAACATAGGGGACCCCTCCCTGCTGACCACTAGAGTGACCTACTGAAGGGACCAGGGATCTTAGTGCTTCCACTGCTAAATGGCCAAAGCCACAACCCAGTCCTAAGACTGTGACATAGTGAGTGGCACCTGTTCTGCAGGAGGTGCTCGGGCAATGTTGCCTCTAGAAGTGAGCTGGCATGCACAATTCTCTTTGCTTTGCATCCACAGCCAGCACCTCCCCAGTCCTGGGCTGACTGCTGCTCCCAGGTGCCAGGAGCAATGGTCCATCTTCTGTCCCTTACTCCCTGCTCATCCAGGACCTCTTTTCCTGGGGTCAGGTGGTAGGCTTGTCACTATGGCTCTTGAGTCTCTCGGTCACCCTTAACTCCCTACGCCCTACCATACCTCCACCGGCTCAGGGCTTGACCAGAGATGCTGCCTAGCACCACCTGGTGGTAAGACCCTTCATACCACCACCACCACCACCACCACCACCACCACCATCCCACCCCTGCTTATCAGGCCTCGCTGCGTTTTCCCTTCCTTTCTTTTCTCTCTTCCAGAAGGGAAGTCCTCCAGGACTTGAGGCCATGGATCTGCAGCCTAGAGGTGCAGGTGCCACCCCAGACAGCCAGGACCCAGGAGTCTGGGGTGTCAGATCACAGTGCTTCTGTCAGGAGGAAGAAATCACATGCCGGAAGCCTACTATCCTTGTGCTGGCCTTGTCAGAAGACCATCTTCTGAATGAACTAGCAAGGTGTACTTTTTACCCTGGAAGGGATCTCTTAACCCTTCGTGTCCTGCAGATTCTCCTGCGTGGGAATCTCAGAACTTTTCCAGGGGTAAATTCCCAAGGAGGGAAAAATGGACTCAAGCTATTTGTGGGCTTGAATCCTGGATAAGGAAGAAGCATCTAACACATTACCCTGCCTTGGCTAGTCCAGACCTGAGGTGTTTTAGCGCCTGCAAGACATTTCAGAGAGTACAGATAAGTAGGGCAACATAAAGGGGGAATCACGTGAGAGGCACTAAGCAGCTTCATTCATACAGAACATGCGAAAACCTATCTTTTCCTGCCAGGGCCAAAGCCTGCTGATGTAGCACCTGTGGAAAACACAGGTGCCACTGAGGAAGCTCAAGATCACTTTAAAAAAAAAAAGAAGAAGAGAAGAAGAAGAAGAAGAAGAAGAAGAAGAAGAAGAAGAAGAAGAAGAAGAAGAAGAAGAAGAAGAAGAAGAAGAAGAAGAAGAAGGAGTGGCTTGTGGTTGGCTGGGCTGGAGTTCAAGTAGTAGGGCATCTGCCCGTGAGCACCAACTTCTGAGTTTAAGAAAAGGAGATGGGGGCTGGGGATATGGCCTAGTGGCAAGAGAGCTTGCCTCGTATACATGAGGCCCTGGGTTCGATTCCCCAGCACCACATATACAGAAAACGGCCAGAAGTGGCGCTGTGGCTCAAGTGGTAGAGTGCTAGCCTTGAGCAAAAGGAAGCCAGGGACAGTGCTCAAGCCCTGAGTCCAAGGCCCAGGACTGGCCAAAAAAAAAAAAAAAAAGGAGATGGAGGGACTGTGAATATGGCCTAGTGGTAGAGTGCTTGCCTCATTTACATGAAGCCCTGAGCTCCATTCCTCAGCACCACATATATAGAAAAAGCCAGAAGTTGTACTGTGGCTCAAGTGGTAGAGTGCTAGCCTTGAGCAAAAAGAAGCCAGGGACAGTGCTCAGGCCCTGAGTTCAAGGCCCAGGACTGACACAAAAAAAATGATGTTGGGGGTGCTAATGCTGGTGGCTCATGCCTGTAAACCTAGCTACTCAGGAGACTAAGACCTGAGGATTGTGGTTTGAAGCCAGCCCAGGCAGAAAAATCCCTGTGAGACTCTTATAGCCAATTAACCACTCAGAAAGTAGAGCTGTGGCTTAAATTGGAAGAGGCCAAACGAGCAAAAGAGCCCAGAGACAGCACCCAGGCCCTGAGTTCAAGGCTCATGACCAACAAAACAACACAAAAAAGACTCATGGCCTAAGACTAATGACCTCTATGCCACGGAAACTCTCAAAATAGCCAGAATATTCCATTTTAGTCAACTATTCTTTGAATTGTTGGTTTGAGGGTACAGCGTTTTCTCCAACCCTGGGTATGACACTGTTAAAATGGAATCCTAGCTTCATAAAATTGGATTTCCTAGCCAAATGTGATAGAGTAAGCCTGTAATGCTAACGCTTGGGAGGCTGAGGAAAGAGGGATAGCAAATCTTAAAACAGCATATGTCTTCAATAGCTATTTGGAAGTCTTTGGAATTCAGAGAAACAGAACTTTTTTTTTTTTTTTTTTTTGGCCAGTCCTGGGCCTTGGACTCAGGGCCGGAGCACCATCTCTGGCTTCTTCCTGCTCAAGGCTAGCACTCTGCCACCTGAGCCACAGCGCCCCTTCTGGCCGTTTTCCATATATGTGGTGCTGGGGAATCAAACTGAGAGCTCCATGTGTAGGAGGCAAGCACTCTTGCCACTAGGCCATATTCCCAGCCCCCGAAACAGAACTTATGTTTTGGGGTACAGGTATGATTTCAGAAGACAGGGAAAACTAAATGAGGATGAACCTACCACCCTTGGAATTTTCCTTTGAGCTAAAAAGTGATCAAAGCAATTAATATCATAAGGAGGTCAAATGTCCTGATTCCCATTTCATTAAAGCCTTCACTTGACAATCTATCACTTTGCTTGACAAGCTATCCAGTGAAGGTGAACCTTCCAAACCAACTATTCATGTCATCAACCAATCTGGTAAAGAGAAACATTGACTCCAGCTGTAAAACTAGGGAAATATCTGTACTTACTGATTAAACAACATTTCAACTGCACAGACAGAATCATTATTTAAGCATATTGCTTGGTGAAATTTTACCAATTTGTTCTGGATTACTTTTATAAGTAGAACAAGTAAAGATTAAACTTTTATTTAAAACAAAGCTGAGTTATCTTGCATGTTAAGTATTTCGTCAGTATTTCGTCCAAGAGGGGCATATCAAGTTTCCTCTAGTGGGGAGGGGTACACCTGGAAAAGATTAGAACGGGCATGCCTAGTTTCACATCAATAGATGAATTGGATTATAACATTGTGAAACTTAATCAGGGCACCAAACCAGTTGGTCTCTTAAGTCCCTAGTTTGCAGGCTTTTGTTTTTGTTTTCCTCCAAATTGAAGCTTAGATTGATCTGTAATACTCTAAGCTATAAGAAACATTTTTTATTTTTTGGTGCTGGTCCTGAGGCTTGAACTCTGGGCCTAGGCACTGTCCCTGATCTCTTTTTGCTCAAGGCTAGCACTCTACCACTTGAGCCACATGACCACTTCTGGCTTTTTCTGTGATTAATTGGAGATGAGTCTCATAGACTTTCTTGCCAGGCTAGCTTTGAACCATGGATTGACCCTCAGATCTCAGTCCCTGAGTAGCTAGGATTACAGGCATGAGTCATCAGAGCCTGTCTAAAAATACTTTCATGGGGGCTGGGGATATGGCCTAGTGGCAAGAGTGCTTGCTTCATATACATGAGGCCCTGGGTTCAATTCCCCAGCACCACATATACAGAAAATGGCCAGAAGTGGCGCTGTGGCTCAAGTGGCAGAGTGCTAGCCTTGAGCAAAAAGAAGCCAGGGACAGTGCTCAGGCCCTGAGTCCAAGCCCCAGGACTGGCCAAAAAAAATAATAATAATAAAATAAAAATACTTTCATCAAATGAAACAATCAGTTTGAAATAACAGACTGTGTGTTCACGTATTGTCTCATTTCATCTTCAGGATGTTAATCTGATCATGGTCATTATGTTACAGCTATGAGCAGGCAAGGACAGGCTAAAGAGCATCCCCAAGATCATACAGCTAAGGAATGCAATGAAGTGAAACCTAGCTCTACTGGATTTCAGACGTCATGTGCTTCAATCCATAGGAATTAGAGCCTTTTCTGTCAAAATGGTTGCTTGACATAGCACCCCATTTTAAGCCTAGGCCATTATCTTATAAGAAATCCTTTTTAGTTGCAGCACATCCTGTTATAGGAAGTATTTACTAGTGGCTGGAGGTGAGGCCCAAGTGATAGAGCGCCAGCAGAGTAAGAGTTGTTTTACTGACAGTTCCTGATTTGGCCAGGTAGCTTGATTTTGGTTGGCTGGGTAAACGTGTGTGTGTGTGTGTGTGTGTGTGTGTGTGTGTGTGTGAGTCCTGGGGCATGAACTCAAGGCCTTGGGTGCTGTTTCTGAGCTTTTGTGCTCAAGGCTAATGTTCTACCATTTAAGTAACAACTCCATTTCTGGTTTGTTGGTAGTTTACTGGAGACAAGAGTCTCCTTAGAGACTTAGGATCTCCTTAGAAATCCTCAGGCCTCAGCTTCCTGAGTAGCTAGGATTACAGGTGCCCCTCTTCAAGTAAACTCTCCACCCTTTCAAACTAGCCAGTCGTGCAACATTGTAAATCAAAGTTCTTATCAATCAAACAAAGGTAAGTAATGTGTTAGAAATAAAACCTGGGTGGCCAGGCGCCCTCCCGTCTGACAACAGACCTTAAGTGGAAAGCTAATCCACAATGCAGGGAAAGGGCCCAAGCAGGCACCACTATAACCAGGTAACCTCATATATGGGCTAAGGTAAGAAAAGTCTGGCTATAATACTGCGCTGGTAGTTGGCTATTAGAGGAGGGTGAGGTGTGTGTGACTGAGATGTGTCCTAGATGAGCAACACTAGAGTTTTGATCCACTGTTTCCTTCTCCCGCTACAAAAGAACAAAATGTTGGAGATAGAGGAAGCAATCTTTGGTTGTGTGAGAAACCTCCAATGGGGGGTGGAGGCGTTGTGTACAAAAGGGGTGCACAAGGGGGGATGTCTGAACAGGCAAGCTTAAGGCACAGGGGTCTTCCAAAAAAGGGGGAGAGGAATTGTAGGCCAAAGGGATATGAAGAAAGGCATGGCTAAAGAGACTTCCTTGGACCTTCTCCCAGTCATCCGTTGGGGAGAATGTTGAGGAAAAGGTCTGAAAGTACTCTAATCGTTACCCTTACTGTGTGGATAAGAACAAGGCTCCGAGTAGAGTGACCAGCCCACTGTCATCACAGCCAAAGGTAAGAGTTAAAAGAAAGGTCAGTGCTTGCTGAGATGGGAGCACTTTTAATAACTTTCATCTGGGGTTGGAGGAGTGGCTCAGGTTCTTGGAGCACCAACCAATAATTTTCATCATGAACATAATAAGCTTTTAAAAAACTGTCATTGTTCTTGGAGTATGCAGGCCCAACAAATGAAAAAAAAATTTTTTTTTCAGTAAAATTTGCCAGAGAAGCAATGTTCCTGTGGTGTACCCTGCCATCTACTGGTGAACTCCCATATTGCACCCAGCTCACTTTCATAGAGGATGGTTAGTGATAAATACTAATATTGTCTGGAGGGATGAAGCCAGGCAGAGGGCTGGGGCAAGGTACTGTGTGGAAATGGCCACTGGGACAAGAAAGGATATCTGAGTGGGACAGAGGCAGGGCCAGACATGCTACACTGCAATCCTAGCATCAGAAAGGCAAAGTAAGGTGGAATGGAGGCAAAGCTTTCCCACCCAACACACAACATCCCAACCACAGCACCAGGCAGAACACTCCTCTGGCCACCTGCAGTGACTCATTCACTCTTGCCGCTACCACTAGACACACTGATAAGATATGCCTAATTCCTCCCTCCTCGAGTTTATTTTGCTGAGAGAAAGAAAACAATTACAGCAGTTAAGCTTCGGAGTCATTAACCAGCTTCTCCCATTAGAATATTTCCCCAGGACAATCCTTATAATTCCCTAGATTACAGTTTACATTACAGGTCACATTTTAAGTGCTTTTTCTTAGGGGAGGCATTCTTGCAACCGGGCTAAGATTAGGGAACAATCAAGTCTGTTTTGTTTTGTTTTGTTTTCATGATTGGTGCTGGGGATTGAACTGGAGCCCAGCACATGCTAAGAAAGTGCTTCACCACTGAGCTACAAACCCAGTGGAAACTTCGGTTTTACCAGCAACACACTTACCCAGTATTTCTTAGGCGGGTTATTTCCTGGGGAGATTATCACAATGATTAATCTCATCTACTTTTTTGTTGTCAATGCAGAGGGTGACATTGTTGGCCTTATTCCCAGTTCTAGCGATGTTGTCAATTTGAAACCTGCAGCTTCTCACATGCTATGTCTACCTTCTAATTAGAAAAGAGGTTCAAACATCCTGCGAACATCCCGGAGTGTTTGAGATTGTCTTCTCCAAGCTAAATTAGCCTACGGGGGGGGGGGCAATAAAGATAAAGAGAAGAAAGATGGTGAAGAGAATGCTGGGTGAATGAGACAGAGAAAGGATAATGTTGGAAGCAAGTCATAAACTGAACAGAATGGTCTTTCTTATTTTTCCTTACCCATGCATGTGGCTTATGACTGGCCTCTAGACCTTAGTACATCTATTGATCCCAGCCTGATTCCTTATGAGATCATAAATGCTTTTATTTTGGCTGATCACATGGTACAGAGCAGTGTTTTTTTAATGCAGTGGATCCCCAGAGTTATGTTGAAACCTGAAGTGTTAGGAGGTGAGGTTTTTGGAAAGTGAGTAGGAATTGAGAGTAGGGCCTCGTGGAGTGGTGACAGCACCATAAGAAGATAAATAGCCATGAACCAAAAACACTGGCCTTTGCTAGACACCTTCATCTTGGACTTTCCAACCACAGAAGGCTGAAAAATAAATTTCTATTGGCTATAAGCTACCCAGCCTGTGGTTTTGTTGTTACAGTAACCCCAACAGTTTATAACACTCAACTTTAGCACGATTGGCACTTCAGGAAAGGTAATTCTTTGCTGTGAGGCTTCTCTTTGCACTGGATGTTTAGCAGCCTAATTGGACCTATAACCACTAGATGCCAGCAACACACCCCAGCTCTGCAAGCAAACCTTCCCAGACATTGCTCTACGTGACTCGTGTGGGGAGGGGAAAATTTAGAGAATTATACAAGACAGGAAAGGTTTGGAGTCAGATAGCTCTAGCTCTACCTTTACAAGTCCATGACCTGGGCATGTGGGCAGCAGTTAACCTCTGAGGCTACTTTCTGAGCCCGCAGTTCATCACCATGTATATTTTTTTATATTTAGTAGGGGGTGGGGCTAGGGAGGTTACCAGGACTTGAATTCAGGGCCTGGGCACTCTTCCTTAGCTTTTTCATTCAAAGCTTGTACTCTACCACTTGAGCCACAACTCTACTTTCAGCTTTTTTGTTGTTGTTTGTTTTGCCAGTCATGGAGCTTGAACGCGGGGCCTTGGCACTGTCCCTGAGCTTCTTTTTGCTCAAGGCTAGCACTCCACCACTTGAGCCACAGCACCACTTTTTGGTTTCTGGTGGTTAATTGGAGATAAGAGTCTCACAAACTTTCCTGCCCAGGCTTGCTTTGAACCACAATCCTGACTGGCGTGAGCCACCAGTGCCTGGAAAACTGTGTATACATTTTTTTTTTTTGTCAGTCATGGGGCTTGAACTCTGGGCCTGTGGCTTTTTCTATTTATGTGGTACTGAGGAATTGAAACCAAGGCTTCATGCATGCTAGGCAAGCACTCTACCACTCAGCCACATTCCCAGCCCTGCTTGCTTCCAGCTTTTTGATGGTTAATTAGAGATAAGAGTCTCATGGACTTTCTTGCCCAGGCTGGCTTCAAAGGGTGATCCTCAGAACTCAGCCTCTTAAATAGGTAGTATTACAGGTGTGAGCCACCAGCACCTGGCTCTAAGGATATTTTCTTGTCAGCAAGTAGTACTTATCTAAAATAATTTGAAAAACAAGTGAGATCGGTGTGTATAAAGCAAAGAGGCTAACACTAGTTGCTCAGCAAATATTAGTTTCCTCTCCACTCTTCCTGCAATTACTTAACAAGCACTGAGGCTCTATGCTAGGGCCATAGGGTCATTATACAGCATTTCTTGTCCTCCAAGAGCTAAGCAACTCTGAAAGAAACAAATGTTCATTTGGGTTAATAGTGCACATGCATTTAGAATTATTTACTAAATCTTACAATCCCAGCACCATGTTTTCTTTTTTTTCTTCCTTAATTGGATGCTGACAGCTTACACCTGTAATTCTAACTACACAGAAGGCTGAGGTATGGTGGATCAAAGTTCAAAGCCAGCCTGACAGATAACTTCAGTAGAGTTCATCTCTAAAATAACTAGTAGTAAGCAGGGCTGGAGACAGAGCTCAGCCTAATAAATACAAGGTTCTGAGTTCAAACCCTGTTACTGATTTTAAAAAAAGTTCACCCTTGTGTTACTTTTTTGGGAGGAGCAGTTGATACAGGTGGCAGTGGTAATGGTGGGTTTTGAGACAAGGTCTCACTATGTGGTCCCGGCTGGCAGGGAACTTACAATCCTCCTGCCCTAGCCTCCCAAGAACTGGATTATAGAAGTGCTCCACCACACCTGGCTTTGTACAGCTCTTGTAGCAGATGGGGATTGTGAGTTAGGTCTTAGAAAATGGGTGACAGATCATCTAAAGGCCAGGAGCTAGGCAGAGAAACGATTATGCAAGGGCTTTCCAGTGCAGTGATTTGGGGAAACCAAACTTTGTAGAGGAGTGAGGTTGAATAGGGAAAGTTGGTGCAAGAGGGAGGATGCTAATGAGTTTGGAGTTCTGCAGGTCAGACTCTTCTATGATGCTTTCATCAGATTGGTGACACAATCCAATCTGCTTTGGAAAGACATAGAGGCAGCAGAGGAGAGTGTAAATGAGAGCCGGGACGAAGGGTGAGATGGAAAGCAAGGAGGCCGGCCAGCAACTGTCAATTCCAGATGAGCAATAATGAGGATCTGCACTGTAGAATTGGCAACAACAGTAGCAAGATGTCAGTAGCCTCCAGGGATATTAAAGATAGGACTGACAGGATTTAGTGACTGGTTAGATGGGAGGTGGGTTATAAGAGAAGACAAAGAAGAAATAGGAGGTGATTATGAACTTCTGCTTAAAAAGTCGGTTGGCACTGATGACATTTAGAGAAGAAAGGCAGCAAGAAACCACCTTCTTTTCTTTTTTCACCACTGCCACCAAAGGCACTATGCAAAGGAGCCCACTGTCCCACGCTCCCCCTTGACAGATTCCTGTTAACCTGAAGCCACCAAATTCAGAAGAGTAGGTGGGAACGCGCAACATGGTGTTGGTTACTCCATTCCTTCTTTGGGTCTGGAAGCCCTGGGAAAACAGCATCAATGAGCTCATAGTGAAGATGACATCACATACATAAGCATACAGCACAGCTGTATTCAGCTGGACTGTGCTTTGTAACCGGCAGGCTGTCTCAGAGGATGTTTCACAAAGGTCATCCTTGGACTGAACAGGAGCTGGTGAGGGAGGCAGGCGAGAAAGATCTGTTAAGTAAAAGAGCAGCAGAGCTTCTAAAAGCCTGAAAAGGTGGTAATGTGAGGAAGGACTGCAGGGGAGGGAAGAGGTGAATGATGAAGCAGGAGACACAGGCAAAAGGCAGATCATGAACTTAGCTCGTGAGCTACACTAGGGATAACCAAAGGTATGGTTAATCACCGAGTGGTCTTAATCAAGGACTATTTCAAAAACAAGAGGTCCCCAGTACTGATCTAGTCAATGTTAAAGGCAAGCAGGTAAAGATAACAAACATCTCAGTACATAATGTGCCAGGTTCCATGCCAGTTCCATGTTCAGTTGATGGCTTAGGGGACTATTTCATGTGTTTGTTTTACTCTACCCACTGACTAAAAGTGAGTCATAATCACCTTTTTCCATCAGTCTTCTTTATTAGTGCATGAGTTCCTTGAGCAAAGAACTATTATCTTAACATCTTTATAACCCAAATTTAGCTGTGTGCCTGACCTAAAGTAGGTTCCTAGAACTTACTGGATGAATGAATGATCTCTCATTTAACTTTCCTGCATTCCTCTAGACTCCAGCGGTCACCCTAGCTAAATATTAAGTGTTCTAGTCCTACCTAATGTACTAATTTAGACTTTGAGTAAAATTCATACATTTAGCAATCTTGCTGTGAAGTTTTTTTTAACTCTTACATCACAAAATAATATGCAAAAATGTAAAAGAGTAGCACTACCCAAGTATACATAAATTTCATCTTCCTTAAAAATTAACATGTAAGTCAGGTAGGTGTCAGTGGCTCATACCTGTAATCCTAGCTACTCAGGAGACTGAGATTTGAGGATCGAGGTTCAAAACCAGCCCGGGTAGGAAACTCTGTAAGATTCTTATCTCCAATTAACTACTAAAAAGCCAGAAGTAGCACTGTGGCTCAAGTGGTAGAGTGCTATCCTTGAGCACAAAAGCTCAGGGACAGTGTCTAGGCTCTGAGTTCAAGCCCCAGTACTGTCACGCATGTACACACACACACACACACACACACACACACACACACACACTTTAACATGTGCTCAAACTCCAGGGGGAGGGGAGGAATAGGTTGGGCCCAGAGTTATAGTATTATAGGCTAGTAAAAATACTAATATTGCCTGGACACTGTTGCTCTCGCTTGTAATCCTAGTTATTCCAGAGGCAGAAATTGGGAAAAGCAAGCTTCAAGGCTAGTTTTCTGGTGTGTGTGTGTGTGTGTGTGTGTGTGTGTGTGTGTGTCCAAGACTGTATCTCAACCAATAGCTGAGTATGGAGGGCCACACCTGTCATCCCAGCTACATGCGAAGCATATAGTCACAATCAGGCCAGCTTGGATAACAACTATAAAGCCCTATCCCACAAAAGAACCAACACAAAAAGGGCTGTGTGCATACATAGCTCAAGTGGTAGAGCACCTACCTAGCACACGGAAGGCCCTGAGTTCAAATCCCAGTACCACTAAAAAGTCTAATGTAAATTACATTTTTTTAAACTGGCAATGGTGTAGGTTTGCTGTGTAATGTGAATTTGATTCTGGTTAGTTCTTGCTTACCTTCGGTTATACTCACCTTCTCAGTTGTCTTTGATAGGTCAAGGCCAATATTGCAATGCCTTTGAACTGCTTTTCTCTCAGCTTTGCCCCAGACATTTGTATGAATGGCCTGTCTGTCCTTCCTGGTTTCTGCTCAAGTGCTATCTAATTGAGATGCCTTTTGCTCAAGTTTGGTTCTTAAATGTTCTTCAAAGGGAGGTTTAGGCTTGGGGGTCCCCAGCTTGGCATTATTGGAAGGCAGTGGGTACTTTAAGATGTGGGAGTTCTTCAGGACATTGAGGATGTGTCTTTAAAGGGACGGTGGGACCCCCAGCCTCTTCTTTATTCCTAGGCAGGAAAGAGTGCCATATGCTCCTGTTATGATGTGCTGCTTCATCCAGAAGAGCAGTGGGTCACCTCCAAAACTGTGAACAAAAATTCTCTTCTCAGGTATTTTTTTATGTTAGGAAGCTAATAAGCCTTCCCCAACCACTTTATCTGAAACAGCACTCAATCCCCTCCTCCTTGCCATCACTCTCTACTCTCACGACTTGTCTGTCTTTAGGACAATCTTCAGAATCCTTTAAGGTTTTTTTTTTTTTTGTATGTGGACCTGTACAGAGGCTTGAAATCAAGGCTTGGGTGCTGTCTGTTCCTTAGCTTTTTCACTCAAGGTTAGCACTTCACCACTTGGGCCACACCTCCACTTCCAGGGTTTTTGCTGATTAATTAGAGGTAAGAGTCTCACACAGTTTTCTGCCCAGGTGGCTTCCAGCTGCGATCCTCAGATCCCAGGCCCCTAAGTAGCTAAGATTACAGGTCTTCATTCACCAGTGCCTGGCAGAATCTGGTATTTATCCTTTGACTCACTCATAGCTGCATGTACAATGTAGAACAATGCATGGCCTTGCACTAAGTAACTGAATGACATTTGCTTGACAAATAAATGACATTTGCTAAATAAGTAAACTTTTCTTGTATAATCAGCCTTCATCGTATAGCATGGAGCACTTGTAAAAATAAAGTGGAATTGGAAGTCAAAAGCCCTGGGTTCTATTTCAGTCTTGCTATTAACCAAAACTTTGGCCCTAGAAAGTCACTAGTTTCTTAGCTGTAAAATGATAATAATATTCCCTATACCTCCATAAATCACAGTATTTTTGTGGAACTTAATGGGGTCTTATAACACTTTATTAATGGCATATGTTTCTAATTTTACTGGTACCTCAATGGCATAAGCTTTGTCTGACTTGTCTATTATCAGACTTGACACATGGCTGGGATCTATAAATAATTACCAAAGAATAGGGAGTGAAGGTTTAAAATTTCCTTTGTGAAATAAACTGTGCTTCAAATAGTTGTGCTCCAAATTATTTTTAAATAGTCACTATAAGTGTCATTTCATTTTATGTAGCAGACATAGCAATTAGCAGAGTGTCTGAGCAGCTAGAAATGTTCCCATTTAGTCTGGTTTTTGTTCAGGATAATGAATATGAATGCCTGTTTTGACTCAATGAATGGTTCTCCCAGAGCAGTGCTGAATAAATGCGTGCACTGGTGTGATACTTCTGACCCAGGCAAGAAGACATGTGCTCCATCCACAGAGCACCAACCTCTGAATAACCCCTCAACACAACAGAAAAAGGAAGTGCTATGTAATTTAGGGGCATAAGCCACATTTTCACTGCTTCGTCAGCTAATGTATGACAGGAATACACAAACACAATCTGTGAAGCCTGAATCAGACATTTTTTTAAAAGAATTGGAAGCGAGGTACTGGAGGCTCATGTCTGTAATCGTAGCCATTCAGGAGGCTGAGATGTGAGGATCTCAGTTCAAAGCCAGCCCAGACAGAAAAGTCTGCGAGGTTCTCCAATTAACCACTAAAAAGCCACAATGGGAGTTGTGGCTCAAGTGCTACTGTGCCAGCCTTGAGCAAAAAAGCTAAGGGGCAGAGCCCTGGCCGTGAGTTCAGGCCCCGGTACTAGCACATTATATATATATATATATATATATATATATATATATATATATTATGAATATTAACAAAGTTTACAGAAACAGGGAAACATTTTTAAATAAATACAATTTCAGTACATTTTTACACTAGACTGAGATGGACAGGTTTAACTGAAGTCCCAAAGGAGTTTCTGCTTTGAAGGTGTGTGAGAACATAGAGTGGCCCGTTTGGCACCAGCATAAGTACTTTGGGCACAAAACAATACTGTGATTATATTATCAACCCCATTTCACAGATGGTTAAGTAATGTATCTAGATATGAAGATGTAGATTAAGCCACACAGTGGGATTTGAACCTAACTGAGCTTATGCTTAATCATTTCAGGACAAATTTTAACTATACAAGTGTGTGCTGTAAAATGTACTACACTATAGTGCAAGAGGAATTTAACAGTGAGCTTCGGAAATAGTGGTCTTACACTGTTCACAGCCTGATTTACAAATAGCTGGGCTAAAATGTGTTTCAGTAAAGCAAGTTCTCAGAAGAGGACAATGAAGGGAAAAAAGCATGAAGTTTGCAGTAACAAAAGAAGTCTGCAATTTGGTTTGAATGTGGAAGAGATTATGAAAGGCCTGGAATCACTAAAGAGAAAAGTTTAGGAATTATATGAACTTGGTACAGTAGAACTCTCCCTTAAGCAAATACCTAGAATATTATGAAGAACAAACTGATCAGCAAGACATTTGCCAGTGTTAGTGCTGAGTTCTGTCTTCATCTGCTGGGGCTGGGTATTCTGAAAAAATCTAAAACGGAATACAATGGAAAGAACGTGTCATTTTCGACAGAAGGACTCACTCCAAATTCTCCATCTGTCACTTATCTGCAAATCAAATAATCTTTAAGTGTCTTTGTTCAGCTATATAATCAAAATACAGAACACTATCTTGGAAATGTTGTGAAAATTAAAACTCCTCAAATCCATTCATCATGAAAAATTGACCATCGTTATGATGGTGTCAATGATTGTCATGGGGACATGGATATTAAGATCCTAAATATTTTTGAACTTTTATCTGCAAAACTTACCAGATAGAAAATAGGGATCCGCACCCTGTTTTCTTATGGAGACAGAAAGGTGGCACACAAAAGAAGTGTTTAACTTGTGTGTGTGCCCCTTGTGGGGCTTGAACTCAGCCTGAGCTTTGGTAGTTAGTTGGAGCCAAGTTTCACTGCCCAGGCAGGCTTCAAACCTTGATCTTTGCATCTCAGCCTTCTGAGTAGCTAAGATTACAGGCATGAGCCACCAGCAAGTGGCTATTTGTTTAACTTTGATGGAAGATGAATACAGTACCCTAGTTCCAATTTGTGTGTGTGTTACTTGAGTTTGAACTTAGCCTCAAGTTTGGTAGGCAAACACTCTAACACTTGAGCCATGCATGCCCCTCTGCACATCCTAGCCCTTTCTGCTTTAGTTATTTTTCAAATAGGTTCTCTTGGGCTGGGAATATGGCCTAGTGGTAAAGTGCTCATGTAAACATGAAGCCCTAGGTTTGATTCCTCAGCACCACATATATAAAAAAAAAAAGCCGGAAATGGTGCTGTGGCTCAAGTGGTAGATTGCTAGCCTTGAGCAAAAAGAAGCCAGGGACAGTGCTCAGGCCGAGTGCAAGCCCCAGGACTGGCAAAAAAAAAAAAATCAAATGGGTTCTCTTGCTTTTGTCCAGACAACCTAGAATAAAATCCTCCTACCTATGTCTGAATAGCTGGGATTATAGACGTCTCTTCATGCACAGCTTACTAGGGAGGTTTTTTGTTTGTTTTTTGTACAGGCTAGATTTGAATCATGATATTCCCAATCTCCACGTCTGAAATTACAAGTGTATACCACCATGCCTGGTCCTCAACTGTGTTTTAAGGACTAGAAAAAAGAAATTGGAAAAAAAACAAAAACAGGCTTTTTTTTTTTTTTTTTGAGACAAGGTCTTGCTGTATATGTATAGCCAAGGCTGATCTGCAATTCTCCATGTGGCCTAGGCTGGTCTAAATTCAAGCCTTAACTTTGTAAGTGCTGAGACTGCAAAATGTTTACCATAATGCCTGTCTAAAATCTAAACTTGATTATGGATTACCTATTATGCTCTTTCTCTCAAAGAAATATATTCACCCAAGATTATCTGTTCTTTAATTTTAAATACAAAAATACTCCAGATATTTAAAAATGGATAGAATGTGTGTATTTATATATATATACATGTACATGTACATGTATTTTCCCTGAGCAAAAAGAGCTCAGGGAAAGCAAACAGGTCCAGAGTTCAAGCCCCAGGACTAGCCAAAAAACTTTTTTAAAAAAGCTTTTTAAAGAAATTTGAACTGTTAAATTTGTTAAATCCAACTGGATGATAACAAAAATAAGATATGTTATGAAAATCTGACATTTCAAATAACTGAAGCAAATGAGCCTCTTGTTTCATTTTGTAAAAAAGTTTAAATAAAGGAAATCTGTTCAGAAAAAAAAGCTTTTTAAGAGATGTATGCTGATATATTTGGTGAAGTTCAATGTCTTCAGCTTCATGTGCTTCAGAAAAAATTTACATAAGAGGATCTATAAGGCAGATATAGCAAAATGGTAACTATTGAATTTAGGTAGTTACATGAATGTTTAAAACACTTCATAGTAAAGAACAGGGGAGAGGGGGACAGGAGAATGAATTCAGTTGAAAATTCTCATGTTTTTCTTTTCCATTTAGAATTCACTACAGGTGGTTAGAGGGTGAGACATGATGAAAAAAAACAAAAACAAAAACCAGCTGGTGTTAGAGAAACAATACCCAGCCATAAATTAATCAACTAAAGAACAAGTTCTATACAACCTGTGAAATATACCAGTTATAGATACCCAGGTAGTGAGAAGTTAGTAACTAAAATCTATGGCTGAGAAACAAATTATTTTGCTGATCCTGGAGTTTTAACTCGGGACCTGGGCACTGTCCCTGAGCATTTTTGTGCAAATCTAGCACTCTACCTCTTAAGCCACAGCTCCACTTCCAGCTTTTTGGTAGCTAATAGATGAGTCTCATGGACTTTCCTGCACAGGCTTGTTTGGAACCTTGATCCTCAGATGTCAGCCTCCTGAGTATTTAAGATTACAGGCACAAGCCTCCAGCACTCAGCTTACATATATATATATATATATATATATATATTTTTTTTTTTAAAACAGGTAAGAAAGCAATAGTAAGAAGAGCACTAGTTGATCATATATAAAGAGCTGTTAAGATAAGATCTAATAAGGGATATGAGACATGTTATAAGAAAGTCATATCTTCAGCAACTGGCTACTATTTTCCCCCAAATAGCAGCACATAAAAAGCCACCTATTTTCTTCTTCTTTTGTCTCCTTCTCTCCTGTGCTTTACTATGAAGTTTTAAACATTCATATAACTATCATCTAAATTCGTTACCATTTTGCTATACTTGCTTTATAGATGCTCTTTATTTATATTTTTTCTTAAGTACATGAGGCTGAAGACATTGAACTTCACCATATATATCAGCATATATCTCGTAAAGTCTTTTTTTTTTTTTTGCCAGTCCTGGGGCTTGAACTCTGGGCCTGTTTGCTATCCCTGAGCTCCTTTTGCTCAATGTCTCAAAACGTATCCAAAAAGAAATGCTACCAGTTATAGAATTCTTAATTATGACTAACCTATTGGCATTTTATTCTCCAAGGTTTTTCTAGGCCTGAATTGGCTTAAAAAAAAAAAAAAGACACTACTATAGTGTTTGGTTTCTAGAAGCTTGTTTTTTGTTTTGGTTTTGACTGAAAAGAAACAATCTGCTAAATTATCATTTTAATATAATGATCATGGGGCTGAGAATATGGCATAGTGGTAGAGTGCTTGCCTCACATACATGAAGCCCTGGGTTCAATTCCCCAGCACCACATATTTAGAAAAAGCAAGAAGTGGTGCTGTGGCTCAAGAGCTAGAGTGCTAGCCTTGAGCAAAAAGAAACCAGGGACAGTGCTCAGGCCCTGAGTCCACGCCCCAGGATTGGCAAAAAATATATATATGTATATATATATATGTATATATATATATCACAAAATCATACTTGTTTATTGCTACTGCACTTTGGAAAGTTAAGCCCCCAACTTGAATGGGAGAGTAGTTAGGATTACAGGTGTGAGGCACTGCCAACTGGCTGAATTCTTGTATTTTTACAAAGTAGACAATATTTGATTAACTCAACTTTGGAAGAAAAACATTCAAGTAATCACATGACTTAAAACTAAAGGGATATGAATGTGATGTTTGTGTGTTTGACTCAAACATGAAGAACAAAAACTTAAAAAATGTAATGACTCAAATCTAAAGATGAAATGACATTTAATCCTTTTTAATAAAAAACCAAATGGTAGTCTAATAACACTGGGACTAAGTGCTGAAAAAGTAGAGTACAAAACTAATATATGAACCATAATTACAACTTAAGATCTTTGGATTATTTATCTTCTAAGCCTCTGCATTTAATACAAAATTTTCCCAACTACGATAGTATTCTTCAATACCTTATGTCTTAAAAAGTTGTACTTTAGGAAAACTTTGTGAATGTTCACAGTTGTCAAGAAAACATTAAAAAGTGGTGGGCTGAAGATAAGGCATAGCTTAAAACATTGGCATAGTGTAAGTGGAACAAATACTGGCTTAGAACTTGTCTCTTAACTTTTACTCATCTGTTCTACAAGAGTCTCTCAGCATCTGATGGTTTCATCAGCCTTTCCATTTTCAAACAAGTAATCTTTACCTCCCATCATATCCCAAGTAAATGACTCCTAAGACTTTCTAAAAGGTGGACCTAAATTATTAGGTCCCCTTTATGTATAAGGCAAACACTGGTTTTATTTTCAGTTGGAACAGGGAATTTTCCCTGGAGTGCTTAGCGTTCAGGGGAAAAAAGTTCCCAAAGTTCTTTTCTGGTCCATACAGAACAATCTGGATGTACAAGAAGTGACAGAAGATCCAGAACATACATTAGTCATATTTGATTCTTTCTACCAGAGGTCCCTCCTTATAATGAGCAATTATTTGAATCAGGATGGAACAGTTAATAAGAAGGAAGAACAAACCAGCTAACCAAATAAACAGAAAGGTGTTCTGTCCTTGAAACTCAAGAATATATGCAGGGGTCAGCCACAGGGCTTGCCCTATAAACCACAACAGTAGGAGGAGGACAGCTCTTTTCCAAGGCATTCTCACTAGTGGCATCACTAGTGGCAGAAGGCTGAGGTACCAAAGGAAGTACTGGGAGGTGCAGACTTTGTTAAAGGTCACAAAAATGGACGTGTGAAGGAAAGTACAAAACACAAGGTCTCTGTAATATGCGAAAGACACCGCTGAAAGCAAGATGAACTGGGGCAGGAAGGCAGCAACTCCCAGGGTAAAACTCCACTTGCTCTCTGCAGTCAAATACAGCATATAGAAGTACGGGGAAAAGTTATGACGGATATCCCGCCTCGTCAGGTGATAAAGGTAGGTATGCTCCAAAAATTCCCAGCCATATTTGTGGTAAAAACCAAAGGTCAGGACAAAAAAGGTGAAGGAAGACACTGTCAGGAAGATCAGCAGAGCCCGATTACACAGCCTCTTCAGGAAGTCATACAGCCGGGCCTGGAAAGAATAGCGGAATCGATGGTCACCGTAGCGTTCTGGAAGCAAGTGGAGAGCGATGGGAAGAACATAGGTCACGGGATACATCTTCATATGCACCGCTAAGCCATAGAAGAGAGCGGCCCACGCGATGAATCGCCTCTCGATCAGATACAGGGCCGAAAGCACCAGGGAGGCGACGATGGAGTCCGCGTTGCCTCGGCTGGACACCGCCATGGGGAGGGGATTAAGAAGCCAAAAGACGCAGTAGCCACAAGCCTGGCGACGTCCCAGCCCCTTCAAAAGCAGCAGGCGGTACTGGAGGAAGGCGCTGAGGAGATCGCAGCTGATGAAGAGAAACTTCCCGAAGAGTTCGCTGAGGTAGACGTTGGGAGTGAGGAGCCAGCTCAGCAGCGGCGTGTAGCGATAAGTGGCCCGCAGGTACGGGGAGCGTCCTTCCGTGACGAAGCGCGCGGCGTCCGTGAACACGTGGTAGTCGATGTCCGTGTACCTCACCAGCAGGGCCCGGTCCTGGAAGACCCCGTAGAAAACCAGGGCAATCCGGGCCAGGAAGGCCACGCCGAACACCCCTGAGGGGGGCACCCTCAGGTTCAGGAACCATTCTCCCCAGTGCTTGGTGGAGTCCATCATCCGACTGCGGGACCACTGCACTCTTTTATCTCTTCACCCTCACATCAGCCGCCAAGCCTCCGGAGACCCGGACATCTCCTACCCAGCCGAGGCGCCAACAGAAACAGCGGTAGTACAATAACTTCCGGTATGAAGACCCACCCACCCTCGCGCTACTTCCGGTCGTCAGTCACTGCTCGGTTGCCGGTGCGAAAGAATAGCTTACTTCTTGATTGGCCGTCTCTGGAAGAGGTGGGACTTCCGTCCTGTGAATGACGCGCTGCATCCGGGTGTTGTGAAAGCCCGCGCCGGCTGAGGGTTTGTGGAGCGGAATGTTTTGTTTTCTGTGAGTGACCCCCGTCGTCCTCTGCCCCCCGAAGCGCCCGTTGGCCGAGATCGACCCTTGACACCAGTAGGCCGTAAGCTGCTAGCTACATCCCTCAGGGCTGAGTTGGGGGAAAAAATATACACGTTAAAAAGAAAATGAACTCTCAAAATCGTTTTTCAGGCTTTACCCTAAGCTGTTCGGTATTCACAGGGGGCTTGTGCTCCCATGGGTCGGGTTAGGATGGGTTCAAGGAGGCCCAGATGGTGTGTGGCCCCTGCGGAATTTGGGGTATTCTTGTATTTTCAAAATTAATAGATGTTTATATGAAAATCGGTTTTAAATGGGCAGCTTGAATTCCATCCAGCAAGCCTGGGGATGGGAAGGCTCAGTACCCGTGTGTTTAATATTCCTCCAGCAAGGCTACTTTCCCAGTTACCCTCGCAAACATCCCCTAAAAACTCTACAGACCACAGCTGAAGTGTGAACTCCCAGAAACTCCAGCCCTCAACCCCCTCTCTCAACATGCCAGTGCCTTCTACTATCTTAGGGTAGATGGAAAGACTTAGCCCCTGTATGTTCCAGAGAATCAAGTAAAAGACTGCCCAGCTACATAAAAATCCTGCCCAGTGCCTGTCATCCCAGAACCCCAAAACACCCTGGTCATCCTTTTATTATAGGATTGCTTAGCAATTACTGGCTTTTTTGTTTCTTCTAGTTTTTCCATCAGTACACTAAATTTCCTTGAGAAGAGAGATTATCTTGTTCCTTTCTGTACTTCAGTGCCTACACAGTACCAGACTTAGAGAAGCCAGTTGGGTAGGCTTCCTACCAGAATACTTTAAGTGGTATCCTTTGAATGTGCTCAACTCCCTAGTCTTCTAGCTTTCAGATATCCTTTATCTGTGTCAAGGACTATTCTTAACCTTACTCCCATGACTTTCCCACCAAGAACTCCAGTTTCCTTTCTGTGGTCACTGTTGCATTGTTGAGTTTGATACTTTATTTTAGATCCTATTCCTAATCCTTCCAGTGAGAAAGTTGTGTGTGTTTCAGTACTGGAGTTTGAACTCAGGGTCTTTCACTATTACCTGGCTTTTTGCTCAAGGCTGGCTCTTTACCACTTGAGCCACACTTCCACTCACAGCATTTTCCTCATTAATTGGAGATAAGAGTCTCATAGACTTTCCTGCCTGGGCTGTCTGTGAACCACAGTCCTCTGATCTCAGCCTCCTGAGTAGCTAGGATTACAGGCATGAGCCACTAGCACCTAGCCTTTATATTACTTAATATGCCTTGGATCAATAATTACTTCTAACCATTTTTGCAGTATATTAACCATTTATATATGCAGTGGCAACACATCACCATTCAAATAATTGGTGATAATTCAGAACAGCTAAGTTTATTGAGGACTTACTTGCAATGTGCTAGGCATTGTGCTAAATTCTTTGTAATATAAATATTCTTTACTAATGAGGAAAATCAGGACTTGCAAAGGATAAGTAATTTTCTTATGTCACATAGCCAACTAATGGTAGAACTGCAACTCAAATCAGGTCTGTGTGACCAAAGTATCTTAATCACGATATGACTGTATTGCAAATATAATGCTGATTATGAATTCTAAGTTCCTTCTGTTTTCTCTCCTTGGACATTTGAATCCTCCTGATAGTCTCTCTTGCCATGACTATCTCTGATTTATTATTTTTCTCTGAGAATTATAGATAAGTAAGCCTTAGTGTCAGAAAGTAGAGAATATAGGGTATATAGCTGAGTATTTAAAAGTAGTGTATCTTCTGGTTGGGTTGGTTTAAGTAATTGAGTGGGAAGGCCTCAGACAATCTGTTCCAATGTAGATGGCTAGATAGGGCAAAGGTATCAACTCTGGGCTGATGAAAACACCAATCAGAAAGAAAGCAAAAAGTCACTGAAGTCAAAGAAGAGGGATGTAGATAATAGTACTTAGAATGATGCCACTCCTTGCTTAGTGTCTGTCTCTGTAAAACGTTTTCTGCAAGATCTCATCCTTTTTAGAACATGTTAATTTGACATCTGGTGTTAGCATATGCTACTTGTTGCTTTAGTTATATTTGTTATATGCTACTTGTTATTTTCTCTTGTAGGAGCTACAAACGTGTGCACATGCACACGCACGCACATGCTGGTCCTCAGACTTGGACCCAGGCCCTGGACACTGTCCCTGGGCTTCTTTGGCTCAAGGCTCATATCTTACCAGTAGAGCCAGAGATCTCCTTCTAGCTTCCCCCTCCCCCTCATAATTTATTGGAGATAATTGTCTCACAGACTCCAGCTTGGGTAATCCTTAGATCTCAGCCTCCTGAGTAGGTAAGATTGCAAGTGTGAGCCACTAGCCCCTAGTTAGGAGCTATAGACTTTTAAGAACTATATATTACATATGTCTTATACATTTATATGTTTTATGATTCCTTGTTGATTTATTCATGATAATGGTACCTAATTTCTCTCTTCTCTTCCCTCTGTCCATCATTGAGGAATAAGAATCTGTTACTGTATAATTTGGCTTCATGCCAGAGAATTTGGAGCTGAATACTGACAACCAGGCCTTTCCCAGATAGTGGTAGTAAGGATAGAAGATGTCTGTTTTTGGGCTGGGAATATGGCTTAGTAGCAAGATTGCTTGTCTCGCATACATGAAGCCCTGAGTTCGATTCCCCAGCACCACATATATAGAAAATGGCCAGAAGTGGCGCTGTGGCTCAAGTGGCAGAGTGCTAGCCTTGAGCAAAAAGAAGCCAGGGACAGTGCTCAGGCCCTGAGTCCAAGCCCAGGACTGGCAAAAAAAAAAAAAAAAAAAAAAAAGATGTCTGTTTCATTTAGATTTGGGTGAATAAATGGCTGCTGATTTAAAGGAATTGGATTATAAGGCCTTGAGAATATTAAGAAAAACAGTCAACAAGTCTTTATGAGTAGTAGGGATGGAAAAAAAATGGGCTCATGATCACTGGTCAAAGGCACAATGCCTGGGATCCAGAGCAACCTGATGTTTGTGGATTAAGCCAAGTCAGTTTTTTAGATTTCTAGGCTTAACATGTGTTAAATCTTGTTTTTAAGAACTGAATCTGAAAAATATTTCCTAAGCATCCTAAAGTTAGGAAGTCAATATGCAAGAAAGGAGTGGAAGGAATGGGTGATACCATTAGTTTAAAAAAAAATTCAGCAAAAGAGGCCTGGTACCACAATCAGAAGTTCTTCCAGCCAGATGCCCATAGCACATACTTCTAACACGACTTGGGATGTTGAGAATGGGATGGTCGAGATTCCAGGCCAGTCCTGACAGAAAAGTCAATGAGACTCCATTTGAACAGAAAAGAAGCTGACATGGTGGTATATGCCCATTATCCCAGAAACTATGAGAAGCATAAAGTAAGCAGATTTCAGCTTAGACATGCACCCTGGCTTGAAGTGAGACCCTCTTCTAAAAATAACCAGCAAGAAACAGATGTGGCTGCACAGTAGAGCTCTAGCCTAGCAAGTGTGAGGTCCTGATTTCATAACCCCAGTACTACACACACACAAAAATGTTCTCTCAGCATAGCCTAATTTATAGGTAAGACTGAGTTCAGATCTTGACAATAGTATAGGATTCAGTTTTTAAAAGAAATAGAGTGACGACCAGAGATTCATCCATTTTATTTAGTAGCTTGTTCTGAATAGACAAAAATGAAGTAAGCCAAAAATAACTCACACATACTTTTTCTCCTAGGTAGATGTGACCTGGTTTAGTCGTTAATAAGCAATAAGTAAAGACACCATCCCTTGATACTTCAGTTTTGGTAGAGCTGGCCATTACTGAACCTGGACTTCTGGCTAACTGCACAGCATAGGTAATATGTTATTTGACAAATAAACTAGGTTAGCTAGCTGAGATAAAGAACCCAGGTTGCCACTTTGGGAGGATGCAGCATCACTGTCTCCTAAGGGTAATATGATTGGTTTCCTTTCTCTGTTCACCTCATAGAATTCCTGCATGATCTTGTTAGTTGATAGGATTGCAGGAGATGGGATGAAGTGAAGCCCATTATAGGGATTTCAAAACTTCTCTGGAATGACACCATTCCCTAGGACAGATGGTAGGTCCATGTTTCATCTCAGTCTTAGGAAGATCAAAGCCACAGCATGCTCCCTGTACCCAGTGCCAGGACAGAGACACCTGGCATAGATGGCACCCCTTTTGGACTGTTTGTAGCCATCTAGGGGCCCAGAGCTCTGTCTTAAGAATATCTTGAGCCCATCAGCTCTTGAGTCCTGTCATTTTATTTTCATTCAAGGGTTGTAGCTTCCATGAGCACCTCCCAGTCAGGTGTTGGAGGTTCTCAGTTTGGTTGTGGAAGCTGGAGCTAGAGCAGCTTCCACCCTGGTGGAAAATAGGAAAATGCAGAATACTTCAAAAGAGAAAACAAAAGGATGCTTTCATTTGTTTATTTACTTATTTGGAAAGTTGCTACAATGTCAGGATGATGGTAGGGGTGGAAGCACACATATAAAGCATTTCCCCAACCCATCTCCTCCTAGCTCCTCTCTTTTTGGTCCTCAGTCCCACAAGTTCATCAAGCCTCCATGGATACCTCTTTATTAATGAAGAGGGATTTCCATCCCTCTGGTTCTCATAATCAAACCTGAAATCCATCAGCAGTCTCACTTCTGTGTTGAAACCAGGAACTCTGGTTTTAAAGTCTAGAAATCTGACGTCCTGCCTCACAACCAGGGCAAGATACCTGTACTTCTTTTCTGTACATTTGGGCATATATACATCTATATACATCTCTTTCCATATATATTATCTCTTTTTTATCCTTAGCTAAACCTTTCATATATATCAGGTTCTAATTCCTCAAGCCTTCACCCACCGTTTGTTTGCCAGCCCAAATAAGACTCAAGGGTTTCATTGATTTCACCAGATTCCTTCTTAGCCCTGTCCTTTCTCATCTTCACACCCTGGGTATCGTTCCTCAGCAGCTGATTCGTCTGTATTCTGAAATCTCCCCCCCCCCCCTTAATATCTGTGCCTACTACTCTTCTAACATTCCAAATTGATGACCAGTATAGACAGGGGGACCATTTCTCACCAGTCCCAACTGCTTCTAAAGCTTATGCTCTGAAAGAGGGTTCCAGGTCAAGGAAGATAGGCTAGGCTATATAAAGTCATTTAGTATTTGGGGTGGGTAGTTCATGGGGGACAAAGGGCTTACTGGAGAAGGTGCCAGATTGTATTAATAGGACAGTATGATTTAAAGTGCAACTTAGCATAGAGCCTGGGATTGTAGAGGAGGTTCAGAAAAGATTAAGTTGAAAAATATTCTCTCTCCCTTGTTATCTAAGAATCCAAGGAGAGTCTAGCAGGGGAATAAGGGAGGAATTCCTTCAGGAGGGGAGCAGCAATGTACAGAAGAAACCAGATGGAGGACAATTTCCCAGTAGATAAGAGGATACATACACACAAACACACATATACAGAGAAGTACATTTTTTGTCTTTGCACAGTGAACAAAACAGGTTAAATCCAACATTGAATAAAGTTGAGAGCACATAAGCTGGCTCTTTGCCTTCTGTTCTTTGTTTCTGATTTTCAAGTGTTTCTTTTTGTGGTTGTTGTTCATGTTTTTATAAGAGCTGAAGAGCAATGGGTTTTTACAGTAAGTGCAGATTGAAGGGTCTTCATTTTCAAGATACAGTTAGTTGAGTTCAAGGAGAGATCAATGTAGGAGAGCTGCACAGTTGAGTAGGTCCAGCCTCAAAATTTTGTGAGTTTCTCTGGAAGGCTCTGCACACAGATGTATACATTTTGTGTAAAAGAATAGCTTGTAACAATTGGTTGTGTTTACCTTAAATAAATTGCCACTTGATTTATACAGGGGTTCTATGCCAAACCACTTGTTGGGTTTGTACCTAAATGACACCAGAAAGCACTTGTGGTATTTGGGGCTTTAGAGAAAGTTCTGCTGTCTATAAACCTTTCCCAGAGCCCTGCCATATTCTCTGTCAGGGAACAAGGAATGGCCTGAATATCATCTTCTAAAATACCTTCTTAACTTGCCTGCAGCTGGCTCCATGGCAGAAGAATCATTTCATACCAAGTGTTAGGAATGGCTGAAGAATACCAGAGTTATTTGATCCAGAGGTAAAATTTCTCACCCTCATAGCATTGCCTCATAAAATAACTGGCACTTTTCAGAAAGGCAATGAGAGGTGTAAGAAAATAGTGGCTGTGAGCCACAGAATTCTGCTTCTGCCCAAACCTTAACAAAGCATCACCAATTCCCAGAGGCTCTGCACAGCAGTGTGGAAATCTGAGAAGTTGGTTTAACTTTCCTGGAGAATCTTTGCCCTCTGAATCTAGTTTTAGTTGAGCATCAATGTTAGGAAGGGAAAAATGTGTTTTCCTTCCCTTTCTTCAAAGGGTTCAGGTTAAGGAAAGAGGTCTGGGATGGGCAGGAAAGGTAGACAAGAAGCCAAGTACAGTGTAATCTAGTGTATCATTTTTGGAGCTTTTCATGGGGCCCAGGCAATGGACTTATTCATGAGAACATATTGACTAGGGTACTCTATTCACAAGACACAGAGAAACAAATCTTCCCAGGGCTGCCTGAAGATTTGTTCAAAGTTTTGGAGAATAGTTCTAAAGCTGAAGAGTTCAGAATCTAAGAAGGATACAAGTATAAATGTGGCTGTATTTTGGGGGGAAGGGAGTCAGTCATGGGCCTTGAGCTCAGGGCCTGAGCACATCCCTGAGCTTTTTTTGCCCAAGGGTAGTACTCTACCACTTTCAGCCACAGCTCTACTTCTAGTTTTCTGGTGGTTAATTAGATCTAGGAATCTTATGGATTTTGGTGCCCATGTTGGCTTTGAACCATGATCCTCAGATCTTGGCCTCCTGAGTAGCTAGGATTACACGGTGAACCACTAGTGACCCAATTTGTGGAAACAGGCTATGAGAGACTGAGAATGCCAAGACAGTCCAGTTGCAAACTAGGAAGGGAAATGATAGTGATCAAGAGTGGTCAGGAGTTGTCAGCAAAGATTAGAAACACCATGATAAACCCTAGCTTCATTCAACAGGAGTTGGTAAAAGACCCCAGAATAAACTGATTACATATTCTGTATTTCTGAAGGCACAAACCACAAAGTAACTATCAGATGTGACTATCAACCTGCAAGCTGGAAACATAGGCTGCTTTGGCCTCAAGTAGTTTAACTTTCTGATAATGATGGGAGGTGGGTAGAGTCTGCCCATCCAATCACATGGCCCTACTGATATGAATCTCCAAGCATGGCTGAGGCCTTCCAAGCCCCTTCAGCCTAACTTTCCCTCTCCTTCCCCCATCCTGGCTTCAAGGAGTTGTGTGCATTGGGGGTAGAAGCAGGAAAAGGTGAAAGAGGACAATGGGAAGAAAATTTAGATTCCAGTTGGCCTGAACTCACAGGTCACTGAGTTAAGGAAGGAACGGGATGGGTACTTCTGGGACACTCCAGTGAACCCAGATAGTATCCCTTCCCCAGGGCATCAAAAGAGAGGAAAAGCAGTCAGATGACTAGGGGGTTGGGGCTAGGCCGTCAGACATTGCTAATGCGCACACTAAGGGCACTGCCCTCCTTTTCAGCTTGTTCCCTTAATGACTCCTCCAACTTGAGCTTTTCTGGGTCTCCGTACCGCATGGTGCTGTCACGGAGACCACTAGGGGGAGCTACTTTCACAACTTGATCAAAAAGACTGAAGTCAGCTATGTATTTGCCACTGGCAGACAGCGAGATAGCAGGTGTGAACTCATAGCCCCAAAGGATCTCCTCTGGCAAGTAGGAAGTGCGCACCTGGCAGGTGGCACTTGTGGACTCCACTGTCCCACTTAAGATCAGCACCAGCTCAAAGTCACCCTCACCACTGCGGAGGGGAAGATCTTTTAAGGGACTGCTCTCATCTACCACATGGTAGAAGGTCAGGGGTAGAATGAGAAAGGGACTGTCCGAGGCCGTGTCTACTTGGAAAGTCACATTGACCTGGTTGAGTCGAATGTTCTCACCCTCCTTGGTCTGATGAGTTTGAAGCAGTTTTCCCGTCACCTGGCAACCAATGAGAAGGCTCTTACGCATATTGGCAACTCGGATCATAAGACAGGGCTTCCCGTTGTGGGAGGCCACAACTGCATGCTGGCTGAAACGTATGGTCTCAGCCCTCTTCTTGGGTCGGGCAATCTTTGCCAGGAAGGTACCTGTGATGAAGATTTCCAAGATGGTGGTGAGCACCAGCTGGGCAATAAGAAGCACAATGGCCAGGGGACATTCCTCACTGATGTAGCGGAAGCCATAGCCAATGGTGGTCTGGGATTCCAGGGAGAAGAGGAAGGCTCCAGTGAGTGTGTGCACCTGGACCACACAGGGAGTATGGTTGGCAGGGGGGCCCAGCTCCAGGAGGTCCCCATGGGCCACAGCTACCAGATACCACACCACACCAAAGAGGAACCAGGTGCCTGCAAAGGTTGCAGAGAACAGCAGAAGCTTGTAGCGCCACTGCATGTCAATGAAGGTTGTCCATAGGTCCTTGAGGTAGAGGAAGCGTTTGTCGGCTATATGCTCCATTCTCACGTTGCTACGGCCATCTTTTGTCAGTACTCTCCTCCTTCGGATCGCTGGACTCACTAGGGGCCGGCTCTCTGTTTGAGTGGTCTGACTGTAGTACACCTTGGCAACGGAGGTCATCTAGATGGAACAAAACAGCATGACAGTAGTTAAAGAAATCCAGCCAGTTCGCCAGACATGTGGCTACAAGTCTGTAGTTTCCAGCACTTGAGAGGCCGAGGCAAGAAGATTGTGAGTTTGAGGCCAGCCTAGGCTACACAATGAGTCTCTATCAGAAAGAGAGAGAAGGGGCTGGGAGTGCGGCATAGCAGTTGAGTGCTTGCCTAGCATGCATGAAGCGCTGGGTTTGATTCCTCAGCACTACATAAACCAAAAAAAGCCGGAATTGGCGCTGTGGCTCAAATGGCAGAGTGCTAGCCTTGAGCAAAGAGAAGCCAGGGGCAGTGCTCAGGCCCTGAGTCCAAGCCTCAGGACTGGAAAACAAACAGAAACAGAAAGAGAGAGAAGGAGGGAAGAATGGAAGAAAGAAGAAAAGAGAAAAAGACTGTCTAACAAGAATTCTACTCATTGCTTTATTGTAACCCCTCTGTACATCACTTTTACATTAAAAATAAAGTAATTTTTTAACAAAGAAAAAAAAAGAGGGAGGAAAGAAAGTGCCAATTCAGTTACCACCCAAATGTTAATTCCAGAGAGGAACTAACATTCATTTTGTTGGCACTTATTTATTAGCAAATATTCATTGAGCACTTACTATATGCCAGTCACTGAGCAATGGGCTAGTAAAGCAAAGTTGAAAATTATACCATCTTGGCTTAGAAATCACAACTTAATGAAGAAAATACATATTAAGTAAGCAGATAGTTTCAATGAAGCTTAATATTTGTAAATTTTAGAAGAAGCAGTGAAGAAAGAGTAATATATTCACAGTTTCTTAAAAGTACGGATGAGACTAATAAGGGGTCTACTGACCTCCATTCACTTTAAAATCAGTGATGATATCTAATTTTGAAACCTAATCCCTCCTCCTAACTCTCATAAATATCTATAATAAGGTAAAAAATCCCTACAGGCCAATTGCTTTTAATCTATACATCATTCCATACACATATTTTTTTGTTTGTTTTGTTTTTTTGGCCAGTCCTGGGGCTTGGACCCAGGGCCTGAGCACTGTCCCTGGCTTCTTTTTGCTCAAGGCTAGCACTCTACCACTTGAGCCACAGCGCCACCTCTGGCCTTTTCTATATATTTGGTGCTGAGGAATCGAACCCAGGGCTTCATGTATATGAGGCAAGCACTCTTGCCACTAGGCCATGTTCCCAGCCCCCCATACACATATTTTTCATTACTCTCTCCTAACCCCAAGTTAATAACTACTGGTGCTACTAAGATATTCAAACACGAAGAAAACAAAAACTGCCCATTCCTCTACCTTCCAAAATACTTTCCAAGTACTCAACTCATTTCACTTTTAATCATCTATTTGCATCACCTGAGGAAATTGGGTCTGGATTGGGATCTAGGCTGATGTTATTGAAGAACAAAAATAGGACTTGAGCAATAGTAGAAAGTAGACAAGGCACTAAAATAGAAGAAAGTTCACTTTATACAAGGTGCCTACACCGTCATCCAAGACATAGCCTTATACTTTTCTAGAAGAGAAAATTTTTATCACCTGAGCACATATATACTCTGGATCTGCTGGACAAATCTTCTGGGTAGGAGCTAGGTGAACTCTAGGGAGTTTGGCTCATTTGAACATAAGAAAAGCCATTTCTAAAAATCTGAACCATTGTGTTTCATCATTATTCTTAATACTTCTCTTTCTGAATCATGTAGGGTCTACTCATATAATCCTACCCAGATAGACACTGAATTGGAGATCACTAATGGCCAAGAATATCAAGAACATTCATAGGCAACCAGGATGCCCATTTTACCACCCTGGTGGCCATTTGGAATCACGATTCATCTACTTAATCAGACTTGGGTACTATCTATGTTACTGGCTTTTTTTGTACCAAAAAGAAGATCTACAACTCTAGAGTCTGCAGAATTCCCACTTAAAGCCCAAATAAAGCCTATTTAGTACCTACTAAGGGGACTAACAAACACCACAATATCTGTGCACATATACCATCTTTATTTATTTTTGTGCCAGAACTGAGGCTTGAACTCAAAAGTTTCATGCTCTTGTTCAGCTTTTTCACTCTGCCATATTTGAGACACACTCTAGTTCTGGATTTTTGCTTGGTAATTGGACTTGTCTGCCAAGGTAGGCTTCCAACTGTGGTTCTCAATGCTTAGCCTCCTGAGTAAATAAGATTATAGGCATAAGCCACAGGCACCTAGCTATATAACATTTCCAAATTCACACATACACATACTTTCTCATTTGATCCTCCAATTCTTGATGATATAAGACCTCTATATGAGCTGGCTTATTCCGGTAATCCTAGCTATTCAGGAGGCTGAGATCTGAGGATCACAGTTCAAAGCCAGCCTGCACATAAAAACTCTTTATCTCCCACTAACAACCAAAAAAAAAATCCAGTAGGGTACTATCCTTGAGCAAAATATCTCAGGGACAGTACTCAGGCCCTGAGCTCAAGCCCCAGGACTGGCACAAAAATAAATAAATAAAATTAAACATCTATATGGGATTTTAAGTAGCTGAAGAATTGCTGTAGAATTGGAGATGAGTGAACAGAATTTTTTAATTATCAAGAAAAAAGGAAGAACTTGGCATGATGGTTCATGCCTGTAATCCCAGCTACTAGGAAGGTAGAGGTAAGATCTAAGATTGGCCCAAGTAAAAGCGCAAAACTACATCTGAAAACAAATCAAAAACAAAAAGGACTAGGGAATAATTCAAGTGGAAGAGTGTTGTTTAGTAAGTGTGAGGCCCTAAAGACCCTAAAGAACCAAAAGAGGAGAAGGAGGAGAGTGATAAAGTACATCTCACAAACTGTAGACAAACCAATAAGAACATTGACCTCAGATTCTTGAATGTAATTTTAGGATTATTAGTACTGGGCAAGACAGGAGAAATAAATTATCGGTAAAACTCAATGTGGTTTATTAAGCACAAGTCACATCACAATAACTTAATTTTCTTCTATGACAAGGATATTAAATTGACAGGTCAATAAAATACAATAGATAAAAGTGTATGTAGTCCTCAGGAAGATTTTTGACAGCCTTATGTCTTTGGGATAAGATAGAGAAAAATGACCAGAAGGATAATCAGGTGACTTAAAATTTAAAAATCAGTGGTACTGGTAAATTGACCATGATATCCTGGAATTCATTTCCTATTGATGTAACAGAGAGCTTTCTTTTTCGCCTTGCCCTATTGAATGTTCTTAACACTAACTTCATTCAAAACTAGAGAACATTGGGGCCATCAATTATATGGATGTCAAGAGGCTGGAACAGATTACAAATGCAAGGGCTAGGCAGAACTGGGATCTAAAAGGAACCCAAGAGTAAGCCAAATCTAACAAAAAGAATAAATGTGGGTTATGTACTTGAGTCCATAAATCACCTGAGCAAGTTCTGGATTGAGGAGTTGTGATTTAACAAGCAGTACTTGAAAAAAAAAATAGCAGAAAATAATCCAGCATGGATTATTTGTATATTTTCATTTCCCCCACCCCCCCAAAAAAAGCAATACAATCTTAAACTACTTTAGTTGAACTTAGTCTCTAAGATAAGGAGGCAGTTGATTCATCCCCCACTTGGAGTATCTCATCTCAAGGAACAACCAGAATACAAGAAAATTCAGGACCAGGTCACATGGGAAATTGTTGAACTAAATGGATTTAGTCAGGGAGACAATCTGAAGTATCTAATGGGTGGTGCAAATATTTGGCTGGAAGAGCTGTCATGTGAATAAAGGTTTAGACTACTTCTTTCAGCTCCAAGAGAAAGAACCAGTACCAGTGCAGCCAAGTTACAAGGAAAAAAATTCCAGACTTAATATGACAGAGGACACTGTACAATCAGGACGATGCCAATGTAAAAAAAAAGTTCCTCAAAAAGTAGAGAGTGATCTGCACTAGAAGGTGCTCAAGAATATGTTATATAAGCCCTTTACAGACATCCTATAGATGAAACTGAAGTTTACTCAAAGCTTTAGTTGAAGGATTGTCTTTAAGCTTCCAACCATACTCTGTGGCAGGAATAAGGAGTTTGTTTTCTGCTAAGGGCCATTTGGATATTTTTATCATTCTTTGTAGGGCACACATAATTATCAGTATAGACAAATGAGCAATGGGCCATGGACAAGAGCCAATGAGACGTATATGTATTTGTGCCATCATATACTAAACCATTTTGCGGGCCTTATATAGCCTGATGGGGGCGGGGGACCTTTTCATTCCCCACCCCTGCTTTGATGGTGGCATTCAGGATTCCTTAGCTGAGTCCTAGCTTTGGGTCAAGGTGGGATTCTGCATATCAGGGAGAATGGAAGTCCTCGGGGCCCAAGGAAAGCCTTGCTCATCATTTTCAAATAATAGTCTATGATTATTACCTTAAAGTTTATAACATACATAAATTGATTTTCATACTGTGAAATAGGAAAGACTCAGAGAATTTGCCCCAAGTAAATTAGTGATAGAGTTGTACCCAAACTCACGTCTTGTCCAGAACTGCTTCTTTTTTGTCAGTTGTAGGGCTTGAGCTCAGGGCCTAGGCACTGTTCCTGAGCTTTTCTGCTCAAGGCTAGTGCTCTTCCACTTTCAGTCCCAGTGCCACTTCTGGTTTTCTGGTGGTTAATTAGAGATAAGAATCCCACTGACTATTCTGCCTGGACTGGTTCCTAACTGTGATCCTCAGATCTCAGCCTCTCAGTAGCTAGGAGTACAGGTGTGGGCTACCAGTGCCCAGCCAGAACTTCTTAAATGTAGGAACTGCTTCAGTGCTCCCTAGATTTCATTACTATGGGTCTCATGCTCTCAGGTGGTGCCCCTGTGGTGCTGTTTACTAAGAAGATAGAGTCTGGAGTTGGAGAGTACAGCATTAAAGTGATGGACTCATGGGCACTGGACATTTTGGTTACTGGCTAGTTTCTTTGTTGCCTCTGGCTGTTGTGTTTGCCGCCTCCAACTGTTGTGCCTGCTGTTGCCAGCCTTCATATCTGCCACCTCCAGCTGTGATTTGCTATTCACAGCTGTTGTTCCACCTCCCACAGCCAGGCCACTTTGTTCTCTGCGGTGGCCAGAGTGAGAAGCAGATAAACAATCATCACACTCCACCCCCAAGCTGGCCAGG
This sequence comes from Perognathus longimembris pacificus, assembly GCF_023159225.1. Classification (NCBI taxonomy): domain Eukaryota; kingdom Metazoa; phylum Chordata; class Mammalia; order Rodentia; family Heteromyidae; genus Perognathus; species Perognathus longimembris. The sequence goes on along the minus strand of NC_063171.1, from coordinate 36,933,593 downwards.
GTTCTAGGGAAGGAAGCAGGCCAAAGTTCTGGAAGTGATTCCTTGTTGCCCCACCCAAAGCATTCAACCTCCTTCCTCTAGAGGGTGCTATCTCCTCAAAACAGTCCCAACCCAAAACCAAGAACAGCATTCTGAACACTAGAGGAGCCTGTAGGAAGGAAAAGAGAAACAGGTAGCCACAGTCTTCCTCCTCTAAGAACTGAACTCATGATTCTTTCCCTAAAGCAAAGGCCAGTCATACCTATAGTGATATCTACCATGTTTTTCAGCAAATACCACTCCCACCTGCTTTTTCTAGAGTGTGTTACTAGAGCTGTGAATGCCTATATTTGGATTTTTACCTCAGTCTCTTATGCTCCAGAATGAATGGATTAACCATGGCTTTTCTTGACTACAATATTACTCTTGAGTAAAGGTAGGACTTTTACCACTCTCAAGACTAAAATTGTCTAAGACCCCTATTGCTTTTATGACAAACTCTAAATCTGTTAGCACAGTATTAATGATTTAGTCTCTGCCTACTTTCTGGCCTTACTCATAACAGACTTGCACACACTCCTAGATTCTTACTCTGTGAAGAATCTCCTTGTGGAATGACAGAAGCAATGGCATTAATCATGATGCATTGTGTTCATAAACTCACTCACATGTTGAACTGAAACCCCTTTGTGCAGCTACTTAAAGAACTTGTTTTAAGTCCTCCTTGTGATTCCCTCTACTTTCAGCCTGTTTTCTCATTGCCTGACTCTATCGCTACTAGCTGTTCAACTGCTCACCTTTCAAAACCAAGTGTTATGATGCCTTTGGAAGCCTTCCTCACTCAAACAACAGTTCCTCTTCTCTGTAATCCTCCCCATCCATCCTAACATGAGTTTACTAAGCATACTCTGATGTGTATTACCATTGTATAACACTTTGCTAGCTGTAAACCCTTCATTTAAGGCCACAGACCATACCTTACATTTGTTTTCCCCAAACCAAGTATAGACAAGAAAGGCCTGAGTTTCGTTAAGAAAGCTTGAGTAAAGAGATGACGGAAAGCCTGGTCTAGACAGAATGAGTCCAAGGGAGGCTGCAGCCTTGGTTCTCCTCCCAGGAGGTACCTAGTTTGTGGAGACCTTCTAGGGAAGCCATGGAACAGCAGTCAGCAGGTAGGGACCCAGATTTACCCAGGCTTCACTAATGCTGCAGAGGCTTGCAAATCCTTTCTATAGGGGGAGGGAGGAAGATGGGGAAAAGAAATCCCAGTCAGTGCCATCTCTCATCTAAGTCATCTCATCTTCTGCTGGAGCATAGAAATGGTGCTATGGAGCTGGTGATGCTAAATTAGGTGGCTGGGAAAAATGTTTAAACCTGCTCCCAGGGGCCGCAGATGGAGGGACAGGGAAAAACGGTGCCCCATCTCCTAAAACCTGTCAGGTTAGAGGAAGAGACCCCAAGGAAAGCACTTTCTCTGTTTTATCTGTGGCAAAAATAACTCTCCTAAAAGGAACTCTGGGTTATGAATACAAAGTGCATTCAGTTACAAATGCAGGTGACTCTTCTTTCTTCTCCTACCTGTTCACCTTTGTGGTTCCCTAAATTGTTAAATGTGCCGCCTCCTCCCAGCTAGTCACACTCAAAGTCATGGGATCATCTCAAACCCTCTTTCATCCTCTGTTCAATGTTCATCTAACACTGTGGACATAATCCTGGTAGCTTATCCCCTTCATTTTGCTGTCTTTCTCCAAAAGAATTAATGCCTTTTAGCTGAATCACTGCATAGCGCCCTATTCATCTCTTATCTACATTTTTGTTTCTCTTCAAATCCATCCTACATTTTTCTACTCTTCCTCAATTACACTTCGGATCACAAATCAATGAATATTTATCTGGTACTTTACAAAGCGTTTTCACAGTTGATCCTCATGGCTTTCCTAAGAGCTATTAAGATCATAGTCCTTATTTTAGAATTGAGGCTTGGAAAAAATGATGGGACTCCATAAATTATTGGAACTGAATTTACACTCAGGCCATTTGCCTCCAAACCCATCCATTTTTCATGACACTCTGTCTCAATTCCTTCTGTAGATTAAAAGTAAAATCAGTGTCTTCTCATATCTCATAGAAAATCCAAACTCATGCTGGTATCTAAAGCTTTATACACTATGCTTCTAAACTTTCCTAGCCTTGTTTCCTACCTCTCCTCTTCTCTAGAACATTTGGGCAAACCAAGCACCTGCTGCTTCTTGGTACACACAGGTCTTCATGTGATGGTTTATACCATTTCATCTTCCTGGCCTCCCAAGCCCAGTTCAAATGAACCCTCTCCCTGGTTACCCTTAGCCTTAAGTAATACTACCTTTTTCTGAGCTTTCATAAATGACTATCAACACATGTGAATCATTTTTATGGTACAACTCTTAGTACTTGGGTCATCATTTGCTTTCTTTTTCTTTTCTTTTTCTTTTTGTTGCAAGACTGGGACTCAAATTCAGTACGTGGCACATTGCTCATTCTACCAACAGAGCCACGCCTCCAACCCCTCATTTGTCTTCTATTACAAATAAGATTATTGAAAGGAGAGCCTATCCCTAATATATCTTGGTTACTCTAATGTCAGTGCTTGAATATGACCTGCCTCTCCCTAAAAGGCTTCTGTGTGGATGGCTTGGTCCTTAATACAGCAGAGTTCAGAATTGGCACCTAGAGAAGCAATTAAATCATGAAGGCATTTATCACATCAGTAGATTAGTAATCCACTGATGAGTTCATAACTGAATGTGCTATTAGGAAATAAGACCTAGTTGGAGGAAGTAATCACTGGGGGGTGCTCTAGAAAGGTATAGCTTATCCCTACCCCACTCCTCTTTGCTTCCTGCCTGCCATGTAGTGAGCAGCTTTCCACCACCACAACCTTCTACCATTCTATTTCTGCCTTGCCCCAGGTCTAAAAGCAAGGGAGCCAGCCAACCATGGGTCAAAACCTCTATAATGGCCAAACTACATCCTTCATTGAGTTGTTTGTCTCAGGCATCTCACCCGTGATACAAAAGCTAACACACCTAACAGTAAGTCCAATAGATGGCATGTAAGTACTCAGGATGTATTTTATAAGAGAATTAATGGGTAGAAAGGGACTCCTAACATGCTCCAGCAAAGGGGTCAATCTAAGAGGCTCAGAAGGAAATCTGCCCTCACACTAGGGCTGAGGAGATGTGGAAGTTTTTGTCCCAGGTAATCCCAGCTGGAACTTCACTCTGTCCTCGGGCCTTTTGGAACCATTTTATTCCCCCCTTGTTTGTGCAGCTGCTGCATGGATGTGGAGCCGATGGCTCCTGCAAGGTTTGCATTAGGAACTCTGGCCCCCTCCCTGTTGTGCTGGAGCCTGCTAGGCATCGTTTCACAAAGCTACTCGATGACTTTCCTTTTCTGACCATGGAGTCCTTCCTCTCTTCCCAATGTTTGTTTCGTGGAGATGAAAGTGGGTGCCATTAACTTACTGAATGACTACTTTAGACTAGTGCTGTACATTTCTTTCCCTCTACAACAACTGTGTAAAGCCAGTCTTCACAGTGACTGATGAGGAAATGGAGGTTCCAAGAGCTGGGTGACACGACTTATAGATGGCACAGCTAGGATTTGTGCTTTGTTCAGACTGGACTCTAACATCCTTCCAGATTGTGGTTTCAGATCAATATGATGGCAAGATTACCGTTACCAATCAAACCTAACAATCCACAGGCAGAGAAGATGGCATTCAAAGCATGTTGGAAGTGGGCAAGCACCATCCTGGTGTGGAAAACTCACTCCCAATGAAACTAAGGGTACACCTGCTGGTTGAGGGCAGTACTCTTCCTCTATGATGGCTTTCTCTCATCGTGTTCTCCAGCTTTGCATGACATGCTGTTGTCCTCTCCATTTCCTTCTCCTGAATTCTCCTCCAGCTCTTTTCTATCTCTACTATTATCAATACAGCCATGCTCTTGTCCCACTTACATTTCATCTTGCTGTTTCTAAAATGTTTCCACTTTTTTTTAACCTTGTTCATGTCTTTTCAGTTTGGAATGCCATTCTTCTTGAATCTTCTCCAGCCCTTCTGGGTCTGTCTCTTCCTGAAGATCTGACTTTCTGATATGGTAGTAAAGAGGAATAGTGTGCTATCCATTTAACCACAACTCTTACTTTTAAATTCTTTACCATGCTTTATCCTCCTATTCTTTTACATCTCTCCCAAGACCTAAGTGTCTGCATTAACATGCATACAAGCACCAAAGTCTCTTAATGTTCTCCCTATTCCCTCCGAGAAAGGGTCTTGATTTAGGAATTGGGAAATGAAATCAGAAAGGGAGGTTGTTTCCAGAAAGACAGGAGAAAGACCCATCACAGCTATTGCATATTCTAATTATTTTATATCAGAAGGTATTCCTGAAGTAATCGCTGCCAGGTATAGATGAATGATATGGTAGATAGAAATAGGGAATTATAGCACCAGCACATTCTTCATCTCAGGCGCTGTCCACCACTTGGGTGCTATATGTAGGGTGAGCCCTAGCAAAGGAAAATTGAGCCCTCTGTCAAAACCTGAAGGTGGGCTATGTCCAGGCTATATGTATCTTAGCCGCATCTGTGCATGTATCTATGCATCTCATTCTGGAGATGAAGCAGGAGAATCAGACCCAAGGATGGATAAAATCCTGCCTGGAAATCAGAGACAGCACTGCCTGGTGGAAAGTGCATTGGACTGAGAAGCAATAGACTCTTGGCCACTGGTCTCAACTCTACCATGGACTCCATGAACTTGGGCAGCCCCTGACTATCTTAGCCTTCCTTTCTTCAATTGTAAAAACAAGAGTTTGTATCAATTATTCACTGCTCCAACCATAGCACATATCTCTGTGCCAAGAGATACTTGCAGTCACCAGATTTGTTCTGCCACATGTACCTCAAACATCAATTTTAGATATTTTTGAGGGGAAATAATACTTTAGTCTACAAGCAGTGTACAATGGAGCAGAATTAAACATTTACATTACTTTGGATCAAAAGAGTTCTCAAGGATATCCAATATCCTGTGGTTTACCCAGGATATTGCAGCTTTGGGGCACAAGTCCCAGTCTCAGCACTGGGACATTCTACAGGTGCTGTGTAAAAGATAGCTAGGGACACTTCCTGCTTTAACACTCTCCATCCAGAAGGGAGTGGTAGCACATACCTGTAATCTGAGCAGTTGGGAGGTTGAGGCAGGAGGATCATGAATTTGAGGACAGCCTGGGCCACGTAGAAAGATCCAGTGTCAAACAAAACAAAGAAAGCAACACAACAAATACACCTCCTCTTCTTCCAATTGATTTCCCTCTATTGTCTGGTCCTGTTCCTCCCATAGTCCTAGTGGTAAGAGGAAGCAGCTACTCATTCTTCTCTCACCAACCATTTTACCTCTTTTGTGGATACCAAGTCCCACTTAAATAGCAACCTGAGAGGCCTCCAGAAGGAGATCAGCAGCCCCAGGGACTAAAAAGGAGCATTTCTGAGCTTCCAAGTGCTCTTAATGAGAGAAAAGGGAAGAGAAGGGAAATGGGTATAAGAGGAAGGCAGTAAGAAAAGCTCTACAGGATTATGTAAGCCCTTAGGTTAGAAGAAGAATGGAGCTGGGCTTGGGGTTCTTTTCAAACTTAATGTCTTCATTCATTAATCTCCCTCCTGTCCTTCCCCAAGGGAAACAAACAAATAGAAATGGAGCCAGATGCACACAAATCTTGAGGTACTGAAAAAGAGGGTACTGTGTGTGTGTGTGTGTGTGTGTGTGTGTGTGTGTGTGTGTGTGTGTGTGTGTGTCCAGGAGCCTGACTTTCCAGCTGAGTCACTGTTCTGTCTGTCTCCCACCCTCCAGTCTCCTTCCCCTTGGCCCTCCCATCCTCTAGCCCCAGCCTGACATCAGGGCCCTGGCCCAGGGAAGAATAGGCTTTTCTTCCCTTGTGTCAACGTTTGGAAAGTTCTCATAGTTTGATCAAAAGAAAGGATAAAAGCATTTCCTGGGAGCCTGTGACCTCTTCCTGGCCCTACTGAACCCCTGTGTGTTTTCTGGTCAAAAGAGGGAGGGGCAAAGACATGAGGCCATGTCAGATGTTCTCCTCTGTTTAGACATAACCGTTGCCTGTCAGTGTGAGCTGATGGGGACCACTGCCCCCCTCTTCCATCCCAGTCTCCAGGATATACCATACACCTCCTTCAGGAAGGGAACTGTATTTGTCAAAACTCTTAGGGGGTACAGTCTCAAGAACCCCACACAAAGATACTTTTGCGGTGGCTGGAGAGGAAAATTGACTCCATAGCATACTGCTTCTTTGTGCACCTGCCCTACCAACCCTCCATAGCAGCTCCAGCACACTTCCCCCCTGAGTTATTGACCAGTCACAGCCTCTGCTCCCAACCATTGTCTGGGCAGCAGAACTGCACATCCTGAGCTCTGCAGGGAGCTGGTCCTTTGTGAAGAGCTTGGCACTATGCAGAGTTCAACTGAGGACAGAGCTGTACCACTGCCTCCTCAGCCCCAGCAGCATCAGTTCAGAGAGCCTCCTAGCCCGACCTCAGCTGGATCCTCACCTCAGAAGAGAATCTGCTTGAAGATGTTAGCCCACCACTTCTTACCCTGACTGAAGAGTCAGAAAATCTGGTGTTGGTGCCAAGATTCAGCGAGAAGCAACAGCTTCGATAGGAATAACTACTGTTGTTATTGTTTTCTTTTGTAACAGTAAAATATGAAACACTGAAAAGCTTCCTAGGGACACTGGGGAAAATCTAAGGGTCTGGGTTGGGTTAGGAAGAAACTGGATAGTGAACATGCCTATTCTCAGACCTCCTTCATGGGTTCAGCCTTACCATAGATCTCCAATGAGTCACAACCTGACTTAGGTCCTCAAGATACTCTGTTGGGGCACTCTAAGTCCAGCTACTCTCCAACAATATTGATTGAGGGAATCAAACTAGTCTCAATATTCAGATGAAGTCCCCTTAGGCGAGCTTACCTCCACCTCTATCTCTGCTGAATAAGGAAGACAGCAAACTCCTCCAGCTACCTGGTGCTGAAGATTTACCTCCCTGCCACCAGGGGGCAGGCCTCTCCAAACACCACAGGTTGCCTTCGTCTAAACGCTTGGACCTTCACCACCACCCCCAATACTCCAACCCACTCCTTTTATTGTATAGTTGAACCATATGAAATTGCCAGTTAAAAATAAATGCATTTCTTATTGCCAATACCAGATAGTTCAGTCTAATAATACCAAGAATAAAAACAATAGTACTAACCACCTTCCAGGAAAGGGCTTTGCAAGCTGCAATGCACTTGTACAAATGTTCAGAGCAATTCCATTTGATCCACACGGCCGCTCCAAGTGGTAGTGAAAGCAACAGGAAATCTCTCTCCAAGGTCAGAGCTGACCTTCCAGTCATTAAATCCAAGGGCATTTTCTCAGTTCTCAACCCCAGCCATCCTTCCACAGCGTTTAGACTGATAACCAGCTTGTCCATTCCTGACTTGCTCTCTTTGGGCTTCTAGTGTAGTGTGATGAGAATACACTGGTTTTTGTAATCTTTATTACCTGTTCAGTGACTCTGCCACTTTTAGGTTTTATGATTTGGAGCAAAATTGCTCAAACTTCTGGGCTTCCTTTCTCCATAAAAAAAAAAAAAAAAGGATCTAATAACAACACTGAGGCTTTGGAGAGCATCATGCACATGAGAACAGCACTAAGTATGTTTTTTTTTTCTTGTGTCATATTTCAAGGTTTCCTCATCTCTATATGCTTTCAATCTGTCTCTTTTGCTCTGGTCCCTCTCTGCCCACAGTGCTTGCATTTCCCAGGTATCCACCTTGGTTTTCATCCTAAGCATTTTACCCTCCCTACTGCCACTGTATCAGCCACTTCCATGGATTCTACTTCACTTCTGCTCTGCAAATCCAAGTTCTTTCCATGCTCCTTCTTCCCAGAATATTCCAATATTGCCATGGGCAGACCCCTGTCCTCTCCCCTCAAGAGTTTGTGTTTTCCTTCTTGTACACAGATTTACCATCCATCCATTCAGTGCCCCAGCTGGAAACCTTGGTCATGCCTGGTGTCTGTCTTGCCCCTCATCACATCAGTCACCAGTTCTTATCACTTCCACCTTTGTGGGCTTCTCTACATATCCTCTAAGGCTGCCCTCATTCAGACTGGTATTCTCTTACACCTGAAATGCTGCGATGATCTCTTGCTCCTCCTGCTCCTCCTGCCCACCGGCTCACCCTCCTCATTCCCACCCTCAGCTGCCATAGTACTTCCTACAGTATGTTCTGATCCTATCACTTGGCTCTGGTGGCTTGAAATCCTGTAATGAACTCTCACAGCTTTCCTGAGGAAACCCAAACTACTTGACACAGTGTATAGAATTGTGAACCATCTAACTCCATCTCTCTTGCCATTTGCTTTTTAAGATGGGTTTCACTACATAGCCCAGGCTGGCCTTGAACTCACAGTCACCTTGCATCAGCCTCCCACAGGCTAAGATTGCAGGCATATACCACCATGCCTGACCTCCACCTTACTTGAAAGTCTCCCTTTGGCTCTACTTTTCTGTGTCCAGGCATTCTAGCCACAGAGACAGTGTCCTGCACCCTCTTTTCCTGTCCCCACACCTTTGCTGCTACAGCTCTGACTGCTTTGCCTCTCACTGTCCCTAGATCCTCCCCACCCCACCCCCCAGGCCTCTCTTGTCCCTCTAAAATCCTTTTTATCCTTCAAGGTTCTGTATGCAATGTCTTTCCTTGGATGACTGGAGCTATTACAGAGAATGCCCCAGGCTGCCACATAGAAATATTTACTCTTTCCCTATGTGACATTTTACCACAATTTTCTATGTCCTTCTCAAAAAGATTGTGAACTTTTTGAAAGCAGGGATTGTATCTTAGTAATTTTATTAAGCTGGTTCCTTTAAATTTAATTTAAGTGCTAAGGATTTATTTAGACTTGTCATCTTTGGGTATTTTTGAGATAAGGTGTCACCTATACCTTATGTATGAGCCACCCCCCCTCCATCTTTCTTCCTCACATAGCATAGATATCATCACTGAGTCATTACAACACCTTTTCTCTAACTGAACCTCCGAATCTTTCTTAACATGGTGACACAATAATTTTCAATAACATGGAATTAGCCTCACAAATAAACAACTATTTGTCATCCTGCCATGCCTGGGACACAGCCAATGGTCCCTACCTATTCTTTGCTACTATTTGCCATCCTGTTCTGTGTCCCTTACTATCTATAGGAACTCTAATCAATCTCTTAATCTCTCTAGGGCTCAGTTCCCTCACCTAAAGAGGCAATAAAACTATGCTGTGTGTTCAGGATTATGTGAGATAAAGGAAGTTTGTGAAATCTGTAAGGCCTTTATGCAAATAAGGATATTTCTCTTAATCCTGATGAATTACAGAAACTAAGAGTGGTAAGGAAACTGGCTGCTGACACTTATTTAATGACAAGCTAGAACCTCTGCCTCTGGGTCCTATGAATCTTTACTCATATTGCCACAGCCAGGAGGGCTTGAAAATGCTCAGGATAAATAAACCATTGCCATGTGTGTGCTAGTACTGGGGCTTGAATTTGGGGCCTTGTGCTCTTATTTGGCTTTTTCCCCTCAGGTTGGCACACTGTGACTTGAGTTACATCCCACCTTCTGGCTTGTTGATGGTAAGTTGGGGATAAGAGGTCACAGACTCTTCTTCTAGCTTCAAACTGTGATCCTTAGATCTCAGATTCCTGAGTAGCTAGGATTATAGGCATGAGCCACCCAGTGCCTGGCTAAACCACTACCTTATTTCTGCTTTCAGTGATCTGTGGAGTGGGATTGACTCCAAAAATTTAGAGGACTTCACATTTAGTACTGTAGCCCAACCCCCTATAATTCCCAAAATGAAGTTTCCTCTAAAGCCCTCTGAACCTGCTAAGAGATGAGAAAGGCTTGTGATATAGAACACTGAAGAGAGATATGTGTCTTGATAACTACCCACTGACCCCTCATCCCTGCAGCTGCCCCTAAACTTAGGGGCTCCAGGCAGCTGGAAGGTTTTTGCAGGAGCAGGATGACAGTCACCAGATTAGATTCTGTCACCTGATCTGTCACCAGACTCTGAGAAACTAGAGAATGTCCAATGAGAGCAGGGTTAGTGCTGATAAGCTGGGGTTGAGGGCTGCCTGCAGGGAGGACAAGGGAAACTAGAGAAGAGATTGTTCCTCATTCTAGCATAAAAGCTGTGAGGCTTCGGGTCCCCACCTTAGATGAGAGAGGAGCTGGGGTGATCCCAGTCAACACAGTCCCTTCTCTATACACTTGCTTGTCTCTCATCTTGACATTGTACCGGATAGTACAAGGGAGGGCTTGACCCAGTTGGTAAAGGACCCAAGAGGCAGGAGAGAAGGCACTCTCAGCATAGCACTCCAAGGGGAAGTCCCACAGGGGTTACTCTATAGGCTCCCTTCTTCCAAGAAGATCCATCCATCTGTTAGAAAAGGCAGTCTTCTCTAAAGTGATTCTTAACCTCTGTCTTGTTCAACTTTGTGTTTTCTTCTAGTATTTCTAGACTTAAAAGAGCTTATAGGGTTGATGCTCTCTACCACTCTTTCTTTCCTCAGGCCCCCTGTCAAAGTGAATCACACTTAATCCTTGAAGACATCCTGCCTCTGAGCTTCCCTTTGAACTTTTGGGCACTTTGGAGCACTGACTGTCCCTCCTTTAGCCTTGATGCTGGAATCTTTACTCCAGAAATCTTTCCCTTGGGAGGTAGACTCTTTTGAGCTAGAAAAGAGAGAAACAGAAAATGCCAGGCTTAGGTCCCAAACTGCTGTAGAACCAGGCAACAGAAGAACAAAAGCTTCACCGTGGCCTGAATAGTCCTCTTGGGGGGCCTCGTACCACTGGGCCAGTGTGGCCAAGGTAACAAGGATAAGAAGCTGGACAAGAAGGACTAAATAGAAGTGGGGGGAGGAGCACCTCTCGAGCTCCTAGAATGACAGGCAAATCAGAGTCTATTACAATCTGGCTTCTAATCTCTCCAGTTTTGATGTTCTTTATCCTCTATCCCTATCCACCCTTCACACACATTCTCTACTCACCAATCACACCAAACATCTGTTACTTCTGGAACGCACCACACTCCTACAAATAATGGGACCTCATTATTGGAGCGCTCCTCCCATCCCAGTTTACACTCTTCCTTACGGTGTCAGCTTTCTCTGGGAACCCACTATGGGTGCTCTTACCTCCATGTGGGCTGTGCTGTCCCCTGTGTTCCCAATGAAGTACGAACATCCCTGCCCCAGCCTTTCCTGAGTGCCAGGATTGTGCTGATGTTCCATGTATGCACCCTGCCCTCCCCAGGAGGGTGTTTGTTAGCTACGTGGTAGCTCTCGTGTTAAATGGCATGGAAATGAGACTGAAGAGTTCTGTTAGTAGGGGTGACACTGCACGTTGAATCCAGGCCTGCTTCACACAACCTGCACTTGTCCTTTAGCCATTGAATTCTAGGATGTTGGTGCTGGGAGGCCTTTGTGGTCATCCCATTCTATCACCTCATTTTATAGAAGAGGAAACCAAGACCTAGAAAAGTGAGTAATTTTCCCAAGATCACAAGATCACGAGGCTTGCTGGTGGGATATGTCATTTTATATCCGAATGATAACTCTAGTCTTCTTTGTCTTAACTTCTCTCTTTTCTACAAGGTCTGACTCTGGTGTCCCCAAAATACCAGTTGGTGTAGAGCCATCCTTGGAATGTTACCCACGGAGCTCCTCCAGCCCAAGTGCCAACCCAGGATGTGATTGATCCCATCCTCCCATCTAGCTGGTCTCAGGGTCTCCCTTAACACCCGACAGCAGCTGGCCAACAAGAGGAGCAAATGGCAAGGCTCTGGGGGAGGGGAGAGGGCACTGTCAGTGGAGTGTCCTACAGAGGCTGTGAAAATGGATAGGAGAGTTCTGCTACGGTTGGAAATCCCCACCACTCACAGGAGGTCTGGGAATCATAGGAACTATCGCCCAGGCCACCTGGATTTTATTCAGTAGGTGACTAAAGGGGGACTTCTCCTCAGGTGTGTGAGTGATTTCACCTCTTTCTTTTTTCTTTTTTTTTTTTTTTTTTTTGGCCAGTCCTGGGCCTTGAACTCAGGGCCTGAGCACTGTCCCTGGCTTCCTTTTGCTCAAGGCTAGCACTCTGCCACTTGAGCCACAGCACCACTTCTGGCTGTTTTCTGTATATGTGGTGCTGGGGAATCGAACCTAGGGCCTCATGTATACAAGGCAAGCTCTCTTGCCACTAGGCCATATCCCCAGCCCGATTTCACCTCTTTCGATCCCTCTCCTATGCCTGGTGATACCTTGTACTCAGGACATTCTTCCTGTTGTCAAATTTTACCTGCTGTTGCCTAATCAATTTATCTGCACCATTGGTGGGGATGGAGAGCCATGGGTGCCTGTGCCTATGATTCATGTATGGGAGTTATGCCAGCTCCCCTGGCAGGTCCTCTCAATTCCCTTTCCTTCTTGAAGTCATTTTGGTGTGGGTAGGGCAGTCTCTGACCTTCACAGAGAAGTCTCAGGGTGTCAACCCTTACCCTGGGAGACAACCACACTACCCTACCCCAGCTTTCCCTGAAGAAGAGAGGATGGCATCAGGATGGTATGCAATCACTGACTGGAAACAGAGTTAGACTCAGAGGAGAGCTCCTCACTGGCTTCCCTTACAAAATAGCTAACTGCTCCATCTCACCAGAAGGGTTGAAGTCCCACACTGGGCAGACTTCTTTCCCCAGCAGGGGACACTTAGAAAGACATTTGGAGGCAGAAATAGCTGCATCAGAGTATTAGGGCTGGATCGAGTACAAAATATAAATGGACGAAGTGGTTTAAGCAGCAAACAGCATGCGGTAACTAGAGGGGTCATCTAGATAAGCAGTGGGGAGCAGGAATGGATCCTCCAGTTCTTTGTGCAATTCCTATGTAAGGGAAACATGTTGAAAAATGTTGGGTTACAATCGCACTGGAGTGAACCACTCTGAGCCTAACTCTCTGGCCTCCCACAGTTACTACATCTGGGCTCCCGCCTACCTCCCAGCTTCCAGCACACCACTGTTAGGGTCAGTCCCCAGCCTGGATTCCCAGTAGGCCTTTCTTTCATCCCTTTTTAGGGTGTTTGCCCCAGATGGCTAGAAGTTGCCCCAGATTAGAATAGTAGGGGAGGCATAGACAGCCCCCATCTCACCCATGTTTCGGAGGATCTGGATAGGATAGGAACTGGGAAGGCCAGAGCTGGACATCATGAAAGACTTCTAGTCAACAGAAGATTCCAACTCTAAGCCCAGCTGAGAAGGTGGTAGGGTTGCTCTTTGCAGCGACTGCCTGTAGGCAGCAGGAATGGGACTAAGCGTGAGGGGAGGAAATGGAAGGAGGTTTGATTGCCCTGATTTGAGGCAAGGGAAGGGTCAAAAGGATCTTGTGAGGTTCTTTCTAGACTAAGAAGCCCAGTGAAGGTCCTCTAGTCACAACTGCCACCCTACTTCTTCTAGGGGAAGGCAAAGAAAGGTTGACTGGCAAAATTCTTTCAGGGGTAGAGAGACATCCAGAGATAGCTAGTAAAAATAAATAAATAAATAAGAAATAAGAAAACAAATGAAAAACTAGAAGCAAGAGATCTTCCTTCTAGACTATCTTCCTTCTAGAACAGCCAGGAAAGCCCATCTCACCTGTCAGGGCCCCCCTGGGAAAAATGACAACAGTCCCATCTGCCCACAGGACTGTGAGGTTATGCTGGGTTATGCCTGAGTACACTGAGTAAATGCCAAGGACAGCCATCCTGGGCCTGCACTGGGTCGAGGTGGAGTTAGCTATTTATACATCTCTCCATCTGGTGAACTTGACTCAGCTCAGGGGAGGGGGGCGGGTGGGGGTCCTGGCCCACAGAACTCTTCCATGATTTGGGTGGGGGTAGGGGAACTGTGCTCAGAGACTTTGTCTGTGGTTAACGTATAAGCAGGTAGAGTCTGGGGCAGCAGGCCCAGCAGGACATTCCCCGCCCCAGGGCCACATTCTTGAGGTCACAACAAGTGCAAACTTGTTATAACCTGTGTCAGAGCAGCAGAGGGCAGCTGGGGCAGGGAGGGGGATGGTGCCCAGGTACCTGCAGCGGCTGGAGGGAGGCAAAGAGGAAAAGGGTTGGGGTGGCAGGAAGGAGGTATGCAGGTGCCTAAGCTGCTGGTGGATGTTGGGGCGCTGCCCGTCTGTGCGTCTCACTGAGCATATTGTCTGGGCACATCCGCTTGGGCACGGGGGATGCATGTGTGTGGGACTGCATAGATGAGTGTGTGCCTGTGTGTCTCTGCATATATGAGCCCAAGCAAGTCCCTGCAGTGGGAGGAGGAGGGGGCTGGGCAGCCATGGGCCCCAGCGCTGGGCATATGGAAGGAGGTGTGGGCAGGCTATGAGTGCCCCTGCTCTATCTTGGGCCTCTCAGACCTGCATTCCAACTCCCTCCACAGACTGCCCCCGCCTGCTGTGAGCCAGGCCTGTCTCTTCTTATGCCCTCCACAGTCAGCACTGTCAAATGCCCATCTCCTCAGCCTGTCCAGGGAGTGGGGGGGGGGGGTGTCGTTCTACCCATTCCCCCCCTGGCCCTGAGCCTACTCCCCCGTGCTCTCTGGGCCCATGGGACACTAGGCCGGGTGGGGGGTGGGGGGGGAGGCTCTGAAAGCAGGTGACTGTTTGGGGGAGCTCAGGGACAGAGCCCCCATTGTGCCCGCCCCAGAGCCGCCTCAATGGAGCTCTCTGGCACAAAGGGGCTTTGACAATGGGCAGGACATTAGTATGCAGAGCCAGCCCCTCAGCCCTCACCGTCCCACAGCCCAGGGGCGGGAGCTGGGGGCTGCTGGCAACCAGAGAGACAGGGGGTGGGGCAGGGCTGAAGAGTCTTTGGAGATCTTAGCCCTCTGGGGCTCCCCTGGGGGCACTGCCCAGTAGTTGGGGAAGGGAGACTTGACTAAGGGCCTCAAACCTGCCAATTGCCAGAAAATACTTTCTAAAAGGAGAAAGTAACAGGGACAGGAGGGGTGAGGTGGAGGGGGGGGTGGGCTGCAGGAAGCCAGGTCCCTTGGTCCCAGGTGGCACTGGAAGGAAGTGGGTGGGCAATCTGAGTCCATCCACCTCCTACCTCAGTTTGGCCTTCTATTCAAGGGCATTGTATGTAAAAAAGAGCCAAAAGAGAGGGCTAGATAGCAAGGTCTCAGAGTGATCAGGCTTTTGGGGGCAGGGGTGGGATCCGGTCCTTCACAATTCAGAAAGGGCGTGTGTTCAGGGTTTAGGAGGTCTTTGGATTTCAGATTCCTGTGTGCTACCATCTTACAGGCTCTCCACTGCTGCTGTTGTTGTGGGGACTATGGAAGCCACTCCAGAGGAAGCAGTTACAGTGACCTATGAGCTCCTTCAAGCAAGTTGACTAGGGGCAGCAGCCACCCAACTCGAGGGAGTTGGGCCTGAGAGCAAGTGATCTCTTCTGTAGAGTGTGCATCTTCCCCATTCACCTGCTCCCTTCCCACGGTGAGAAGAGGCCTGTCTTCTTCTGCCCAGGAAGCCCCCAGAACACCAGCCTTGCCAAAGACACCATGTCCTGCAGCACAAAGGGAAGAGACCTAAGGAGAGGGGACTTCAGGCCCTGGAGAGATGGGAGAGTGGAGAAGAAGACACCAGCTGACAAGGAGCTTCTGACAGCAGACATGGGTATCACACAGGGCATGGGGATTGCCTAAGCCACAGAGTGGCCCAATCACAGAGTTTCTTTGCCCTAGGCCAGTGAGCCCAGGAAGGAAGGCGAGGTACACTTTATAGAGCTGCCCTCTCTGAGGGAAGACAAAAAAATTCTCCCTGGCTTAAGGATGTCTTTCCAGATTTTTTATCCCTTCTTCTCAATTGCGGTTAAGGTCAAGAAGTCCTTGCTATCTACCCTCATGGTTTCTGGCTGGAATAAATGGGCCCTGGGATTGCTGGGGCTCTGTTTCCTTCACCTCCCTCTCACGCTTTCTCTGTTTGCCCCACATAAAGAATCCGGGGGCACAGGGCTAGGAGTCAGACTCTTAGTTGAGAGCCAACCAGCCGGTTAACTTACCCTGAGACCTTGTGCAAGCCAATTCTCTCTGAGCCCCATGGAAGCATCGCCTGGCATCTCCCTGCCCTCTGGTCATTAAAATGGGCAGTGGATTTAGGGACGAGGCTCTGCAATTTAATAAGCATTTACTTTGTCAAGTACTGTGCTAAGCACTTTCCTTGGGTTAGGACATTCCATTCTTAGCAATTCTAAAGAGTAGGTGCTTTTATAAAGCCTCATTTTATAGAGGAGAAAACAGAACTGCCGAGATGTTGAGAATTTGCCTAAAGTGAAAGAGCTAGTGAATGGTAGAGTTAAAGACTCAAGTTCAAGTAGAACCCAAAGGATGAACTACAGCCCCTGTGGCTCTCCCTAGTGAACACATTCAGACCTGGTAGAAGGAAACCAGCCAAAGAGGACAATGACAGACCCAGGTTTTCTGAAAATGTCTGCAGAGGCTCCTCAAGTGGACAGCTCTCAAACTGCAGCCCGGGGACCCTTGGGAGTTGCTGAGACATTTTTCAGAGTTTTATAAGGTCAAACCTATCTTCATAATTATGTGAATATTACATTCGTTGTTTCACTTTTATTATTTCAAGAATGTTCGTGGAGTTTTCTGGAAGCTAAATCACATACAATATTGCAACATACTGGATACAGTAGCACATAGAAAAGGAAACCAACGTTTTTGCAAAATTAAACTAGACATTAAAAAGATTTGTGGAAATGTAAGATGTAGTCACTGTTAAGCCTCCCATTTTAGAAAATATAGCTATCTTTTATTAAAAATAAGTCATTTGAATTAACAGTCAAAGGGTTCATTGTCATTCTTCAGTGATTGTTTTAATTCTCCTGGGTTCTTTTTTTCTTCTCTCTCCCTTTTTGGTAATAGAAGGGTTTGAACTCAGAACCTAGTGCTTACAAAGCAAGTATTCTGCCACTTGAGCCATGCACCTAGCCCTTTGTGCTTTACTTATTTTTCCAGCTTCTTGCCTGGGTTAGACATCTGACACCACAACTAGCCTGTTTGTTGATATAGGGTCTTGCCAACATTTTTTGCCCAGGCTGGCTTCAAACCACAAACCTCCTGATCTCTACCTCTCAAATAGCTGGGATGATGGACACAAGCTACTGTGCCCAATGTTCCTCAGGGTTCATTCCCAGCACCCTTAATAGGGACAGATAAACACTCACACAAAGCTCTGGAGCCTTTGATCATTTTTATGTGTGAAGGGGTCCTGTGATCAATAAGTTTGAGAGCCACTGCTCTAGCGAATATAGCGCACTTTCATCTTACCAACTGCCATGTCTTTTCTGTCATAGAGTCAGCTAGGGGAGAGACATGGGGCAAAAACATATACCTAGGTTTAAAAGTTGGGATTGGGAACAGGGGTAGGTAGAGGCCTACTTACACTAAGGGGCCAGGCCTATACTCAATTTATAAGGTGTCCTCACATCTCCTACCTTGTAAACAACAGCTCGGAGATATGTGCAAGAGAGTCTGGGAACTATCCCAGACTGGAGTCTGACCTCTACCCCCTAGTTCCACTCTAAACATTGAAAAGCCTATATAAGGCTGGAATCCGACCTCCCAGGTAAGGGGAGAAGGGCTCTATGGAGCCTGGATACTCACATTGTTTTGTTTGGGCAACAATGCTTAAGGGATTGGAGTTTGGGTGGGGTCCTAGTGCTTGGGTTAAGCTATATATACAGGATGGTATGGTTGACAGGAGAAGGCTGTATTTAAGTCATATCCATGTCCCACTGCAGGATACCCACATGAGCCTCTAAAGCCAGGGACCGCTCCCACATAAGCAAGCACAAAGGTTTCTGGCCTTTCTGGAGTGAAGATTGACAACAGCCACTTTGCATCCTAGAATCCAAGCCCTTTGCTGAGTGTCAGGGGTCCAGGGACAGAAGAAATACTTTTGCTTCATGGAGACCCTAACCTGACAGAGCTATAAGCCCTGCCCTAGAGGATTCCCTAGGCTAATGAGGGAGACAGGATGCCCTTCTGACATCCCCACCTTCTATAAGGGGGTAAAAAGCAAGACAGTAGGGCAGGGACAGAAACAGAAGGACAGCAATTTGCAAAGGGTGGAGCTTAGAACGGCCTATCAGAGGGCCCAGAGTGGGAGAAAAAGTCTAGCTCAGAGACTGACAGCCCTCAGATGCAATCTCCCTGAATGGGATCTGACAAAACATCCCCAAGAGATGGGGTGCTGAAGGTAGTGATTGGGACATTTTTATCTGATGAGAACTGGAGTGTCTAGGTAGGGAGGGGACAAGATAGAATATGTGCTTCATGACAGTTCTAGCAAGGGTTCCAGAGTGGAGCTGAGAGACAGAATCAAGGAGAACGGGAATGGAGCTAGGGTAAAAAGGCTCAAGGGATAGACAGGCTGATTCAAGGACAGAAGAGTAGGATATGTAAACATCAGAGAAGTTGGGACAAAGCTGAGCAGGAGTGGACGGGCAGGATGAGGAAAAAAGAGCAGAGCCAGGCAGAGATCATGGGAAAGCAAAGGTAGGTGATGAGGGGACAGGATGTAGCTGGTGTCCTTGTTTGAAACAGAGATGTTGCTGAGAATGGAGGGAAATTTCAGGGGACACTTAATGGCACAGTTCACACCTTATTAACCCTGGCTTGAAGATTGCACATCTTCTTGGCAAAAAAAAACACCTTATAAGCCTGTGGTTGTGGAGACCCAATGTTACAAGACAGCCAGCCTTTTGGGATAACACAGAAACCTCCTCTTAAACTACTTGATCATTTTTCTACCTTTGCAAATGCCATAAAGATGAAGGACAGAGAATTAGAACAGAATTACCAGTGGGGGTGGGGGGTGGGAAACGCCATGGAGGAGTGGGATAAGTCAAAGCCAAGAAAGGTAACAGTAGAGTCAAAGAGGCCTGAGAACACTGACAGCCAACTGTACTTTTTACATGCTAAACACCTTTTAAGCCCTTTCCAAATATTGACTCTTTTAATCCTCACAACTATTACTAACCCTGTTAGCACCATGGTAAGGATGAAAAGCTATTAAGTTAGACCAGGATTTTAAACCCAGGAAGTCGAGGGGAAGGCTCTCCTCAGAAGCCTTAATGGTGGGCTTGTTTGTGTGAATAGTAGGAGTATTTTCTGTGTGTGTGTGTGTGTGTGTGTGTGTGTGTGTGTGTGTGTGTGTGTATGCGTTCTCTCAGAAGTCTCTATCCCTTCTTTCCCAATCTTCATTTCAAATGTCTTTTCATCTATGGGGTGTGCTTCCTGAAATTGAAGCTATATTCTCTCTCAACCCTTCCTTTAGGTCTTCTGCCCCTGGAAGAGCTGCAGTAGGGCCATGTACGCCAGCTCCTGTCTTACTTAGACCTTCTTGGAGGCCTGACATGCTCATTCAGTCCCCACTGCTCCAGCTACCACCAGCAAGGCTACACAGTTCCATTCTGACTTCTCCCCCACATTCCAGAGCCAACCCCTCCCTTCCCCACCACCTCAAATCCAGGCTCCAGGCTGGCAGACACCCACAGGAGGGTTGCTCCCACAATTTCTTTCTTTGCCCTTTCAAGGTTCTCCAGGGGGAGGGGTGGTGAGGGCCCACCCAGGATGGATTTTTCTCCATGAAGAATGGTGATAACACAGATACTAAACTCATATAAAAAAAAAAAAAAGCACTGATCTCAACATAGGAGAGGGAAAGACTGAGGGAGGGACACAGCAGACTGCAAATGCTCCCATTCCCCAGAGCCTTCCCAGCCAACCTCTCTTCACTGGGTGCTGAAACATTTGAATTCCAAATGTTTCCCTTGGCTCTAATCTTTTTGCAGTTTCATCTCAACATTCCGCCTTGTGTTATCCCTCCTCTCTGTCCCCTTCCAGGGCCTCACTACTGTCTTGGAGAGCTTGGGACAGTGGCACTGACCAGTCAGGCAAGAGAAGAATCTAGGCCGGGGAGGGAGGGAGAGTGGAGATTTTTGATTCTGTTCTAAATAAACTTAGGAGGAACACTTGAGGGCTCTATTGCCCAAAGTGTCTGTCCTTCCTCACCAAAGCTAAGGTCTATTTTATATGAGAAACCCAACCTTTTGCTAGGAGACCCAGGTATCTTCTTGGAGGAAATGGGTCTTTCTGCATAACCCACCCCAAGACTCCTAAATCTTAGTCCACCAATACCTGAATAACTCCAGTGAATTCATCCAAGCCCACCCAGAACCAAGCATCCCAGCCTTCTGGTCCCTAAGGAGGACAAGCCAAACAAGGTCCCTGGGGCTTTTGCCAGCCACTTCCCTTCTAAGCCAAGCCAACAAAGCTAGAGCTGTAAATGAGCTCATGTAGAGTGGCACAGGTGGGGGGCCACACAGAGGAGGTGTGGGATGCTTCTAATTCCTGCACAGAGACATATGCGCCCAAAGGCTGGATGTGGGGCTGGTGCTGAGGAGACATGGGGTTTTTCCTTTGAGTAGGAAGGAGATATGGGAATCTGTATTAAAGCTGCAGAAGAAATGGGACCATAACCCTGCCCCCCCAAACTGCCCCAGTCCCCCCCCCCCAGTAGAGTCATTGCCATTTGATATCCGCTGAGACAACTTGGCTGCTCTGGGTTCTGGGTGGGGGCTGGGGGAGATGGTTCAGAAAACAGCAGTTCCTTTCAGGACCCAGGTTGGCAAGAGCTTTCGGAGGCTGGACTGGCCCAGATCACCCCTAACTCCCCCTCCTTCCCTCCCTCCCTTGCCACCACCACCAAAGGACTGGGGCAATGGGAGGGGGGGAAGGAGTTGGCACTGCCTGGGCCATGCCTACTGCTTCCACAGTCCTGGACCCTCTCCCTGGCATGAAGCCTTCCCTCCCCTCTCACCACCCTTTCTTCCTCCCTGAAGAACCAGCTATGCACCAGGACACCTGGTTCCCTCTAGACTTGGGCCCCCATCCCCAGTCTACATCCCAGGAAATTAAGAATCCTACTGTTAGGCACAGATTGGCGCCCATCATTATGCAAGGAACATGTTCAAAAGTCCTCCGAGATCAAGGAGAGGGTTTCAGGATAAAACTAAACTGAACTCATTGGTGGCTTTCCCAGCACACACTCCATGCCCCTTCAACATCTAAACAGGAAGGCACCAAGTCTTCCATCCTCCTCCTCATCATCATCAAACATCATCATCATCATCATCGTCATCTCCCTCCCACCCAGATTACCTAAAACAGTTCTGATGGAGAGGAAAAATCCAAACACCACATCAAGGACATGCAGGCCAGAAATCTTTAGTTAGTATTTGTAGCCATACACAACTTGATCAGGCCCCCAGCTCCAGCTTCCTTTTGGGTCCAAATGTACCATTGGCTTCTACTCTGCCTCAACCTGCCTGGGGGCTTCCTTTACAGGAATGAAATCTCAAGAGCACTGAGGCTCCACCCCCGCCATCCCCCAGTTTTGTCCTTCTTATGCCCATCCTGGGGTTCTATTCTTCCCCCCCCCCAAATCAGGAAGTTCCAACCTTCATCTCTCCTAACACAGGTGCCCTTGGTTAGTTTCTGATGGAGAGAGGGATGGAACAGGAAGAGCATCCCGGTTTGGAGGAGAAATATACAGATCATAATCCACCCTCCCACTCCAGAAGGATTCACCTGTTTGAAGGAGAGAGGTGGGGGGCAGAGGAGAAGGGTGGGGTATCTTGAAGCAGGCGTCCAGGGGGAATGAAAGGAAGAGACTGAGGGGGGGGGGGTTCCCAGGCACTCCAGGCTCTGTCTCTCCCTAATCTAACTTGTTATGTGTTCGCTCCCCGCGTGACCAGTGTCACTATCTGAGTGTCACTGAATGTCACTGAATGGTGGGGGCGGGGGAGCTGTCTGCTGGGAGGAGGGGGCAATCAATGCCTGCGTGGTGGCTGCATGGGTATGTGTGGTGGTCGCTGTAGAAACCGATGCAACTGCAGGTCTGCTTCTCCTCCCCCCACCAAGGGGCGGGGGGGGGCAGCAGGAAAACCCCTTTCCTGGATTAAAAGGCTGAGGTGACCATCCTAGAGGGAGTGAACCCTCCATGGAGAGCTCTTTCTGGAAGGCTCTGTTTGGGATTGGCCATGGCAGAAGGAAGGGACTCAATCAGTAGGGAGTAAGGGGTTCGGGATTCGGGGACCCCAATGTCTTTGGAGAGCTAAGGGGACAGGACCCCGGCCAGGGCGGCAGCACTCCTTCTTCGGGGCCAGGGTCTTACCTTGGGTCCGAGGCGGAGTGGCCCCTTGGATGAGCCGCAGGGCAGCGGGACCGATGCACCGACGGGGCGGGCAAGAGTGAGGAGAGGAGCTCTGTGACGGGCAGAGCCAGGACTCTTAAACCCGAATCTGGGATCAGATAAGGGCTTGTCCGGGGCCGGGGCCGGGGTCGGGCCGGCCGGGGGCAGAGCTGGGCCGGGCCGGGCCGCCCCCTCCCTCCGCAGCACCAGAGCCAAACTTTGTGTGAATGGAGGGGCCCGGAGGGGGGAGGGGGGCGGGCGGACGGGGGCGGGGGGGGGGGATCCGGAGTGACCAATGGGAGAGTGGAGCGCCAAGCCCTAGCGGTCGGGATTGGAGGGTTTTGGACAGGGGGGCGTGGCGTAGTGGGCAAGGAAGGGGAGACCCAGACAGATGGAGGCGCAGAAACACCCAAAGACAGAGACCCAGACGGAGTCTAGGGAGAAAGAGAGATGAAGAGGCGATACGTGGTGCGATGGAAGCCGAGCTGGCAGCATGACAGGGGAAGAAAGAAAGAAAGAAGAAAGGCGGTGGTATCCAGAGTGGAGCAACCAGAGAGGGAGCGGCGAGGGCGGGGCTGGGGCCCAGTTAATGAAGTGGAAATGAATTCAGAACAGTTCCACTGGCCCTGCGGGCTGCCCGCTCCTGCAAGTGAGATTGGGCAGACCAGGCCTGGTCTCTGGGGTATGGGACTCGTTCAGGAGTATTTCCCTGGTCTTCACCGTTTGCTAAGTAATGCTGGGTGGGAAATCCTCAGAACGTCACCCCCCCCCCCCCCAATAGAGGCTTCCTGTGGCAAGGAAACAGAAGGCTGAAACTGGCAGCCAAGTGTAGCAGACACTGAAGTCTTGCAGAAAGGGGAAAGGTCACTCCACTGAGAGGGCTCCCAGCAGAGGTGGGAGGAAAGAAATGATACCTGCTAAGGGTCCCAAAGGATGTAGAGGATTCAGGTACTAGGAGATGACAGGACAGACACTTGAGGCAGAGGAACCAAGTAAGTGGAGTTCCCAGAGGACATGAAAATGTAATTCTGCTTGGGACTTTGCCTCAAACTGTTCCCACTAACTACAGAGAGGATGTCCCAACCTTTTCATCACCAAAGACTTCTTTCATTATCTCAACACACGTTTTGATAGATTTTTTTTTTATCCACACTCTCCACCCTTGGTATTTATTACAGAAGAAAATAATGATTTCTCCATGTTCATTATCACACACACTTAACTGCAAATCAATATCCAGTGCTACGGTGTGGAGCATGGATAAAAAAGAAATTAGAGCAAATAACCTAGAAAGCTTACCTTCTAAAGACTATATAAGTTAAAAAGTACTTTTCATAAAGCCCTCATTGAAGCTAGGATGTTGCTGATGGTAGGGCATTTGCCTACTTTGCACCAGGCCTTGGATTCAATCCCTACACACACACACACACACACACACACACACACCACAGAGCCATCATTAAGGAATACAGAATGACTAAACTAAAGGTTAGGTCCCTCAGACATAGATGTGAAAGGAAAAGACCTATACTAAATAGAGTAGTTCTGCTGCCATTCTAGAATTTCTATAAGCAATAGAAAGCAGTTGAGAGAGATTGGCAATGGCGATAAAACCATGCATAAGGTTAGGAAGTGTAGTCTGGAGGTAGGCAAGCCAGTATGAGGAAAATGGAAACTATATGCAAGTAGAATATATAGAAAGTAATTTCAATAATGTACACAGTAATTGAAATAAGTAATTGTTATAATCAATATAGTAATAGTGAAAGGTGGAACAAAGAAAACAGACTGGAGTACAAAAGAGACAAAAGAAAACAATTTAGGGGCTGACTTGTCATGATGAACAAGGAAGGAGGCTTCAGAGATCACACAGGGCCTGAAATCTAGCAGTCCAGTAAACTATGAAATCATTAGTGGGAGGAGCTAAACTGGTAACGGGACTAAAGTGAGGCAAGAAATTGATGGGTTCAGAGCTGGGAGGTGTAGAGAGGAGTCAGAGGGAAGCAAGGCGATTACTGCTGCCAAGACAGGGTGGATGAAAACTATGCCAACAAAGATGGTGCATAATGGACAGCTAACCTAGACAGAGAATGAGAAAGGCTTGCATTTAGAGGACAAGGAGAGGGACCCCACCCCCCTCAAAGAGTGACAGAGAATCCACCATCCAGGCAGAAAGGAGACAGAGCATGGGAAGTCACAAAAGCCAAACAAGAAATGGGGAGCTTGTAACAATGTCAGTGGATGCAAAGAGAGGAAGCATTGGGTTTGACAATAAGAAAGTCACTAGTGATATTCAAGACCAGTTTCAAGAAAGTGACCATGAATTCCAGAACTCAAAACATTAACGATGCATGGGAAATAAAAGAACTTGTACCTACAAAAAAAAATAAATAAAGTGACCATAGTGGAAACTAGATTACAAAGAACAATTATTAAAAAGTGAGAAGGGTAGCCTATACTTCACACTAGCAAGTATATGCTGCCCTTTCAAGAACTTTACTAAGAAAAGAGAGAGCACATAGAAGTTAAAATAATGTACTAGAGGGCTGGGAATATGGCCTAATGGCAAGAGTGCTTGCCTCATATACATGAGGCCCTGGGTTCGATTCCTCAGCACCACATATACAGAACATGTCCAGAAGTGGCGCTGTGGCTCAAGTGGTAGAGTAGGCTAGCCTTGAGCAAAAGGAAGCCAGGGACAGTGCTCAGGCCCTGAGTTCACGGCCTAGGACTGGCCAAAAATAAATAAATAAATAAATAAATAAATAATGTACTAGAAACTACCTTTCCACTTTTCTTCAAACTCCCAATAACCTCTGTTCCTACATGAACAGAAATTCAGGGCTACGGTGAAATGGTTTAAAGACCATCCTGCAGGGCTGCCATACCAGCTTTAACTTTAAAAAATCAAAGAAATATTTTACTACACAGTAATCAACAAACTTAAAGTGACATCGTTTAGAATGTGCAAACTGTTTTCTTACCCTAAGTTTTCTTTCCTCTACTTTGTTTATAAAATATACAGTAAGATTATGTGAGTACCTAAGTAGATCAGAAGACAGCCCAGGGGCATTTCATTACACAGAGCATAAGCATGTCTACCTGCCAATTCTTCAGCGTGGAGTTAACACCTGCACTCATTCTAGAAACTACTCAAGTTGGTTGATAATTTTCACTTGCAGGATTTTTCCCTAAGGGCAACAGAATATTAAGGTAGTCATTCACATTGTAATTGCAGACTCTGAATATAAGCTTCATTGAAAAGATAAAAAAAGTAAGTTCATTGAAAAGATTTAAAAGATAAAGTGGGTTTGTGTGACAACAAAATACAACTGTCCAAAGAGAGCAAGCAGAATGAAAACCCAGAATCCTGGGTCTTTATTATACACTCTTGGAGTCATTAATACCCATGCCAAGCAAATAATACTATTGCACTGTTTTATCACAAAAAAAGTAAGTTTAGTTAAGTGGCCCCAAATGTGACAGTCCAAGCAATGTGTAAATGATGAAAATGTTACACTAAAATCCACATGGTTCCTTTCAAGAGCTTGAAGGAAACAGGAAAAGGATATCAAAAGGATCTCTATGGGCCCACAGTCTAGGCATTCAAAGCTTGAGAGCACTTAAAGGATCTGGTCAAACTCCGGTATAAAATGAAGAATAGATGAGAAGAAAAAAAACTATGATAGTTTGTGGAATAATTAATAGTCACTTATATATCTATTATTTTTCAAAAAAAACATCCAAGCATTTAGCTTCAACTACTCCCCATGAGTCAATACATGCAGTCACCTGCATATCCATTTCAAACTCAACACATCCAAAATAGAACATGTCATCTCGCTCCCAGGGGTACTCAAGTATGAGCAAGACAGGTTATGACCATGAAAGACAGATCAATGATAGATATCATATACAAATATGAACTTATACATAGATGAATATAGTACAATGAAACCCACAAAATGCTGTTTTAAAAGGGGAGAGAAAGGAGGATAGTTAAAGGGATGTAATAAGAGGGGATAAACTTGTTCAAAGTACAATGTATTCATCTATGGAATTACAACAATAAAACCCTTTGTGCTATTAATGTATGCCAATAAAAAAAAGAGTGTCCCTCTTTATTCATTCTCTGCCATACTACCATCATCCAACTGGAAACTCAGCAGCCATCCTAGACAAGTCTCCCTTGTCCAATCATACACCTACTTTCTAAACCACCTTCATACTGCCCCCCCCCCTTCCGCTCTACCCTATTATCATTGCTATGGTCCAAGATATCATCACCCCTCACCAGAGTTACTACAGCAGCTTCCTCACTGGTCTTTCATGCCTTCTCCACTCTAATAACTGTTCAGATCTCATTAGATGTCAATAGTGTATATCTCTTACAAAAGCAAACCTGATCTTGTCACTTCCCAGTTTAAAAACCTTCAGTCACTGCCAATTGCCTATAAATATAAAACTCAAGCTCCTTACCATGGAACAGGGAGAAGGCCATGGATGGCCCTGTCTCCTTCCACTGAGACTACACTGCCAAACCTACAGCCACTCCTCCTCAACACCCATGGGTCAGTCTTACATTTGTGTTTTCTTTCTGTAAGTTTGCACTTTGTCTCTTACACGGCATCTCTGATTGCTAGTCAAACCTCTGTTTCCAACCCTACACAGTTTTTGGAGCTTCCACTTCCATGATTCTGGTCATCTACAGGGGATTTCCACTCTACCACCTGACTAGCCTCAAACTGAACTCAGCATCTTCCTCCCAAGGCTGGAAGAGCTCATGACTTCCTTACTTCTGTGTTACTCTTGGTCAAGAGGACTAAGAAACTAAAACCAAACTTTAATCTTCATCTTTACCCAATATCGTATTCCCTGGCTTGTTGGCCGATGAAGCCATCACATTTTGTTAGGTCTCCTGTAGTTATATCTTTCCAGAATGTTTTTTTTTTCCATTTCCATGGCTTCTACCAAGATAGGGATGATAACAGTCAGCGGAGGACCTGACCACCCTTCCTCCTGACCCTCCATCTCAAGGAAGAAGCAAACTGTTTTCATTAAATCAATCCCTGGAGCCCAAACCCTACACAAATGCTCCACTCAACACTTGAGATAAGAGACGAGAAGAATCTATGAGCAGGAGTAAGAAGGAGATAGATACCTTGAAGGAAAAGTCTCTGGAGAAGTTCCTTCCAAATGGTTTTTACCTTTTTTGTAGAGCAGAAGAGTCATCTCAGGGTGGAATGAGTGGGAATGGCAATTATAAAAAGTTTAGACATTCTAGAACAGGGAGTGAGGCCAGCTTCCACAGAACTGTCGTGTTCATGTTCTAATCTTACAAGAGGATATTAAATCGAGTTTTCATTCTTAAATTATGTTTTATAACACACACATATCCATCATCTATAGTCTTCTGCACAATGTCAAGGTGTGTGTGTGTGTGTGTGTGTGTGTGTGTGTGTGTGTGTGTGTGTGTGTGGACGGGGCACTCCCAGCTTTTTTGCTCAGGGTTGGTGCTCTACTAATTCAGGCACAGCTCTACCTCTGGCTTTTTGATAATCAATTGAAGATCAAGTGTCTCACATCAAGTGTTTCTACATTGGCTGGCTTTGAACTATGATCCTCAGATCTTAGCCTCCTAAGTAGCTCGGGTTTCAAATGTGAGTCACTGGCACTAAACAGTTTTTATTTTTATTTTGTGAAATGTCTTTCTTTCTGTCTTTTTCTTTTTGATAGTTTAGGCTCAGGGCTTTACAAGTGATGATCTCTGTGTGTTTGCTTGCTTTTATTTATTTATTTTTTGGTAGTACTGGAGTTTGAACTAAGAACCTTGCTCTACCCCTTGAGCCATTCCATTGGCATCAGCTCTTAATTTTTAGGGTTTTGGTTTTGGTTCCTGTTTTGTTTTGTTTTCCAAAAGAGAACATCTAGAAGAGTCAATAGGAACCAAATAAGTCATCGGGGATATGAGCTCCGGAAGTTAGTATCTGTATTTTCTGGGCACAGTAAACCTCAAGATGGGAAAATGAGGTACTGGGAAGTTAGGGGCTTGCCTGCAGTAGTGGTATAAAAAGTGTCAGATCAGGATTCCAACCCTTGAGGCTGAAGCTTATCACAAAGGATACTACAAGAGATTTGCGTGATTTAAGCAAAATCTTAGTTTGCAACTAGAGGTTATGATGGCCACATGCTGAGTTTAAATTACCCCTCGAGTCGTGATGTCCAGTGTCTACCACACAACGTGAGAGGAGTCCTCTTTGAGGACCTGCCTCACTTCTCTCATGTAGCATCTCATGTCTTCCTTATCTTCACTCATTGCTACTTTCAGATTTGTTCTTCTCAGCTTCCATTCGCATCTCTTTTGTTATCTAGTTTCTAATAAGATGGTCCCCTCCGAGTAAAGAAGGGGCCCAAGGATCAGGAGTCTGTGGCCGCAGGCGAAGCCACAGAGGGCAGCACTGGGAGAGATTTTCTCTGGGAAAAGCACATATAGACAGGGAACCTGGGAGGTTCCAGGCTGAGAGGCCTGACAGGGCCTCGGAACAGGCCACACTGAACAAGTCAAGAAAACTGGTTGGAGAGCAAAGGCACAGTTACGGCTCAGCACAAGATTCTAGGGAACATGTTGTTGCTCAGGCCCTGTGGTGCTTAACACATTCCATTCATGGAAGATCTCCTTGTGGCAGGATGACAGGCCACAGAGGTAAGGTCTAAGAGAGGAATGGAGCTACACCCCCACCTCCAGTCACCAACACATCACTGTTTAGGTAGACTACCTCTTTTAAGTACTTGAAATACACACAAAACCACATTTATAAGACGTAAGTTAGAGAATGCTTGATTATAGAAGGAAGAGAAACAAAGAAAGAAAGAAAGAAAGAAAGAAAGAAAGAAAGAAAGAAAGAAAGAAAGAAAGAAAGAAAGAAAGAAAGAAAGAAAGAAGAGAAGAGGGAAAGAGGGAGGGAGGGAGGGAGGGAGGGAGGGAGGGAGGGAGGGAGGGAGAGGGAAGGAGAAGGAAGGAGGGAGAGAAGGAGGGAGGGAGGACCCATGACTGAGGCAACTTTGGATTATCTTCCTCTTCTCAAAATACCTAGAAGGGCAGCAAGCATCTGATCCCCAAGTTCCAGGCCAGGCTTCTATTGCTCTGTAGCCTTTCTCTCCAGTCTCCAGCTATGATCATTCACCACATCCACTGTGTCCACCATACCTTTCCTCTGCTTGGGAGTTACTAATGTGCCATCTCCCTTGAATTTATACAAGTTGTTATATCCTACTAGACTGGCCTTGCTGCTCCATTAAGGTACTCCTCAGCAGTCTTGCTCTTCATGCTTCCTCCTCCACCTCCCAGCTTCTGCTCCAGAAGTCTCATGATCTTCCTCAAAGAGGCTGTTCCAAATTAGCTGACCCCAAGGCTTGCTACAAATACAGCTGCGTCGAGCTAAGGGCTGCTGTGCATTCAGTCATCTTGTCAGTCCTTGTACATCTGGCTCAGAGGTATTTGGTAGAGGAAGGGAACTCCACATCCCCAGCCCCCTGCTAAATAAACTAATAAATAAAGCCTACCCCCTCTCCAAGCTGCATGCTGAAGTACTTCACACAGAGCAGGCTGCTTTTGCTATTTTGTGCCAAGGTTCTTCATAGACCAGCAGACTGGCCTCAGCTGTGGCCTTCCTGACCCCAATATTCTCTGTGTCCCATCTCCCCTAGACACAACTCTGCTGACATATCTGGGTTGATTCCTTGAAGACAGGTGTCCAATCTCTCAGTATGTAAATGCTAGCATCTTGCCTATTTTTTTCTATATCCTGGTGCCTGGGAGAATTTTGTTTTCTCCTGCCTCAGTTCAAGCTCTGTGATAAACAAGGAAGTACAGTTAAATGACAGGTAAAGTCTAGGATCTGCAGGGTCAGTGATTCAGATGGTCTCCCAGACAGTCAGAGTGTCTTGGAGGCAGGGGGCTGGTTGCAAGCATTTTCTAGAGGGTACTGCCAGCCTGGTGTTTCTCCCTCCAGAAAAGGGGAGGCAGCTCTATGCAAATGAGTTCTTGCCCTGGAGTTTGGTTTCTTCTCACTGAGCTCCTGGCACAGTGGAACCAACTTGAGTGGCCACTTGGCAGGACAGAGAAGGGCAGGCAAGCAGTCCCAAGGCTCGGGTGACAGGGCCAGGCCCAGGAGACAGGGATGTTGACTGGGGCTTTAACAGCACTCTTGATGCCAATCTCGGGCTGAAAACCTGATATTTCCACTCTAAACAACAAGAAACACAAGCAAGAGATTGGGCAGAGGAGGGTAGTGTACTGGGAGAACCCACTGCAGGTCTTACTGAGTGGTGTCTGAGCACAGCACAGGGCCATAGGATGGATAAGGCTTTCTGAGATCCCTGGAATAATGATGGTGATGGTGATGGTAATGGTGATGGTGATGGTGGGATGATGGTCATGACAATCATAATGTAGAGGAGGAGGAGGAGGAAGATAGAGGGGAAGATAATAGCTCACATTTACTGAGTACTTACAATGTGTCACAATTTGCTTCATGTAATCCTTCTGACAGCCCTCGACAGATGGTTGTGTTCTGGTTCTGGATATAAAGTGTCGCCCTCTCCCCCAAAGGCTGTGTGTTACAGGCTTGGTATGTAGCTGGTGGCACTATTAGATGTGATTGGATCATGTTCTTCTTCTTCACTGGGCTCATCCACTGATGTGTTGGTATTTGAATGGGCCATCAGGAAGGTGGGACCTGATTGGAAGGAGGAGGTCATTGGGGAATATGGCCTGGAGAGATACACCTTGTTCTGTCTCCTCCCTCAATTCCTATTCCTTTTTTCCTCTTCCCGTGCCCCCGGATTCTGGACATTATATCTTCACATTTGCATGCCATACTCTGCCTTTAATTATTTCCCTGGGACTAGAGCCTGAGCATTGGAGACAGAGCTCAATGGTTGCACCCTAGCCCAGTATGCACAATGCCCTAAGTTCAAACCTCAATGCTGCAAAACAAAACACATTTTTAACTTCCCTGGAGGGAAAAAAATAAAAAATAGCATTGAAGCTGGGTGCCAGTGGCTCACACCTGTAATCCTAGCAACCCAGAAGGCTGAGATCTGAGGATCACAATTCAAAGCCAGCCAAGGCAGAAAAGTCCCCATGAGACTCTTCTCTCCAAGTAGCCACTCGAAACTTGGAAGTGGCGCTGTGGTTCAAGTGGTAGAACACTAGCCTTGAGCACAAAGAGGCCCCAGGACAGTACGTAGGCCCTGAGTTCAAGCCCCAAAACTGACCAAAAAAAATATTACTACTGAAATATTCCCATTTTTTGGCAGTACTGAGGTTTGAACTCAATGCTTCATGCTTGAGCCATGACTCCAGTTCTAGTTTTCCCTAGTTATTTTGGAGATAAAGTCTAAATTTTTTTCTACCTGGGCTGGTCTCAAACCACAGTTCTCAAGATCTCAATCTCCTGCTTTTTCTTGAGAGGTTTTTTTTTCAGCATTCCTGCAGGTATTTATAGTAAAAATCAGCTTATAAGAAGACTTTTATGTCCTGCTTTTTAATGTAACAGTGGATCTATATTCACATTTGCATATATAAATATAGCAATGGTGTACTTTCTAGTAACTTACTATATTGCTTATAAGAAGGTTTTTATGTCCTGCTTTTTTATGTAACAGTGTGTCTATATTCACACTCACATATATAAACAGAGCGATGGCAGACTTTCCAGTAGCCTACTATATTGTATGCCACATATTTCGCATTACTAAAGTGGCATAACATTGCAAAAAGAGCATGGAGCCGACAATGCTGGCAAGTACGTAGCACAACAGGAACTTGCTGAAGGTGGGCATACAAAATGGCATAGCCACTTCGGAAGCCAGTTTGGCAGTTTCTTCCAAGACTAAATATACTTTTAGCATATGATCCAAGCAACCATGCTCCCTGTTATTGACTCGAAGAAGTTAAGAACTTGAGTCTAAAAAAGGAACTCGCACATGGATGTTTATAGCAACTTCATTTATTCCTAATTGGCCAAACTTGAAGCAATCAAGATGTCCTTCAGTCAGTGAATGGACAAATGAACTGTGGCACATACTAACAAAGGAAAAGTATTTAGCATAAAAAGAAATAAGCTATAAACCATAAAAAGACAGCACCAGTGGCTTATGCCTGTAATTCTAGCTACTCAGGAAGCTGAGGTCTGAGGATCACAGTTCCAATCCAACCCCTAGCAGGAATATCATCTCCAATTAACTGCCCAAAAAAGCTGTAAGCAGAGCTGTGGCTCCAGTAGTAGAGTGTTGGCCTTGAGCAGAACAGCTCAGAGACAGTGCCCAGGCCCTGAGTTCAAGCGTTCAAGCCTCAGGACTGGCACACACACACACACACACACACACACACACACACACACACAAATATGGATCTGCCTGCTAGGCATAGTGGACATGCCTGCAATCCCAGCTACTTAGGAGACAAAGACAAGCAGATCTC
This sequence comes from Perognathus longimembris pacificus, assembly GCF_023159225.1. Classification (NCBI taxonomy): domain Eukaryota; kingdom Metazoa; phylum Chordata; class Mammalia; order Rodentia; family Heteromyidae; genus Perognathus; species Perognathus longimembris. Next base: position 36,900,733 of record NC_063171.1, on the reverse strand, counting down.
GGTTAAAAGCCAGCTCCAACAAAGTTAGCACAAGATCTTATTTGAATAACAAACTAAAAGGACAAAAGGACTGGGGGCATAGTTGAACTGGTAAAGCACTTAACTTAGCTAAGGCGTTAAGTTCAATCCCTGGTACTACCACAAAGTAAATAATAAATTAATAAATAGAAAATGCATTATATGCCACAACCTAAAATGTGTAAGTGAAAACAGGCAATCTGAAAGGTTACATATTATAGTGATTCCAACTATATGACATTTGGGGGGGGGGGGAAACAGAACTATAGAGACAATAAAAGGATCAGTGATTGCCAGGGGTTAAGGGGAGAACAGGATGACTAGGTGAACACAGAAGATATTCAAGGCAGTGAAAAACTGCTCCATAAGTTATAGTAATGGTAGATGCATGTCATTATACACATGTCTAAACCCTGTAATGTACAACACCAAAAGTGAACCCTCATATAAACTACTGATTCTGGGTGATTGTACTGTGTAAATAGAGGTTTGCCAATTGTAACTAAGGTACCATTCTGGGTGTGGGGATATCAATAGTGGGGGAAGTGTGCAAAGACAAACACATGGGAAATCTTTGTATCTTTTTCTCAAATTTCCCCATAAACCTTAAACTTATCTTTTTAAAAAATACCTTGACATGCCTGTAATCCCAACATTTAGGAAGCTGAGGTTGAGATCATCCTGGACTACATAGTGAGACCTTATCTCAATTTTTTTTTCTTCTAAGTAATAAGGGTAGTGACACCAATGCATGAATTTGACTCCCATCTCTTTATTCAGCACTGAGGCATTTGACAAATCGCTTAACCTTTCTCTGTTTAGATTCCTCATCTGTAAATGGGGAAACTAATACCTATCTCATAGGAGTGTTATGGAAATTTAAAGTTTGTCTCTCCTTTGAGGCTGATGCTCAGTGAATTAATTATCAGTAGCAGCAGTAGTTTGTATTCCCTACCACCACCACCACCACCACCACCATGAGATCATGCAGTCCTCTTGGGCAGGGACTTAATTCATTTCTGCAACCACCTGCATCAAGCCCATTGCCTGGCCCTTGGCATCAGGAGCCTTAACCTTAACTTTCCTCTCCACTTGGACATCTGAATTCTTTCTCAACATATTTGCAATTAACCAAATATATTCCAGAGCCCTTTGGTGTGCATTGCCTAATTTGATCTGCACACTGAGCGAGTTGGCAGAAAGGGGTTGTGTGCACATGCTCACAGTCTAACATCATTGGAACAACAGTAGCTTAGAGAAAACTTGTATGGGTCACATCACAAATCACTGACAGAGATTAGAGCCCCTAATGCTGCCTCCACTCCCTTGCCTCTGGTACATGTCTTTGCCCTCCAACTGCTTCCGTCTAAATCAGAGGCCTCTTTTCAAAAATAGAACCCAGGGCAGCACCTGCACCCAGAGGTCCCTGTTGAAGGCGGTGAACTGCATGCTCACAGATGGCCCTCTGAAACCCTAGGAAAACACACACTTTAACCTCGAGCACCAAAGGGCTTGTATTTTCCCAGAGCAAGGAACATCTTAGGAAAGGACCAGTGTGCCAGCTTTTTTCGTTCCTTCCCCCATCGCTGTGAGGGGGTGAGGAGGCGACTCTGAGCTGTCCAGGAGGAGGGATTTTTGCCTAAAAATAGCTTTAGCGTGTGGATCAGCCTCTAGTGGTACCCAGGACTGGGGAAGGGAGGGGGATGCTCAGGAGCTGTCGCCAGACTGGTTGCCGTGGAAACGAGAGAGGAGCAGGGGAACCTGGGAAGTAGGGATGACACAGATACCAAGTCCTAGGCAGAGCTGCCGCTACATTTAGGAGAAACAGCAGTGTCTGCGGCTCCCACTCTCCAAAGGGGGCCCGTGGGGGGGCGGTGTCGGGGGCATGGGCACCACCCCCCAAGGGTCTCTGCTGCCGGCCACTCTCCTCTGCACAAGCTGTGAGTTGAGTTGTGGGGGACTTGGGATTGGGGTCCCTATTTCCAAGGCAAGTGTGGGTTTGGGAGGAGCTGGTTCCTGAGAGTTTTCAACAGATCCCTTTCAGCAAAATAAGCCCCTGGTGCCCAGTATTCCCTAGGGAGAAGTAGAGGAACTGGGGAAATGAGATGCTAAGGTCATGGTATGCACAAGAAGTAAGGGGTAGACTGGAGGAACTGGAATTATTGGAGGGAAGAGGGGGAAATCAAGCCTTTTATCTTTAGAGACAACAATTTCACACCTTTTCTTCTTCATGAGAGAAAAAAATACAGCCCCTCACTCAGCAAGACAGGAGATAGAACACTATCAAAAGAAGGCTCAACCTGGGGTAAGGGACAGCAAGAGAGTTCTGGAAGTGATCCATCATAAGGGTCTTTTCTCTATCCTTGGGCAGAGAGATGGAGGTCAGATTGTCTAAGACCCTGAGAAAATGTCAAAAGCCTGCCAGGTTCTACAGATAAGACAGATCCAACTTGGGTGCTTTGCTGCATGACATGGGGGTCCCTGGGCTGCAGAGAGAGGGGGTAAGCATGTTATTCAGGAGAGAGGATGACCCTGATCCACCATTGTGACCCAGCAGGGACCTTCCGTCCCCTAAATCCAGGGAAAATAAATACAGGGTTTGGTCCCTACACTCATTTTGGTTTCTTCTCCTGCCCTTTGCCTCAACATATGCACATGTGTGTGCGCGCACGTGAGCACACACACACACACACACACACACACAGTTTCTCTGAATATGACAGGACTTTCCTCCAGAATTGAAACTCTAGAGTGTTGGGTTTGGAGTTACATATCCAGGCAGTTTCTCCCCAGGACCTGGTCACACATCCAGGCCATCTGTGATCCTTATGTCACACTCTTATTCTCTTCCCCTACAGCCAGAACAGGACAAGCCACAGAAGAAGAAGAAGAAGAATTAAAAAGAGAGAGAGAGACAGAGACAGAGAGAGGGAAGGTTAATGGATCCTAAATCCTTATTCTAGACCTTGCTTTGTGTGATCTACACTTCTTAGGGGACCCTGGATGCCTACGAAAGGACCCTGAAGACTGAATCTCAGAGACCTTCTCTGAAGGAAGATCTTGAAGCAAAATCAGGTGGGCTTCTTGCTTCTTGTGGAATTTTGGGCTTCTTGTGGCTTTGCTTGGAATGTGAGCCTTGGTGCCTATGGCAGGTAGGGCAGAACTGGTATTACAGTATGAAGGGGAAGTTGAGGGGAAAGGACATCAGGGGGTGGGAAAACAGTTGAGAGGCTTAGCCTCACCTGGTCTGATTTCATCTCTTGAAGAATGGGATACTAGAAGATACAGGTTTAACTTCTGATGAGTCCTGCGCTTGCTTTACCCTGGCTCTTTGGGAGGCTTTCATAGTTCCTAGTTCCTGAATCCCATTTTCAGGCTGTCTCCTTTGGGGATATAATCCAAGGGAAATGTGGCCCATATCAGGGCAGCCCTGATCATGGCTAAACCTCCAGGATTGCTAGTGGGAATGGACTAACATGGGAGTATTCATCCTTTACACATTCCACTTTTCTTTCTTTCTTTCCTTCTTTCTTTCTTTCTCTCTCTCTCTTTCTTTCTTTCTTCCTTTCTTTCTTTCTTTTTTTTTTTTTTTTGCCAGTCCTGGGGCTTGAACTCTAGGCCTGGGCTCCGTCCTTGAGCTTCTTTTGCTCAAGACAAGCACTCTACCACTAGAGAAGTGGCCACAACACCCATCTCTGGCTTTTTCTGAGTAGTTAATTGGAGATAAGAGTTTCATGGGGGCTGGGGATATGGCCTAGTGGCAAGAGCGCTTGCCTCATATACTTGAAGCCCTGGGTTCGATTCCCCAGCACCACATATACAGAAAATGGCCAGAAGTGGTTCTGTGACTCAAGTGGCAGAGTGCTAGCCTTGAGCAAAAAGAAGCCAGGGACGGTGCTCAGGCCCTGAGTCCAAGACCCAGGACTGGCAAAAAAAAAAAAAAAAAAAGAGTTTCATGGACTTTTATTCCCTGGCTGGCTTTGAACCAGGGTCCTTAGATCTCAGCTTCCTGAGTAGGTAGGATTACAGGCGTGAACCACTGGTGCCCAGCTCACATTAGATTTACTTCACTTAGCTTTCCACAGCTTGCATTTCTTTCTCAGTAAATGTGTTCTGGAGCAAAGATGTAGAAGGGGGTGGTGAGACCCTGGAGTGAACTCCCATGAACTCCCAAATGACCTTTAGGTGGCATGACGGAGGGGAGTCCTGGGATGGAGGCTGGACTGTGAGCTTTTGGGGGTGCCCTACAACAGCAGAGAAGGATTAACCACCTGCCTCCAAGGAGCCCATGTCTAATGATTTCAAAAACTTCCTTCGGACCTGGGTGTCTGTTGAGGTGAGGCATACTCCTAAAAATAGCTGAACTTGGAATAGTGCAATCCAATCCACGAACCTATTGGATCTCACAGGGTTTTGTTTTGAGCTCGGGGGCAGCTAGGGTTATCTTATCAGCGTACCCCACCGGTGGTGGTGTGTGTGGGGGGGCGGGTAAACTGAGGTTGAGAATCACTCAGGGACGGTGCGGAGCCATCCAGCCTCTCAACGGCTGTCACACCCACAGCAAAACCCATTAATCCTGCACATCTTTATTAAGCCCCTCTAGGATCCCCACCCCACCCCCGACGCGACCCAGGCACCCGGCGCGGGGTAACAGGCGGTGGCGGCCTGGGTGTCCGTAGGCACGCGCGCCCCTTGCGCGGGGAGCCGCCGCCGCCGCCGCCGCCATGGCGCAGGAGAACGCGGCCTTCTCCCCGGGGCCCGAGGAGCCGCCGCGGCGCCGGGGCCGCCAGCGCTACGTGGAGAAGGACGGGCGGTGCAACGTGCAGCAGGGCAACGTGCGCGAGACGTACCGCTACCTGACCGACCTGTTCACCACGCTGGTGGACCTGCAGTGGCGCCTCAGCCTGCTCTTCTTCGTGCTGGCCTACGCGCTCACCTGGCTCTTCTTCGGCGCCATCTGGTGGCTGATCGCCTACGGCCGCGGCGACCTGGAGCACCTGGAGGACACCGCGTGGACCCCGTGCGTCAACAACCTCAACGGCTTCGTGGCCGCCTTCCTCTTCTCCATCGAGACAGAGACCACCATCGGCTACGGGCACCGCGTCATCACCGACCAGTGCCCCGAGGGCATCGTGCTGCTGCTGCTGCAGGCCATCCTGGGCTCCATGGTGAACGCCTTCATGGTGGGCTGCATGTTCGTCAAGATCTCGCAGCCCAACAAGCGCGCCGCCACGCTCGTCTTCTCCTCGCACGCCGTGGTGTCCCTGCGCGACGGGCGCCTCTGCCTCATGTTCCGCGTGGGCGACCTGCGCTCCTCGCACATCGTCGAGGCCTCCATCCGCGCCAAGCTCATCCGCTCGCGCCAGACCCTCGAGGGCGAGTTCATCCCCTTGCACCAGACCGACCTCAGCGTGGGCTTCGACACGGGCGACGACCGCCTCTTCCTCGTCTCGCCGCTCGTCATCAGCCACGAAATCGACGCCGCCAGCCCCTTCTGGGAGGCATCGCGCCGCGCCCTCGAGAGGGATGACTTCGAGATCGTTGTCATCCTCGAGGGCATGGTGGAAGCCACAGGTGCAGGCCCCCAGCCCGGGAATGGGGTGGCCTGGGCCGGGGAACGACAGGAAGAGGGGCCGGGAGCGGTGCGGGAGGACGCATGGAGAGATGATGCGGAGCGAAAGGCTGAGGTGGGGCTGGGCGCCGTGGGGCTCGGGCGGATACTGAGATCCGAGGCAAGACCAGGAGACTCTCATCTCTAATTAGCGGATAGAAAGCCGGGAGTGGAGCTGTAATCTAGCCCTGAGCAAAAATGCACAGCAGTGACAGTGCCCAGGGCCCTGAGTTTAAGCCCCAGAACCTGCACACACACAAAGAAAGATTGAGATGGAATTAGGGAGACCTGGGGCAACATCAGGCATGAGAATGAAGCATGAACAAGAGTGACTTCGCAGAGGACCCAGAAAAGACTCAGAATTATTCTCCAAAAAAGGCACTAGCTGAGACCCTCGGTTGGGAGGTATGTCACTTAACAGGGAACAGAAGAGGAATCCTTAACACCCACAGGTGCTTACCCCATGTGGAGCTATCTCAAAGCACTTTGCAACTCTGAGTTCATTCAATCCTAGCAAGAACCCTCTGAAGATAACTTACTTTCCTCATTTTTCAGAGAAGTGATAGCCCTGAGGAATGATTAAGTAAATTGCCCAGGATTGTTAGCTACTATGTAGCTGTGCCTGGATTGGATACCGGAGGTCTAGAGTCAATGTTCAGTGGTCCAGAGCTGGAATAAAGGCTTAGTTTCAGGGGTTTTCTTGTTGCCCAGAGGTCTAAGCTCCTGGATCTGGGGGAATGGTTTATGGGATTTGAAGTCAAGACCCCACACTTTGTAGGCAGGTGCTTTACTGCTTGAAATCATGCCCCCCTCCACACACACACACAACAGCCCTAAGTCTCTGGTATGAAGGTTTTCCATGACCTGAGTTTTTCCTAGGAGAGGACCTTAAGGGGAGATTGATATCCGGTCTTCTGCTTATTCTTCCATCCCATCGAAAATCTGTTTCACTGACAAAAGAAATGGATGATGTTACCATTTCTAGCCACCACCCCACCTCTAAGGAACTGACAACTCACATGTGATGTCAGTACCTCTAACTTCTGGCCTACACAGTAGGAAAAAAACCAAAACAACAACAATATAGGAGCAGACAAAGAGAACCTGTTGGCTGGATGAGGGTTAGGAAAATGAAGGTGGAGAACCAAAGGCCCACTAGGGGGCACTGCAGCTTCTGCCACTGATGGAGAACATCTCCCTTCAATCTTCCCTGGTTCTGTCAAGCTGAGCCTTCACTGCCACCCCACTCCTCCCTACCTGTTCCCATTCCTCCATTACTTTGGGTTCACACACCAGCTCTTTCCCCTTTGCCTATTAACTGCAGTCCCCTTCCTTTCTCTCCAGTTATCTTTTTTTTTTCTTTTTCTCTTCTTGCCAATATCACACCCCTGCCTCCTTCCCACCCCTATCCCCATGCCAATATGAGGGCTTGAACTCACACTTTAAAAAAAAAAAATTACTCTTATTGTCAAGGTGATGTAGTGAGTACATTTCCTGTCAAACTTGTTACCCCCCAGGACCTCAAACTCTTGCTTGGCTTTTTTTTTTTTTTTCCCTCAAGGCTGGTGTTCTACCACTTTAGCCACACCTCTATGTCTAGCCTTTTGCTAGCTAATTGAAGAGTCACACAGACTTTTCTACCTAGACTGGCTTCGAACTGTGAGCTTTAGATCTCAGTCTCCAGAGTAGCAAGGATTACAGGTGTGAGCCACCAGCAGCTGGCTCTGCCTGGCTCTTCTTTCCCCTTGTACCACTCACTCCTCTTCAGTGATGCTTGCTTCTCTTCCTCCTTCCCCCATCCATGATAGTTCCTATTCCAGCTTTCACCCAGATGCCTCATGCAGACCTCCCATGCTAGTGTCTGTCTCTGCTTAGCTAATGTTCACTCTTCCATCTCCCCTCCACCCTTACTCTGAGATGGATATTGATTGGGGAGAGACATTAGGAGAGGAGAATGGTCTGCCCTTTGGGGGAGGAGGGTATACAGTAATCCAACAGGAAAAACAGGACACAGGCCCAGGGCAAGGAGGACTGCATTGGGGGCAATGGAGAAGATGGCTATGAGACCTTGTCTAATTTTTCTAGAGATAAACCTGGTAAGGATGGTCATATTTTGGGATCCAGAATGCTTTTTGAAAAGCAAGAATAATGAGCCAAAACCCCAACAAGATGACATTTAAAAGGAATAAATATAAAATTCTACATTTAGCTTAAAAAAAATCACTTATGTAAGCACAGCATGGAAGAGCTCTGTTGAGAAAGGAAAAAAAAAAAAAACTGCAGGATTTAGTTGGCCACAAGCTTTATGTAGCAACGTGATGCAACTTCCCAAAATGTTTATGCAATCATGGGCCTCTTAGTTAAAGCATCCTGAGAAGAAGCAAGAGATGGTGATCCCTCTTTTAAGCACAGATTGGGCCACAACTGGAAGATTTATCACATTCAAAGGAGCGTTTCAAGGGTCCTCCTCGGACATTCCGGCTTACAATTAGGCAAGTAAACAATTTGGAAGCCAGACAAAGGGAAGAATGATCAGGGGTGTTCTGTCTGAAGGAAAGACCTGAGGTAACGTAAAGTCTACTATTTCTACACAAAGGAGTGAGATCCTTATGAGGTGGTAAGAAGTCAGTCTTGGAAAGTGACCAAGGTAGATAGCAATTGTTTGGGAGTGCTCTGCGGGGAGCCTTATGTGGAGTGGGTAGTTGGAATACAGGATCCCCAAGGTTAGTTTTGAGGTTAAGTTTGTCCAAGGAGAGGAGGGTAAGTACAGCTTGGCAAATGGAGACCAGGTAAGGGAACCAGGTAAGAACAGGCATTCAGATGGGGGAATAGGCTAGACTACAGGAAGGTGGGAGCCCTTAGGGAGAAATGGGGGAAAGTGTGCTGGAATCTGGGCTGTGGGAGGAGCCGGAAGCCTGGGGCTAGGATCCACCTGACCTGTGTTCCCTTCCCCCAGGAATGACTTGCCAAGCTCGGAGCTCCTACCTGGTGGATGAGGTGCTGTGGGGCCACCGCTTCACATCAGTGCTAACCCTGGAAGATGGCTTCTATGAGGTGGACTATGCCAGCTTTCATGAGACCTTTGAAGTGCCCACACCCTCATGCAGTGCCCGGGAGCTGGCAGAGGCCGCAGCCCGTCTGGACGCCCATCTCTACTGGTCCATCCCCAGCAGGCTGGATGAGAAGGTGGAAGAGGAGGGGGCAGGGGAGGGTGCAGGTGGGGAAGCTGAGGCTGACAAGGAGCAGAATGGCTGCCTGCCACCCCCAGAGAGTGAGTCCAAGGTGTGACCAGCTTTGTCCAGACTCTTGTGGCAGACTGGGGGCAGATGCAGGTGTGTGGGCAGTTGGAGAGTGGACGTGGAAGAGGAGGAGTCAGGCAAGGGAATATGCTCCAGTGGGAGAGGCCCTTCGAACCTAAGCTCCAGTAGGGAAGGGAGGGGTCCTGATTGCAGGAGAATGGAGGGTGGGGATAGGTGAACTTACCAGTCTGTCTGACCTTCACACCTCTTAAGGGGTGAAAGGATCCACAGAAGGATGGATTTATGGGGCTAGGATGGAAAGGTGGGGCAGACAGACACAGTAGATCAACAGGTAAATGGACCAATGGGCAGTTTAGTAGGCTCAGTGCTGCCACTACCCCACCCATAGCACACTCTTGTGCTGATTCTAAACTGGCATCCAGCATCCTTTCCCCACAACCCCACAAACCAGGGTGCACGGCTTGGTGAACAGTGTGAGAGTCTGACTGCAGTCCCTGCCTACCTCCTCAGCTAGTCTCCCTGTGTGTGGCACACCTGCCTCACTGGACACAGTGACCCAAGCTGAAGCAGAGGGGAGAGCGCAGGTTCCGGGAAGGTGAAGAGTACAGACGAGGATGTGCTCCTCCCTCCTCCCTCCCACTAACAGCTCAGCAGGGGGATAAAGGGCACCCATGGCTATATTGTCCTCACTATGTGGGGAAATAGTGTGGGGACAGATGCCAGAGCTGGAACCCTGGGACAAGGCCTGGGAAGGAGACCCAGAGATGGCTGTTCTGTGACAGCAAAGAGAAAGAGAGGCTCATGGAGCAGAAGGCCAGGCAGGGGAGCGCTCTACAAAGTAAGTGCAGGGGAGTGGGGGTATAAAGGCTCCGAGAAAAGCAGAGTTTGTCCTTAGGGCACAGAGTTGGGACTAACAGAATCCTTATTTGGGTGCCTGGTACAGTTGACATTCAAAGACCAGGTTCCATCGCCGAAACACAGGCCACAAGGCAAGAACAGCATATGGCTGACAACAGGATACAGCTGGCACCATTCACACTCAGAACCCATGCAATCTGGGATGGGGATAAAGCAGGTAGCAGGATTGAATAAGGCAGAGAGAATGGTGAGAGACAGAAGTTGGAAAACATCAGAATCACCTGGAGGCTTGTTAACTAAAACCCAGAGAGCTGGGCCCCACTCCCAGGTTTCTGACTCAATAGGTCAGGGATACAAACCAAAACTTTGCACATCTAACAAGTTCCCAGGTCAGGCTGACACCTCTGGACTGGGCCCACACTCTGATGGGGTATAGAAACAGACATATTTGAAGAGAAGCTGGAGATCTTCAGAGAGCAGAAAGAAATGTGAAGGGTATGGGAAAGGAGACTTGAGTCTAGGCTGAAGAGTTTTAACTGAAGGTCGAGGAAAGTCAGCTGTCAGTGGAAACCAGCCAGTGACAAGCTGAGGTGGTGTGTAGGGAGATGAGTGGGCAAGCAAAGTTGAGATTGTTCGGTCTTTGGGGTGATTCCTGAGGAGCTAATGGGGAACTAGAGTGATAAGGACTTCAACAGCAAACGATCAGATCTCTTATAAGACATTAAGAGGCAGAACTCACTATAGGGAAGAGAATCCAAACCCCAAGGTGTCTCTACTGGGTCAAGGGCCCCAGGAGAAGCATTTGCTCACCACCCTCCCCTCCACTTTGTGCTGGGCTCATCCAAGACAGCCCAGGATGAGTCATAACCCTCACAGGTCCTGCCGCTAGCCAGCCTCCTAAAGCAACGTGTAGCCCAAGCAGGCATGCTTTCTGACAGGGCCAGCCATAGTGCCACTGGCCCAAGCAAAGACCCTGAGCCATAAATATACTAGCTCCTGCTCCTGAGTACAAGTTTGAGCCCCCTGGAGGTAGGCAGGCACCCAGTCTTCTCACACCCAGCTTACTGGGCCCCGTCTCTCCTGGAAGCAGGAAAAGTCATCATAGAGGGAGCATACCCTAGTTTGCATTTACTCGGAGAGGACCCAAGCCTCAGCCCCTTTCCTTCAGTCTAGAAATGATGTTTTGCCTGAGACACCAGGGCTTACCTGGGTCACCGTGAGTGGGGGATGAGGTCCCTGAACACTGGCATCAGGTGCTGGAGTGGAGCACAGGTGCTATCTGGGTTTAATTTAGAATACAGTCTGGACAGGAGGGACAGGCTGCTTGTGTCTACACTCCCATGCACACAGCACGGAACTCAGCGCAATGGAGCAGAGAAACTGAGGCTCGAAGAGGCCCCCTTGGAAGGCAGAGGTGCCACTACACCTGTCCTCACCCCGGTCATCACTCAGGGAGATCTGGGTTCTAGTGCAGTTCCTTCCTTGACTAATGAGCTGTGACTCAGCAAGCCACACCACTTCCCTGGGCCTCAGTTTCCTCATCTGTTAAAAAACAAAAGCAAAATGGCATTTGGCAACCGAGTAATGCTCAATTCAATAAATGTTCAATAACTGGATTACAGTAGACTGAATGGCTCTTAAAGGTGCAGATTAACTAATTGTAGGGTCACAGACTCCTCAGGCAAAAGGGTGCGGTTCGGCTGGGCGTGGGGCGACGGTGAGCAGGTGCAGCAGCTCTGCCTTCTCTCTGCCACCCAGATGGCTGTTTCAGGGCCCTTATTCCGCTGCTGTCAGCCAGAATAATTAAGGTCAGGAGGATAAAGGCTGAGGCCTCAGGGCCTAGTGGGAGGAGTCAGGTCCTCCCTGCCAAGAGAAGAGCAGACAGGTAGAGGCATGGCCCGGTTCAGGGGAACTGAGCAAGGGCACTGCCCTGGAAGGGGGAGGGGAGGAGGAGCCCAAGCTCAGCTGGGACTCACTCATCCTCCTACACGCCCCTCCCCAGACAGGAGCTACATTTGGAGGTGGCTCAGCACTGACAGTGCAGGCAGCAGATGGGACCCAGGAGTCCCCTCCTGGAGTGGGTGGCAAGGCCCACAGAGGCCAGATGGTATGTATAGTGGGAAGAGAGGCTTGTATTGTTCAGAAGAGGCTGTCAACCCCCCAAAACTCCCTGTCCCACCCCACCCCATCCCCCAGCCTTTTACAGCCTCCTGGCTGGGGAGACACAACCAGACCTGGATTTTAGAAAACCACTTTATTCACATTTTAGAAAAACTAGTTGGAGGACAAGGAATGGCCTTCCTGTAGGGAAGAGGGAGAGGCCAGAGGGAGAGCCTGGGGAGGGCAGACATCGGGGAATGGGGCCTTGTCTTCCTCTCTGGATGGGGACAGGACAAATAAATTAAAAGACAGTAGACGGAGGGAGAGAAGCTCGCTGGAAGACGGTCAACACCTGTGAGAAATGGAGAGCATGTGGAGCAGTGTAAGGAGAGAGCCAAGTGGGGCTCCCTCTGCCCTGACCCTGCCAGCAGGATGCTGCAGGACTGAGCGACCCAGCTCCTCCGCTCAGCACTGGGAAGCCCAAGGAAGACAAGGCGGAGGGCTCCCCGTTCCTCACCTGCGAAGGGCGGGATCACCGTTTCCGCAGCCTCTTCATGTAACAGCAGGTGATGGTGGCAAGGACGCTGGCGCCGGTGACCAGGGCCACCCCTGTGCCCACCAACAGGGGCACAAGGAGGGTGTCCAGAGCTGGGGGAGAGAGGAAGGCTGGCTCAGAGGGAGTGCCACCCTCTGCCACCTGCTGTCATACTCATCTCCAGGCCCTCCTCCACAGGCCGCCCTCCTTGCCCACCTCTGCCCTCTTATAACACTCGGACCAGCAAGTACCACAAAGCCACGCACACTGTGGGGCTCTTCGTGTGAAGAGAGAGAGAGGGGGTGGCAGCAGAGGTTGGAAAGGGGAGAACAAGGCAGGGAGCAGCAGGAGGTGGAGGGCGCATAGTCACTTACCATGCGTGTAGGGGTAGACTGTGACGGGCCCTGAGCGGGCACTGCCGGCCTGGTACCAGCTGTAGTCGGCATGCTGCACCCAGGCGCTGGGGGCGCAGTGGTACACACCTTCATCCTCAGGTCCCAAGCTGTGCAGGCGCAGCCGATGGCTTCTGGGCCCTACCAGTTCCACACTGACAGGGCCTCCTCCAGGCCGGTCCCCCAGCTCTGCCACACCATCCTGGCCTACTCCACCCACCAGCTGGGCTGGGGCAGAGCTCAGGTGCCCCTCCTCCAGTCGTTCTACCCACCAGCTGGCAGCCAACCGCAGCCCTGGGGGGCCGCCCCGCACAGAGATGTTACACAACAGGGAGGCAGTCTCCCCCCGGTACACTGTGCCCCCTGCCAGCCATGCCACAGCCTCCAGCACCACACCTGAAGAGCAAGGACACAGAGATAAAAGATGAAGGGTCAGGAATCAGGGAGCCAGGAGAAGAGCTTTACCAGCCCTGAGCCCTGGTCAAGGCCCCGAGCCCCCTTACCTTCCTCCCGCACATGCACAGGGAGAGGCCGGGAGCGGGCACTGGCTGCTTCACGAAGCCGGGTCCCAGATCCTCGAACATAGGCTTTGGCCAGGCAGCGGTAGGTGCCCGCATCGCCAGGCCTGGCAGCCTCCAGCCGGAGCCGGTAGGTTCTGGATGCCACCTTCTCCATGGCAATGTGACGGCCCTCATAGCCAGGGCCCAGGCTGCCCACACCCTCTGTGTCCAGCTGGGCTACCAGGCGGCCAGGCCCAGGCGCCCCGGCGGGCGCCATCTCCCAGCCCACAGAGTAAGCAGCATGATGGCCTGCTGGGGGCAGCGCCCCTGACACATTGCACAACAGTTCCAAAGGCTCCCCCGGGCCGATCCGACGTTCGCCAGGCCCCACTGTCACCGCCAGCTGGCTGGCTGAAACACGGGAGGGGGAGAGGAGTCACTGGAGGAGGGGCACAGAGGTGTCTTGATTCCCCCCACTTGCAACGCCTTCCTTGACAGCAGCCATCTCCTGTCTTCTCCTCACTAGGTATGGAGAAGACACCCAGAGGCCCAAATCTCACCTTTTAGCCTTAGCTTTACCCCCCCCCCCACCCCACCACCCACTCCCCACTCAGTTTCTGAGCAGAGAACACCAGTCACGGGTAGAGAGGGAAGAATACCAACAGAGCTGCTCAGATCTATGGAAATGAATTCCCAGGAGTGCCCATGGAGCTAGCCCCTCCCACAGAGGGCCGCATGGCACTCACACAGCGTCTGCACATCCACGTGAGCCAGGACAGCCCTCTTCTCTGCAATCTGTGCCCAGCTGCCATCAGGATCCTGAATCCACTCAGCCGCCGTGCAGTGGTAGGTGCCCGCATCCCCAGACTGGGCGCCCCCCACCACCATGCGATAGCGATCAGTTCCTTCCTTGCCCAGCCGCAGCTCTCCGGCAGCTAGCCGCTCCGCATAGGGAGCGCCAGCCTCCACGGCCAAGTCAGACCGCAGCCCCACCACTTCCTGCAGAGTTGCTCGCCCCACTGGGGTCTCAGGCACGGCTCTCCCAAAAGACACCGCCAGGTGGGTGTGCTCCTGTGTGCTGGTCTGCGCCAGGCAGCCCAGGGCCAGCTCCTGCCCCTCGTGGACTGTCAGGCGTGGGGGTGACGTTGCAGCCTGGCGGCCTCGGGGTCCCGGAGGAGCAGCAGACACCTGCAGCATATCTGGAAGAACTGGAGAGAACAGGTGGGGTGAGGGAGGGCTGGGAGTGGATGGTCTTTTGTGACTTTTTCCTGTGTACCATCTACTTCCCTAAATAGACCGCGAGCTTCTAGAGGGCACAGATTGCGTGTGGTATTATTTCTTCTGCAACTCAGGGGTGCCAAGCACAGTGCTGGGCACACAAGGTGCTCAGTGAGCACTTGTTGAATTCCACAGAACCAGCCCTTTGCCTCTTGCTCTCATGTCTGAGACAGCCCTGTTAGAACTATACTCCCTTCCTTCTGGAAAGACCAAGAATGTGAGAATGTCACACGTCTACCTTGTACCCTAATTCCCTCCAGATCTTACACCCTCCACTCCATCCATCAGGATTCCTGTCCTGTCTGGGAATGGAGAGGGTACTGGGCAGCTGAGCACCCTTTCCATTCTCCCAGGAGAGATCCTGACACAAGAAGAGCAATGGACAGCACCAAGGATCTGGGTTTGATCCCACGCCAGGCACTACTTGCCAGGTGAAGGAAGCAACACCTTGGGCTTCGAGTTCCTCAGCAGGAAAATCTGAAGGACAGATACATAAGTAGCCCACCCACCCCCAAAAGAAACCCTCCCCCCCCCATACTGACTTTCTGCCCTGAGGGTGTGCGTGGCCCCACCCCTGTCCAGGGCCCAGTACCTCTCAGTTCCACTTTGCCACTGTAGCTCCCAAAGTAGCGGGTATCCGTGGAGGGGGTATAACACTCGTAAATGCCGGCATCATGGACTTGCAGGCGATTAATCTTGAGGACAGCAGCATCACCCCGCAGACGCTGCACCTGCACTTCACCAGCGGCCACTCGGGGCCCAAAGACAGCATAGGAGAACTGGGAATCCCTAGTACTGATGATGCCAAGAGCAGCTTCGGGCGCCTCCGGCCTGTACAAGAACCACTCAAAGTCTTGCTGGGCAGGGCCCTCATAGCCACTCACATTGCAGGAGATGGTGACGGCTGTGCCAGCCACACGGTACAGTGGCCCCTTGGGGACCGACACCTCCCGGGCACAGCAACTGACTCCTGCAGGGAAAGACACAGAGTTCAAGGTGTCTTGCCACTAAACCCATGTTCAATACCACCAGACCATTCTTGACTATAGCCTTTGAGAAGAAGGGAAACCCTGAAGAGATTGGGCCCTGGTCTGAGAATATAGGAAGGATGCTGGGACCTAGGGCCCCTGGGTATCCAGGAGATAGCAGAGGCCCAGGTATGCCTCAGAACCTAGCACTTTTGTGAAAAATAAAAAGGACATCCTGATTCCACCCGGATTCCAGCTACATCTTCCCCTTCCCCATTTCCCCCTCCAAGACTGTCATCCTTTCACTGGGGCTTAGTCCTCAGGAGTCTCCTGCGCTAAGGGATTCTCAGACCACCTTTGCAGGAGGGGAGTGGCCAGTGTTACTCAGCGTGGCTCACTGGCCCAGCTGTGTCACCTGGGCTAGACAATGGAGCCAGCGGCCCGCTCTGGACAGGGCGCCAGCACAGTCCATGCTCCCCAGACAATGCCCTCCCCGCTCCAGCTGTGCCATGAGCTCACTGCTTCGCCCACCCCACAGGGATGCATGGGCAGCTGGGGCTTCTGGGAGCAAGAACCAGGCTCTGCCCTGGCCTGGGGTTAGACGATCACACACACACACCCCACACACATCCCTCCCCAGGGCCTGCCAGCCTTGTGGTTAGCCCAGCTGATGGACACCCCCTCAACAAAAGCCATTATTTGCATAAGGTTCCTGCTCTACAGAGAGGCAATAAGCCTCCAGCTGGCCCTTCCAGTGGCTTTCATTTTCACCCCCACTGGAGCAAAGGCCCCAGCCCATTGCTCTGTAGGCTTGGGAGGGCTCAGCTTCTTCCTCCTCTCCATCCTGCTATAGCTACCACTAGATTAGATCACAGAACCCCAGAATATAAAGAAGGCTGGGTCCGCCCTTTTCCCCATCTGACATCAGAAGTCTGATGTTTTGGCCAAAATCTGGTTGTCCCCGAGGCTCCACATACACCCCACTGGAGCACAACATCAAGGAGGGAATCTCATTGAGAGGTCTGAGGTGCTGACCTCACGGGAACTGTCCATAGGTTTCATAACCCCTGTCTTCCCCTCCCCTAGTCACGGGAAGAACTCATGGTCCTATGGCCAGCGCATAGTCTGGGAGTCCGGATGTTTCTGGCCTCACCCCTACCTCCAGCACTTTAGCCTGGGACTAGTACTTTGGGCTCCCAAGCCTCAGTTTCAACACTGGAGAAGAGAACTTGCAGCTGTGTGTGAGTCAGTGTGTGATTCAAGGCCTGGGCTCCAGGCACGTTTCATAATCAAGGTGATAGCCAAACTGACACCTTCCCTCTGCCTTGGGGCAGCCTCTGCTCGGAAGGCTCCCTCCCACCTTCCTGGCTCCACAATTGCTGATGCTTGGAGATCCCCATGGGAAAGTCGTCCCACAGCCCTAGGAAATAAGCTACCACACAGCTCTCTAGCCAAGAGGAATGCTTTGCTGTCAGATCTGGGTTCAAATCCTAGCTCCAACACTCACTAGACTACTCTCTTGAGCAGATGACTTCATTTTCCTCATCCCTGAAACGAATATCAAGCGCTCTAGGCCTTGCTCAGATCCCAGCAGGCTCCTCTTCTAGCCCTGTGCACCACCCACCCTTCCCTACCTCCTCTTAAGCTTCTCTCTGCGCCATGATGCCCAATGGGGAAAAAAACAGCACACACTAGGCAACCAGGCCCCACAGCTCCTTCCTATAGCACATCCCTCTGCCTATAGCCCAGGGCTCCAGAGATAGCTCTTGTCCTAGTCCCGGAGGGGTTTGGGGACCTGCAGCGGGAAGATTCTGCTTGGCATTGGAGCTCTGGTCTACAGAGGAGGCAGCTGGGGCACCCTGAGCCTCTGCCTTGACTATGGCAGTTCTGGCTTCTCCACTGTCCCTCAGTCTCCTCCTCAAGCTGAAATCTTAGGTTAAGGGTTTCAATCTCCTGACAACTGTCCTACATGGAACATTTCCAGGCCGCCAACAATTCCACGGAGGCACCACCCCCGTGCCTCCGTGCAAGGCGGTCCTGAGCACTCGGCCACCGAGAGCCTCCTTCCCCAAGAGGGACGCGGGGTGCTTCCTGATCCCGGGCTCTGGCTGCATGGAGCCCGGGTTCCTCTGGGGCAGACTGAGGCTAGCGGGGTGTGACAAGCAGACAAGTGCCCTCTGGGAGAGGGGAAAGGAGGCAAAAAGAGACGGGCCCAGGGTGGAGTTGGGGCTGAGGGAATCTTCGACGTGTGGGGAACAATTAGGGGAGACTTACTTCAAAGGCTGTGGGCAGAACCAGCCCCTGGGCCTCGGGCCAACTGTGGGGCAATTATGAAGCCCGACGGGCAGGCACTGCCCACGCAGGGCAGGCACCCAAGGCCCGGCCTGGAGCTGAGTGTGGGGCCGAAGCAGAGATCTCGTAGCATTTGGGCGCAGGGACCCCGGGACCAGGGTATGGCGTCTGAGAAGAGTGCCACAGGTCTGGCAGCGCGCGGGGCAGCACCGGGTCCTCCTTGTGCCACCACTGCGCGCACTCAGGGGCGAGCCCTCCCCCCACGCTCCCCAAGCCTGGCTCACGGGGGACCGCAAGAGGAAGTGAGGCGCCGAGGCCGGGGGGAGGCTGGAGACACACCTGACTGGGGAGTGAGGGGAGGCCGAGGAGCCCCACGATGATGGGAGGGCGGGCTGGCTGCGCGCCCGGTGGCAGGCACCTGCCCGGCGGGGCCGGGCCGGGGCCGGGCGGGGACTCGGCTTACCCAGCATGAGCAGCAGCAGCGGCAGCGACGGCAGCGGCGCGGGGCCGAGGGCGCCCATCCTACGCAGCCGGCTCTGGGGCGGCTCCGGGGGCGGCGCGGGCTCTGGGGGTCCGTGGGCGCAGGGGGCGCATGCCCGGGTGGGGGGCAGGAAGCGGAGCGGCGAGGCGTGGACGCGCGGAGCACCGGCGAGCGGGAGCCGCCAGCTCCCCTCCCTCCTTCCCTCTCTTCCTCCGCCCTCCCTCCCGCCGCTTTTCCTCCCGCCCTCCGCAGTTCTGGAGACCATTCCCGCCGCGCCCCGGTCCCCGGCCCCGCCCACAGCCCGGCCGGGTTCCGCGGCCCCGCTAGGCTCCAGCCCTGGCCCCGCCCCGGGCTCGGCCGGCCACGCCCCGGGCTCGGCCGGCCCCCGGCCCCCGCCCTGGCCAGCCGCGACCTGGCTGAGGCTCAGCCCCCAGGCCCCGGCGGGCCGGCGGACTGCACCTGGCCTCCTGAGGGCACTCTGCTCCACGCCTGCAGGCCTTACCCCCGGAGGCAGGTGCCAAGCCGCAGGCCCTAGTCAACTGGCTGTCGCCACGTATTCACAATCCAAATCTTTGCACCCACAACTCCGGCCTCAAACCTTGTTGACTTGGAGAGGGGAGCGGGCGGGACCCAGTGACTCCTGGACTTGAAGGGTTTGCGCCAAAGGCTCCTTCTAGCCCCCCTTAAAGGTCACTAGAGACCTTGCTTGCTTTACTCCCACGGGGCAAAACCAAAGGCCAATTGGGTTGGGAGGGAGAACAAGTCCAGGAGTTATTTCCTGGCTGGGTGATTCTGATCCATTTGCTCAATTTCCTTCGAATTCAATGCATTTCTTACCCAATCTACTCCACCAATGGAACTGTGAGATCCTTGATATTTACTCATAGTGTTACCGTGCTAATTGAGGAAATGTGGTAATATGTTTAGCACAGCTTAAGTCACATTAAATGGGAGATGGGATTGCATGGTTTTTGAAGTACTATGCAGTGTTTTCTAAGTTTTCATTTAGACCCGAGATGTAGGCAGAGTATTGTGTCTAGTCTGAAGAAATAGCCACAGCTTTCTGTTGGGAAGGGTGGGGTTTGGCCTGGCCATGGGAGAATTGAAAAGGCAACCTTCCTAGGAACTCTGTCTTTCTCAGTACTATAAAGCAGGTGAAGAGTGGGGAGGGGTTGGAAAGGTAAGGCCAGAATGAGGTGAGGGATAGCCAGGCCTGCAAAGCCCAGACTATCCAGATGGCTGTCATTGGGAGGTGACCCTGGAGATCATCTAGCATCCTTCACCTCTGTCTTCCCTACCTGCCTTGCTCTTCCTCCTCTGCCTCCCTCCCCACTTCCTACCCTCCACCTCCTCTTTTACAAAGAAGGAAAATGAGGCCAAGAGAAGAGAAGTGGTTCAGGCCAGATCAGACTTGCTTCGACTTCCTGTTGTCAGAGGAATTACCACTGAAAGCCACATTCAACCACCACAGAGAAACATGGGGAAGAATGTTTGGGAACTGAGAGGAAGTCAGAAGTCCAGGCCTGGCCTCCAAGAACTGTACAAAGAACAGGGCAGTGGGGCGCCAGCAGCCTCCCACCCTGACATATCGCAACCTGTTTTCTTCCCACCCATTTCTGTATTAGACGTGGAGAGGCACCTTTTTTTTTTCCTGCCATGGGATATTTGGATATTTATAAAAATCATTTACCGGTCATACAAAATTATTAGTACAGGCAGATGGGCCACTGGCAGTCAAAAAAAAACAAACAAGAGGCTTGCATGTGACTCTGTCCATTCACAAGCCTTGTATGGCCCTCAGGACAGATGTTCACCACGCCTGCATCAGCTACAGGCCCTAAGGGATGTGAAATCGAAGTCACAGGGGAGATGTTTGGGAGAAAAGCATTCTCCTTTTCCTTGGAGTTGAGTGGAGTGAACACCGGCTTGATGCCTGAGGCCTGAGAGATATTCACAGTCGTCATCATCGTCACAGATGCCATTTATAGGATGCTTACACAGTGAGGCCCTTTTGGATGTTACAGTCTATTTTACAGGATGATGTCATTTAACAGAAGAGAAACATGAGGTTCCGAAGGGTTAAATATCTTCCCTCAGGTCACACAACTTTTAAGTGGCCAAGGCATAACTTCAGTCCAGAATTTTCTGTGCCCAAATCTTCCTACACACTACTGTCGCGCCTCCCAAGCCTCTCCACCCTGTAAACTCATTCACGCAATGCATACTGATGAGGCTAGGCCTGGTAGGGTAGACAAGGCCAGCAGGCTCTGCTTCCCTCAGGCTGTAGTCATTGTGTTCAGGAAGACAGATGGTAACTAAGTAATTCTCAGCCCTCAGTATGAGCACTATGAGAGACCCTACCTTACTCTATGGCTTGGATTGAGAATGAGCAGATGGTAGGGAGGGTTTGAGGACTAGGCTGGTGTCTCCAAAGGGGTTGAGATCTTAGAAAAATGGGATTTCTTTAACAAGCCCCTCCCCAAAGTGAATTCCTAAAATGGCCAGCAGAGGGCACTCAGAGTACAGAACTGACTCACCCCACAGCTGCTTATGTAATTAGGAGAACTGGGGGAGGAGGTAGGAGGATTGGGTCACACACAGACACATGTGCCCAGCAGAATGGAGAGAGGCAGTACGGGAAAGACACCCTCACACCCAATCCTCACACACTTGCTACAGAGAAGGACTGGATCCATCATGAAGCCTGGAGGAGATGCCAGTACCCACTTACCACACCCACAAGAAAATAGCTCCCCTAGCCCCTAGGCTGGTCCCTTGGGAAAGCGTGAGCAGTGAAAGGAGAAAGGGAGGAGCCTCTCCATGAGCCTCAAGGTCACCTTGGGATGAGGAGGCCAAGGCCTGGGATTGTGGGAAGACACTGGGTCCTGTCACCATCACTGGCTTCCCACCCACCCTCTGTGGACTACCAGGTGTGGGCCTGCATCAGACACCAGACTTGTTCCACATGCTTATTTAATCCATTTCGCCTCCAGATGACATAAGTACAAGCACCTAGGTGGCCCTGAGGTGTTATGAGTATCATTAAAAATAATTAAGACCTACGCTCTGCCCTACAGCAGTTTATAATCTGGCTGAGGAGTGACACACTTCAGTCTCAACTAAAGAAATGTGGCTTTCAGAGAAGAGCACAAAGGCAGGACCCATTTAACTCGTCACACCTGGGTGAAGAATATGATCTTATTTATCTTCTGTATCCCTCTCAGAAAAGGGAGGCAGGAGAAGCAAAGGAACTTGTCCGGGATAATGGATTACTGTCCAGATTTTAATTTGAACCTAGGGTTGTCTAACCCCTGTCCCCTTTGTTTTGTCTTTTTGTGCCCATGCTGGGGCTTGAACAAGGCCTTGCACTCCTTTTATTTTGCTTAAGGCTAATAATGCTCTACTACTTGAGCCACTCTTCCTCTGGGTTTTTAGTGATTAATTGAAGATAAATAAGAGTCTCAGATTTCAGCCTCCTGAGAATCTAGGATGGTTTCTTACAGGCAAAAACACAGAGCTATAGACACAGATCTAACTATGGAGACAAAGTGGCAAACACCGCAGCCACTATGACGCATGGAGATGATGCAAGCACGCATGCAGCACTCAGCACTTTCCCTTAAATGAGCACAGACCCCTCCCCACCCCACCCCCACCTCCCACCCACCGCCACCCCCGCCACCCCCACCCCGGTTCCCGGAGAGTAAAGACTCACACATAAGAATGGTCTGGCCTTGTATATATTTATTTATAAAGCCCCTACCCACTGATGCCTTCCAAAAGAAAGAGTTCTCACTGCTGAGAACCAGAGAGAGCCAGAGAGAGAGAGAGCTAAACTCTTCCTTCACCTAGACACCAAACTAAAACCAGAGCAAAGACAAACCACAGACATCAGGAACACCCAGACAACGCACAGAACCACAAAGCTGTCTCTCCACCCGGCCCTCCCCAAACCACATCCCACCTTCTCCCCCTCCCTCCCTCCCTGGGCAAGGCATTTGTTTGTATCCTCATGGTGGGCTCTGTGTGGTGTGTGTGTGTGTGTGTGTGTGTGTGTGTGTGTGTGTGTGTGTGTGTGTGTGTTCCCTGAGGTGGCCCTTGCGGAGCCCATACTCCTGCCCCTGTCTCTAGCCCTATGCTAAGGGGTGGCACAGCTGTTCAGTAATAGAGGAACCATAGTACCACTGGGCCTTGGCACCACCTGACCCTGACCCCTGAAGAGGCCCTGCCACTTGTGTACCCACACAATTAATGCCAACTGCCACCCACTGTTGGAATGCCACACAAGGATGCCTCTGAGCGGGAGTCCTCTGGGGCTCCCTCCTCTAACAAGTCTATTCCCTAGTCCTCATGGGGTGGGCACTGTGCCTACCCTCCAAGCCCCAGCCAGCTGAGGCCGTGGCAAAGGGCTGAGGTAACCCCACTGGGTGGTATGGCTTCTCCCCCTCACTCCTGGCAGCCCTGAGGGGCAGGTGGGCAAAGGTGGTCGCTGGGAGCAGTTTGAGTCCCATGGGCTGAGGGTTGTAGCTGAGCCTCAGGGCGTAAGAGATGGTTAGCACCAGCTGGCTCCCTCTGAGTTAACAGGTTGAACAAGAGGTGAATTTGGACAACAGGTCATTCACAGGTTTGTGTGCCCCAGCTGTGAGGGAGGTGAGATTGCTTTGCGCTGAGCACTGTGCACACAACACGTTCACTCCATCAGTCTTACCACCATCCCAGGGGCCAGAACCTCTGCCCATCTCCAGCGGCATGTTCACTCTACTCAGCCTCGCCCCCATCCCGGGGCTAGAACCTGTGCCCATCTCCAACAAAGATGGGGAAACAGAGGCACAGAGACATTAGGTAAGTTACCCAATGCCACCAAGCTAACAGATAGTAGTAACTGTAACCTCTCTGTACATCAGTTTTATAATAAAAATTAAAAAAAAAGATAGTAGTGCCCAAACTTACATCGTCTGAATATTCTTTCTGTATACCCCCTTTCTGATGTTTATGCAACATTCTGATGGTGCCTTTCCTCACTCATGTAGCTCTAGTTTCTCTCTTTCCCCACTAATGTAGCTCTAGTTTCTACCACATAGTGAGTGTTCAGGAATTGAAAAAGCCAGGTGTGGTGACTCTCACCTGTAATCCTGGCTACTCTGGAACCTGAAAACGTAAGACCTTGGTTCAAAGCCAGCCTAGGCAAACAAATCCAAGAGACTCTTATCTCCAATCAACTAGCAAAATGTCAGAAGTGGATCTATGGCTCCAATAACAGAGCTCCAGCCATGAGTGGAAAAAGCCAATCAAGAGCACGAAGCCCGGAGCTTGAGTTCCAGTACTGCCACAATCAGTCAATCAGCCAACCAACCAGTCAAGTGTGTTGAATGAATAAATCAGAGGCCCGGAACAAGAGGAAATAGTGAATTGTGTGTGTGGCGGTTTTGAAGGAGAGAGAGGGACCCTGGAGACTTGTGTACATACACTGAGCTTTCCACAGTGACAGTGTTGAACACTCCCTTGTGACTCTGGAATACCAGTCCCTTAAAGCTCTGTGTGGAGCAAGAGCAATGGCACTCAGCTTCACATAATTCTCTGAGGTAGTAGGGCTTCTCAGCTCTGCTGTCCACTCTGAGCAGAGGGCAGCAGGCATGAGGTGAGGGCTGGAACAGAGCCACTCCAGCCTTCTCAGCCAAGCTCAGCTCTTCCTGTGATTCCCCCCTCCCTGCTCCGGGCCTCCCAGGCTCCTCCCTGGCCTCCCCTCTTGCCAGTCCCAGCCTCCTCCACTTGTCCACCTGGGCTCCGCAGGAAGCCAGCGCCCCTCGGCTATTCCGGCTGAAGAGTGGACGTTTCTCTTTTTCTCTAGTCCAACTGAAACAAGGGTGGAATTTTTCCAAAGGCTCTCAATTAGGAAAGCAAAAGGGAAAACAAAGCCAGAAATAAAAACTGCAAAAACAAAGGAACAGATGGAACCGTGGAGGATGAATACACTGGTCATGGGAGTGAGTGTGAGAGAAGTCCGATGCTAGCATCACACATGCACACACACACACACACACACACACACACACACATGCACCACATGGTCACCACAGCCTGCCCTTGGCCCTTGGATGGCATTTGTCACTCTAGTGTAATTCCAGGGCTTGCTTCTATCTGCCTGCCCATCTTGGCTGTGAGCGTCTCAAGGCCACAGTCAGCTCTCTTTTGCTTTGCTGTGCTTTGCTTTCTGCTTCAAACGGTTGCTTGGCTGCTTGGCAAGGACTAGAAGCTCAATAGACATCTGCAGAGAGGCGGAGGGAGCGAGCGGCGCAGCGCGTGGGTGTCCTGAGAGGAGACCTCATCCCCTTCTCTCCTGTGGCCACACGCTCTCTCCCTCTCTCCATGGGCCACTCCCACCCATGGCTGAAAGTTTCTTCTGTTTCAGAATTCAACCCTTTCTACCCTTCAATAAACAACCTATGCTCCTTCCTGAGCCGCTTAGAAAGGGTCGAGCTCCGTTCTCTGGGGAGGGAAGGTGCTGGAAATCAGATCCAGCTGAAAAAGAAATTGCAGTTCAAAGGCCAGGAAGATCATGGGCAGAATATAATAGCAAGCATTCATTGAGCATTTTCATTCTCAGCACAACTCTCTGAGTTGGAGCTATTAAGAAAATTGAGGGCAAGGGCAGGTGGCTCATACCTATAATCATAGCAATTTGAAAGGCTGAGATCTGAAGATCAAGGTTCAAAGTCAGCCCATGCAGAAAAGCCCATGAAACTCTTATCTCCTGTTAACCACTGAAAAGTCAGAGGTCAGGTTTGTGGCTCATGAGATAGAATGCTAGCCTTGAACACACACACACAGTAAGAGATAGCAGCTGGTTCCTGAGTTCAAGCTCCATTACTGGCACAAAACAACACCAAACCCAGGAAATTGAGGTTCAGAGAAGCAAAAACCAAATTGTCCAATTCATGATCAATCTGTAATTTCTTCTTCAGGCATTCTAATTCTGTTCTTAGCCAGACTGAAGATGAGCTGAAGCTGTGTAGTTCCCATTATCCTGTAGTCAAGGAGCAGGTGTCTGGGGACTGACAAGGATGCGCATACAGTCCAACCAGCAGCTGGCTGGTGGGGTGGGGGAGGTGGCAGAAATCCCGTGAGCAGGACTGGTACTGTGAGGTAGGCACCAAAATGCCAAGCATTGCACAGAGAATCTCAGTCCCTAAACTAGACATTCCTGGGAGAATAGATGCAGATAGAATAAAGTTAAAAATGAAAGGATGAGGGGTCTGGGAACGTGGCTTAGTGGTAGAGGCTTGCCTAGCATGCATGAAACCCTGGGTTTGATTCCTCAGTACCACATAAACAGAAAAAGCCAGAAGCGGCGCTGTGGCTCAAGTGGTAGAATGCTAGCCTTGAGCAAAAAGACAGGGATAGTGTCCAGGGCCTGAGTTCAAGCCCCAGGACCGGCCAAAAAAAAAAGGGGGGGGGGATGAGGCCTGTTAGTTACCAACAAGAAATAAAGATTCTCTGTCAACGAAGTGAAAAAACAACAACTGAGGGGCTGGGCCAAACAGCAAAGTTTTGG
Organism: Perognathus longimembris pacificus; assembly: GCF_023159225.1. NCBI lineage: Eukaryota > Metazoa > Chordata > Mammalia > Rodentia > Heteromyidae > Perognathus > Perognathus longimembris. Next base: position 36,874,888 of record NC_063171.1, on the reverse strand, counting down.
ACAGAGCTAGATTTACCATCTGTGTAGTCTGGATCCCATTTCTGACTTTTTTTTTTTTCTAACCTTAGTTTCACTGTGTCAAAAATGAGAATTATTATAGTAATGATCTCATTGTTTTCTGAGAATTGTTCTGAAGATTAATTATGATCAAATAAGAGGCATATGGACAGAGGACAACCCATGGCCATTGGGAAAGAGCTTTCTAAGAGGGTCGGACCCATCCCCTAGCTCTTAGTCACCCACTGTCTCTTGTGTCTTTCCATTTCAACTCCAACTCCACCCCAACTCAGCGTCCTCACCGCACACTCCTCAGCTCCAAACAGTTTTATGTGCAAACCCAACCAGTTCTGGAACTGGATTTCTCAAAGCTCACTGCGGTCACTGCTGATTCAACAACAGACCAGCTGCCACTTTCCCTTGCCACTTAAAATCTAAAACTGTCAGGTGACTTGGTTTTGTTTTGTCTCCTTTCCCTCTCCATTTTTTGTTCCTCAGTCTCCAGGTCTCTTGATTTTGTCTCATTCTTCCATCCCTCTGGCTTCTCTAACTCTATCTTCTCAGAGTCGTCTTCTTTGCCCTAAGTATTGCTCGCAGGTCTACCTGGACCCTTTGTCCTCCAGATCCTCTACCTTGGCAATCTCCTCTGGTTCAGGAGTGTCTGCTACATAGGTCACTTCCGGCAGCCATGTGTCAAGCTCTGGTGCCCCTTCACCTGCAGCCCTGCCCATAACACGTAACATGTATTGTACCCCAAAACGAAGCTGTGGCTTCTCTCCTAATCTCCTTTCTTCCCCGCCTTATTTTGGTTAACTGTGCACCATCGCCCCCATTCCTGAGCCCTTTCTCCCATACCCCAGTGTTTAATCATTTAACCAAGTCCTGGACTCTCTACCAGTCACCTCCCCATCTCCTCGCTATCATCACCACTGTCCTGCTTCAAACCCTCGCCATGCACAGCCCCTACCTGCCTCCTCCTTCCAGCCCAGCACTCCCACCCATGTATACACACACACCCTGCAATCACATGAGCCTTGCTAGGGTGCAAATGGAAGACAATTACTCCTCTGCTCAAAAACTTTCAACGGATCCATATTGTTGATAGCAATTTTTCTCCAACTTGCTTGGTGGTAAAAATACAGACTCCCACTCTCCACCTCCACCCTCATGAATCAGAATCTCTAAGAGTGAGGCCTCCTGCTCTGTATTTCATGAGCATCCAGGTGGATTATCATCAGAGCTTTTTAGGAAACACTGGTATTTCAAATGACACTGATCCGGGCATTCAAGGCCCAACATCCACTTGCACTGTGTTCTCCGTGTTTCCCCTTTGTGCTGTAGGTGCTTAGCCCTCTGTGCCTGTTTTCATACTTCCCTGTCTCTGAGCTAGATCCTTTCTATCTCTCAAGGCCCAACTGTAACACAACTTCCTCCATGAAGGACTTCCAGATTCTTCTAGCTGAGAATCTTCCTCCTTCTTGGTATGCAACCAGCAGCTAGCAGTGCCTGGCTCACAAACGCTTGCTGTTGGCACTTTTCCCTCCTCCTTTATCTTCCGGTGCACCCCTCCCTGTCTCCATTGTAGCCAGAGCTTCTGGCAATGTGTTCCTGGAATCAAAGACCCAAAGTGACCCTTCTTCATACTCTGGAGGTTAACTGTACAGCCTCTGGAACCAAACTGACTGGTGTGAAACTCTGTTCCCCTACTTAGCTTGGCTCTGTGGGAACTGTGTGCTTTGTCTCCCAATCTGCAAAATAAGAGCTGTTATAAGGACTACATAAGTAGTGCATGCATACAGTCTTTGTTCATTCTAAAGGCTGGAAAATGCAATGTCAAGGTGCCAGTGGCCACCTCCTAGTTTGCACATGGTCATCTTCTTGCTGTATTATCACATGACAGAGAGCAGAAAGGAAGTAACTTCTCAAGTCTGTTCTTATAAGGACACTAATCTGCTGGGTGTGGTGGAACACATCTCTTACCTCAGCACTGGGGAGGCTGAGGCAGGGAGATTCAGTATTTGAGGCCAGATTGGGCTACATATGCAAGACGGCACACACACACACACACACACACACACACACACACACAATTTTAATATAAGGGCACTAATCTTATCATGTAGGCTCCACCCTCCTCACCTAGTTACCCCTTTAAAGGCCCCTACCTTCTAAAACTCTCACACTGGCTGGGGATATGGCCTAGTGGCAAGAGTGCTTGTCTCGTGTACATGAGGCCCTGGGTTCAATTCCCCAGCACCACATATACAGAAAACGACCAGAAGTGGCGCTGTGGCTCAAGTGGCAGAGTGCTAGCTTTGAGCAAAAAAGAAGCCAGGGACAGTGCTCAGGCCCTGAGTCCAAGGCCCAGGACCAGCCCCCAAAAAAAAAAAAAACTCTCACACTGGAAGTTCAAGTTTCAGTATGTACCTAGCAAGAGATTTGCTGGGCACTGTATCTCAGTGCCTCAACCCTGGCCTGTCCGTTGGACTATCTGGACAACCTTGAAAAATACTGAGGCTTAGACCATACCTCAGATTATTTAAAATATGATTCTGGAGGAGGCCCATGCAACTAGAGTGAGCACTCGACACGGTCCAACCCCTTCACTTAACTGTTCAGAGGTAAAGGACTTACTCAGATGCACACTGTAAGTCAATGGTAGAACACGTCCCTTACTGAAAGCCTGTCTTTCCTCCAAAGGGCAGGTGGGGGGGAAGTGATGCATGGAGATATAGAGTCCCCCAGATATAGAGATTGGGAAATTAAATGACACTGTGATTCTGAGCAAAAGGATTATGAGACTGGGTGGGCACAGGATATGGCATACAGTAAGTGCTCAACAAATGCTAGTTGAATGTCTAAATGATGCAAAGGTGACAGAAAGAGTGTGCTGTGGATTAAGCCATATTCCTCATGGGTGGTGTTGGCATCCAAACAGAAGCACAAGTAAAAAGATCCTGCACCTGAAGAGACACAGAGGCACAGAGAAGGCTGAGCTCCATGGAGTTCCCAGGAAAGCCCACTGTGTGGGAGGGACGCTATGGCTCTGAGCACTAGCTGTTTGCAGGCAGCCTGGCTTACTTGGGCATCAGGCAGACAAATGGTGGTGTGTCCTGGGCCAAGCAGAAGGGGCCTGGTAAGGGAAGAAGGAGGCAGGAAGGAGGAGGCTGGAGGCCAAGCCAGGCTGCCTCTTGATAGGGAGAACAGGGAGGTGGGGTGCTCTGGGCCAGTGGCTGGGTCAGATCTTTGGCCAAAGCAAACCTGCCTCAGGGGGCCTGGGGGCTGGTCCCTCCCTCTACACAGATGGAATCAAAGGCAAACAGGAACCCAGCAGGGCCCAGCTGTGACCCTTGCCCCCAAATTCAGTAAGACCTATTAACCCCATCCTCCCCATCGCCCCTGCCATGCTTTTCTCCATTCAAAGAATCTCTGGAAAATGTTCGACCTGGTTATCTGCCCCCTGAATACCAGTCAAAAGATGTCGGTCTCACCCTAGCCTGGCTCTTCCACTGAAGCATACCAGGACCCTGTCCCACTTCTCAAAAAGGTAGTCTCTGCAAACCCTGAGCTCTTCCTTATTTAATGCCTAGAGTTAAGGAGGACAGGCTCATACTGAACCAAGGGCTAAGCAAAGTAGGAGCAACTGCATCCATGCTAGTAGACAGGAGCCATCCCCATTTCCTTCTAAACCCAGGTCTCTAGACAGAGGCCTTCATACACGGAGGCCTGTATGTAACGTCTGCTTCTCCCCTGAGCTGAGCCATGAGCTGAGAAGGAAGAAGTACAGAATGACGAGCCACAGTGAAAAGAGACCTCAGAGGGTTTTCTAGTGTGGTTCTTTCTTGGTCATGAGGCTGACAAGGCCACCATAGAGCAACTTCTTATCCAAGGTCACTTACTTGTTCCTCTGAGACTGACCTCAGCTGACCTGACTTATAGGCAATGCCCCTTATACTAGACCACCGTGGGGAACTTCGGAGAGACAGGAAGTAGGCGCAGAACAGCCCCAGGCCTCAGTGCTCAGGAGAAGGGCCAACAGGTGAGTCCTTTCCTTTTGATCCCTCACACCTCCACCTGGATGTCTCTGTGCAGAATACAGCATGAAACTATCCAAATTAAGAGAGAAGGAAGGTGGGCCCAGAGAGGTGGGAGCACTGGGCCTGTGGCTCCATGGTGGAGCTCTTGTCTAGCATTCATGAGGCCCAGGGTTCTTCCTACAGCGCTGCGGAAAAATAAAGTAGAGGTGGACATGCAGCAGAGAAAAGCACTTTCAAGTGTTCCCTTCGCTGTTTTCTGAATTCTATATATTAAAAAACATTTTAAAGGTAAATAAAAATCATTCAGGGAAGAGGGCAAACATGACAAAAATTAAGGAAAAACAAAGGAAGAGAATTTTTAAATTCTTTTTTGTTGTTGTTTTGGTACTGAGGCTTGAATTCAGGGCCTGGGTGCTGTCACTTAGCTTTTTCACTCAACGCTGGTGTTCTACCACTTGAGCTACACCTTCACTTTTAGCTTTTTGGAGCTTAGTTGGAGGTAAGAGGCTCACAGACTTTTCAGCCTGGTCTGTCTTCAAATCTTGATCCTCAGATCTCAGCCTCCTCTATAGCTAAAACTAGAGACATGAGATATAGCTCCCCGCCCCCGCCACCAACTAGAATTTACTTTTGAATAGATTGAAAAGATCAGGAAGAAAACACAGGAGCAAATGTTAGGAAAGAGATGGAAAGAAAATTGACTCCACCTTTATAGTCCAATGGGGAAACTGAGGCAGCAACTGACCTTGGACAGCTACTCTGTGGCTCTGGGCCCAACCGACTCACCCCAAGGTCACCACAGTCTAAGAGACTGGCAGGAGAGAGGGCTGAGGACAAAGGGAAAAGTGAGAAGGTACCTTTTTGGGACACCAGTGAAAGCCACAAGAGTCCTGAGCTCCCACCTAATCTATCACCCTAAGATAGATCCCCTTAGAATAAAAAATTCTCACTCACCCCTAGAAAAGGCCCCAGAAGCCTGGCAGTAGTGACAAGATCACAGGCCCCAAAGAAGAAAGGAAAAGGGAGAGCTGGAGGGAATGGAAGAGGAGAGAGGCAGACCCTGCCCAGAGGGCTGGCAGTGCAGAAAGGAGGATGAGCAAGCAGGACAGGAGAACAGTTGGGACTGGGACAGAAAAGTGGGGTGAGGGGGCGGGAGGAGGGACTGTGGGGGTGATGTAGTCTCCCAGTTGCTCCCTCTCTCTGTCCCTCCCACTCTCTCTTTCATGATCTTGAAACAACCTTCAAGTCTGGGCTGAAGGCCCCAGGAGGCCAGTCACTTAGGAAACAAAACTGTTTCCTGGAGACCTCCGGAGCCCATCTGCAGCTGAGCACACCCACCCTCCTCCGTGCACACACTCATTCTCCCATGGACTCTCACGTACACCCACGGCCACGGCACTGCCTTCCGCGGCCCACACACAATGCACACGTGCACATGCACACGTGCTCGCCATGCAAACAAGCAATTTGTAATAGATTATCCACACACCCCAGTCAGTGCTTCCGAGCCGTCCTCTTTGGACACATTCCCACGGCCTCATGCCCATCTGCAGGATCCCACACACTCATGACCCCTCAGCCATGACTAGCACACACATACAGGCAAGTACACAGTCCTCTGTTTCTCTCTCTCTCTCTCTCTCTCTCTCTCTCACACACACACACACACACACACACACACTCCCACTTCCCAGGGCTTTCCATACCAATCAAACAGTTGGCTCAGAACCTCTCCATCCTGCCCCTGTGACCCCCCTTTCTGATCTGTGGCTTTCTCTCAAGCCCACTCAGGGCACAGTCATCCTGACCTTCCTACCTCCGGTTTGCAAGTCTTTCTGTCTTCTTGCTACAAGGCCTTGATCCAAATGGGCAGCATTGGCCGGGCTCACAGGAAGCAGTGGTCCAACCCAGGTACTCTAGATCAAAGGACCGGCCTGGTATTACACTTCTCCTGTCTGAGGTTCACCCTGAACAAGGAGGTATCACTTACTGGCAGGATTAGTAAGGCATGGTTAAAAAGCAGGCCTTGATTGCCCCATCCACCCTTCCCTTGGGCTCCCCAGGCATGTGAACAGCAGTGCCCTTGGGCAGTGCAGGGCATGGCAGGGAGCCCCAGCAGGCTAGATGGACAGAAAAAGAGCCCAATCCTTTCCGGTTTTGAGCCTGGTGACAGGGACCAGAGCCAGGGTGTGGGAAGGACTGGGCAGTATCAGGAGGTGCCAGAAGAGATGGGGCTTGGTGTGCAATGAAAAGGGTTAAACCCAGGGCCTGAAGTTGTGTATACTTTCACATCTGGAACTCCCAAGTTTCTCTTTCATGTAATTTGTATCCTGGAGACAGTTGTGCAGAAGATAACCCAGGAATAATTCTAAACCAGGATTCTAGGGTACAGGTGCCTTTTACACCCCCAAGTTTTCATCTTGTTCACCCTAGGCCTACAGCAAGTCTGTCCTGCATTGAATGGCCTACCAGCCTCTGGGCAACACTCTCCTGTTACCTCTTCCGCTAGGTTCCTCACTCTTGGCTCTACACTCTCCCGCTACACACTCAGCTCTACAGAGACTGCACGGAACCCCCATTGTTTCCCTACCTACTCTATTCCAGGCTCAAACCACCCAAGATCCAGAGGGGACCATGGGGAGACATGAGAAGGTGCATGTGTGCCCCCTCCTGCCTGGACTCAGGAGAAAAAAGGAGGGTGCACATGGTATGTGCCCTTCCAGATCCTGTAATGGAAAATCTCAGCTGCAGGCCCGGAGGGGGCCAGTTATTTCGGGAATTCAGATGTGAGTCCTGTGCCCCCGGAGTAGATGGACTGGAAGTGAGGTCCATAACCCTCTGCGGGGAGTTCCCTCTGGGACACCAAGGGACCCAGCCCAGCCAGCGGGTACCACAGGCCTCCAGCCAAAGCCCCATTTCCTCTCTCCTTTCCTCCTCCTTCCAGGCCTCTCAGATCTGCCCCTGCCCAGCTGGCTTCCCTTCTCTCCAGCTCTGAGCCCAGAGAAATGGGGACAGTCTGGGAGTGTCCTGTCCTCTGAGTGCTCCGAGCAGACAATGGGAGCAGGAGTTTTTCTTCTCTCCTCTCCTGCTTTCCTCTTCCTCTGTTTTCCCCACACTCGCATTCTGTCTATACCCCCCTGGCCAGCTAGCCCTGTCTGGGACATCTCTACTGTCCCTCTTCCTAGCTGGGATGGGGCTGAAGATGACCCTTCCAGCCCAAGGTGAGGTTCCCTCTCCTTTCCCTAGGCATAGCTTGCAGTTTCTCTCATACATTGCTGCAGAAGACTTCTCCATCGAGGCTCCAGACTGCACACAGCCTGCATATTGATGTCCAAGTACTTTTTTTTTTTTTTTGTCATGGGGCTTGAACTCAGGGCCTGGGCGCTGTTCCTGAGCTTTTCTGCTCAAGGCTAGTGCTTTGCCATTTTGGGCCACAGCGCCACTTTTGGTTTTCTGGTGGTTAATTGGAGGTAAAAGTTTCCTGGACTTTCCTGCTGGAGCTGGCTTCAAGCTGTGATCCTCAGATCTCAGCTTCCTAGGATTAAAGGCGCAAGCCACCCATACCTGGCTTTTTCTTCCTTTAACTAGGAAGTTGAGTGTAGATTCAGAAGACCTGCATTCTGGTTCTGTGTTTAGCTCAAATTGTTGAAATCCCTCTGAGCATCATTTTCCCACCTGGAAATATAAGAAGGATTAGAAGGGATGGCCTTTGGCATCCTGGGATCCTGAGCTGACTGCTCTCTAAGGGCCACATTCCCTGCCTCCCCCCACCACACACACAGCCCCTTCCCCTTGCCACCCCCAACTATTATTGCCAGAGGGGGGAGTGAGGTGGAGAGAAGATCTGTAGTGGGTGGGGGGGCAGCCAGAAGACAACACGGACCATCCACAGGCCAGTTGCTAAAGGGGCGGGAGGGGAGGAGTCCTGGGGATCCAGTTTCAACAAACTGTTTCTTTCCCCGAGGAGGGGAAGGCGGGGTAAGGGGGAAAGGGACCTATTTAAAGCTACCCTGTTGCTCCGGCTGTCTGTGTCTGTCTGCCAGGGTCTCCAGCTGCCCCAGTCAACCAGTGTGAGCTTGAGATCCTCCTGGTGACCTCTCCAGCCTAGGTCCCCTAGGCCAACTCTGCCCCAAGATGGGCCGAGGGGTGAGTATCCCCAGAAAGCAGGGGACACTTTGTGGAGGGAGGGAGAGGAATGGGCTGTGGAGGGAGGGGGAGAGAGAAACTGAATGGGACAGTTTGAACTTGGAGCTAACACTCTCCCATGTACAGATCCCATGGCGTTCGTGAGCCGCTGTGCTCTCCTCTTCCATACTTGCCCTTGCCCAATTCCTGTCCCTTCTAGCAACTAGCTCCGAAGCCTACCAGGCGCCCCTCCAGCCCTCTCCACCCCACCCAAGGCCATCCCTGCCCGCATCCCCACATCTCCATACATCTCTTTCCTGGGTTGTCCCTCCTCTCAACACATTTCCTGGCCTCTGGGATCCAGGGATGTTGGGCTTGTGAGTTCTCCCCATCTTTGCTGCCCCCCCTGAAAATCTCCATCCTTCTGAGAGTTGCAGCCTGAGAGAACGGGGTCTGTCTGAAGTAGAATAGGTGAAACAGAGCATCCTGTCCCAAAGTCACCAAGCAATTCCCAACACCAGTTCAGGCACCAAGTGTGTCCTGGACAGCTGGGAAGGGACGGAGATGGAGAGTGGTGTGCTCCTAGTCCCCCCCCCCCCCCATGTCCCCAGAAGCTCTGTTCTCGGCTCCAGGCCATGGGCTTAGAGGACTTTCCCTGAAGCTGGTGAGAGCTGCCCCCCACCCCAGCCTCCTCTGCCTGTGGCATTCTGCAGTGACAGCTTTGCCAAGGGGAAGATTAACAACCACACCAGGGCAGGCAGGGACAAGGCGTCCAGTTCTTGGAAATGAAATTCCCATATGGAGAAAAGTGACCCAATCTCTTCACATACTGTGCCTGGCTGCCTTCCTTTTGTGGAATGATGGTAAAAGAGGGCATGAAGGGAAAGGGCATAGGGAAGCCAGTTAGAGTACAAGAAAAACAGCCATCACGGGCCACAGCGAGCCAATTTCTGGACCCAGTAGGAGACAGGCAAGGACGTGTTGTTATTGCACTAAGTTGAGCAGCTGGGAAAACTCTGAGCCTGGACTCCAGGGTTCCTGAGCTAGGGTAGGAGCTAGAAATAGAATGTGTGTGTGTGTGTGTGTGTGTGTGTGTGTGTGTGTGTGTCCATGACCGTATGTTCCCTACACACTGGAAGTATTCGCGGATTCTCACCTGAATTGTATCTCGGCAGGTAAATTTGCAAATGTGCCAGCCTTGCAGCGTGCATGAGCCTAGATGTCATTGGGAAGAGGGAGACGATCTGCCTGCCTGCTCTTAGGATATGCCTATGGTGTGGGGGGGGGTTCACAGAGGAAGATGTCACCAAAGTGGGAAAATATGATGGCCTGGGACCTTCTGCCTCACCTTGACATCTCTTATTCCTCATGAAAAATAAGTGTAATTCATGTGCAAGGCCCCTGGGAGGCCAGGGCTGGCGAGTCAGACAAGCCTTCTAACCCCCACTCAAGTAGAAAAAAGAAGTACACACACACACACACACACACACACACACACACACGGGGGGGCGGGGGGAGAGAGACAGACAGACAGACAGACAGACAGAGAGCAAGGTGGACCAGCTTAGATAGGTAGTCCTGCCTGGAAAGTGATTTGACCTTGACTTCTCTTGAACCCCCGCAGCCCCTCAACTACAGTCGCTGCTGCGGGAGAGGTAATAGCAAGATAGAGAAGAGGCTGATCTGGTCTGTCTGGCAAAAGACTGAGCAATGTCTGGGGATTTGGGACCTGAGGCTCCGAATCCTGTCTACCAGAAAAGCCTCTGAAGAGAAAGTGCACCCACTGTCCACCCTCTGTCCCCCTGTTCCTTTTACCTCTCATCCCTTCTTCCCAGACTCTTCACTTCAGAGCAAGGCCCAACTCTCAGCCCTTCCCTGTGTGCCATGAAGGGCAGCGTGGGAGTTGGGGGAAGGGACATCTCTGGTGGGAGGAAGCCCAGCCTGCTCCAGAGGCAGAGGTGGGGGGGGGAGCATTGGCTGATGTCCAGCTGCCCCCACTCTGTCCCAGCCTCTGGCTTTCTCAGAAAGAACTCTCTGTTCTCCTTCAGCATTCAAGACCCAGAGAGAGGGACTTGTAGTGGGGGAGGGAGATGTAGAGTGAGGAGGGGGGGGGGGTCCTTGCTTCCTCTTTCTTTCTTGCCTGGGCAGCCACTGGCCTCAAATCTCTGCAGGATCCTGGCTGCAGAGCCTGAGATCTTTGCCAGGGCAGGAGGGGGAGGGACCATATACCCCAAGCCCTGGGCCTGCCGGAGAACGGGGTGGGAGGTAAGGGACAGAAGGCGCTGAACAGAGCTGCTTCAGCTCAGCCAGAATCCAATGTGTCCTTGTGCATGGACCAACTAGTTGAGTTTTCTTTTGGCTTTTTATTGTGTTTTTGATTTTACAAAAATACATTGTTGTTGTTGCTGGTTTGTTTGGGTCAGGGTCTTGCTATGCAGCCTGGGCTGGCCTAAACTCTAGATTCTCCTGTTTTAGCCTCCTGAGTGCTGGGATTACAGGTGCATGCAGCTACACCCAGGTCTAGAAGTATGCATTTGATTCTAATTCTTATGTACTTTTCTTCATGCCTAAATGTATAGAAATTCCTCTGGGCTCTATCTCTCTGCTCTCAGCCCCAGCCTTCCCTCAAGGTATGGACATTGGATGAGTGATAGTAATGTGTCCATGTGGGCTCATCAGCTATAACAATGTACTGTTCTGGACCTGGATGCTGATAGTGGAGAAGGTGGGGGGAGGGGATGGGGGGTGTCAGAGTATCTGAGAACTTTTTCTACTTTCCACTCAAAATTTGCACTGAACCAAAAACATTGCCTCTATGTATGAACAAACAAATAGCTCCCCATGCATAATCTTCGGGGTGGGGGGCGGGGGAAACACCACACACTTCACACTTCAGCTGCTAATCCTGCCATGTCTTCACTCTTCATGGAAAATAGACAATTACTGAAAGTCCACTCTGTAAGTTCAAACACAAGCCACCTTGGGCAGCTTTTGGATCCAGTGAAGGAGTCAAAGACACCAGCTAGAAACTGAGCAGCCTCTCTAAAATGAGCACCTTATATCTGAGACCATGATGGGGAGAAGATAGAGGATGGAAAAAGAAAGCATTAGTAGTGGAACCATGGTCCCCAGGCCTTCCCCAACCCCTACCCATTCTAAGATGGCCTCCTCTAGGATGAAGAAAGTTCCCACTCTTCTCCTGGAGCTTCCTTTGAGACCCTGGAGCCCCAGTGGCAGCCCTGAAATGAAGTAAAAATGGGGAACTTCATGAGGCTACAGTTGACATGTTGTCTGATCTCACTAGATAACCCAGGACTGGCTAGACCTAAGAATCTTAACTTTAGATTTACTCTTAGATATAATTTCTTTTATTTTTTGGACAAATTGAGCCCACTTTCCTTCTCACCCAATGAGGCTTTGGTATGTTAAGTCCCTCAAATTACCAGTTAGGGGTGAGTTCACCCAGCACATCCTAGATTCCCATTTCTTGGATCTTCCACTACTGACATTTTTCAGTCTGTCAGACTTACCCTTTCTATTTCCACTACTCCACCATCAAACCTTCTTTTCTTCCTGGATGCTCCAAGATTCTCACTCCTCTCACAGTCTTAGTCATAGCTATCCCTAAGCACAATAACTATGGCGCTGAGCGAAGACATTTCCACGGATATTTCTACTCTTTCACTCTCCTCCCCCACCTGTCCTGTCCACTTGCTTCCAGAATTCTAAATAGCATAGCATTGTATTTCACAAAATTTCTGTGTGTGTGTGTGTGAGTGTGTGTGTGTGTGTTGTTGTTTTTTTTTCAAATTTTTATTATCAAACTGATGTACAGAGAGGTTACAGTTTCATACGTTAGGCATTGGATACATTTCTTGTACTGTTTGTTACCTTGTCCAGCGTGTGTGTTGTTTTATATCTAGCAGAAATCCACACATCACATACTGAACAGCCAAAGTGCATTTCTCTCATCTTGAGTCCATTGGTTTTCCTTGAAGTTCACATATGGAGGTCATCTACATTTGAGGGCCTAGACCCCTTCTTTCTCTCTCTTCTCCCAGGACAGTTGAGTCCACAGCTCACTTTCCATACCTGGATGGATTATAAGAAGGGGGGAATCTAGCTTTCCCCTGATTCTGTGCTCTCTTGCTCCTGCAGGCTGGACGAGAGTACTCGCCTGCCGCCACCACTGCGGAGAATGGGGGTGGCAAAAAGAAACAAAAAGAGAAGGAGCTGGATGAGCTGAAGAAGGAGGTGGACATGGTGAGATCCATGGCTCCCTCACTAGGGCCTTGGAAGAGAGGTCTTGTGCCAGCAGCCCTGTGCACCCAGAGAACTTCTCCCTATCCCAACCCCCGCCATGTTTTGCCTCCGAGTGCACTCAGCCTCCTTCCCCAAAGTAATTCCACTTTCCTCCTTCAGGATGACCACAAGCTGTCCTTGGATGAGCTAGGACGCAAATACCAAGTGGATCTGTCCAAGGTAAGTGAACAGGCTTCTATAGAAGAGGCCCAAGAAGTGAGAGAACCACGTGCCATCAATTGGGAGAGCCTGGAAACTAGAGTGAAATGCTTACAGATGAGGGCTCCATCCCAGAGACAATGGTGTTGCCCCATCATGTGGCAAGAGGGTGGCAGACCTACAACTAAAATATGGACTCCCATTTCTTAGGATAGAGCACTTTCCTTTAATGCTCTGGAAGCCACGAGTCCTTTGAACTCAGTTCTTAGAGGACTCAGACAAGGGCTCTGCCCCCAACCCTGAGTAAACCAGTGATATGTGGGCTGACCCACAGAACCAAGCAAGGTAACCCATTCTGTTGTTATGGTAATCAAATGAGTCCCTGCTACATACATACATACATCTAGGCATCTATCCATGATAGATGCATTATATATGTTAACCTACAAGAAGCCCTGAGTCCAAACCCCAATACTGAAAAAAGAATTGATAACCCAAGCTGGGCATAGTGGCACATGCTTGTAGCTCCAGCTACTGAGGAGGCTGAGAGGAGGATTGTTAGTTTGATGTCAGACTAAGTGCCTTCTCAAAACAAAACATAAAAGAAGGCTGGGGATGAGGCTCAGTGATAGGGCCTTAATCTAGCTTGAGTGAGGTCCCTTATTGGTTCCATCCTCAACATGAAAATAAGTTTGTTAGTCTTCCCGGTGCAATAGCTGTACTATAGCTTTAGCAGTTTGAGAGGCTGACCCAGGAAGGTTGCTGAGCCTAAGAGTTCAAGACCAACTTAGGCAATATAGAAAGTACCCATCTGAAAACAAGCAAATAAAAACCTTGTTAATCTAAACTTTAGTGAGTGGATACCTCCTCCCATACTCCTTTCCTTTCATCTTTCCTGGAATTCTATGCTCCCTTTCTTTACTTTGCTCAACAACTGTCACTAATATTTATTTATTGTGCTTATGACTAATATAGGGCATGAGCTCCATGAAACCAGGGATTTTTCTTGTCCTCAGAACCCAAAGTGGTATAGTGAGTGTGGTTCTAGACACTAATGTTGTATGAGACACTATGGGGATCATGAAAAAGACCTCTGAGGGGCTGGGGATATGGCCTAGTGGTAGAGTGCTTGGCCTCACATACATGAAGCCCTGTGTACAATTCCTCAGCACCACTTATATACAAAAAGGCCAGAAGTGGCTCTGTGGCTCAAGTGGTAGAGTGCCAGCCTTGAGCAAAAAGAAGCCAGGGGGCTGGGGATATGGCCTAGTGGCAAGAGTGCTTGCCTCGAATACATGAGGCCTTGTGTTCAATTCCCCAGCACCACATATACAGAAAATGGCCAGAAGTGGTGCTGTGGCTCAAGTGGCAGAGTGCTAGCCTTGAGCAAAAAGAAGCCAGGGACAGTGCTCAGGCCCTGAGTCCAGGCCCCAGGACTGGCCAAAAAAAAAAAAAGAAGCCAGGTACAGTGCCCAGGCCCTGAGTTCAAGTCCCAGGACAAGAGAGAAAGAAAAGAAAGAAAGGAAGGAAGGAAGGAAGGAAGGAAGGAAGGAAGGAAGGAAGGAAGGAAGAAAGAAAGAAAGAAAGAAAGAAAGAAAGAAAGAAAGAAAGAAAGAAAGAAAGAAAGAAAGAAAGAAAGAGAAAGAAAAAAAGAAAGAGAAAGAAAAGGACCTCTGAGCCAGCTTGGGGCCAGGGAAACAGCACCTGGCCAGGCTTCCCTGTGCAAAGTGAGAGGTGGCTGCCATTGACCACCCTGCTGGTCAATGCTGTAGGCCTTTTCACAAAGCTCAGGTAAAAGAAGAGACCTAAGGAAAGAGAGACTGGAGGAAGCACCGAGAGGTTCCAGGATGCTTATCCAGGCTTCTTGCAGGGAGATGCTGTGTCTCTATCCCAAATACACATCTCAATATAAGAATAATCCGAGGTGGAGCCACAGTCAGAAGTGGCTCCGGAACTTCAGAATACTGGAGGCCTCTTCTGTCTCTACGGCCTCTGGGTCCCACCCTGCCAAGTCTTCTCTGGATCGTCATCATTCCTTGTCATGAAGCTGCCGGGGGTATGGTGGAGCCTAGGTTGGTTCCATGTGCATGTCTTCCATACTCTTCCTTGTTTCCCAGGGCCTCACCAACCAGCGGGCTCAGGACATTCTGGCTCGGGATGGGCCCAATGCCCTCACTCCACCTCCCACAACTCCGGAGTGGGTCAAGTTCTGTCGTCAGCTTTTTGGGGGCTTCTCCATCCTGCTGTGGATTGGGGCCATCCTCTGCTTTCTAGCCTATGGTATCCAGGCTGCCATGGAGGACGAACCATCCAATGACAATGTGAGCAGCACACCTGACCCTTTGGCCAGCCCATGGCTTTGTCTTCCAACTCTAAATCCCCCAGTGTAGTGGTGGGGAAGGTGCAAGGAACAAGATCTTTATGTCCCAGTATCTCAGCCAAAATGGGAGAGACCTCTGCACCTATCAACAAAGCACCTCCCAATACATACATGCTCAGTAATGAGTGACACAGCTCCTCCCTGTTCCTTCTCATTTAAGTGGGATGGTCTGAAATTCTGGGGCTTCACCTCTGGAGAAGTCCTGGGAGTTCTGGGAGTCTGGGAACTACTAAGATACTCTGTGCCCCCTTCATGCTAGGAAACTGAGGGTTGGAAGATCAAGGGAAATTAGAGAGGATGTCCTCTCCCACTCTTACTCCTAAGTACAGACGAAAGTCAAGGCTCTCCTTTAGTATGGCAATTGAGTGCTCATCATGAGTAGCACAGTCCCAGTGGGGTAGGGAATGCTAAGTCCCTCCAATTGTCTCTTCTTACCAGCTCTATCTGGGCGTGGTGCTTGCGGCCGTCGTTATCGTCACAGGCTGCTTCTCCTACTACCAGGAAGCCAAGAGCTCCAAGATCATGGATTCCTTCAAGAACATGGTGCCTCAGGTAGCTGGCAGGGCTGGGCTCCATACACGTATAATGGGATGGCCCAGCTCTTCTGCCCTCATCTCCTTGTGTGCTCGGAGATGGAAATGGACAGAAAAGAGCCCCCGGCTGTCCACGTGGAGACCTAGTTTTGTCATTAAGGGTGTGGAAGATTTCTCTTTCCCCTTCAGGTTGGAGAGGGGGGAAGGGATAGAGACAAGCATTTCATAAGCTGCCCATGGCCTATCCACAGCAAGCCCTGGTTGTCCGAGAGGGAGAGAAGATGCAGATCAATGCAGAGGAGGTGGTGGTGGGAGACCTGGTGGAGGTGAAGGGTGGAGACCGGGTCCCTGCTGATCTCCGGATTATCTCTTCTCATGGTTGCAAGGTGAGTGTGTGTGTGTGTGTGTGTGTGTGTGTGTGTGTGTGTGTCACAGCAGATCAAGTGGTAGTTGGGTCTAAGAAGCAGACTGTATAGAATGGAGAGGTGTCCACTTGAAGTTTATAAGTTAGGACACCCAGTTTCAAAATGTTAACCTCCCTTCATACCTCCCAGCTGAACCTTCTCTTAGCATATGGAAGGGTATTGCTGCCTTCATGTATCTGTGTATGAGGAATGTTCTATGTCCCGATAGTCCCCTTATAGTTAACGTTTACTGTGTATCAATTAGGTGTCAGATGCTTCCCATAGGCTTATCTGATTTTACTACAGAAGAATGGTGTAGTTGAGAGTGGGAACACATACCAATCTCAAGAGACAGAAGGATTGATTGATTGAGGTCGAGGCCAACCTGGGGTCACTAATGACATAATCATGTAGGGCTACTGCATGTGGCCACATGGGTTAGTGGTGCCTCTGGATTTGTGCAATGCAGTGATTTTGTTTACATTTCCCATTTTACCGATGAGCAAAGGGAGGCTCTGTGGTTACGCAAATAACCCAAAGTCACATACAATCAGTAAGATCCAGGATGCCAAAGCAGAACAGGGATAATAGCTGAGTAAGACCATAAATATGCGATGAGGGCAAGTATAATTTTGTCCATGTCAAGATCGAGGGTGATTTAAGCTGGCTCAGCTTAAGAGATAGCTGTGTGCGTGCGCATGCTTCTGCTAGAATGATGACTGCACACCCCTTCCCCTGCAGGTGGACAACTCTTCCTTAACAGGCGAGTCAGAGCCCCAGACTCGCTCCCCCGAGTTCACCCATGAGAACCCCCTGGAGACCCGCAATATCTGTTTCTTCTCTACTAACTGTGTGGAAGGTGAGAAGCTTGGTTGCTGCCCCAGCATGAGAGTGGGAAGTGTCCTAGTCCTGACGCATTTATCAGGATGGAGGGTTTGCCTGACCCAAGCCCTTCCATGAAGATGGACATTAAGAGATGGAGAGCTCTAAAGAGGCCCCACCGCAGAACACAGCATTGACCAGGGGCAAAAATAAAACCATGGAAAAGTCACCTCCCCACGAGAAGAACTCTGTTCTATCCATCTCCAGACTGAGTGCATTTCCAAGTCTTCAGATAGTGGGTTAGGACCTCCCCACATACTATGTAGACATACACATATGGACACAGATGTACACACACACACACACACACACACACACACACACACACACGCCACAGATCAAGCGTGATTCTTAGGAAGCTTGTAAATGCATCTGATGCCTTCTATGGCTTGCCATTTTGGACTAATGCTTCCTTCTCCACTTTCACCAAGGCCCCAAGCTGGGGAAGGGTCAGGAAATTGTCCAGGTAAACACGTGGGTCCTGCAGGCTTCGTCAGGTCTGTGCCAAAAGAAAATATCTATAATGGACAGGTGGCCTAGTTTATTCCATCTCTGTTCTGGGTCCTAGGGACAGAACATAATTGTCAATAAGAACTCCTGTGTTGCTGCTACCTAAGAGCAAGGGTCTAAATGCAACTGAAGCCTGTGCCTTCTGTGGCCAGGCCAAGGAGCTGAGTCAGGGATGACTCAGAGGAGGAGCAGAGGGCAGGGAGAGAGGGAGAAGGAAGCTCTGACCAGACTGCAGGCCTTTGAAAGAGGGCAAAGGAGGCCTTCTGCCCCAATTCCTCACCTTTCCCTTCCTATCACTCCTTTCTTCTCAGGATGTCATTTCTTTGGGGTTGTTTTCCTCCCTCCACTAGTTGGAATTACAATAAAAATCACCTCATATTAAATGTTCTAAATTTTTAATGTGCTGAGGTTCTGAAATTTACCCAACATTTCCCACAATTGGTTTGTTCAGAAATGCCCAGTAAGACACTCTGATTGCTTAATGTACAATTGGATTTGAAGAGCAGAGTGGAGAGGAAATGAATGTAACTAACATTTGTCAAATGTTTGTGGTGTGCCAGGTGCTAGTCTAGGTGAACTACATTATTACTTCATTTAATTATTAAAACAACCCCTGAGTAGGAACTCAAGCAGGTATTCAAACCCAGATTTGGCAGACTACCAGATCTTTCTGCTATATCACACTCCCTATACTGTCACACAAGAATTAACAATTGCCTAACTTCTTTACCCTCAAGCCCAACACTGAGAAAGAAAATCTTAAGACACCATAAAAAATCCACAAGTACTTTGTTTGTGTTAATATGCTTTTGGATATTATCAAATATAAGATTGATTTTGCTGTAATGCTATAGGCAATTTTTATTTCACTTATTGACTCTCCCCCATTTAAACTTTAGCATTACTTTGCAAGGCTTCTCCTCCAGCCCAAGAATAAGAGAGAATAGTATGCTGCTGTGTCGAGTGTGGAAGTGGTGATCTGTTAAGGCAGGGTGAGCCTGTGTCGGGTACAGCCTACTGAAAGTGAGCTCCAGGATCTGAGTCTTTGGCCTATTCTGCAATCGTTTCTTTGTTCACAGAGTACAAGGAGACTTCAGTCCTGACAACCTCAGGTCACCCATCCCTGTGTTCCTTCCTCTGTTTCAGGCACTGCCAGGGGCATTGTGATTGCCACCGGTGACCGGACAGTGATGGGCCGCATAGCCACCCTGGCTTCAGGCTTAGAGGTTGGACAGACACCCATAGCTATGGAGATTGAGCACTTCATCCAGCTGATCACAGGGGTAGCTGTGTTCTTGGGCGTCTCCTTCTTTGTGCTCTCTCTCATCCTGGGCTACAGTTGGTTGGAGGCTGTGATCTTCCTCATCGGCATCATCGTGGCCAATGTGCCTGAAGGGCTTCTTGCAACTGTCACTGTGAGTGCCACTCAGGCTGGAGTGGGGACAAGCTCACTTCCTTCTCAGAATGGGAGAGGTGCACTTGCTTAGCTTATTGCTTTTGAGCAACTCGCCCCCACTTCCCGGGAATTCCTGAAATCATGTGTTATGTGGACTCAGAGGTCACTTAATACATGGCCCAGAGTTTAAGCCTGAAAAAAGAAAAAAAAAACTTAGGTTGGGCTACATCTGCATCTGGACCCTCAAATTCTCTTCTGAGCTTGTCGTGGGCACCATCCGGGTGCTCATCTAACCCCTCCTCTCTGGATTCCCAGGCTTTTCTTGGCCAACTTGCTTATGAGGCTCTTTCAAAGGTCACCAATGACTAACTAGCAAATCCAGTGACATTTCTCAGGCCCCATCCTTCACACAGATGCTGAAATGGATCCTGTGGCCCACTCTCCTGGAGTTCCATCTTTCATGAACTACAGTGATGTATCACTATTCCAGTTCTCTTTCCCTCCATCCATATACTATGTCCTCCTTCTCCTGTCTCTGTTTCTCAGGTCCCTGCTCTCTGCTCCTCATTTTATAGTCCTGAAGCAAGTCCATTTCCTCCCAGTGTCCCTTATGGGTTTTAGTCAACTTCAAGCTGGACATTTACCGTAATATACACCTATGATCCTATTCAGCATGTCTAAAGTTGAACACATCATTATTTACTTCCTTGAGATTTTTGCAATAAGACTAAGGAAGAAGGAATGGTGCTATAGTCAAGGGGAAGGTCATGGATATCTGTGCTCTCTACTTGACCCTTTTTGGTTCTGTCTCTCTACCAGGTGTGCCTGACTCTGACAGCCAAGCGTATGGCACGGAAGAACTGCCTGGTGAAGAATCTGGAGGCTGTAGAGACCCTGGGCTCCACATCTACCATCTGCTCAGACAAGACAGGCACCCTCACCCAGAACCGCATGACAGTGGCCCACATGTGGTTTGACAACCAGATCCATGAGGCTGATACAACCGAAGACCAATCTGGTGATTGAGTGCTCTGGAGTGGGTGCAAGGGAACAGAGAGAGGGAAGGCCAGTAGCAAGGCATGGAGGGGGATGGAAGGGAGCTCAGCCTCTAAAAGGAAGCCGAGCTCCTGCTTGTTTCTCCCCTATTTTCTCTCAGGGGCCACTTTTGACAAACGATCCCCTACATGGACAGCCCTGTCTCGGATTGCTGGTCTCTGCAACCGTGCCGTGTTCAAGGCTGGGCAGGAGAATATCTCTGTGTCAAAGGTAGGAGTTCAGCCAGCACACACACACACACACACACACACGTGTTTGGATGATGTGGCCAACGTCACCTTACTGATGCCCATCTCTCCCTCTCACACCCTGTGGCCACCTTGGGAGCCTCAATATCCCTCTTGCCCGAGCCTCCACTCACTTCCCTCCCCCGCCATGACACTGAATTCTCTGTCTTCTGGCAGCGGGACACGGCTGGCGATGCCTCCGAGTCGGCTCTGCTCAAGTGCATTGAGCTGTCCTGTGGCTCGGTGAGGAAGATGAGGGACAGGAACCCCAAGGTGGCAGAGATTCCCTTCAACTCTACCAACAAGTACCAGGTCTGCTAGGCTGCTGGGACAGAGGAAGAAAAAGGGCAAACATTGGGGGAGGGGGAGGTGGGAAAAGTCCATAAAAGGACTGTCTGAGGCCATTTGCAGATGGCAGTCAACGTCTCACCCTTGCCTACCTCAGGACAGTTTGTCTGACTGCATGTCTGCTTGCAATTCTTACCTGACTCCTGAACCCTTAACTACAGTCTCTACTACACACAACCTGTCAGACTTCCACTCTTCTCTCCATAGCTCCCCAGCCATGCATGGTCCACGGTCCTTCAACTCTGCCATCACATTTAATTAAAGTCCACTTTCATAATTCCCTTAAGATAGCCCTGTCTAAAGACTGTGAAGTACCTATTAAGTGCCAAGAACAACCTTGGCTACACTCTATATGAGCAAGGGAAAGACTCCTGGGATGAAGTGGGGTGGGAAATGTTGATGAGAACCATTTATCCCTTAGAATATCCTGTCTTGACTGATCATAATAATGTCATATGGAAGTGACTGTCAGGTTGGAAGAGCTGAACAAACACCCCTCCACGCACAGCAAGTCTCCCCATGTTGGCCAGCTTTGATGCATCTGAGTTATTTTTTATTAAACATTTCCTTACAACAGCTGCTCTGTATCCAACCCATGCTGGGCACTGGAGCCACTGAGACAAATATCTGTAACTGCCTTTCCCCTTCCAGTTGTCTATCCATGAGCGTGAAGACAGCCCCCAGAGCCACGTGCTGGTGATGAAAGGGGCCCCAGAACGCATCCTGGACCGGTGCTCCACCATTCTGGTGCAGGGCAAGGAGATTCCTCTTGACAAGGAGATGCAAGATGCCTTTCAGAACGCCTACATGGAGCTGGGAGGACTAGGGGAGCGTGTTCTGGGTGAGAGCCAGAAACAGAGACTGGATGCGAGAGGGATCCTGGGGTGGCAGGCTACAGGGGCATTCACGCAGCCACTGTGCGGTCCTCACGCTTCCATTCTGCCCTGCCTCAGGGTTCTGTCAACTCAACCTGCCCTCTGGGAAGTTCCCCCGGGGCTTCAAGTTTGACACCGATGAGCTCAACTTTCCCACGGAGAAGCTGTGTTTTGTGGGGCTCATGTCGATGATCGACCCACCCCGCGCAGCGGTGCCAGATGCTGTAGGCAAGTGCCGGAGTGCAGGCATCAAGGTACTTGTTTCCCCTTCCTGCCCTCCATTTTTGCCATCCCCATGCCAAAGGTCAAGGGATGATAGCAGCTGCCACCCTGGGGAGACACTAGTTACCAGTGGCTTCTTTTCTTCTTCCTCAAAGGAGATGCTGTATATCTGCACAGAAAGACCACCCCAGTCTGACACTTTTACAACTCCCTTCTGCTCAGAGCAATCAGTTTCCTCTGCCCATCCTCTGTCTCTCTGGCATAGTTTATTGCCTAACCTATACGTGAACCTTTTCCTTCTAATTCCATGACAACACCTCTTCCCATTTTGGAGACCTAGTTATCTGAGCCTTCCCCCTGCTGCCCATTTTGTCCATTTGGAATGGACTTAACAAACTCTTGTCTGCTCCTGTTTGCCTCATCATCTCCTTCACTGCTACAATTCTCCTAGGCTTTCTCCAACCACAGTCACATTTCACTTTCCATTTTTCCCTCAGTGTTCTTTATTCAAGAAATATTGTTTACCAAATATGCATAAATATTGTTTACTGACTATGCATAAGACACTGTTAGGCGCTGGGTTTGACACACACATCTCCCTTCCATCTTGGAGCTCACTTTCCTGTTACCTGATCACCAGTTCTAAGGCCATCACTTGCTCTCCTGTCTTCAACATCTCACCAATTCCCAAATCCTGTTCTTCGAGAGCCAGATAGGCACTGGAGCTGCAAAGATGAACAAAACACAGGGCCTGGCCTCTGTATCTTATGGTTTCTGAGGCACAGATGACTTTACAGCCCGTGACAAAATAGTCAATGATAGAGTCATTGAGTATCTACTGTGGTCATTTTTGTTTAACTTTACATGAATTAGCCACTGTTCTAAGGCCTGTATGATATTTATAAGGCCTGTATACTAGGCCTGTATGATATTTAATCTTCACAACAGCTCTCTGAGTAAGCACTAGTATTTTCTCTATCTTTTTTTTTTTTGGCCAGTCCTGGGCCTTGGACTCAGGGCCTGAGCACTGTCCCTGGCTTCTTTTTGCTCAAGGCTAGCACTCTGCCACTTGAGCCACAGCGCCACTTCTGGCCGTTTTCTATATATATGGTGCTGGGGAATTGAACCCAGGGCTTCATGTATAAGAGGCGCATTTTCTCTATCTTATAGAGAGCGAAACTGAGGCAAACAGAGTAACATTCCCCAGGCCAGATATCTGGTAAGTTGCAGAAGCAGGGTTTGAAGCAAGCAGTCTATTTCTTCACCATCATCACATCAGAAGACTTGGTGCTATGTGTATGTGTTAATTCTGAACCCATAACCACTTAAACTGTAAGGCAGGCATCACTATCCTCATTTAAGGACAAAACAAATGGAAACTCAGAGTCAGTAAATAGCTTTCCCAAAATAGAACCACTGCTAAGAGGTGGATCAGGAATATGAAGCACAGTCAGCTGGAAGCCTGAGAGTCACTTGCCAGGTTAAGTGTGTCTCTTGCCATGATGGGGGTTACCACTGAGTCAAGGGCAAGGGATCTCAGGGAAGTCAGCATGGAGCAGTTAATTCTACCTCAGGGAACTGGACAGACAACATTTAACATAGAAGGATGATATCTGATCTGGACCTTGAAGGCTAAAGAGGATTCTGTAGGCAGAAAGGGAGGGGAAGGCTTGGTAACAGCAAAGAACACTGTGTACACTGTGTAGGGGTATGGGGGATGGAGTTGGTGGAGGAGATATGGCAGGAGATCACTGGGGATTGAGACTGGAACGTTGAGTCAAGACCAGTTGGAAGAACTTTGTTTAACTGCCAGACTCGGGGTTTATTTTGTGGCCCATACAAGGCTACAGATCTCACAGTTACTTAAAGGCTAAGGCTATCTGGATGCAAGGTGGATAAGATTTGGGGAACAGCTGGAAATCAAGGGACAGATTAAAAGGCTTCATGATAGTTAAGGCAAGGGATGATGATGACCTGAACTAGGACAGCAACAAAGGGATTGAGAGATGGTTGCTTATGAGGAATATTTTGAGAACTTGGTGATAGAAGTGGGTAGAGGGTTTTAGTAAAATATGAACGAGAAAGGGACAGAATTAATAAAGCAGAAAATATCTCGGGTAGAGAGAAGCAGGCTTGGGAAGGGATTGGGAATAGAGATAAGAGTTCAGTTTACGCCAGATGCTGGTGGCTAATGCCTGTGATTCTAGCTACTCCTCAGGAGGCTGAAATCTGAGGATTGCCTTTTGAAGCCGCCAAGGCAGGAAAGTCTGTGAGGCTCTTATCTCCAATTAACCACCAGAAAACCAAAAGTAGCACTGTAGCTCAAAGTAGTCGAGCACTAGCCTTGAGTCAAAAAGCCAAAGGACAGCACACCCAGGCCTTGAGTTCAAGAACTATGACCAACAACAAGTGAATGAGTTTAGTCTGGACAGTAAGTTTGAAGAACCTTCAAGAAACTCGAGAGATTCCAGGGTTGGAATATGTATAATAAATAATTTACACATTTATATATAAAATTTATATATAATAGATATAACTCAAGAAAGAGGATCAGGATTGGAAATTTGAATCTCATCAGTCCATAGTTGCAAATTAGTATACTTTATAATATTGATGTGGAAGTACCCGTAAGATGAGAGAGAGAATGAAACCCTGGGCTATACTACTATGTATGGGAAAGTGGACAGAGTACCTAATGAGGAGAGAAGATGGAAGGCCGCGGGTAACACTGGGCATCCACACAATGCCACGTGGTCTTCAAAGACAACCTGGAAAGGTGGAAATCATCTCCATTGTTACAAGACTCCACAAACTCATTTGTCTCTAGTCAGTGTCTAAGTTTAGGTCCCCAATCCAACTCCAAGGCAGTGCTTGCTCCATTCTACTAGGCTGCCTGCCACCCCGAGGATCAAGCAGCCCAGTGCATAGTGGGGGGAGCCAAGAATAAAGAAGATGTGGGAGCCAAGAGAGCATAGGGTTTCAAGAGGAATCCTCAACACTGTCAGTGCCTCACAAGGTCAAGGAAGGTGAGATTTGAAGATCTCACCTTTTTTTTTTTTTTGCTTTTCTTTTTTCTATTGAGTGGCCCATTTCGGGGGGGGAGGGGTTCAGGGGAGTGATACGGGGTGGGAGAGAAAGAGTGAAATCTGAAGCGAGTTACTTCTCAGGATCTGTGGGAGTTTCCCCACAAATCCATGCAGGCAGGTGCTACCCTCACCCAGATTTGAACACTTTATGCTAATAGCCTCCTACCTCACCCACTGACCACTCTTCTCAACCAACTCCATCCATTTTGTAGCAGCAGCAGCAATTATCCTGGCTAAGGTAGGAATCTTCTTCCAACACTGTATAGGGCTGTCTGAGGCAAAGGAACAAGATACCAGCCACAGGGCACTGTCTCCGTTCATCCCTACTTAGACTGCCACGGCACTCGCACGTGTTAGACACTCATTCATTTGTTTTGGGACCCAGAGCCAATTGCAGGTCCTCCATCACAAAGCCTTGGTTTTCTCATCCATGTTAAAGGAAGTGATCTTCCAGCTCTCATATCCATGAAATGACTGCCTCATATCCATGAAATCCAAGCTCCTAAAGACACTCCAAAGCAATCTTACCCAACCCAGGCTTCTCTGTCACTATCATGGATGCCTTCCTCTGTTTCAGCTCCTGAATACATGATGTCACTGTTTCTCCCCCTTAACCCAAACATTCACACACACACACACACACACACACACACACACACACACGAACTCACTTCCATTTATTTGAGTTGGGATTTACCAGCCTCAGACATCTCATGACCTAGATGCTTTACAGGCTTTGGGGAAAGGAATAAGAACAATCTCTTTTGTTTTGTTTTGTTTTTTGCCAGTCCTGGGGCTTGAACTCAGGGCCTGCCTAAGCACTGTCCCTGGCTTCTTTTTGCTCAAGGCTAGTGCTCTACCACTTGAGCCACAGGGCCATTTCCAGCTTTTTTCTATACATGTGGTACTGAGGAATCAAACCCAGGGCTTCATGTTTATGAGGCAAGCACTTTACCACTAGGCCATATCCCCACCCCCCAGATAATCTCTTAATATTGTGTTCCTTTTCTCCTTCCCACCAGGTGATCATGGTGACTGGGGATCACCCTATCACAGCCAAAGCCATTGCCAAAGGTGTGGGCATCATATCAGAGGGTAATGAGACGGTGGAGGACATTGCAGCCCGGCTCAACATTCCTGTGAGTCAAGTCAACCCCAGGTGAGGCCTTTTTAAAATCCTACCCCTGAGCCACAGGTCCTCTCCCACAATGAAGCCTTCGCTGTCGCCTAGGGGTATTCAAACAGCATCTCTGGGACCTTTAACTAAGGCCTTACCTATGAACCTATGTAATTACTTCCTCAGGCCTGAATTTCTGTCCAGACTCTACCACCCATGAGCTGTGTGACCCTGGTGGTAGTCACTTTGCCTTGCTGAACGTGTATTGCTCCACTACGAGATTAGGATGTGTCCATATGGTGGGGTTGCTGTGGGAGAGAGAGAGCCAGAAAGGAAGTAGCACGTGACTAGAAAAGTGTACCTACAGCCTAGGGTGATGTCACACGCTGAGGATACAGAGGGAAATGGAGGGAGAGGGATGTTAAAGCAACAAGGAGCCCTGCTTAGCATGTAGACTGAGGCAGGGCCAGAGATGGTGACAAGAGACCTGGACACAGATAATCAGCCATGGCTGACTCCTACCCTCCAGAGAAGCTAAGGCATGTGTGGTGCATGGCTCAGACCTGAAGGACATGACGTCTGAGCAGCTGGACGAGATCCTCAGGGACCACACGGAGATAGTGTTTGCCCGCACCTCTCCCCAGCAGAAGCTCATCATCGTGGAAGGGTGTCAGAGGCAGGTAAGCTATCAGTGAGGGGGGTGGGATGGGGGAAGGCCAGGGGCCACCTGGAGAGGGGCTTTATCCTCACAATGATATCCTCCCCTCAGGGAGCCATCGTGGCCGTGACAGGCGATGGGGTGAACGACTCCCCTGCCCTGAAGAAGGCTGACATTGGCATCGCCATGGGCATCTCTGGCTCTGATGTCTCTAAGCAGGCGGCTGACATGATCCTGCTGGATGACAACTTTGCCTCCATCGTCACAGGAGTGGAGGAGGGTAAGGAGGCGGCATGGGCTGGGGTGGAATCCAGGGTGGCTGAAGCCAGTCCCTCTGCCTCCTGTGTGTTTTGCCCCAATAGAAATGTCCACCCAGGAGTCCCAGGCACCCCAGCCTACTTGAGCATCTCTCAAGTATAATACCTCCCTCTTTCAGGAAAATGAGAGGGCCACTCTTCATGGACTCGGGGTGGGGACAGTCTCTCTGATTTCCCTGATGCTCTGAGAATCTCCCCCACAGGGCGCCTCATCTTTGACAACCTGAAGAAGTCCATCGCGTACACCCTAACCAGCAACATCCCTGAGATCACCCCCTTCCTGCTGTTCATCATCGCCAACATCCCCCTCCCTCTGGGCACTGTGACCATTCTCTGCATCGACCTGGGCACTGACATGGTGAGGCCAGGGGGTGAGGCAGGGAGCAGGCAAGGCAGCCATGGACCTTGGGGGATGGAGGCTAGATAGCATATGAAGGAATTGGACTGGGGCAGCCGATCAGGTCATGACTGTTCAGACACACCTGGGCCGGGAGGAGAATAGTAGCTTAATACACATGCATTGAATTGTGTTGGAGATTCTTCACCTGTACCCATGGTCTCCCACATCCTTTCCAACTTCCTCCCCTGCCCCCACATCCTATTCACACAGGTGCCTGCCATCTCCTTGGCCTACGAAGCAGCTGAGAGTGACATCATGAAGCGGCAGCCACGAAACTCCCAGACTGATAAGCTGGTGAATGAGAGACTTATCAGCATGGCTTATGGACAGATCGGTGCGCCAGGCCCAAGGGATTAGGAGGGGACCCCTCCCAAAGGCTTCTGTTAGTGCTTCCTTCCCTGACCCAAGTCATTTTCATTGTTCACCACTCACAGGGATGATCCAGGCACTGGGTGGCTTCTTCACCTACTTTGTGATTCTGGCAGAGAACGGCTTCCTGCCATCACGGCTTCTGGGAATCCGCCTGGACTGGGATGATCGGACCACGAATGACCTGGAGGACAGCTATGGACAGGAGTGGGTGCGTGGGACAGCAGAGCACAATGCACATACTTGAGGGGTGGGGCTGCATGCCTGGCAAGAGTGTCCAGGGGCCAAAGGTGGGGGCCCAGGATAGATTGGGTCCCAGGTTTACCTACTACCCTACCACCACACTCCACTCTAGTCCTACCTCTAGTCTTCCTCTAACTCTTGACCTCTCTCTGCCCACCCTCCTCAGACCTACGAGCAGCGGAAGGTGGTGGAGTTCACGTGCCACACGGCTTTCTTTGCCAGCATTGTGGTGGTGCAGTGGGCTGACCTCATCATCTGCAAGACTCGCCGCAACTCTGTCTTCCAGCAGGGCATGAAGTGAGGACCCTCCTGGCACCTATCCACCTGGGCAGCGTCTCTGGGGAAGGACCACCACCCCCCCCAGTCCAGTCCTGACAGCAGATCTCACTTTCCTGGGTCCCAGCCCACCAGGGGCATCTGGTTTTTATTACCCAGCTAGGTTTGAAATAGATAAAAGACAAGGAAGGAATAATAGAACCCTTTTTCCTGGTTCTAATTTTGTTCCTAAAATATACTTTGTTGTGGTCTCCTGCCCCCTTCCTTTTTATCTTTTCATCCCTCCTCCCTCCCTCCTTTCCCTTCTCCTTTTCATTCCCTATCTATTACTCCAAGGGCATCCACCCCCATTCTTTGCCCAACTCTATCTTCAGGGTCTTTTATGCTCCTCACTACCATTCAGCAGATAATCTAGAATACTGCACTCAACCAGTGGCACTGTGTCTGACTTGGGCAGACTTGGGGCTTCTTACAGCATGGTACCATGTACCAAGCACTGGGCCAAATCCCTCACAGATCCTTAAATCCTTACCGTTGCTGTAGAAAGTAAATATTAGTGTTCCAGTTACCAAAAGGCCCCCAGAAGGTTAATGCTGTGCCTAAGCTTGCCAGTTCATAAGGGTCCACCAGACCTGTCTCTACAGCCCAAGCTACTGACTCACACTCTGATCCTAGTAGCTCATCCATCTCAGAGTCTGGCAGAACTCAGTAATTTATGATTCTAATATGGATGGAAGTTGAGTGCTGAAGGTTCCAAGCTAATTCCCTTTCTTTTCTTCCACCTTAAACACTGGCCATTATTCCCCCAGGTAAGTTTTGTCCCAGAGAATCTAAGACATTGGGGACAGACCTAGGGCCTGGGACTTGTGTGACACAGAAACTAGGGTCACAGTCACACTGCTAAATCCAGCTCACCTACAGAAAAGAAAAATTGAGCAAAACCAAGAAGTGGCAGAGCTGGTAATAGACTCCTTATCTGACTCAAATCTTCAAACCTCTGTCTATGCCTCTTTTCAGTTCTGATATAGTGAACATATATTAACCATTTCCTGTACAGACTTCCCAGAGCTCCCTCAGCTTTCCAAACTTCTTCTTCATTCAACATCTTTGATGAACCACCACTAAAATCTGTAGGAGACACTGAGAATATTAGACACTCATGGGCTCTGCACTGAAAGAGTTTTCAAGGAATCTTTTTTGTTAGTTTGTAGCTTTTTTGTTGCTGTTTTTGTTTTTGAGATGGGCTTGATAGGTAGCTCAGGCTGGTCTTGATCCTCTTGTTTCAATGCTGTGAGTGCTGGGGTTACCCAGCTTTTCAAAGCCTCTCATTGGAACGAAGATCCTTTCCCAGATCATGTGCCTGAAGCAATAGCAAGATCGTAATTACCTGGGGGCAGGGCTCTGCTGACCACTGTATCTCCGCTCAGAGCACATCACCCAATATGTAAGAAACAGTGATGAACATATGTGCGATAGACAATTGGAACTCTCAGAAAGCAGAAAAAGGTTTCTATGGTTACATAAAGCATAAGAAGATGTTTGAAGAGGACATAGGAAGGTATCATTTATAACTCTCCCTTCATATTTTTTTTTCCTGTCTCCTTCCTCTCCACCCCCAAGAGAATCACTCCCTTCCCACACCATCTCAAACCTCTTGTTCTTTGCCTTTCCAGGAACAAGATCCTGATTTTTGGACTCCTGGAGGAGACAGCATTGGCTGCCTTTCTGTCTTACTGCCCGGGCATGGGAGTTGCCCTCCGCATGTACCCACTCAAGTGAGTGTCCCTTTGCACGGCTGAGTGCATGGTACAGAGGTGTCCCGGGCCCCCACCTCTAGGATTCAGGCTCTTATCCATTCCAATCCCAGTGTGTGTGCTGTGGTGCCAACCAATGAGGCTCCTGATCACCACCACCACCCTCCTTTGTTTTTAGGGTCACTTGGTGGTTCTGTGCCTTCCCCTACAGTCTCCTCATCTTCATCTATGATGAGGTCCGGAAGCTCATCCTGCGGCGATATCCTGGGGGTAAGCTCATCCGCCCAACCAGGTCCCCAGACAAGTTGAGCCCCATCCTGGATCCGCTGGGGCTCCACACCCAACACTTGATTTCTTCATTGCACCTTTGCTCCTGTTCCTCACAACCCTTAGGTCCCAACTCCCAGAAACCCTAACTCTGGAGTCTACCCTCTCTCTCTCCCTACTTCCTCTCAGATTCTAAGTCCCACTTAACTGACCACGGGGTCAGGTTGGGGGTATACCTTCTTCTCCTGACATCACAGAACATTCAAATTAGAAGAGACTCTTCAAATTCATCTAGTCACTTCACCTCCAGACTTTACAGAGAAAGAAAAGGCACTAGAGTGCATTTATTTATTCAGGGGAACAAGCAAGGAGTGGCAGAACTGACACTACAACCCTTGATCTCCTGGTTCTTTGGCATCCAACAAAAGCTTGTTTATTTTTTTTCTGACACACAAAAAAATTTAATCACTTACTATGTCAAAAAAATCAATGGCCTAGGGCTGGGGATATAGCCTAGTGGCAAGAGTGCCTGCCTCGGATACACGAGGCCCTAGGTTCGATTCCCCAGCACCACATATACAGAAAACGGCCAGAAGCGGCGCTGTGGCTCAAGTGGCAGAGTGCTAGCCTTGAGCGGGAAGAAGCCAGGGACAGTGCTCAGGCCCTGAGTCCAAGGCCCAGGACTGGCCAAAAAAAAAAAAAAAAAAAAAATCAATGGCCTAAAAAACAAATAGAAAGCTGAGCGCCATTGGCTCATGCCTGTAATCCTAGCTACTAAGGAGGCTGAGATCTGAGGATCTTGGTTGGAAGCCAGCTGGGGTAGAAAAGTCCCCGTGAGACTCTTATCTCCAATTAACCACTAAAAAGCTGGATGTGGGGCTGTGGCTCATGTGGTAGAGGGCTAGCCTTGAGCACAAAGAAGCTCAAGGACAGCCACCCAGGCCCTGAGTTCAAGCCCTACAGCCAACCAAAAAAAAGAGTCCACAGACCATGTTCAGTTTGATGTGATTAGTGATTAGTATTTGTGGTATGTGTGTGTGTGTGTGTGTGTGTGTGTGTGTGTGTGTGTGTGTGTGTCAGAGAGAGAGAGAGAGAGAGAGAGAGAGAGAGAGAGAGAGAGAGGGGCCATAGGGCTTGAACTCAGGGCCTGGGTGTTGTCCCTGAGCTTTTGTGCTCAAAGCTAGCTAGCAGTCTACCACGTGAGTCACAGTACCACTTTGGGGTTTCTGGTGGTTAATCAGAGATAAGAATCTCAGTCTTTCCTACCTGGGCTGGCTTTGAACTGCCATCCTCAGATCTCAGCCTCTAGAAATCTAGTATTACAGGCATGAGCCACCAGTAGCCGCCCAGCTACATATAGATGGGGCAGGGGGTCCACTATCCATAACTTAGGGGCTTTCATATTAAATCTGAGTTTCTAACTTCTGAAAGATCAGAAGAGCGGACAGTCCACTAGCCATATTTCATTGCTTCATTTCACCAGTGGACAGCTGCTTCTAGACACTGTTTTATCTGATGAGCCCTGTAGACATTTGCACTTCAGCCTCCCTGCACCAACACAGGTCTCCCCTGAAGGCAAGCTTGCCCTCTTCTTCCCTCGAACCCACATCCTTCCCAGAAGGCCCCTGGACTCTCTGCCACCTCCTCTCATCACCTGTAGCTGCTTCCCTCAAGCCCCTCTCCAGGTCTCCCCCTCCACTTGGCCCCAGTTACCAAAGCTCCCAAGAAATCCATCTTTTGCCTCCTCCTGAGCTCAGACTGTAACCTTTGCCCCAATCTCTCTAACAGGCTGGGTGGAAAAGGAGACATATTACTGAGTCCTCTGGAAGAAGAATCAAGATGAGATGCTCTGGAGATGTTGCAGGGATGGTGGTGGGGCAGGGGGAAAAAACTGGTATTATTAAAGGAGGGAGAGACAATGAAGCAACTCAGCAAGGTAACTTGGGGAGAATGGACAACACACACACACACACACACACACATACACACACACACACACACACACACACACACACACACACACACACCTTGGGAGTGA
Organism: Perognathus longimembris pacificus; assembly: GCF_023159225.1. Taxonomy (NCBI): domain Eukaryota; kingdom Metazoa; phylum Chordata; class Mammalia; order Rodentia; family Heteromyidae; genus Perognathus; species Perognathus longimembris. The sequence goes on along the minus strand of NC_063171.1, from coordinate 36,842,910 downwards.
CCCCTCCATAGACCTAATTGTGAACTCTCAGATTCGATAGCATGCTAGGGTCACCCTCCCAGGTCCTTCCTGTTGAGGAGCTGGGATTTATGCCAGCCCTCTCCATGCCCTAACCCTTTACGTCACCTCCTATAGATCAACTTCTGAAGGCAGGGATGTGCCTAATCTAGAAGAAGGAATCCTCTTAGATCACTGAGTGTCCCTTTATGTCTCCAGCCTCATTCCTTTTCCCGCTCTTGTCTCTCCTTAATTTTCTGCCCCTCTGCTTCCCCTCAAGCCTTGAAATTACAAAAGTTTCTCCCATTAGTACAAGAGCCTGAGACTAAGAAGAGAAGCTAGTTGGAGAAGCTGGGCCTATTCCCCCAGTTAGGGACTAAAGATCTGGGCAGGCAGGTGGGAGGTAGGAAAGAGGTGGCAAAGGAAGAAAGGTAGGAGAGCAATAGCAACATTGGGGCAATAGCAATACTGCTCCAATACTGGAACAATAGCACCTATTTTCAGATGTTCAACTTGTCTTGAGTGTCCAGGTAGGTGGTAAAGGTTTATTTAGTCTCTGCATCCTTCCCTTTTAGAATAGCCCACCACTAGACCAAATTCATATCTCATCAGAGTAGCAGCATACAGAGGCCAGAAGGCAAATTCAAGGAGCTCCACAGATGCTACACTGCATGCCACCTGGTGTCCCACTGGCCCTTGGCTGGCAGTCCTCTTGGTCCATGAGGCCCAGATGTCACAGAAGCTCCAGGAGTCTCAATCACAAGTGCTTGGTGTCATCCCACCCTTGAGAATACTAAGTCCTCGGACACTTGTCTCCCCACCCTCCACCTCAAGGAGGAACCTTGATCCCCAACCTCATGAATCTGTGTCACTCTTGCTACTGCCAAGCTGGCCCTGGAAAAGGAGTTCCTGGCCATTAGCTGGATTTGGAGTGGAATAGTTCCCAGAAGATTCCTAATTCCCAGGGACATGTAAAATCAGCTTAGGTCATGACATAATCAGATCCTTTGGACAATCAGAGGGACAGTGTGAAGAGACCTGCCTTTGATCTCTCACATGGTGGGGCCACTCCCACAGACAAGCATCCTTCCCAATAATGGCCACTGTACTCACTTTCCCTGAGAAGGGGAGGTGACGTTTGATTCCTGTGGTAGATACTTTTCTTAACTCCCTCCTCACCTAGTACATTTGTTCTGCAAGCAATTCCGCCTATTCCCTAAGTCTGGCTTCGAAGATATTGGGAAACCCTTACCCAGAAATCTAAATGATCCAAGCAAGTGTGAGAGACACCAAAGGAAAATGGAAGGCCGAGGTGGAAAAGAAGGACAAAACACAACCTTAGTCAGGCCTGTCAACAGCCTCCCAATGGCTTTCATTTCTCTGCACTAGAATTTTGCTTTATCAAAGGAACCTTGAAAGAAGTGAGTCATTGTTTTAGGATGGAAATCTAAATCAGACACCATTATTTATTTGAGCCCGATTAATTTGAGATTCTTGACTGTGGACAAAAGTTCACCTTTATACAATCAATTAAAATGGCATTTGCTTAGTAAATTAAGAGCATAAACAGTATTGGTAGAGGAGGCCTATTTAGTTTATCTAAAATTTTACTTTTCAGGCACTTTACAAATATGCATTTAGAAGTATAGCAAGTACATTGGCTAATTATCATCAATCCTGATGTATTTGTTAAAGAAGTATCTACAGGATCTTTATTGTGAACTGTAGAACATTAGTTTGAGGCACTATATATGTACTTGAAAATAATAAAGTTGCATTTCTTTATGTGGATAAAAACACCTCTTCTATCATTGATTTCTATACTTTATGTTTGCCACCCTCCCACATTTGGATATTGAAATGTGTGCTGCAGAAAGATTTTTTATAAAGAGAAGAATATAGAGAACAAAGATGTCAGGGATAGGAGTAAAATGATCTAGAAACAGTTGATGCTGGTAGGAAAGCTAGAGGAAAGAAGTTAGTTGCAAAATAACCTAGAAGGAAACAGAATAAGAGCTTCCTTCTTTGTGGTTAACTTCACCCCAAGAGTCACAAGGTCTTGTCCAGGACAGCAAAGGGATGTGAGATTATTAGGAACAAACCTCATAGCCACATCTGCTTCTTTCTGTTCCAGACAAAATTCAGGCCACTCTTAACCTGACAGGGTGGGGGAAGGAAATCTGAGCTGAAGGGTTGAACAGACAGCACTATTAACAGCCTGTACCATAAGCAGAGCTGCTCTGGTACACATCTTTAGGGTGTGAGGGTAATAGGGATTCAGCCTTGAAGTTCACCTGAGATGTTGGTAAAGGTCACAGGCAGGATGTGATGGGCAGTCAAGAGGAGAAGGGGGAGTTGGGGAGGATGGGCCATGTGCATTCCTCCAGGAGTTCCTAAGAATGGGAGGCCGGGGCAATCCCAGTTCTTACAACCTACACCAGGATTCTCAGAACAGCCAGTTCCTGCTGACCCTTTTATTACACTCAACAGTAATGGTGGTGATGCTTATTAGTGTAGTGATTATAGGAGCAATGGCTCCAGCTTACTCTGTGACATAAAGATAGCCGTGTGTGTGTGTGTGTTTATGTGTACCAATACTGGGGCTTGAACTCAGGACTTTATGTTCTCACTTATGGGACAAGACTGGTGCCTTAACACTTAAGCTACAGTTCCACTTAAAGCTTTTTAGTAGTCATTTGGAAATCAGAGTCTCATGAACTGTTTGCCTGAGCTGGGTTTGAACTCTGATTCTCAGATTTCAGCCTCCTGAATAACTAGGATAACAGGTGTGAGTCACTGGTGCCCAGCTCAAATTTTTATTTGTAAAAGTTGTATTCACATTTCTTTCATTTCATCTTTTATTCTTGATGGCCCTTATGCCAAGCATACTTTCCTTCATATGCCTCCCTCCTTCACTTCATTTCAAGTCACTCTTTAAATATCATCTCCTCAGAAGAGTCCTCTCAGCCCACTCCCAAATTCATAAAGAAACACTCTTGGCATCTCTTTGTTTTCTAACTTTCTTTCTAACCTTCAAAGTAAATACACAAGAAATAGATATAGTGTATAAAAAATATATACATGTAAGGGCTGGCCCGAGTGGCTCATACCTATAATCTCAGTTACTTAGGAGGCAGAAGATGGAGAAGATCTTGGTTTAAGACCAGCCTGCAAAAAAAGTTATCAAGACCCCATCTCAAGCAACAAGCTATGTGGGGACATATGCCTGTGATCCCAGCTATGAGGGATGAATAAGCAGAAGGATCATGCTTTCAGACTAATCCCAGACAAAGCATAAAAGCCAACCTGAAAAATAACTAAAGTAAGAAAGGGCTGGAAGCCAGGCGCTGATGGCTCACACCTATAATCCTAGCTACTCGGAGGCTGAAATCTGAGGATCTCAGTTCAAAGCCAAGTCAGGCAGGAAAGTCCAATAAACTACTCAGAAAAAGCTGGAAGTGGTGCTGTGGTTCAAGTGGTAGAGCAGTAGCTTTGAGCACCAAGAGGCTCAGAGACAGCACCCAGGCTCTAAATTCAAGCCCTAGGACCAGCCAAAAAAGGAGGGGTGGCTGAAAGTATGGGCTCAAGTAGTTGAGTATCTGCCTAGAAAGTAAAAGGCCCTGAACTCAAGCACTAGTACCAGCTAAAATTTAAAAAATATGTAAATGTAAACACATATGTCTAATGAGGCACACATTAGATTTGTTGGATGACTAAAAGAATCCTCAGAACAATCTGGAATTATAGAGACTATTACTACCTCCAACTAAAAAGTGAGAATATGGAGGGTCAGGAAGTTTAAATTGTGTGTCCAGAGTCTCTAAGGTAGTCAAAGCTAGGCCAGTGTAGCTCCAGGGCCAGCCCTTTGCACCATGGTAACCCACAGGTACAGAAACTGCAGGCTTCACACAACTCATGAGCCCATAGCTTAGCAAAATGTGGGGTCCATGCAAGGAGCCAGGAATTGTGGTCAGTGATCATTCAAGCAGTAGGGTCTGGGAAGACCCATAGAATCAGAACCAGAGAAATATGTCAGTTAAGGAAAAATACACAAAAAGACTCAACTCTTTGCTAGAGAGTCTTCATAAAGAGATGAGATGTGATTGATATTAGAAAGGCGGGCCACCTCTAACCCAAGAAGTGCTCTCCTTGACATTTCCCATGGTTTTATCTACAGAACAGGAAGTGTGATATCTCAGAGACAAACGATAAGCTAATTACTCCAAATGTTAAGAATGCAGTAAAAAATAGGAAGTCATTAGATCAATATCAGAGGAATTCATAACAAGTCTTTCAAAAACATTCTTGGCTCCATATAATTCAATGAGGATGTTTCCCAAATCCCTCAGACAATATAGCTGGGTGTGGTGGCTCATGCCTGTATTCCTGGCTACTTGGGAGGCAGAGATGGCAGCCGGGAGGTGTCATGGTCTGAACCCAGTCCAGGCACAAAAGAGGTTCAGAGACATGGGGAGACTTGCCTTGAGACTTCCTAGTTCCAGGAGAAGAAAAATAGCTAGGCACAGTGGTGCATGCCTGTCATCCCCAGTGACATGGAGGAGGATCTTAGGCTGTGCCAGCCAGGGGAATAAGGTGACCCTTTATCTTGAAAACAGCCAAGGTAACTAGAAAACTTGAGGGGTTGGGGAGGGTTGGGAGAGCTGAGTGTGGGGGCAGGGGAGGAAGAATGATGGATAGGATCAAGAGACATTGCGCTCATGAATTGACATGTGGAATCAAAACCCCTTTGTACAACTATTTAAAGATAATAAAATAAACTTAAAATAAAAATATATAAACATAAAAAGACAGGGAAAAAGGGAAGGAAGGAAGGAAGGAAGGAAGGAAGGAAGGAAGGAAGGAAGGAAGGAAGGAAGGAAGGGCAAAAAAAAAGGCCATAGTGTATATGATTCAAGTAGTGGAACAGCTACCTAGCTCAAGGCCTTGATTTCAATTTTCAATACTATCAAAAAAGAATATCCTTATATTATTTAGACCATACTAAAAATAGAAAATAAATTTTCATTGCCCAGTCTGTTTTATGAGACAGATATCATTTTGATAAAATTTTATAGTGCATATTTAACTTTGACTACTATCCCTGTGGAATCCAATTGTATCACTAGAAAGTGTTACTAATAACTTTTATCAACTAGACAAATGATAAAATAATCATTTCAAATGGTATCAAGAAAGTGATCAGTAATTCTGTATTCCCAATTCTGATATTGGAGGAAAGAATCTACTAGAACACAGACCTATATTTAGAGAAGAGAGAAAAGGATGAAGTTTAGAAAATAGTAGCAGTAATTACAACAGAAAGGATGGAACATGGATATTTATACCTGTACCCCAAACTCTCAGAAGCCTCAGACAGGATTACAAATTCCTCTCAAAAGGAAAAAGAAATTAGGGTAGCCTAACTGCTTGAAAGGTGAAGATCTTTTGATTAAAAAAAAATTGCACTCTGTCAAAATGGTATTCATCTCATAAAATAAATGGGCAAGGAAAACTTCTTTTCTATATTCTAGTATAATTTAAATATTAGAAGGATATGTTTTCTTGTGAGGGAAACTAAATGCTTGAAGTCAGGGTCTTGAGCTTGCTAAGCATCTATTTATCGTTTGAGGCCAGACCCAGCCACAGTATTTAGCAAGGCCTTATCTCAAAGAACACAGCAAATGTGGTGGGGCATGTTGAAATCCCAGTTTTACAGGAAGCATAGGCAAGAGATTGCAGATCTGAGGCCAATTCAGGAAAAACATGTAAGACTCTGTCTGAAAAGTAAGCAAAAAGTACTAGAGGTATGTCTCAAGTAGTAGAGTGCTTGAATTCAAATCATAGTACACCATTCTCTTCCCTCTAAAAAAATTATAATAATAATGAGGCAAAATAAAGAGACAAACAAGAGTAAATAAAAACATTTTTTGTTAGCCATATCTGTAATCCTAGCTACTCATATCTGGCTCATATCTGTAATCCTAGCTACTCAAGAGGCTGAGATCTGAGGATTGTGGTTCGAAGCCAGCTCAGGCAGGAAAGTCTTTGAGATTCTTATCTCCAATAAACTACCAAAAAAAAAAAAAATGAAGCCAGAAGTGGAGCTGTGGCTCAAGTGGAGGAGCATTAGCCATGAGCAAAAGGAAGTTCAAAGAGAGCACCCAGGTCATAAGTTCAAGTCTCAGAATCAGCAATAATAAGCAAATATTGGGTGGGATTTTTTTGTTTTCTTTTATAAGGAATGTAACTAAAAACAAAATCCAAAGGCGACAACCAAAACAAACAACAGTAACCATGACCAAAAAAGCCTAGAGGCAGTAAGTTACAAGTTACTGGGAACAAGTATACAGATATGAAATCATCAGAGGTTCCTCTTAAGAGTTGAAAAAGGGAAAAATGAGGCAGGAGGTAACAAGTTGAACAAGAAATGCCTTACATGTGAAACTGTAACCCCTCTATACTTCACTTTGACAATAAAGGGGTAAAAAAATAAAAATATAAAGAGTAGAAAAAGTAGAGCACTAAGCTTCTGTTTACATCCAAACCAAAACACAAGTCTACGGCCATACCACCCTGAACACGCCCGATCTCGTCCAAAACACAAGATCTAGCATAGGCAGCGACTATATTAAGAAAAAGTAAAAACGAGAATGAGACTAATACAGGCATGAGTGATTGGAGAGCTAAGCCCCACTGCTATCTGGGCAGACCAATCTGATAAAAAATAAAATAAAATAAAATATTACTATAAAAGTTAATCCATTATTAATCAAAATCTTCATCGAATTTTTATAAAACATATTGACCATTGGCCAACCCCCTGGCCAAGCTCACACCTGTAATTTTAGCTACACAAGCCAACCTGGAGAGGAAAGTCTAGGAAGACTCTTATCTCCAGTTAACCACCAAAAAGCCAGAAGTAGAGCTATGGCTCAAGTGATAACACACCAGCCTTGAGAGAGAGCTAAGGGACAATGCCCAGGCCCTGAGTACAAACCTTGGTATTGGGGGCTGGGAATATGGCCTAGTGGGAAAGTGCTCGCCTCGTATACATGAAGCCCTGGGTTCAATTCCTCAGCACCACATACACAGAAAAAGGCGAGAAGTGGCGCTGTGGCTCAAATGGTAGAGTGCTAGCCTTGAGCAAAAAGAAGCCAGGGACAGTGCTCAGGCCCTGAGTCTACTCCCCAGGACTGGCAACAAAAAGAAAACAAATTTTAAAAACCTTGGTATTGGCACTGTGTGTGTGTGTGTGTGTGTGTGTGTGTGTGTGTGTGTGTGTGGTATGTATTTATCACGAGTAATCAGGCAGAAATCTGTTTTTTATAGTAGTAATACTGAAGTAAATAACGGTAATACTAATTAATCTACTTACTCTCAACAGATTTTGAAATCCTATAGACCAAAGTGACTTTGTTATCAAAATCTTATAACATTAAGATGAAATCTAAAACTCATTCACTCAACATTGATTGAGAAGCTATTTGTGGAGCAGCTCTCTGCAGCAGGCACTGTTGCCAGGGCCAGGTCTCTTGCCATGAAGAAGTCAGGAGAGGTTGCGGAGCATGAGACAATCAGCAAGAACACAGACAAATCAGCAGGATCCATTCAGAGGGTTAAAAATGCCCTGAAGTGGGCTGGGGATATAGCCTAGTGGCAAGAGTGCCTGCCTCAAATACACGAGGCCCTAGGTTCGATTCCCCAGCACCACATATACAGAAAACAGCCAGAAGCGGCGCTGTGGCTCAGGTGGCAGAGTGCTAGCCTTGAGCGGGAAGAAGCCAGGGACAGTGCTCAGGCCCTGAGTCCAAGGCCCAGGACTGGTCCAAAAAAAAAAAAAAATGCCCCGAAGTGGTGCACATGGGAGTAGGCAGCTGGCCATACTTGGATTTGGGTATGGAGCAGGTGTTTCTGAGAAGATACACCTTTAAGCTAAGAATCAGAATAGGGCTTCCAAAAATAATTGCAATCGATTGTATCTCCACAAATTTGCTTCTGGGATCCCCCACGTCTCACACAGTGTCTAAGAGGTGATGCATAGATGAATTTAATCATTTTTGTTGTTGATGGTCCTAGGGTTGTTACTCAGGGCCTGGGTGTTGTCCCTGAGCTCCTTTGTTCAAGGCTAGCCCTCTATTACTTTGAGCCATAGCACTACTTCCAGTTTTCTAGTGGTTAATTGGACATAAGAATTGCATGGATTTTCCTGCCCAGGCTGGCTTCAAACTATGATCCTCAGATCTCAGCTTCCTGAGTAGCTAGGATTACACCACCAGCACCCAGCCAGTAATTTTGACTCTAACCTTCTCATTGCTCTTATGACTTTTCAGTGGACAAAGAGGAAAAGGTTGGTATAGGACACAGTGTTCCTACAAATCAATTAAAAAAGGAAATCAGTGGAAAATTGGGCAAAGGACAAGAATGACAACTCACAAAAAAAGGAAACAAATCTTGAAAGTCAATAAGTAGAAGAGAAAATGCTCACATAGACAATCAAAGAAATGCACACTAAAACTACAAAATACCAAACATTGCAGTTAGAAAGGTCATTCAGTGTAGAGAATGGATGTCCTTGCTTATTGTTGCTCAGACCTGGGCAGGTAAAACCCTTTTAGGCAGTAATTGGTAACATATTTTGAGCCTTTAAATGAGTATAACCCATGAGTCAGCAACCAAAATCAATGCTACAGAAATAGAAGCTAGAGCTACCTGTAACAAGGTTGTCACTGTGATGATGCTTGTTTTTCCTTTTTTTGTGCTGCTAGTAGGGTTTGAACTCAGGACCTGAATGCTGTCCCCAAGCTTTTTAGCTCAAGGGTACCACTTGAGCCACAGCTCTCTTTCTGGCATTTTTTTGCTGGCTAACTGGAGTTAAGAATCTCAAGGACTTTCCTGCCCAGGCTGTCTTCAAATCACAATCCTCAGTTCAGCCTCCTCAGTAGCTAGGATTACAGGCATGAGCCACCAGCAACTAACAGTAGTGGTGCTTTTTGTGGTTAAATTTAAAAAATGGAAAAATACTTTATAAATCCATCAATACTGCAAATGATAAACAAGTGCATGGTCAATATGGAATATGAAATAACTTGCAGCTGCTGAAAAGATAAGCTTTTATTTGCCTGACATGTTGATAAATTAAAGAATAATTGAACAGTTATGTAAAAATTAAAATGTATCACATTTTAGGTCTCTGTACAAGCATAGAGAGAAGACTGCAAGGACAGGTCAAGCATTAACAGCAGTCCCTTCAAAGTTAGAGTTGCTCTGAGGAGGGAGGGGAGTTTTCTTTGATCCCTTTCTTTTGGAGACAGTGTCTTGCCCTGTAGCCAAGGCTGATCCTCTTGCCTTGACCTCCCAAGAGCTGAGACTGCTTTATTTTACAAATTTTTTTTTTTTGGCCAGTCCTGGGGCTTGGACTCAGGGCCTGAGCACTGTCCCTGGCTTCTTCTTGCTCAAGGCTAGCACTCTGCCACTTGAGCCACAGCGCCACTTCTGGCCATTTTCTGTATATGTGGTGCTGGGGAATCGAACCCAAGGCCTCATGTATACGAGGCAAGCACTCTTGCCACTAGGCCATATCCCCAGCCCCTTTACAAATTTTTAATAAAGAAGACAAACTCCATCTAATAAAAAAAAACACAAATCGACTAACCTTTATGCCTGCCAGGAAAGGGCCATTTTCACTGGTAGGTTTGGAAGGAGGACTATATCAATACCAAGATGGATGTGTTTGGGATCTAGGTTGATGAAGCTTGGTGGTAAAGCATTTTCCCAGCAAGCACAACATTCTGGGTTTAATCCCCAGTACAAAGAAGGAGATGAGGAAGAGGAAGAAGAGGAGGAGGAGGAGGAGGAACAGGTGGTAGAGGAGGAGAATGTTTCCAGATATAGCTACATTTTTAAAAAGCATACCCAACCAAAATGCAATTAAGTAATTATCAAACAACAGAAAGGGGAAATCATGGGGCACCTATGGCTCAGGTCTGTAACCCTAGCTATACAGGAAGCTGAGACCTGGAGAATCTCCATTCAATGTGGCCAGTCCAGGCAGAAAATCCTTGAAATTCCATCTCCAAATTAACCAGCAAAAGAAGCAAGGCTGAATATTTTGAATTCTGCCAACAACAAATGTTGGCAGGGATGTGGGGAAAAAGGAACCCTACTGCATTGCTGGTGGGAATGTAAACTAGTACCACCACTCTGGAAAGCAGTCTGGAGGTTCATAAAAAACTAAACATAGACCTTCCTTACACCCCAGACATACCACTTCTGGCATCTACCTTGAGCATCATGAATCAGGATGCGACAAGGACACCTACACCTCCATCTTCACTGCCACACTTTTCACAACAACCAAGATAGGGAAACAACCCAGATGTCCCACAATAGATGAGTGGATCCCAGAAATGCGGTACCTATATACAATGGAATTTTACACAGCCATTAGACAGATAAGGTAATGTCATTCACAGGGAAATGGATAGAACTAGAACATGTCATATTTAGTGAGGTAAGCCAAGATCAGACAAACAGCACCTATTCTTCCTGATATGCAGAAGTTAGATTTAAAATGCAAGGGGACATGGCACATTACACAGGATTCTAGACACCCATACACAGCAAGACCAAAGAGGATAGTATTAGGAGAAAATCACCAAGTTGTCATATCCAAGCACCTCTTCATATGTATATAAAATAATGTGCATGCTGAAACAAACTCCAAAGATAAGGAACCCAAGGACCTTTTATTAATTTGTCTTTTTGTTTTCTGACTCTGTCTTCTTTACCCCATATGCGGTGTGTACACAAGCACATCTGAGGGAAGGTGGGAGGAGGGTGCAGAATCAGTGGAAAGTGGGTGAAAATGTGCAGCAGCAGCGTCCACAAGCTGCACTGGACATTGAGGAAAGTGAACCAACCACGCAACTCATGGGTAGAGATGGCACGGAGGGACTGGGAGAGGATGAATGAGCAGATGATACTATGCAACAGGAAGAAAATATACTTATCATCTGACATGTGTAAAGGTAGTCCCACTGTACATCACCTCTAAAATGACAATAATTTTTTTAAAAAAAAGCAGGCAAGAGGCATGGCTGAAAGGATTAGAATACCAGATGAGCCAGCAAGCCAGAGTGTGAGACACTGAATACAAACATCAGAATGGAGGGAGTTTATGTAATATACATTACTGAACTAGGTAGGTAGGTAGGTAGATAGATAGATACATAGATGACTGATATTATATAAATATATAGCCATATTAGGAAGCAGGAAGGAGGTAAAAAGAATTTGCATATACTGTAAAGCATTTAAAGTCAAAGCACTTACTGAGATGTCTGCAAAGGTGAACAGAAAAGATATTCCACCATTTATTTACATATGGTGGAATGGTATTGTTTTACTCTCACTGAGAAGAGCTGCACATTAAACACTGGATCTGAGGATTTGGATTTGTAGCCAGCCCGGGAAGGGGGTGGGGGGGGGGGGAGTCTGAGAGACTCTTATCTCCATTTACCCAGTGAAATGTAGGAAGTGGCTGAGGTGGTAGAGCTCTAGCCCTGAGTGAAAACGCTGGGCATGCGCACATGTGTGCCAGCGCTCATCTGCTACGGTTTTTGAGTCTGCCGTTTGAGATAGCTGTAAGCCTCCAAAAGTCACAGCAGGACACAAGCCCTTTGTTCTAGTTTGGCCCTCACATCCAAATTCTCCCTGTGGCGGGATCCGCTCCAATCCTCCTTAAACCCAGTGGACATTCCAAGCAAGAACATATGGGTTCCTGGTTGGAACTTCCATGGGCCTTTGTGATGACTCACCTGGGCTGTTGCCACAGCACCCACAGGGCCTAGGGCTGGGGTGGTGGCTCCCAGCCTGCCCTGAAGCTCACTCTCGCCTCCGAGCTCTCGCTGCACTTCCTACCTGTTGAGCAGCTGTGCATCTTCATCTCTTCAGGTACCTGGTTTTCCTCCACCTCACTCGTTTTTATTCCCACCACCATTCTGCACACTTTACCTCCTACCTCTCTCCAAGCTCAGTGGGCTCCTCTCAGCCTGACCCTCGCCCTCCATCTTGTTGGCTCAGACCTGTTCCTCACTTCCCTTTCCCTTTCTGACCTCACTCCTCTACACCACCCCTGTTCTTCTTCTGGTTTCTAACTCTTCCTACCACACTGCCCTCCCCTTCTCCTCCCTCACCCCTCAGCCACTCCTTTCCCTCCATTGTCTCTCATTCCTTACCCCCTCATTCTCTGCTTTCTTTCCACCCGTGGGGTTGGGTCAGTTCAATCCAGGGATCATTACAGGGCTTGGAGGAAACAAATGAACAATGGCTCCTCAAAGATGGAATTCAAGCTCAAGATCTTCATGGGGGCCGCAAGGTAGTAAGAACTCGATAAACAAAAAGAGAGAAAGAGACATGGAGGAACTAAAGAAGGAAGTGGCCCTGGTGAGAACACCTAAAGCAAATGGCCCCTGAAAATGCTCCCCTCAACCTCCAGAGCCTTTTAGCAACTTAACCTTGAGAACAGTCTTCTTCCCTCTTGTATTCCCCACTCTCCCTGCAAATGACCTGTGGTCACCATTTCCTCATCAATGACTCTACTGTCCCCTCAGGATGACCACAAATTAACCTTGGAAGAGCTGAGCGCCAAGTATTCTGTGGACCTGACCCAGGTGAGTGGGGAAAGAAGGTAGAAGGTCTCCAGCTCTGACTTGGGCTGCCATGACAAGGAGAGTTAGAAATCAAGTCCTCTAACTTCAAATCCAGTGTTCATTGGATTGGAACCTTGGCCTATCCAAGGTCCACAGGACATGATAATGGTAACTATGCTGAGGAGAGTTTAGTACTAGATAACGCAGTAAGAAAGTTTTAGAGCTGTTTCTCTCCAATGTTTTATCCCCCAAACCCCTTATACTCATCATTTATCCAAAGACCCTGACAGTTTTTTCCTTCTGTGTTATAGTTTATCTACAGTTACCATGTTAAAAATTACAATTCAGAAATTTAAAGTGTTTCCTAACCCATTTAAAAATAGCAAGAGGGCTGGGGCATGGTTCAAGAGATATAATGCTTGTGTAGCATGAGCAAAGCCCTGGGTTTAATTCTCAGCACCATAGTAAACAAACAATTAACAATCGTACACACTTGTCATACATGCTCAGATCTGACTCGGGCCTTAATCATATTCTACCACTGAGCTTCATCCCCAGTGCCTACTCTTAAAAACATCTGCAAGGCCCTCTGTCGAACCCCTGGGGTTGCAAAATGAATAAGTGAATTTAAAAACAAGTAGTAAGTTCCTTACAAATTAGTTATCACAGGGGCTGGGGATATGGCCTAGTGGCAAGAGAGCTTGCCTCGTATACATGAGGCCCTGGGTTCGATTCCCCAGCACCACATATACAGAAAACGGCCAGAAGTGGCGCTGTGGCTCAAGTGGCAGAGTGCTAGCCTTGAGCAAAAGGAAGCCAGGGACAGTGCTCAGGCCCTGAGTCCAAGGCCCAGGACTGGCCAAAAAAAAAAAAAAACAAATTAGTTATCACTAGTATTTGGGACAGGAGGCTGGGAGTGGTAATGCATGCCTGTAATCCTAGTTTCTCAGAAGGTAGAAATAGGAGGATCTTCATTCTAACACTGCCTAGGCAACATATGAGACTCTATCTGAAACACAAATTAAAAGTTAAAGAACTAAGGACATGGCTCAAGCAGTAAAGTACACGTGAGACCCAGAATTCAATCCCCAGCACTGATAATAAACAGTCTAAATGAATAATCATTTTTGTAAAATAACAAAAAGTGTCATCTTACTTTTTGCAAAGCTCTTTAATGTCTAGTTTTTTTTAAATAGAAGACATTTAGAGTCTCATATTTTTTCTCTATTATATATTGATATAGTGTGTATCATGAGACCTTTAGAAAATTTTACGTGTTAGCGTTAGGTCACTGTAACAAAATACCTGTGGTAATAGTATCAAAAGAGGAAGGATTTCTTTGGGTTCACAGTATCAGAGATTTCGGTCCATGGTCACTTGGCTCTTTTTTCTGGGCCTGTGGCTAGGCAGAGCATCATGACAGGGAACATGTGGTAGAACAGAGCAGGTCACTTCCTGGCAGACAAGAGGCAGAAAGAGAGAACAAGGAACCAAGATCCCAATATATGTTGCAAGACCGCCCCTTCCCAGTGACCTACTCCTTAACAAGGCCCTAATGCTGCCCCCTGCTGCCTCCCAACAGGGCCATCAGCTGGGGACCAAGCCTTTTAGTACATGGCCTTTGGGGGACATTTAAGAGGCAAATCATAGTATCTCCCATACACTCGGGCTTTTCTGTTTGGTTGCATTGATTTTGTTGTTGTTTTATGTAGCCGCAGCTGAGGCTCTACAGCCCAGATTCTTCTGGAATTTGAGATCCTCTTGTTTCAGCCTTCTGAATATGGGGATTATATGTCGGTATATACCACCACACCCAATGAACTGTATACTCTTGAGAATGAGAGGGGGGAAAAAACAATGATTTGTGAATATGAATAGCTCTTGACCTATGGGCATCCCCCCACCCAGAGTCTTTTGCATCCCTTGGGAATTCTCCATCCCCACCCCACCGAGGGGTAGGTTGGGAAGTGGCTGATGGAAATTGGTCAATTCTATGATCATGCCCACTTAGAAGGGGAAAACATATAAACTTATACACAAGACTAGGATGCATATTTATGCATTCCTGCCTTTAGGCATTTGTTTACTTGGTTTTTCCTTTTTCAAGTTGGAGATACAAAGTGTAGATGACACTTTAATAGGTAATATTACATATTACAGCTCATCACTACATTGATCTTGCACATTTTAATCATCTCTATATTTGTCTCACTCCCCACACTCCCCCCACCCCCACATTAAACTCCTTAAGGATAGATAGTACTCTTCCTTCATGTTGGTATTCTCAGCAGCTAGCACCATCTTGGGCACTTCAAGTTCATATAGTTATCCATAAACAGCAACAATATATGGATCCAATAAATGGATCATATATTGATCCATAAACTCTTCTTCCTTTTTATGATTTTTTTTGACAAGCTGGGGCTTGAACTCAGGGCCTAAGCACTGTCCCTGGCTTCTTCTTGCTCAAGGCTAGCTACTCTGCCACTTGAGCCACAGCACCACTTCCAGCTTTTTCTATATATGTGGTGCTGAGGAATCGAACCCAGGGTTTCATGTATACAAGGCGAGCACTTTACCACTAGGCCATATCCCCAGCCCCAATAAGCTCTTCTTAACAGACTGCTAAGTGAGATCCCTTCTATAATGAAAATATTGAAGACCTATCTTATCTAGGAAGAACTTCCGGGTTAATGTTCAAAGGGCTACTTTAATGGGCACTATCCTGAGGCTCTAAATGGCAGGTGGCTCTTTGCTATGATTACCTTTTTCCCCTCACAGCTCTCCATCCATCCCTATTTCTTCTCTACAGGGCCATAGCCCAGAAAGGGCAAGAGAAATCCTCCTGCAAGAAGGGCCCAATACACTGACCCCGCCCCCCAGCACTCCAGAGTGGATCAAATTCTTAAGACTACTGTTTGGTGGCTTCTCCCTCCTGCTGTGGACTGGTGCCATTCTCTGCTTCTTGGCCTATGGAGTCCAGCACCATATTAAGGAAGAACCAACCAGAGATAATGTGAGTCTATTTAGCGAATATTGGCCAGTCTCTGCTCAGACCCTGAAACTCTTCCCTTAGTTTAGCACTTGCTAAAAAAGCCCTTAGTCCATCTTGGTACCTTTAGTCTTCTATCTAGAAATCTCTGAGAGGGCACGATTATCTTCAGAGATGACCTCTCCCTTGATCATCTTCCAAGTGATCAGCAAAGCCCATTCGCTTCTCCAGAACTCCCCTCTTCATCGCCCCTCCTCTTGCCTCTCTACCTATCTGCTTCCAATTCATGAATAAGCTATTCTAAAGAGGGGGGTGGGAGTCAGGCCTTTATGGACAAGGAATTTTTCTGCACTTATAGTTCAGAGTTCATTCACAAGGTAGCCAAGTGTGCCAGCCCTACTTCAGATTTTTCTCTGTCCTCCAACTTGGTCCCATGGTTTCTTCTACCTTACTTACTGTTGCCTTTGCAAGGTGATTTTTCTAAGAGTGGGGGCGGGGGCGGGGGGGGAAATGCCTTCTTGATGACCCTCCTTTTCCCATCCTTAGCTATACCTGGGCATCGTACTAACTGCTGTGGTCATCATCACCGGTTGCTTCTCCTATTATCAGGAAGCCAAAAGCTCCAAGATTATGGAGTCATTTAAGGATATGTTGCCACAGGTAGGACTGAGACGGGAGGATCTCGTGAGTGGAAGCATAGAATATGACCAGTG
This sequence comes from Perognathus longimembris pacificus, assembly GCF_023159225.1. NCBI lineage: Eukaryota > Metazoa > Chordata > Mammalia > Rodentia > Heteromyidae > Perognathus > Perognathus longimembris. Next base: position 36,826,558 of record NC_063171.1, on the reverse strand, counting down.
ACGTAGGTATTAGGGGTCTTGAAGGGGTCTGCAATGAGTGAGCTGTGTGAGGCTGTTGATGAGAGGAAGAGGCACTATGTTTGACCTTAGAAGTACCAGGAAAAGCTTTAAAATCCTGAGAAAGACATGTGACCAGAAAGTAGCTAGTCTAGAAGGCACAATCAGAATTTAATGAGGAAATACCACATGCAACCCAAATGACAATATTCCAATCCAAGGCTGGGTTCTTCCAATGGCATTAAATGAAGAGCACCTGTGAGAAAATTTTATTTTTAAAGAATGCTAAAGAAATCGTGCTTAGCCCGAGACATGATTCTGTGCTGAAGGAGAAGATATGCATCCAAAGCTATTTTGGGGTCAATTTACAAAACTAGAATATAGAAGGTAAATTTAAGTATTGTATCCATAGGAAACTTACTAAAATTGATCTGTGTGTTGTGGTTACAGAAAAGAATGTCCTAGTTCTCAGGAGATGCATGTCAAAACACTTAAGGTCAATGATTGTAATGTATGTAACTTGCCTTTAAATAGATCAGGAAAAATAAAAATATAAACATATCTCCTCCTATATACACACAAAGTGAATGACAAAACAAACAGGTAAAATTTTTATAAGAGATTAGAGACAAAGGTTATGTAGGTGTTTCTGATACTATGTCCATTATTACAACTTTTCTGAAATTTGACATTATTTTCAAGTAAGAAAACCTTAAAGGTACATAGAAAAAATGTGCTAGTAGATAGAGCTCTGTACATCACCTTGAAAATAAAATTTAAATTTAAAAATGTTTTCCTTGGGTTAGAGTTTTGGGAAGGTAGTGTCTTGGTAATTTTGAACTAGAAGCTTGGAGATTTCTAGCAGCATTTGGTTAACAGGCAATTCCAAATTTATTTATTTGCTTATTTCTTTGTATTTTTGCACCTCAATGTCCATATATGCATACAATGGGCCTTGATCAGACTCACCCCCTTCATCACTCTACTAATCCCCACTCCCCTTTCCCAAACCATCTCAACATTTAGTGACTTGGAACAACATGTTCTTTGTCACAACTCTGTGACTGAGCTATTGCTCTGGTCAGCTTGGACCAGAGCATGCTTGATGAGCTAAGGTGACCTCATGCTCTTGTCTAGGGTCTTAGTGGAGACGACTGAGACAGTGGGGTCCTTTCTCCTCATGGTCTCTCTTCTTCCAGGAGATTAGCTCAGCCTCGCACATAGGAGTGCCAAGGGGTTCTTAGCAACCACAGGACAAGCCCTGACATGAAAGTGTGTTTTAAGTCTACATTACATTCACTAATGTCCTAGGAGTCAAAGCAAGTCACAGGGCCAAGTCTAGGCTTCGGGGTAGGTACTGACCCCACTCCTTGCTTGGGAGACCACCAGTCACATTGCAAAGCACATGGAAGATGATAGAAGTAGGAATGCATAGTCCACCAGAGACCCCTTCAAGAATATTCAAGTGGGCAACATAGACTAGAAAGGAGTCTCAAGGAAGAAGTCACAAATAGGAAGTTGTCAGACAAGAGCAGAATGGGAGAAAGCTTTAGAAACAACTCTGCACCATTTTCCTACAGCAAGCTCTGGTAATTCGAGGAGGAGAACCGATCCAAATCAATGTAAAAGATGTGGTATTGGGAGACCTAGTGGAAGTGAAGGGTGGAGACCGAATCCCTGCTGACCTCCGGCTTATCTTTGCACAAGGGTGTAAGGTAAGGAGCTGAGAAAAACCCATCGATGGGCCCAAGTATGGTCTTAAGGTATGGTATTAGAAATGGACCTACCTAGAGAAAATAGGACCTTATTATTCAAACCCTTAAGAAGTGATGAGTATGAATTTGAAGTTAGAGTGAAGATGCTTGTGTGTACATTGTTTCTGTATCTAGATGATGATGATGATATGATATGATAGGATATGATATGATATGATGATAGTAACTTATATGTTTTCTTTATAAATGAACCTGCCTTTTTCTGCATGGACTCCTTACAATGCATCCTCCTTCCTATCCCAGGTGGACAATTCATCCTTGACTGGGGAGTCTGAGCCCCAAAGTCGCTCTGCTGACCTCACTCATGAGAACCCTCTGGAGACCCGAAATATCTGCTTCTTCTCCACCAACTGTGTAGAAGGTGAATATTCTATCATAAGTAGCATAGATTCAAAAGCAAATGTGGAAGCAACAGATGTTTCACGACCCTCTGTCATCTAAAGTTACTGGGGTAGGAAGAACTGGAACTCTAGCTTGCAGTCACTCATGAGCACTATGCCCTTTGGTGAAAGATACAGGCCACATCTATATTTGTACAAAGATGACATTATTACCCATAGATTTTGGTGTGGATTAAGCAAGATGAGTGTGTAAGATACTTAGCGCAAGACCTAATACATTGCAAGTACTCTATAACTGTCAGCTATTATTTCAGCTAGTAGATGGACTATGAGTTAGCTATATGCGGAAAAGTGACACACAAAAGAAGAAAATAATTTATCCCTGATAGGTCATTTTTCTCTATGGTAAGTCTTAACTTCTGTTTCTCTAAGAGAGGATATTGGCTTTAGAAATCTGAGTTATCAAGAGTCCACCCAGACTTTGACTATCCAACTTTGGCTTTGCTTTTCAAATATACAGTACTCTTGAACCAGGAGGCAGCTTTGACCCGAGGTAAGAAAGGACTCAAAAATCATCATAGCATTCTCTCCTTTGCCCTTTCCCTTTGAGGAGACACCAAGACTTAAGGAATATACTTAAAAACCATTATTTGTGTTTAATAATAAATGTTTTCATATCTACAAATAGCTGCTTTATGTAGAATACATAAAGACATCTTCCTGGATGCACTCTGTCAAATGCTAGAAATGTTTTCTGATATTCACAATGCTGCACAGCAGGTAACTATTATCTTTATTTTTACACATGAAAGACTAAAGTTCAAGGAAATTGCATGCTCCCTATATCCAAGAACACAACTCAAAGAAAGGAGGCGGAAAAGAGATTCTCATGCATGCCTGTCTCCAAGGTCCACAGTCTTCCCAAGACCCTAGAAATTTGCTAAGTGCTGGGAATGTGGCTTAGCAGTAGAGGGAGGGCTGGCCTAGCATCCATGAAACCCTGGGTTCCATTCCTCAGCATCACATACACAGTAAAAGCCAGAAGAGGCGTTGTGGCTAAGTGGTAGAGTGCTAGCCTTGAGAAAAAGAAGCCCAGGCCCTGAGTTTAAGCCCCAAACTGGCAAAAAAAATTGATAATAATCTCCCTTGTAACTAAGTTATTCAGTTTGAAAATACCTTCAAGGATGGGCTGGGGATATGGCCTAGTGGCAAGGATGTTTGCCTCGTATACATGAAGCCCTGGGTTTGATTCCCCAGCACCACATATACAGAAAATGGCCAGAAGTGGCGCTGTGGCTCAAGTGGCAGAGTGCTAGCCTTGAGCAAAAAGAAGCCAGGGACAGTGCTCAGGCCCTGAGTCCAAGCCCCAGGACTGCCAAAAAAAAAAAAAAAAAGAAAATACCTTCAAGGGCTTGGAAAATGGCTTAGTGGTAGAATGCTTGCCTCACATACATGAAGCCCTGGGTTCAATTCCTCAGTACCACATAAATAGAAAAAGCCAGAAGTGGCACTGTGACTCAAAGGATAGCATGCTAGCGTTGAGCACAGAGAAGGCTCAGTGACAGAGCCCAGGCCCAGAGTTCAAGCCCCAGGACTGGTGAAGAAGGAGGAAGAGGAGGAGGGGGAGGAGGAAGAGGAGGAGGGGGAGGAGGAGGAAGAGGAGAAGGAGGAGAAAATTGTTCAGATGTGTTGTGTTCTTCTTTTTTTTTTTTTTTTTTGCTAGTCCTGGGCCTTGAACTCAGGGCCTGGGCACTGTCCCTGGCTTCTTTTTGCTCAAGGCTAGCACTCTGCCACTTGAGCCACAACGCCACTTCTGGCCATTTTCTATATATGTGGTGCTTAGGACTTGAACCTAGGGCTTCATGTATATGAGGCAAGCACTCTTGCCACTAGGCCATATTCCCAGCCTTTCAGAATGTGTTCTTCTGAAGCAGGCTTTTTATTAGCTAAACTAACATGCTGTGGATAAAAGGGCTGGGATGAGTAGGTAGTGGGAATCAAAAGTCTGTCTGGGATTCAAAAATTCTGGGTAGAGTAGGATTTAATAGAAGGCTAGAGGAACTCAAAATGAAGTCAAGAAGATGGAACTAGATCGAGGAGCTCTTGACTGCTTTTAGTTGTTGATTTTTGTAGCCTTGGGGATTGAACTCAAGATGTCATGCTTGCAAGGCAGGTGGTCTGCCACTTTCAGCTGTGCCTCCAGCCTCTTACTTATGCTAGTAAATTTGCCTCAGACTAGTTTACAAACAAGTAGACAACTTTCACCTTTGGGTCCCTTCTCTTCTAGGGAACCTAAGTTATTTCTCTGAAAATATATAAACAGTATGTGGAAAAACCAGTCTGGCTTGAGATACAGGATGCTTGGTCTTCCCAATCTCCCCCATCTCTATGCATACTGCCATTCATTATTGAATCTCCTTTGTCCAAACATGGGGAAAACATAACAGAAGGAATAAAAAGGAAAAACTAAGCTAAATGTGATACAAAATGCACACAGGTGACACAATAGCTAATACATCCACTCCATTAAAAAAAAAAAAGTGAAGCAGTTCTCAATTACTTGAGTATCTTCCTGAGATGCAAAAACCAAATGTTTCTATCAACAGTCTGAAGGTCATCTGCAGAGTTAGGAAGCTTTCCAGAACATGCCCTCCACATAAACAAATACAAAATAAATAGAACTTCATTTTCAAATGCAGAGTGCTAAAGGTGACCTTGGAACTAGAGATCCATCCCCCACCCCCCACACCCCGCCAATGCTCTGTTCTGTGTTGTTTCTGGGAGCTGCTAGACTTGTGTTTGCCCCACTAAGTCACATGTATGAGTTTTCATTTGTCCTGGAGACCCCTCAGTTCATCTGAATGAAGGAACGAATGGACCTTTAGTGCCTCCTATGTAGCTAACCCAGTTACCTCTTCTAAAATGAGAACATTCACCCTTGTTGTTAAGAGCATTGTTGGTGCTCTCATTCCACTTTAAATATGAGGAAGCCATATTTAAAATCAATGTAATTAATCTGCCCCAGGAAAGAAGAGCTAGCCATCTGGAAAGTTGAATTTCCAGCCCTGAGTCATTCTGCTTCTCAGTACATATTACTTCCATATGTTCCTTTCCTGAATGACTCTTATCAACAGCTGTAATGGTAGGGATTTCCACCATTACGATAAGGCAGAAGAAGAATTTTAGACAAAAGGCCTTGTCCACTCATTTCAAGCATCAGAGCAGTGGCCTGCACCATGCTTGGGTCAAGGCAAAATCATGTCCAAGTAAGTTGTCCTTCTGACTCTAGGAGAGAGGGGCTCTGGAAAGGGCAGGAGCCTAGCTGTCATGGCCTTCGCTACCCAGCAGAGGTCAGACTGGCTCTAGCCAGCAAAGCAGGGAGGGGGCTCAGACTAGGCAGCATTTCTCAACTCCTGACTGACCTTTGGGTCTAGAAAAATTTCTGCTGTAGGAGGAGAAGAGGAGGGCTGACCTGTGTTGTGAAGGATGTTTAGCAGCATTTCTGTTTCTTCCTGTTAGATGCCAGTAGCAGACCCCTCCTACCCTGATTGGGGCAACCACAATGTCCCCAGATAGGGTGGACTTGCTCCCAGTTGAGAACCACTGCATTGGAAGATAACAAGGTGTAGAATCGAAGGGCTTCCCTATAAGAAGCACTACTGTTCCTATGGCTCTGGAAACTATTCTGATCCTAAAAACCATCCCTATTCTGTTTAACAAAATAAGAAATACACAGGTGGCTAAACATATTCTGGTTAAGGGTCTTTTTGACAGTGAAGGAAACTAGGCAATAAAATTGAGTATTTCTGAAGAACTATGAGATGTCTTCAGAGATTTTCCAACTTGGAGACCCTTATTTATTAACTAAATATGAGAATGGAATGGAATGCCTTCTCAGAGTGCCTTGTAGTAAGTTCTACTTTGTTTTGTTTTTTGACCATGGACAGCTCTCTCTCTTTCTCTCCCTCCTTCTCTCTCTCTCTCTCTCTCTCTCTCTCTCTCTCTCTCTCTCTCTCTCTCTCTCTCTCTCTCAGAATCAAGTAGGCCTTCCTAGTTCCGACTTGCAAAATCTTGGTTCACTATCTCTTACAGAAAAAGAAAAGAATAATTCTATCTACCTTTCATACTGAACACATAACCCATTTGTGTGCAATGTGTGAGGATTTCTTCTACTAACAACCAATTCTCCAGCAGCCATCACACGGGGTCCTGTAATTCGATTACCTATCCTGATCGGGTCTACTGGAAGATGCCACCCATCAGCTAAGGGAGCAGCCCCAGAGGCCTGCACCCACCTCAGACTCCAACCCAAGTAGCAGGCCATCATCTATACTTCTCACATACCATCTAGGAATCTGGGCCTGTGGGTCCTAGAACCTCTCCCTTAGGCTCAGATCATTTGCTAGAACAGCTCACAGCACTCATGGAAACATCTGATCTGCATTTCCCCACTTATCATAGAGGATATTGCAAAGGGCACTTAAATGACCAGATGGAAGACATGAATAGGGTATGTGGTAGTGAGCAGGGGTTTGGAGCTCCCATGGCCCTTCCAGTCCCTTCTGCAAGATCACTAACTTGGAAGCCCTCCAAATCTAGTCTTTGGGGCTTTTTTTATTTAACAGAGACTCAATGGATTACATCATTGGCCCCTGGGCCTTGTGTCAGTCACTTTTCTGTCCCTGAGAAAAGATACTGGAGATAAATAATTTATCATGAGGATTTATTTTGGTTAGCAATTGCAAAGGTTTCAATCTATGGTCACCTTGTCCCATTGCTTTGAGCCTGTGACGAGGCACAGCGTCATGGTGAAGAGTGTCATGATAGAGCAAAGCTGCTCCCTTCATAGTGGCTAGAGGAGAGGGGAGAGGAAGGGGCAGGAGAGAAAAGGGAAGGAGAGGGGAGGAGGGAGTCCTTCTAGGGCACACTCCGAATGACCTACTTTCTCTACTTCTTAAAGTTTTTTACCATCTTCCAATAGCACTAACAGCTGGGGACCAAGACTTCAAAACATCCATCTTTGGGAGACCTTCCAGCTAGATTATAATAGCGTCTCTCCCTTTCTCAGAGGTCAGGCCGTGGAGCTGAAAGCTCAAACCTCTAATCACATGGGTGGTTTCCCCTGGCAACAGCTCTCATGTGTGTCTATCCAAGAGCACACCAAGAATTGCTTCATCAAAACAAAAGATTCCAACAAATTGTACAAGAAATGTACCCACTGCCTTACATATGAAACTGTAACCCCTCTGTACATCACTTTGACAAGAAATAAGTAATTATTCAGAAAAACAAAGCAAAACAAAAGATTCCACTAGTAACTGGTGGCTTAGGTAGAGATGTATGTCTATAACCCTGGCTTCTGGGTGGGAAGGGAGGTTATAGGCATACATCTACATCTGAGGATCGTAGTTCAAAGCCAGCCTAGGCAAAAAAGTCTGTGAGAGTTTTATCAACAATTAACATCAAGAGGCATAACTGTTCAAGTGGTAGAGCCTCAACCTTAAGAAAAAAAAGCCATGTGAGAATGAGGTTCTGAGTTCCAGCCACCCCAGTATTGACACCAAATGTGTGTGTGTGTGTGTGTGTGTGTGTGTGTGTGTGTGTGTATAGTGTATGTCTTCTCACCCATGGGATTCTAAGGGATTTAGGAGCTCTGTGTCAGATACTCTTACCACTCAGGAAATTACAAAGGTTTTAGGAATGAGGGTTAAAGACCTACCATTAGAACAAAAGGTTCCCCTAGCAACCCTATCTATATGGGTTTCAGTAGTTTTGTGAGGAACAGGAGACAAAGATGGTATTTCCATGTGTTTCCCTCTTCCAGTATCACAGTATACTTTCATCCCCAGGAACAGCCCGGGGCATTGTGATTGCTACGGGAGATGCCACTGTGATGGGCCGAATCGCTTCCCTGACGTCAAGTCTGAAGAGTGGAAAGACTCCCATTGCTCTGGAGATTGAACACTTCATCCAGCTGATCACAGGATTCGCCACCTTCCTTGGAGTCACTTTTTTCATCCTCTCACTTTGTTTGGGCTATAACTGGCTGGAATCAGTCGTTTTTCTGATTGGCATCATCGTGGCTAATGTGCCCGAGGGGCTTCTGGCCACTGTCACTGTAAGTACACAAGGGTGGCCTTGGGGCAAGAAAGAAGCAAGCCAGGGAAATGAAATCCCTAGAATCTTCTTTGTGTTGTTGAGCCTTGCAGTTCAGAGTATGCCTGACACTTCGGTGTCAGAAATGATTTAGCTCTCAGTATTCCACAGACAAAGTCCTCACTTGTTTTTGGGTGTCTGCTCTTTTTCTCCAGTGAGAGAGGAAGTAAGCACCAATGGAAATAGAAAAAGAGTTCTACTCCTGCCTATACTGGCTATGAGTTTGGCCAAATCTCTTAATATCTCTGGGCCGCTATTATTTATCTACTTGTAAAGTGATATTGGAATTATAGAGTCCTACTGGAAAGAATGTCAAAGGCTACATAAATTCAATATTTGAGCCAGGACTGAATATCCTCTATGAAAATCCATGGGAGATGATTTCTTTTCTGGTAATGGGAAGCACATTCAGGGCCATTTCCTTGTTGTGTTTACTCCAGGTGACTTTAATTGTATCAAACAGCAAAGTTTCTCTATTTCATCTAGTTTTACCAACTGAAGAACCAATTTAAGTTGGTTCTCTCTTTCCTACAGTCTAGTCCTTTCAATTTATTTTAAATTAGCATACATTAATTGTACTAGAGTTTCCTTATAGTATTTCCAGAGATGTGTACAAGGTGCTTTGATGAAATCTAGCCCCTCCATTATACTCTTTTTTTTTTTTTTTTTTTTTTTTTTGCTAGTCCTAGGGCTTGGACTCAGGGCCTGAGCACTGTACCTGAGCTTCTTTTTGCTCAAGGCTAGCACTCTACCACTTGAGCCACAGAGCCACTTCTGGCATTTTCTGTTTATTTTGTACTGAAGAATTGAACCCAGGGCTTCATGAATGCTAGGCAAGCACTCTACCGCTAAGCCACATTCCCAGCCCTGTACTCTTAACTCTCACCTTTCCACCCTTTTCCAAACAACATTTAGTAGGTTTCATTATAGTATCTTCATATGTGTCTATATAATGTACATTAATCATGTTCACTGTTCCCACACACACACTGTTCTGTCCTCTTCCCCACTCTCACAGATTCTCACCCCTAGACAGTCTCTCTTTTATTTCCATGATCCATTATTATTGTCATTGTTATCACTCTAGGTCTAATAAATTCTGCACATGGGTCACATCACAGCATGCTATAATTGGCTTTTCGAGCTTTGCTTATCTCAACATGATGATCTCCAGTTTTATCCATTTTCCTGCAAACAACATCATTCATTCTTTTTTTGGATGAATAAATACTCCATTCATTGGTTGTTGGCCACCAACATTGCTTCTACAGAGTGGATCTTATGAGTAGTGTTGCAGTAAGCATGGGTGTTATAAATATCTCTCTTGTACATTGACTAACACTCTGCCGGGTATATGCCCAAGGGTGGTACAGCAGGGCTATATTATAGGTTTACTTTTAGCTTTTGGATAAATGACCATACTGATTGTCATAGTGGTTGCACTCGTTTACATTGCCACCAACCAGCATAAAGGTTCCTATTTCCCTTCACCCTCACCAGCATTTGTTGTTTGTTTTCTTAATGTTTATTCTCACTGGGGTGAAATGAAATCTCAGCACTATTTTGATTTGAATTTCCTTGATGTCTAAGGTTGCTGAACATTCCTTCATGCATTTGTTAGCCATTTGTACTTCTTTGTTCTGAGAACTGTCTGTTCAGTTCATTTGCCTATTTATTGATTGGGTTGTTCTTTGAATGTTCAGGATTTTTTGAGTTCTTGTGTATTCTGGATATGTATTCTTTTTTTCTTTTTTCTTTTTTTGCTAGTCCTAGGGCTTGAATTCAGGGCCCAGGCACTGTCCCTGAGCTTCTTTTCACTCATGGCTAGCACTCTACCACTTGAGCCACAGCTGTGTTTTGGTGGTTAGTTAGGTAAGTATCACAGACTTTCCTGTCTGGCCTGGTTTCAAACCATAATTCTCAGATCTCAGCCTCCTGAGTATTTTGGGATTATTGGAATGAGCGACCAGCACCTAGCTCCAGGATTACACTTTTAGGATTGATTACTGTGTTTCTGTGAAGAATAGCCTTGGAATCTTGATGAAAATTGCACTGAGTCTGTAGAGTGATTTCAGTAGTAGCCATTTTCACACTATTAATTCTGCCAACCATGGGAGAGCTTGGCATCTTCCAGTGTCTTTTTTCAATTTTTTTAGGGCTTTATTGTTTTCGTGTGGAGATCTTTTGCCTCCTTAGTTAAGTTTACTCTTAGGTATTAAAATTTTAAATTATGAATTGAGAAATTCATTGTGAATAGGACTGTTTTCCTGATTTCTTTCTCAGCCTGTTATTGATGCATATGAAAGCTACTGACTTATTTTATTATTATACATTAGTTGTACGAGACAGGGTTGAGTAGTTCCTTGTGACATTTCCATACAAGCAAACTCACCCCCTCTAACACTCTCTCTTACCTTTCTTCCCACTGCTAAAACAATTTCAGAAGGCTTCATTGTTCTGTTTTAATAGATGCAAATATACTAGTCCAACCACATTCATCCAATTTCACCCACCCCCTTCACTCTCTCCATTCTCCCTCCCTCTTCCAGCTAGTGTCTATATCCACCTCCAACAGAGCCAACATTACTTTCCTGTTTTTTTGGGTTTTTTGGTGTCTATTAATTGTACCAAAGGGTTTCACTGTGTTATTCAGATGTGCATATATTATATTTTAATAAGGATATTCCTGGGGCTGGGAATGTGGCTTAGCAGTAGAGTACTTGCCTAGCACGCATGAAGCCCTGGGTTCAATTCCTCAGCACCATATAAACAGAAAAAGGCAGAAGTGGTGCTGTAGCTCAAGTGGTAGAGTGCTAGCCATGAGCAAAAGGAATCTAGGGACAGTGTTCAGGCCCTGAGTTCAAGCCCCAGGACTGGCCAAAAAAAAAAAAGAATAGTGCTACTGTTTTACCTTTCCTCACCCCAAGTCCCCTATGATCAAGAGCCTTTGTTGAGATTCCTTTATGCCATCTTTATACATAAGATAGTGACTTCTATATGTTGACTTTGTGTTTTGCTCCTTTGCTGAAATAGTTGATCAGATCTAGATCTGATTTTTGGTGGACTATTTGGGGTCTTTTAAGTATAGGGTCATCTTGGTTCAAATTATTCTGCTTTGAACTGAGCGTCTCACGCTTGATAGGCAGATGCTCTATCACTTGAGCTATACTCCCAGCTTCCTTTTTTTTTTTGCTTTTTTCCCCCATATCCACATTTACTTATCCACCCATCTAATGGCATTATTATTTCCCATAGTTTCCTGATATTTGTTTTCCTTTTATGGGTGTTTCTTTAAATATTTTCTTCAATGCTGATTTCAGTGGTCATAATTTCTTTGGTTCTTGTTTATTATTAATGGTTTTTATTTCTCCTTCAGTTATGGAGAATAGCTTTGCTAGATACAGTAATCTAGATCAACAGTTATTTTCATTCAGAGTTTCTTTTAGAGTTTATGTTGACAAATCTGTTGTTTTGATGGGCTTTATATGTGACTTGCCACTTTTCTCTTGTGGCTTTCATATTATTTCTTTTGTATATTTGTTGTTTTAATATAATGAGTTTTATAAAGTTTCTTTTCTTTATGTCTGCTTGGTGTTTTGATTGCTTTTTGTGTATAGATAGCCCTTTCTTCCTCAAGCCTAGGGAAATTTTCTGCTATATTTTATTGACTAGGTTATCTATGCATTTTAGATTATACCTCTTCTCCTTCTTCTGTACTCATGATTCATAGATTTGGTTTATTCTTTGATATACTTTCTTAGTATTTTTCATTGTCTTTATCTGAACATTTTAATTCTTCTACTTTATCTCAATCTCTAATATTCGATTTCCATTCTATGAGCTAAGATTTCAACTGTGTTTTGTATTTGGATTATTGAGCTTTGGATTTCCAGAATTTCGATTTGAATTTTCTCAAGCTTTCCATTGTTATTTACTTCCTGACATAATTTCTCCTAGTTCATTCCGCTGTTTACTTATATTCACTTTGAATTCACTCAGAGACTTCTATATTTATATAACCCACATCCTACTTGTTAGTTTTTAAAATAACCTTGCTACATATCTAACTTATGTTGAATTTATGATTTTTTTAAAAAAAATCTTGTTTAAATTATTTCTCAAGTGCTATGATACTCTTTGCCAATGTCAACCTTGTTCTTGTCCATTCATTATTTAAACTCTTGGTACAATGCTCCGCCACACATAGCATCTTATACCACAGTTAAAGACTAGCCATATATGTGATCCCTGGAAAGATAGAACCTAGAAAGAAAGAGGGGTAAAATGTGAAAAGAGGATGTTAAGTAGAAAAGCAGGAAGGATCCAAGGGGAAGAGACTCACTCCTTAAGATACGCTGATGAAGGAACAAACTGAAACTCTTGTCATAAAGCCCACACTAAAATTACTTCCCCAATATTCTGGAGCATGGTCATAGGTGGAATTTCTAAAGAATAAATGGCAACAAAAATGGAAACAAAAGCGATTAATCCAAAACACAAAGTGATGGGAACAATCTCCCTCTCTGTTCATTTTCTCCCTTCTTGCTGGCTTTAGGTATCCTTGACCCTGACAGCCAAGCGTATGGCACGGAAGAACTGTCTGGTAAAGAATCTGGAGGCTGTAGAAACCCTGGGCTCCACATCTACCATCTGCTCAGACAAGACAGGCACCCTCACCCAGAACCGCATGACGGTGGCCCACCTGTGGTTTGATAAGAAAGTGTATGAAGCTGACACCAGCGAAGATCAGATTGGTGACTAGTGGTATTGGTAGTGGAAGGACTGGGGGGAATGTGATGACTGAGCTAAGAGAATGGCAAGTCCCAACAAAGAGAAGAGAGCTAGAGAGATGAGAGTAAAGAAGAAAGATGTAGAGGAAAATGAACATATCCTCAGTGTAATATTTGGGTACAAACAGGATGTGACTAATGCTCTGCTTTAAACTCTCCTGTTCTCACAGTTATTTCCTTCTTTCTCCCTAGGAAAAGATTTTGCCAGAGGCTCTGATTCCTGGTTTATCTTGGCCCAAATCGCTGGCCTCTGCAACCGGGCTGACTTTAAACCTCGTCAGGAGAGCCTGCCCATAGCTAAGGTGTCAGTCCTAAGGGGAAAGAGTGACCTGCCTTTTCTCAAAATATCTCTTTCCTAGCACTCAGTGACTTTCCCCCATGCATCCTCTTTCCTCCCTATCCCTCCCCTCTCCTTGAGGTCACAGGTAAGCCCTGTGCCCAGGTGAGATACCCCTGGGACTTACCATACAAACTCATCTTGGCAGAAAGCAACAACAGGGGATGCTTCCGAGTCAGCCCTCCTCAAGTTCATCGAACAGTCTTATGGCTCTGTGAAGGATATGAGAGAGAAAAACCCCAAGGTGGCAGAGATTCCTTTTAATTCTGCCAACAAGTACCAGGTACAGAACTGGCAAAGGTAGTGGAATAGTGGGGGATGGGCAAGAGCTCATCAGTGGGGAACAGGACTTTTGCTTGTGCCTTCAACTGCACCGCTGAGAACAGCAAGAGAGCCAGTCACCCAAATTAAAAAGAAGTCTCACCTCAGTGAAAACTAGCAGGTGAAGAGAGGAAAAACAGATGAATAACAGAAGGAAGCATTTAGTCCCAAGCAGAACTTTGATCTGTGCCACCTATGGAGAAAGAAAATTATAAAATGCTCTCTGAACAGTCCATAGGTAGCAGAGGCTGACTGGGGAGTCCCGTTAGAGCTACTTGCAGCTGTTAGGTGCACCAGAATAAGATGCCATTACTGAATAAGGTTGTGTCTGCAAGGTACTCTCTTCATTTGCCATCAAGCATTTCCTTTCCCTCTATGCCGAAATCCTGGTGGCTCCCATCGGGTAGGTGATACATTTTCCATTTCCCAGGAACATTTGGGTCCATTACCTGGGATAGAATGGACAAGAGCAAAGGAAATACTGAGTGAAGTAGCAGACAAGCAATACAATACATAGAAGCCAGGCATAGCAGCACATGCTTATCAGTGTGGCACTTGGGAAAGGGGAATGGAGGGGATCGCCAGTGGGAAGCCACTTGGGGTTACATAGTTAGTTTGCGGTTAGGCTGGTCTCAAAGTCCATAGAGGAATAGGAGAGACAATATTTCTTTCCCGAGGTAGAATCCTGACCAACTTTGAGAAGAGGTTTCCAGTAGAAAGCAGAGAACAATGGCCTTACGGTACCTGAAGGCCAGCCAGGTCACCTGGGGGAAGTGGCTGCAACTCCCTTCACTACCACACAGACCAGGCGTGCAAAACAGGAGACAGACTTAAGTGGGACTTGCCTTTCTGTCCTACAAGACACATAATAGAATAATGCTGTCTACATAGACCTTTTAAAAACATGTTTCCCTGTATTTTCACCTTGAACACTGAACAAGTAATAGTTAAATAGATCACTGCCCGTCTTAATTAGTTTTGCTCTGTGTAATAAAATAGGTTACCTAAGCCCAAACTGCGAACTTCAATTTCATCTCCCCCCCCCACAACATTTGTTTGGCTTCCATAACCAGACAGGGATTTTTGTGGTTTGGCGAGGCCTGAGTTAAAGCCTTTGGAAGGAATTAGGTACTTCTCCTTCTATGTGATTTGAAATGAAATCAAAACATATTCACAACTTTGTTGGGGGCATCCAACAAATAATGACTCTTCCCCAAATGACTGTTGGTGGTTCTGAGCTATGAAATGTCACTGAAATGGCAGGGCTGGCTTCTGCGGTGTACCATGTATCATAAGCCAGCCCACGGGCCACCCAGCTCCGGCAGCAGCTAGTTCCAGGGAGCTCTGAGCAAGCTGCAATCATTAGATTCTTCTAAGGGCAGAGACTTGTCTTTGCAAGGGATATCTTAGCCTGCTGAATGTTTGCAAAACTTAGACTCTTTCCCTCTTGAGATGGAAGTGAAATAAAAGATGATTCTCTATCTAGGCATTTCCTTTTATCCCCCCCCCCATCTTTTTTATCTGTAATCTGTCAAGATGTGGTTTTCCCATGACCAAGACACTAGCTTAAGTACCTCTTGCTGTCACCTCCGAATGAGCTTTATACTCATTCCACAAATATTTACTGAGCACTCAGAAAAATGGAGCTTTGTTAACATTTTACAGCTTTTTGCTTAAACAAGTTAAAGTTCTTCCTGGTAACTGCTTAGGCCTATTTTAAGCATGACTGAGCAGTCTCTAACACAGCAGTTATGTCCACATTCTGTGCAATGGTTTCTGGCCCAGCTTGTCCTTTGGGCAGCACAGTCTGGCTTCCTCTGAGCTCCCAGAGTTCCTTTCAATGAACTGATTTTGTTCCCAACAGGTGACTTAACAGGCATTTTCTACCAGCCACAAGCTGAACGCCATAAAGTTCCTTTTCCTAGGTCAGAAATAAGAGAACATGCAAAACCCCAAGCGATCTGACTTCTGTCTCCTGTTTGTTGTAGTCTCCTCAGGTTCACTTCATGAACTTGTCTCCTCTTTCCATACCACACCCACCCTCAGTGGATACCAACCACTTGTGAGCCCCTGTCAGGGACCACTCTTGCCTTTAGGAGCGAGATGAAGGTGATACTTCACCATCTTCAAAACTGTTGCTCATAAAAACCCACTGAAGGCAGGAGCTGGTGGCTCACACCTGTAATCCTAGCTACTCAGGAGACTGAGATTACAGTTTGAAGCCAGTCCAGGCAGGAAAGTCCATAAGACTTACCTTCAATAAACTACTCAAAAAATTGGAAGTGGGGCTGTGGTTTGAGTGGTAGAGTGCTAGCCTTGAGCACAAAGAGGTTCAGGGACGGTGCCTGTCCCTGAGATCAAGCCTGAGGATGGGGGGGGGGGCAAGGAAACCCACTGAAAAAAGCAAGGCTGAACCTTTTTGTGAAAGGCTTTCAGGGGTAAGGAGGTTAACCTGAAGCCATAAGGCAAATGAAGCATTCGTGCTGGCAGGCCTTTGGTCCCTAAGTTTTCTTTCCTGCCTACTGCCTAGTGAAAAAGACACTTTCTTCACTAACCCCCATTATTTCTGCTCTGGAACCATCACATCAATAGGAAGCTGAGAAGATGAGAGTGTCACTTCTTCTTTTTTTTTTTTTGAGGTTTATTTATGGGCTGGGGCTATGAGTGGCAAGAGTGCTTGCCTTGAGGTTTATTTATTTATTTTTTCAAATTTTTATTATCAAACTGATGTACAGAGAGGTTACAGTTTCATACATTAGGCATTGGATACATTTCTTGTACTGTTTGTTACCTCGTCCCTCATGCCCCCTCCCCCCACCCCAAGAGTGCCACTTCTGCCATCAGGGAGCGTCCAGTCTGGCTGGGAAGACAAGAGAGTTTTGCATGCAAATAATACCAGGCTGGAATTGCCTGGAAGTGGAGGGGCTGGGTACAGCTCGGAGTCTCATTTGATCCAGAAAGTGGGGAAGGAGTAGGGAGGAAGGGGGGGGGGGTAGGAAACAGGTTGCCAGTCTTTTTTATTTTTTAAAATTGGCCCTTGGTTTTGATCGCTGTTCCTGCTCTGCTCTTCCTTTCCATCCCCTTGCTGCTCCCTCTCTGTAGCTGTCCATCCACCTCCAAAAGGGCCAACCAGAGCCCTACGTGCTGATGATGAAGGGCGCTCCTGAGAGGATCTTTGATTTCTGCTCTACTTTCCTGCTGAACGGCCATGAGTACCCAATTGACGATGAAACGAAGAGCGCCTTCGAAAACGCCTACTTAGAACTGGGAGGTCTGGGGGAGCGTGTGCTAGGTGAGGAGCTATGGGGGACACCTTTGTAATTTTTTTGTCGGTTATAGGGCTTGAACTCAAGGCCTGGGTACTGTCCCTGAGCCTCTCTGTACTCAAGGCTAGCACTTTACCACTGGAGCCACAGCAGTACTTTCAGGAATTGAGTGGGTAACTGGAGATGAGTCTCACAGACTTTCCTGTCTGGGCTGGCTTTGAACCTTGGTCCTCAGATCTCAGCCTCCTGGGTAGCTAGGAATACAGGCATGAACCATCAGTGCCTGGCTGAGGGAAAGGGCATCTTTTGAAAGAACGGCACCAAGATGCTCACATGAGGGGTGAACAGTCTTGTATGCTGGGGTGACATGGGTAGGGGACATGGAGAAATGAATGGTTGCTGCTCTCTTCTCTTTTCTCAGGGTTCTGCTTCTTAAATCTGCCTAGCAGCTTCTCGGAGGGATTCCAATTTGATACCGTTGAAATTAACTTTCCCATGAAAAACCTGTGTTTTGTGGGCCTCATATCCATGATTGATCCTCCTCGCACTGCGGTGCCTGAGGCTGTGGACAAGTGTCGCTGTGCAGGGATTAAGGTAACTACCTGTCCACCCAGAAGTCCCTCACTTGTCAGAGGTTGGAGGAGAGCAGTAGAAAGCCTGGCACAGGGTAGGTGCTTAAGTGTCTTGGCTTAGTTGATTTCTGCCACATTGAACTGATGGCTTTCAGTGTTCAGAGCTATCTGGCAGCAAGTCTCTTCTGTAGCTTGCACTGAATGTTAAAAATAACAAGAAAGATGGAAAGAAATTAAGGTCTGCACAGGGAAAGAGACATGGGCTCTGTTGTTGAAGTGGGTACATGCAGGAGGGGAATGTTGGGCTAACATGAAGGGTGACTGAAAATGAATATAGTCAAAGGAGATGGTTTGCATGTATGAACAAAGAACAATGAAACCTGCTGGAACTTCTAGGAAGGGGAAAAGGGAGAGGGATAGGGAGGGTGAGACTGATGAATACATTGTGTATACAAGTGGAAATGTCACAATGAAATCCTCCTCCTATAGAGAAGTTTAAGAAAATTGAAGTCCAAGACATACCCCAGACCCATGATTTTAAAACTCCCAGAATACATTCCAAACTGTATTGCCAAAACATCCCCCAAAACTCTAGTGAGAGTTCATGCTAGTATCTAGCATGAAGCACCTCAAACTTTTGTGAATGTGAATCCTTCGAAGATTCTTTTTTTGTTTGGTTTTGTTGTTTTTGTGGGGGTTTTTTTGCCAGTCCTGGGGCTTGAACTCAGGGCCTGAGCACTGTCCCTGGCTTCTTTTTGCTCAGAGCTAGCACTCTACCACTTGAGCCACAGTGCCACTTCCATCTTTTTCTGTATATGTGGTGCTGAGGAATCGAACCCAGGACTTCATGTATACGAGACGAGCACTTTACCACTAGGCCATAGTCCTAGCCCTCGGAGATTCTTTTTTCAAGACACATTCTGATTTCATAGTTCTGGAGGCCCTGGAGGTTGCACATTTTAAACAAACTCTTAGGTGATGATGATGATACTGGTCCACAGACCACATGAGGAATAACTGCTGGAATAACTGGAAATAGGGATAAGTCTAAGGAGCCTGGGGGTACAGAAAAGGATAATATACTGAAAGCTGGGGATCCCTCAATGGAATTGATGTGGAACGAGCAGCTACTCTAACTGCTACAAACCCTGATCCTGTAGCCAAAGATAGAAAATAGAGGGAATTTGTCCAAGAGAAGAGAACAAACCCAGAGGTGGAAAATCCCAAGATCAGAGTGGGCGGCAGTGGAATTCCTCTAAGATGTCGTATGTCCCATGTTTGCAGGCCAAAGATTCACATCCTGACAAATTAGATATTGACACCTTCCCTTTGTTTGTATTTTGGGTTCCCTGAGTATTTTTGCTCCCAGGCTTGGGAGGACACTGAGTAGAGGGTATTGAGGCATTTAAGGAAGAGCAGGCACTCTCTGTTGAAGTTGACTTCATTGTAGATATAACCTATGACTGTTGGAATTTGTCTATGGGTCAGCTTGGACCACCCTTCATTCAAGGACTAGCCACTAGAATTGAGACCCAGGAATGAGCCCGAGAAGGATGAAGGAAATGATTGTGAGTACATTGTCTAATAGCTAGCTACCATACAAAACTTCAGTGATAGCATTATCATGGCACATCTTCATAGAATAGCTAAGTCATCTTGATATCTCCACTGCTCCATAAACTACCGTATCATCATATTGTAGAAGAAGGTATTTGTTGATTTTTTTTGTTTTGAGGCTAATAATTAAGGTAAAATTTGTGATTTTAGTCAGGATGCCTGCCAGATTAGGAGGTTCTCGCAGCCAGACAAGAAGCCAGCTAGCTCAGCTCATCACAGTCTGGGAGGACTCTAAGGACTGGCTGTTAGCTGGCAGCCAATGTGGAAGGCCATGGGGCTTTCTGGGCAGTCCTTGTTCTGGGCCTCAGTTTAGGGCTGTCACTACAATTCCTTACCTTCTTCTGCACTCTAAATTGAGAGTAAGTTGGTAGACTCAGTGGAAAATTGTGGCTCATTCTCTCTCCCCTATGGGGAAATATAAAACATACAAATAGTGCCAAAATGTAGTGGACACATAGAAGCTTGTTGTGTAGACTAGACCCTTCCATGGATCAACTCTGCAACGTTGTTGCTGCAAAGCTGATGAACATTACAGAATGCTGATTAAAAGAGGTGGAAGATGGACTGAAGGCATGGCTTAAGTGGTAGAGTATCAGCCGTGAGCAAGAAAGCCAAGAGGCCCCAAATTTAAGCCCTGTGACCCAGAACTCACACCAAAAGAAGGTTGTATCATGGTCTCATGACAGTAACATTTTTACAAGGAAATGAGGGAAAACTAAAGTTTCCCAGGTAGCCATGTGCTCATAACGTGGGAATAAATGTGATTTTTTAACCTAAAAATATTCCCGTTATACTTCCACTGACTCAGGGTCTTGGTAGTATGAAGAAACTTTGACACTCTCTAAAAGCTGTAGCCAGCGTTTGGATGGTGTACTGAGAGCCTGCTGCTTATCAGTGCTAAAGTATCTCTCAAAGGACTCTGATGTCAAAGAAGGGGAAATAGCAAAAGGGAAGACTGCATTGGGAACTTTAGAGGTAGAATCAACACCAAGAAATTGGAAATACTCCAGTTCTTTGAGAAACTGTGAGACATCCTTTACCTCAGAGGAGCCATTCTTTGTAGAACTACGTATCTGTTGTACAAATAGAGCTATCTCAGTGCTTCATAGAATTGGATTTCAGGTCCTAGGAACTCACTCTTAGAGTGGTTATCTTTGTATGTTTATTTGTCTGGTATGGTATAGAGAGGTTCCATTTGATGGTCAAGTTGGGCAAAGTACTAGGAAAGTATGAATGACAACAGGCCTTGTCTAACAGGCTGCAGGTCACTCTGGGAAGCTTTCAGGCCACGTTGTAAGCATGAATGGCATCACTAAGGGCTTAATCTCAGTCACATCTGGAAGATGGTCTTCTTATAGTTCCCTCTCTGATCAGATCCTTGCCTGTTATTAGCTGCCCCACAGGCCAAGCTCATGAGGATCCAGTGCCTCATAGCTCAGACAAGATACTCAACACCAGATGTTGTAAGGAACAGCTCAGTGCAATTTTACTGAGTCTGTGATGATCACAGCCTAGTTAGCACTTTGCTGTCTCCTTCTAATCAGACAGGGGAGCCAGTGTGAAAAGATGAGAGCTCATGAAACCCCAGAGTAGGTGCTTCTGGGGAAACTTCAGTGCTTATTTCCATACTTAGAAAGCAAACCGACTAGCCTCTGAAAGATCACCATTCTGAGAAGCAGTGGACTGTTTTGTCACTGTCAAATGGTTTCCTCCTCCCTCCCATCAGAACTTAAAAAGTTGTTTGCCTACAGGGCACTTCAAAACCTTGAGTAGAACTTCCCAGGTAGCCACTATTCCTTCCTTCCCTCATCTGATGGTTATTTGTTGATAGATTCCTCTATGCTGAGCATTGTGTAGGCCAAGCTAGTTAACAAGCACCTCACATCACACCTTGCAGAGCTCTCAGTCCAGTGGAGGGAGAGAAAACTAAGTGATCATCACACAGAGAAATGAGAAGTGTTGACATAAAGAAAGAACAGAATTTCATGAGAGCACAGAGCATGAAAACCCTATCTTTGGGGAGGAACGTGATGGGACTAGGCACCAGGAAGCCAAAAATAAGTTGAGATAGAGGGCCATGGTAAGGCAATGGGATAAAGAGAGCTAGAGTAAGGATCTGAATTCACTGGGCTCTGATGAAATGTTTCTGGGCAGATGGAGTATTCTAGTCATCCTTCATTGCCACTTGTTCTATGTGTAGGAGTTTCTGTGTTAGTGCTCAAGGTTGCAGCATAGCTACTGAAATAATTAAGTAAAGTTCTAAATATTTTAACAGATGTAAGTCTCGGAATTGTTCCTGGGCAATCTAGAATCTAATCATCTCGCATTGTAGGTCTGAGAGACCATCCCCCCACCCCACCCCCAACACACACCCTCTACCCCCACCCCTGCCCCAAGTGTTGAAGCCACAACAGCAAAGCTTTTGATCTTTTGGTCTGTATCACCAGTTCTTGTAAATGAGCTATTAAAACCCTTGTTGAGTGAAAGTAGTGAGTTATTCATAGGGGAAAAAGACAAAGGATTCAGAACTGATCTGGAGAAATTCTAATCCTCTTCCTTCTCTTCCCCAACCCAGGTGATCATGGTAACAGGAGATCATCCCATTACAGCCAAAGCCATTGCCAAGAATGTGGGTATCATCTCAGAAGACAACGAAACAGCAGAGGACATTGCTGCCCGGCTTTACATTCCTGTCAACCAGGTAGATACTAGGTGAGCTCTTTAAAACCCTGATCTACCATTTTCTTCTCCATCCTCAGATGCCCCCACCCAGACATCACTTACCAAAAGTCTTGGAGTCCCCTTCAATCGGTAGGATTGTGGGGGATTGTACATTACAGAGTAAAACATAACAGGGAAATAGTCAAGTAAATACGTCAATGGATTTTTAGAAAACAAAAGTAGAGGAAGAGAAGAGTGATTGGCAAAAGGGACGAGGGGATGTAATGGGTCAATTTGAGGACTATATGCAGAGGAGACAGGGTTGAAAAGAAAGAACTATATAGTAGGCTAATGTGAGTTCTCCACATTCAGATGTCATCTTTCAATGTTCTTTTTCCCTCAGGGATATTAAAGCCATCGTGGTGCATGGCTCAGATCTGAAGAATATGAACTCAGAGCAGCTGGACTACATCCTCAAAAATTATAAAGAGATTGTGTTTGCTCGGACTTCCCCTCAGCAGAAGCTTATCATTGTGGAGGGGTGTCAGAGGCAGGTAAGGGAGAGCAAGGAGCCCCAGGAACCCTGGCAGAAATCTTGGTGGCAGAGCCCAGTATCTAACCAAGCAAGGGGGTATGTGTACTGGGAAGAGAGATTTTAGAGAGCATCACATCTCAAACTCCGTGGGGGCTTCCGTGTGGGGGCTTCCTGAAGGCTTAGATATTTTGTGGGGAGCAGGAAAAGGAAGAGTTGGGAGTTCTGAATCAAACGTCATTGCATCAAGAAGCAAGATGAAACAAAGTGGGTGCAGGTGGCTACAAAAGAACGAGGAAGTACAAAAGGACAAAAGGCTGAATAAATAAAGGCTGGGATCATTCAACCTTATGGAAAAAAGACCTACAAGCCAGTGTGCCTTCCAGTTCTCAATATTTAACCCAAGGCCAAGTTCTGTAACATAGGAAGGTGGCCAAGATGGCAAACCTGGGGTAAACTCTTGTGTTCCACATGGCATATCTATGCTACATGCTCCCTTTCTCTATCTATTCCTCTGCTAATAAACTTTTCTAGTGCCTTATAATGAGATGTTGCAATCAAACTGACCCTGATTCTAACACAGTAGTTGCTCACTCCTGTCTGACTTTACCAGGGAGCCATCGTGGCGGTGACAGGCGATGGGGTGAACGACTCCCCTGCGCTGAAGAAGGCCGACATTGGCATCGCCATGGGCATTGCTGGCTCTGATGTCTCTAAGCAGGCGGCTGACATGATTCTATTGGATGACAACTTTGCCTCCATTGTCACAGGCGTGGAAGAGGGTGAGGAAGCTAGATGCCAGGGCTGGGACTTGACCCTTAGACTAAAGCAGGACTTGGGATACATTAGCTTCACCTTTTTCTATCATCCAACCACCACAACCTGTGTGGACTGCAAAAAAATAATCATTATAAGACAAAACTTTGCAAGTGAGATCCAGCTACCGATGAGATTGGAGGGAAGAACAGATTTTCCAGGGAGACTAGGACTCTGCCATGTCATAGTATTTGCTTTGGACTCTCATTGGTATTCAAGGATGTATACAGCAAGCTCCTAGATGGAGCCGTAGTCCTGGGAAAAGTCTGTGTTGCACAGTCTTCAGCAAGACCCCCTAGGAGCCTGTACCCTGAATGACAGGGACCATTCGAGATCGGTTGAAGAGCATGAATTAATTACATAAGCCCCATTAAGCACTCTTTTTCTCCAAAAAGAATCTGAAGAGAATGTCCATTGATGAACAGAAGGAACTCAAAATGCTGAGTTCCAAACTCCCTCATTCTGCCTGGAGCTATTTTTTATGCAAACATGACAATCTACGTGTGAATCAGGTTCCCAGAATGATTCCGACACTTTGCTTGATTATTTTATATCCATTTAGTATCATTATTATTGAGTGCTGACAATGTGTAATGCTCTGTTTTAAATATATGGGACAAACCCAGACCATACCCCCCATGTAACTTAATCTCTAGGTGGAAAGAAAGACAATAAAAGCAGCAAATGTTGCAGTAGATTAAGAAGAATGGGAAAAATAAAGGCAGGAATGCAGAGAGAGATCACAGTCTTTGAAAGAGTAACCAGGGAAGGACTCAGCAGTCTTGCGGGGCAGGAGGAATGATGTTGGAAGAGCTAAGAGGTACCCAAGGTCACAAGTTGGTTAGGTCAGAAAATGAGATTCAAACCCAAGCTTGTCCCAGGCCCAGGCTGTTTTCACTTGAGCCTTAATTTTATAAAGGGTTTAATACTGACATTCTCAGACATCTCAGGATTAACTAGTCCCAACGCTGCTTAATTTTCAGAGATCAGATAACATTAGCTGTGTTGAATCTGGAACAAAGAGTACACAGTCAGAACACAGTAATAAATTAGGGCTCTAATGAATAGATACGTGATTTAGAAAGAAAACTAGACCCAACATGTTCACGGATGCTTCTTTGTAATGGCCTCTCTGTTCAGGAGGCAATCTGTGGGAGGTGGGTCCTCTCGATGCTTCTCTCAGAAGGTTGACCATCCTCCCAGGTCGTCTCATCTTTGACAACCTGAAGAAGTCCATCGCATACACCCTGACCAGCAACATCCCTGAGATCACCCCCTTCCTGCTGTTCATCATCTTCAGCATCCCCCTGCCTCTGGGGACCATTACCATCCTCTGCATTGACCTGGGCACTGACATGGTGAGTGCCAGACTAGGTCCTGCACTGGTACTGCTGTGCCAAAGATGATGAGCAAGGAAACTGAAAGAAGGAGCAGAACTAGTGCTACTTCTGAGTTCTCTTCTTCATGTTGGGTCCTTGCCATTGCCACCTTCCATGTCCCAGGTCCCTGCCATCTCCCTGGCTTATGAGTCAGCCGAAAGTGACATCATGAAGAGGCGTCCACGAAACCCGAAGGTTGATAATCTGGTAAACAACCGTCTCATTGGCATGGCATATGGACAGATTGGTGAGCCCGGAAGAGAGAAGGGTGAGGGGCAATGGGAGTAGGCACCCTGGCCGTTTGAAGCATCTCCATTTTGAAGTCACGAAGATCCTTTCTCAATGACAAACTATGCTAGACCCCAGGAATATAGGACCTAGAACTCGTGAGCTCTCATCTGCCCTTGGCATAAAGTCCAGTAGAAAAGGAACAAATGTATACAAAATGATAGCATCTTTCCAGATGCCAAGGAAGAAGTAGTGACCCTCACACAGGACAGGAAGCACAGCACACACAAGCACACCAATTATGAGGATTTTCAGACAGGTGTAACGGAGGAAAAGGAACTTCAATTTGGTGTTGAGAGGATAGAGGTTCAGCTACTCAGTTGACAATCAGCTTTTCCCTGACCAATAGATAAGGGAATGTTCACATGGCATGGTTAAAGGACAGTGAACAAACCAGCTTGTTGGTGCTCTTAGTCTTAATAAGGAAGTGGGGGAAAACAGGTCTGTAGACATAATAGCATTAATATTGAGGCCAGACTTAAAAGGTGTTTGGGAACCATGATAGGTCTTTGTTACTGAGCTGCCAGGTACATTAGAGTAAGGTACATCAGAGAAAGTAATGAGAGTAAGGTACATCAGAGAAAGTAATGAGAGATGGACAAGGGAGAAACTCGAAATCAGAGAAATCATTGGGGACTCCTCTTGGGCCCCTCCCCAAACGGAGTCTTGCTACTTTTCTTCCATGTCCTACCTTTCACTGTCAAATAAACTTACTCTGTTTACCTTAAAAAATAAAAACAGAGATCATTCAGGTAATCTAGGAGATGAACCATGCATGAATAAAAAACACAGGCTAATCCTAGCCACTCAGGAGGCTGAGATCTGAGGATTTTAGTTCAAAGCCAGCCTTGACAAGAAAGTCCATGAGACTCTTACCTTCAATTAATCACCAGAAAGAGTCAGAAGTAAAGCTGTAGCTCAAATGGTAGAGCAATAGCCTTGAGCACAAAAGCTCAGGGGCAGCACCCAGGCCCTGAGTTCAAGCCCCAGGATTTACACACATGTGTGAGCATGCACACACACACACACACACACAGAAAATATTGCATGATTTGGTGGTCCTGGGCTGGAGTTTAGAAACAAATGTCAGGACTTGGAAACAAATCTCATAGAGATGATCAAGTCAGATGCGGACGGCAAAAATCTTTAACACTGTATATGTGCGCGCGCGTACACACACACACACACACACACACACACACACACACACACACCTAGCTAGAAGCAAGTCCTAGCCCCATTCCTCCTGTCATCTGCCTTGGAGGGCCCGCCCTTTCTCTGAATCAGTTTCTCCATCCTATGATTCTGTCCTTCACAGGAATGATCCAAGCTCTGGCTGGTTTCTTCACCTACTTTGTAATCTTGGCTGAGAATGGCTTCATGCCTTTTGATCTGCCAGGCATCCGCCTGGACTGGGACAATAGATTCTTAAATGACCTGGAGGACAGCTATGGACAACAATGGGTGAGTAGAAAGAGTATAACAGTAGAGAATGACTAAGAAGAGTGAAAATGAGGATAGGCAAGCATGTTGAGCTAAATTTTTTGAAGCATAGGAAAAGGGAGATAGCTGACAGAATTGATATCTCATCTCCGCTCTTCTCTGAGTGCATTTGACCACAGCCTCCAATTACACTTGAGAACTTCTCTTTACTTACAGTGACCTCATTTCTATTCATCCCTGCTGTTTACAGGCTTACCTTCCTAGATCCTTTGGTTTCTTGAAGCAGGAGGGTCTTCTTTATCCTACTGACATTTCCAGGCTGATTTCTGTTTTTCCAGGTTTTAACCATGATTCCCCGCAAAGTCGTCGTCATCCACCCTCAACTCAAACCTTTGTAGTGACAAATATTTATTTCTTAAAAAGTGAAAAAAAGATAATTAAAAGTGATTTAGCAGGGCTGGGAATATGGCCTAGTGGCAAGAGTGCTTGCCTCGTATACATGAGGCCCTGGGTTCAATTCCCCAGCACCACATATATAGAAAAAGGCCAGAAGTGGCGCTGTGGCTCAAGTGGCAGAGTGCTAGCCTTGAGCAAAGAGAAGCCAGGGTCAGTGCTCATGCCCTGAATCCAAGGCCCAGGACTAGCCGCAAAAAAATTTTTTTAAAAAGTGATTTAGCATGACAAATTTCCTCCTGTATGCTGTTGACATCATAAAGTGCTATGCAAATGGGTTGATAAACTCCATATATTCAGAGTTCCTGGCTGTTCCACCACTGCAGTTTTCATATCATCTAGTATAGAGCTGCATGCCCAGGAAGCACACTACTTCCTGGAGCAAAGATAGCTCCTCTTTTTCTAAATGTCTTTCCCTATTTTTTTCATTAATCACCACCTATCCCATGTACTGTTCTACCCCCTGAGGATATGATAATAAACAAAAATGACCATGCTATTGTTCTTATGGAGCTTATTTCTATTTAGGGGTATAACCATACATGTATATATGTGTGTATATATATGTATATACATTAAAACAAATTTAACCATATATGCACACACATATGCATAAATACATATATTACATAAGTACACACATATATATACAGATATAGATATAGATATAGATATATATAAAGCATTGTAGAGTGCTTGCCTAGCACGCTCAAGGCTCTGGGTTCAATCCCTACTACCTCAAAACAAAGAAGCAAATACTATCAGGTCAGCAGATTGTAAGTCCAAGGGAGTCTAAGAAGTGCTAGAATGGATAATTGAGATACCAGAGTGAGTGGGATAGAAAGATATAGTCAGAAAATTGAAATTGCAGAGAAATTTAATTATAAAGTAATTGTATGCATTTGAAAGGATAGTATGTAAAGTTTAAACATAGGCACAAGCAGCCCCGTTGGGGAGTAGAGGATAATAGGGCTAGAGAAGATGGAGAGAATAAACTATAAGGGGCTGGGAATATGGCCTAGTGGCAAGAGTGTTTGCCTCGTATACATGAAGCTCTGGGTTCGATTCCTCAGCACCACGTATATAGAAAAGGCCAGAAGTGGTGCTGTGTCAAGTGGCAGAGTACTAGCCTTGAGCAAAAAGAAGCCAGGGACAGTGCTCAAGCCCTGAGTCCAAGCCCTAGAACTGGCAAAAACAAACAAAACAAGAAACTTTAAGGCAGTATTTGAAGGCTTGTCAACCTAGATATCTAAATCTAGATTAGTGACAGTCAGAAGAAATCACAAGAGGTGGCTCAGGTAGTGGTAGCTAACCATAGTGAAGGATAGCATGATCTGATGGTTGGAAAATGGTGGATGGACATAATCTACATTCCATACTTAGCTCAACAATTATCAGCTTTGTTTTTTGATCATTTAAGGCCTTATACTTCTCTCTCCAAGTATGACTTGATGTATAGTATCTCAATATTGTACAGTCATATCTTTTTGAATTTCTTATTTGTTCTGAATTACTTATAAACAAAGTGTTTGATTTTTTTTTAACATAGAGGGTTTTTTTACCTCCAGTCTTTTTCTCACTTGGCTTTTCCAGGTGAGAGCTGGTGTTCTACCACCTGAGCCATTCCGCCGCTTCTGGCTTTTTGGTGGTTAATTGCAGATATGAGTCTCATGGACTTTCCTGCGAGTCTGGCTTTGAATTGCAATCCTCAGATCTCAGCCTCCTGAATTGCTAGGATTGCAGGTGGGATCCACCAACACCCAGCTAAAAAGTAATTTTTTTTCAGAACACATTGGCAAAGTAGTTTAATAATTGTTTTCAGAACAAATCAACAATATTTATTTTTTAGGTAAATTTTTCAGCCTAATTTTGATGTACTTCTGTTTCTGCAGTCCTCTTTCATAACTTATCCTAGCATACTGGCATGGTTAGCATATTTATCTCTCCCACTAGAGTCTAAATTCCTTATGTGCAAAATGCAAATGACAAAGCCCATGGAATAAATAAGTGCTTCTCTCTCTTTCTCTCTCTCCCCCCCTCTCTCCCCCTCCCTTCACCCCAACCCTACCCCATCTCATACTGGGGTTTGAACTCCAGTCCTTTCCTCCAGTCCTTGCACTTCCTCTCTGCCACTTAGGCCACATCCCCAGCAGTTCTGATTTTAGTTCTTTTTACAGCAAGGTCTCATATTTTTCCCAGGCTCACCTGGACCTCCATCCTCCCACTTCTGCCTTCCACACGGGAGGGACCATAAACTTAGACCACCATGCCTGGCTTACTGGTTGACATGGAGGGGGCAGGTGTTACTGGCTTTTTGCCTGGACTAATCTTAGTCTGGGTTCCTCCTGATACCTCTGTGGCTGGGATTACAAGCATGAGCCTGGGTGCCTGGCCCAATCTACCACTGTTTGGGGGCCTTCCTTTTTACCTGTGGTCATCCTGCCCTCAGGCCCCACCTTCCTCTCTGACCTAAGACCTCTGATTCTGCTTCTTCTATACCACACTTCTTACTAATTTAGTGAGTATCTTTTGAGCCATGCTACATGCCACTCACTGAACTAAGCACAGTGAGAGGACACAATGATAAATAAGATCAGCTCGAGGGGGGTGGGGGCTCTTGAGGAACTCTCAGGGAAGGAAAACACACAAATCAATCATAGTACAACCCAGCAAAGGCTGAGGCACAGAGATGTGGTGTGAAATATAGAGAAAGAGGAAGGACCACACTCAGCCTCTGGTCCTGGAAAGCAGAACAGACCAGACGGCTTTGGGTGTTTCCAACCTTGACCACTGTGTCGCCTCTCTGCCCACCCTCCCCAGACCTACGAGCAGCGGAAGGTAGTGGAGTTCACGTGCCACACGGCCTTCTTTGTCAGCATTGTGGTGGTGCAATGGGCTGACCTCATCATCTGCAAGACTCGCCGCAACTCCGTCTTCCAGCAGGGCATGAAGTAAGGACCTATCCCATGGCTCCCAACAATTTCCCATTCTCCCCGACACACACACACACACACACACACACACACACACACACACACACACACACACATAGAGTCCACTCCCCCCCCCCCCTACTTTTTCCTCCTCACCTCCATCACACTGAGAAATGCTTCTTTCCAGAAACAAGATTCTGATTTTTGGGATCCTGGAGGAGACATTCCTAGCAGCTTTCCTGTCCTATACCCCAGGCATGAGTGTGGCTCTGCGCATGTACCCACTCAAGTGAGTAAGGGAAAGGACTTAGAGACCAAGCTCTCTGGGCACAGGCATGAGGAGAGCTTGTGAGAGGAAGTGGGAGGAAGCCTGAATAAATGGGGCTATACTCAATGACATTGGGGATAGAGTCATCTGTGCCCCAAGAAGTAGACCTGATTTACGGAAGTAGCAGAGATTGTGCCAAATGATCACAAGCCACTAAGCATGCAAATTTAGCAGGCTTACCAGTGCTCAATCGAGTGGAATCTTTTTTTATGATGACATGTGGTATTGCTTGAAGCGGAAATAAGCATAAAAATAGTTTAATCTATGCTTAGCTAGTTCTGTTATATCTATATGAATATGTTCTAGGGCTGGGGATATGATCTAGTGGCAAGAGCGCTTGCCTCGTATGCATGAAGCCCTCGGTTCAATTCCCCAGCACCACATATACAGAAAATGGCCAGAAGTGGCGCTGCGGCTCAAGTGGCAGAGTGCTAGCCTTGAGCAAAAAGAAGCCAGGGACAGTGCTCAGGCCCTGAGTCCAAGGCCCAGGACTGGCAAAAAAAAAAAAAAAAAAGAATCATGAATATGTTCTAATGGATATATATGTGAATGAACATGCTGAAATTCCTGCTTTCTGCTTCAATTTCCAGGATTAGGTGTGGGGTGGTGTGTGTGTACGCACATGTGCATGCATGCCAATACCAGGGCTTGGACAGAGTTATCTCTCTTGCTTAGCTTTTTTGCCCAAAACTAGTGCTCTACCACTTGAGCCATAACTCCACTTCTGGTATTTTTTGGTGGCTAGTTGGAGATAACAATCTCATGGACTTTCCTACCCAGGCTGACTTCAAATCTCCAACCCCAAATCTCAGCCTACAGAGTAGCTAGGATTACAAGCATGAGCCACAGGTGCCCAGCTATGTTGTCTCCTTTTAACATTAGTATATTTTTAAATATTTTTATTTTAAAATTGACAGAAAATAAAGCAGAAGTGTCTTTCTACACTCATGATTAAATCATTATTTGCATATCAAGGTTTATATTTGTGGTGTGCATAAAGAAAGAACCCTGGCCTAGGCCTGTACTGTCCAGTATGGTAGCACAACCCACATGTGGCCACTGACCTCTTGAAATATGGCTAGTGAGCGTAAGAAACTGAATTTATCATTTCAATTCATTTGAACTTAAAAGCTGAAGCCGTGTTAAAATTTAGTCTATTAAGTACAACTTCAGCCAGGCACAGTGGAACATGCCAGTAATCCCAGCTACTTGGGAGGCTGAAGCAGAGAATGGGGAATCCAAAGCCGGCCTAGGCAATCAAGACATACCTCTGATAGATAGAGGACAGACAGACAGACAGACAGATAGATTTTTTTTTTGGTTGGTTGTGTGGCTTGAACTCAGGGCCTGGACTCTGTACCTAAGCTTTTCTGCTCAAGGCTAGTCCTCTACCACTTTTGAGCCACAGCACCACTTCCGGTTTTCTGGTGGTTAATTGGAGATAAGCATCTCACAGACTTTCCTGCTCAGGCTGGCTTTGAACTGGGATCCTCAGATCTCAGCCTCCTGAGTAGCTAGGATTACAGGAATGAGCCACTGGCACCCAGTTTTAGATAGAACTTTATTGTCTTGTTTGGAGTGCATTTCCCTTTAACTATGGAAAATTTAGTGTCTGGGTTGAGAGGTTTCATCAGTGTAAGACACTTCATGGATTTATCAGGCATAGAATGAAAATACAAACACAAATTGTCTCCATTTTTTTGTCAGTACTGAGTTGTTGTTGTTGTTTTTGTGGGTTTTTTTGTGTTTTTTTTGCCAGTCCTGGGCCTTGGATTCAGGGCCTGAGCACTGTCCCTGGCTTCTTTTTGCTCAAGGCTAGCACTCTGCCACTTGAGCCACAGCGCCACTTCTGGCCGAACCTGTGTATGTGGTGCTGGAGAATTGAACCCAGGGCCTCAAGTATACGAGGCAAGAACTCTTACCACTAGGCCATATCCCCAGCCCCAGTACTGAGATTTTGAACTCAGAGCCTTGTACTTGCTAATCAAGTGTTTTACTTCTTGAGCCACACCTCCAGAAAAACAAAAACTACTTTATGAATAATTTTTACATTGTATCCTTGTAATGGTACTGGAAGTTGAGGCAGAAAGTACAGATTTCAAGCTAGCCTGGGCCACATAGCTAGACACCATCTCCTTAAATTAATGAATTAAGTTTATATTGATTACATACATGTTGAAATGATGTTTTAGCTGCATTGTGTTAAAATTCTTGAAATTACGGGCTGGGAATATGGCCTAGTGGCAAGAGTGCTTGCCTCATATACATGAGGCCCTGGGTTCGATTCCTCAGCACCACATATACAGAAAATGGCCAGAAGTGGCGCTGTGGCTCAAGTGGCAGAGTGCTAGCCTTGAGCAAAAAAGAAGCCAGGGACAGTGCTCAGGCCCTGAGTTCACGGCCCAGGACTGGCAAAAAAAAAAAAAAAAAATTCTTGAAATTAATTTCACCTCTTTTCAATGATTTTAATGTGGTCTTGAGAAACTTTTCGATTTTACATGTGTGGCTTGCATTGTATTTCTATATAGTAGTGCTCTTGTATTTGACCATCTCTTCTCTCTGTCACCCGAGAGAACTGAGGAACTGAGGTCCTGATTCAACCCCTCCCCAAGTCTGTCTCTAGGTCTCTAATTATAGAAGAGGCTCGGGAAAGAAAAAAGTGTTCTATTTATGTAATATGGAGGAGTGCATGTATACACATACATTGTCATACTCTATGTGTGGGGTGTGTGGGGTGTGTGTGTATGTGTGTGTGTTTGTATCCCCTCCTCATAACAGAATATCTCACACTGGATGTCTAGGGACTGAGAGAGCCTCATCCTGCTCTGTTAATCCTATTCACAGATGCAAGGCCTGGAGTATGCAGAAAGCATGGGGCCCTTGCACTCTCCAACTCTACAAAAATCAGCAATCTTTATGAACACTGCACATAACTCCAAACATTACATCACATGATCATGATTCTTTATATCTGCCTTCTGCTTCATCTCTCAGATGCTGAACCCCTTTAAAAGTAGAATCAACTGTATCTTACCTTCCTGTCTCCAATACCCAGCAGGTCTGAGGAGCGCAAAAGAAAGATTTAATTGCTAGGCACTGTTTGCTGTGCAGCCACACTGACCACCTCTTGTTCTCTACAGGATAAACTGGTGGTTCTGTGCTGTGCCCTACAGCATTCTGATCTTCCTCTATGATGAAACCAGAAGACTGATCATCCGCCTACAGCCTGGTGGTAAGGCTGCCCTAGGCTTCCTCTGATGGAATGGCCACCAGCCCCCTAAAGACCCATCCCACCCGGTTCCTCCGGACTCACTGGAACTCCCTACATCACACCTTTGCTTTACTGTGCCTCTACCTAGACCTCTCCTTGACTGAGCCACCCTGTTCCTTCCAATACTCAGGGCCATGTTCCACACAGCCTCCTTCCTTCTCCTTACCTGCCCTTTGCGAAGTTCTCCTTGAAGGCTCTCTTGCAGCCTTCCCAGTTCACACTGGTCTCTTCTCCGCAGGCTGGCTGGAGAGGGAGACATACTACTAAACTCAGCAGAGGACACGCTCCACATGACACTAGGGGTCATGAAAGCCAGAACCATGACAGCAACATCTGAGCTGGGGCAGAGACACTAGACCACCTTGGATGGGAGAGACAGGCAATCCTAGAGCTGGGCTGAGGGCATCATGGGTAGGAGATGGGAGGGGTTGAGGGGAAGATCAGCCTGCATCAGGCTGGAGCCCATCATGGAAGGGCATGGTCCTGAAGAATCCAGCAGCCAGCCTAGATGGTAAATGTTTGGAACAGCCTCACCTAGCTGGATGTGTCACGTCTGATCTGTGGGGAATGGTTACTGCAAAGTTCCTTCTCTGCATCTTCACAATAGCCAGGCAAATAAAATCCTTTTGAGACCTGAGAAAAGAAGAAGCTGGGAGGAGATTAGAAGCAACCATCCTTGCCCCTTACGAGTATCTCAAATCGCACCTGGAAGTCCTGGAGAGCAAATGACAAAGACTGCCCCCCCCCAAAGTCCAGCTGAGATCAATATAGTGGGGGCCGTAGCACCTACACACAGGAATGGAGGGGCTGACCCATCTAGACCACACTTTACTAACTCATTTCTGCCTGGTGAGCCCTCCACGTTGTCTGGCTGCTTAGTCCATTGAGATTATGGGCTGCAAGTTGTGTCATCGATGAAGAACCTGAGTGTCAAAGAGGTCCAATAACTTGGTAACAGTTAGTTACATGGTAGAGCCATGTCCCAATTCAGAGGCAGACTGGTGTCCCCCTGCTCTCTTCAAGGTTTCTCAGCCTCATCCCATCCCTCAGCCTGTTTTCTGGGGTTTAGCCTTGAAATGGAGTCTGCACATATGCTAGACACACACTCTAGCACTGTAAGTGTTACACCCTCAACCTTGGGCCCTGGGTCCACTGATGGTCTGGTCTTGGATGAGTGAGAAGGCCCTCTCTTGCCCACTCTCTTCTCTGAGGTCTCTCCCCCAACCCCCTCCCCAACTCACTTCCGCTTGGTGAGTCCCTCCACTCCGCATTGTGGTTCAGTTCATTCTCAGGCATCTTTAAGAGCAGAGAGTTGAGTCTGTCTAAAAGACTACTGACTGAGAGAGAAACACTAAGGAATACTACTAGGAAAGTGTTAGCTGTTACCAGAAACAAAACACTTGTATTAAGTTGACTGTACACCATGCCTGGCACTGTCTGGGCCAGGAGCTATACTCATCGCACCAATTAAGTCTCATCAATGTATGTATTCCTACCTCTCAGCCAATTTTGTAGAAGAGGAAATCAATGTCTATCTGACTGCTGAACCGGTGCCCTTAGCCACTTTACATATCAGTCTTACAGTGAGGGCTAGGCCAAGACATGTATAAAGAATCAACAGTAAAATAAAATAGGACATTAGTGGAGAACGGGCCTTGGATGGGTCTAGAGAATGAGAGGCTTGGGCTGGCAGACAAGGCCATTCCACTGTAAGGTATAGCCAGCTCTCTCCACCCCCCACCCCAGGCTCCTCAGAGGTCTTCCTCCCTCCCATTCTCCTCCCTCTTCCAACACAAGGTCTCCTAGGGACAGGACTCTCTCAGTCTGGGGTCCTCCCTGGATGCTGACATGGCTGAACCAGACCCTGGAAGATGGAGGAAGGGACCAAGAAGGTATGTGAGTGAAGTGAGGAGGGGGAGGGGGAGGGGCCAGCTGCTCAGGTTTCAGTAGAGGGAGCTATGGGTGTCTGGTGGGTTAAAAATACAGATGCCCCAACTCAGGGTCATTTGATACCAGTGGCTGAGGGAGTGTTAAGTCCAAGGGCCTGAAGGCAGGGGCCTAGAGAGAAGAGGACTGAGGAGAAAGAAGAGAGCAGAGCATCAGAGTGGGAAGGATGGGGTGGGGGGAGGGGTGGGGAGCTGGAAAGGATAAGCATGGAAGTGGAGCCAGAAAAGGCGGCCACCCCCAGAGAGACCGTGGTCACCGTAGGAGAGGATGAAGAGATGGAGGTGGCCATGGTGATCGTGGAGTCCCATCTCACACTCCCAGGGGAACAAAAGGTCTGGTTTGTGGTGGAACAAGTCTAATGCTCCAATATCTGCCCCAATGGTTCCCTTTCCCCCAGAATGGGATGAAAATAACAAATCAGAGCAAATGATGGTCTGGCCATCGGCTTCTGAGCAGGCCCTCCCATCCCTCCCAGCTGCCTTGGCTCTGGCTGTGGGCTCTGTCAGGGCAGTCACTCTGCTGGGAGAGCAAGAGGCAGGATTCTGAGGTCTCTTGGGCAACACTGTGCCATGCTTGGGCTTGCTCTGGCCTCTCCTGATACTATGACAGCTGTCCCTCTTGGACCCATTCCTACCCTGCTCTTGAGATTTTCTGTGGCTTTTCTTACTTAACTGTATGAGGTCTGCCCCCATGGGAGTATGGAAAAGTTATTCTAGCATAATTCCATGTTCCTGACTGGATGTAAAACAAACATTATCTTCCCAGACTGAGAGAGACCCTGGGGCGTTGTTAAGGTCATCTGACTTTGATCTAGTCTCTCTCTGGTCTCCCTGTACAGTTTACCTAGGAATAGTAAGGCCTTGGTGAGCAGTGGAAAAGGTCCTTTCTAGGTACCCAGACCTCATCTTATTCACTGGAATCCAGAAGTCACAGGCCTTAACCCTCACTCCCCAGCTCCAAGTAAAGTCTGTGTACAGAATTAATCCACATCCTCAGGCAGAGCACAGGGCCAGTCACACCAAATTTCCCTCTGTTATTGTCCCCTTCCCCCAGTGCTTACACCTGATCCTCTTTGTCTTGTCAAAGGCAGAGGAGTAAATAGTAGCTATTAGTCGTCTTGGGAATCATGCAGCCTGGGGGAATCCTCCCTTCCCACGGTGCCCTAGAAAAGCAAGTCCCATAGGATCAGAGTAGAGAATGGGGTATACGCAGGAGTTTGTAGGCACGTGGCATTTCCCTCCTCTTGGTGGGCCTGATGGGCGGGAGAAACCCCCACATCCACACCCCTGCAGGATGGGATCTGAGCCAGCGCTGTCCTGCGCCCGCATTCCTCAGTCAGGACTGTGGAGTGAAGTAAAGGAAACTGGCTGGAGCAGAGCCAGGTCTTGGACTCAGCTCCATCTTTTATTCAGGAATGATCTCATCCTTGGTTCTGGTTCTTTAAAGGGAACTGCAGGGGGATTCTTTCCTGTAGCCAAGACTGTACTTTTCCCCCCACCCCACCCCCACCTCTCTCTCCACAGAATCAAAGAAATAGGCTCCAACTGCGGAAGAGTCTCAGATTTTTATGGTATAGAGGCAATTCCACATTTGTCTCCCTTCTGTCTATATTATTAACTTAGCTAGGACCAGAATCCTGCCCCCACTGCACCTGCACCTCCTTCTCTCTAGTTACCCTCACTCTACCCCTAGTGATCCTTTTTAACCCCCACCTCCCCTCCCCCAGCCCAGCTTCACTTACCTCGGACTCATCTTGTCTTATTTTTAGATCCAACCTCTCTCCCTCTCTCTTTTCCTTTCTTAATATGGTGATGAGCTCTTAGGCCTGTGTGGGGGACAGGGGCTGGGGAACCTTGGATCTTGGGGGAAGGGGAGGGAAGGAGTATCTAGGAGCCTGGGGGGAGAGGGGTAAGAGGTAGGAGGCTCCCAGTGCTCGTGGAGCTGTCCTGGCCTCAGAAGGTTATCTGTCTCCCCTGCCAACCACAGAGACATATTTAGACAGGACCAGGTGGAGACTGAGGGGTGCCAATTTCAGGGGGCAGCTCCGGTTCCCTCCCCGCCCCCTGCTCCTATTCCTCCTCCTGACCCTTTTCTCTTGGCCCTGTCGGGCAGTTTCCTCAGGACCCAGCAGTGTCTTCTGTCCACTTCTCTGGGCCACTCCCCACCCCACCCCCCCACCTAGCGCCCCTAACTCAGGATTTGGTGCCTAGGGGGCCCTCCCTACCCCAGCTAGCCTCCTCTGGACCAGGAGAGCAGACCCAGATCCTCCTACCTCCATGAGCACTACAGACAGGATGGGGGCCAGAGCAATGCCCAGGCTGCGGCTGGCACTGCTGTTCCTGCTGGTGCTAGGGGCCCCCAAGTCAGGGGTCCAGGGGGAGGAAGGTCTGGACTTCCCCGAGTACGACGGCGTGGACCGAGTGATCAATGTCAATGCAAAGAACTACAAGAACGTGTTCAAGAAGTATGAGGTGCTGGCCCTCCTCTACCATGACCCCCCTGAGGATGACAAAGCCTCACAAAGACAATTTGAGATGGAAGAGCTGATCCTGGAGGTGAGTAGGTTGGGGGGGGGGAGGGCAGGCCTAGAGAGCTCACCTAAATCATACAGCCCCCTATGAATCTCTCAGAGTGAGATCTGGGGGTGAGAGCAACATGGCAGGACCTCTGTGATTTTAGCCAGATGAGAAACACAGACACAGGGACCCAAAGTCCTATCACAGGGAACTTTAGAGGGGGTGCTGTGAGGGGCAGGGAGGTCCGCACCATGTTGTAGGTGGCAATGGTATTGGGGTTTGGCAAGGAAGAGGAGGAAAGAGGGCAAGGGAGGTGCTGGGGGGGGGGGGCAAAGGGAAAACTCAGTGCGGTCTTGTGCATCACTCTCCCTCGCCCCACTGGATACTCCCCTCGCCAGACATGCCCCTTTCCACACCCCTAGGCTGCACCCCAAAGAGATCCAGGCTGAGTGTAAGTCCCGTGACTTCTTGGTGGCCATATGCTTCCAAGTCTCCTAGAAACCACCATACCTCCCACCCACCTCTCTCTCTTTTCCTTTCCCTGCCCCGGGTCCCCCTACCTGTCCCCAGTGGACCAAGCCAATGCCCTCACTGGAAAATTTTTATAAAGGAGATCTCAGAATATTCCCCATCTTCTCGTTATAGGAAGAGACTCCTCACCCTTCATCTGCCCTAAGCAGAGTTCATTATAAAAAGAGAAAAAAGGAAAGAAAAAAGCCTAGGGTTGGAAGATGCGGTCACACATCCTGTAGAAGCTGGAACGTGCTTGAGTTTCCTTGTCTGAATTTCTCCCACCCCTTCTCTGGCTTGGTGGTACAGAGGCCCCAGCCTGGTGCATCTGGGGATGAGCTATCGAGACCAAAGGCGCTCAGTTCCATGTATCCCCCCTGGATGCTGGAACATGCCATCTGATTAATGAGCCATGTATTTTTAGCCTGACTGCTCGGTAGCCTCAACCATCCACCTGCCACCCGCCTCCCTTTCCATCCCCCGAAGAATCACGGCGCCTGAGTGTTGGGTGGGGTAATGCTGCAAGCCGTGCCCACAGCACAGGGAATGGGTTGAGTGCTGCCCTGGGAGGTTTGTGGGGGCAGGGACCGCCCATGTGACAGAGCAGCCTCCGCACTTGCTGAAGTATGTGTAGAAGGGCTATGGGAAATGGACAGAGCACTGGAGAGCCAGAGCCATCTAGGTTCAGCCTCTCTCTCTCTCTCTCTCACCAAAGGTGATAATGGTGAGCTCTACTTCCCACTCTGACCTCTCCCATTTCTCAGTAGTATAACCAAACTCTTCTCTTAGCACTACCCTCCAAAACTCTTGTGTTGGGAGTCACTGGAAGGTTCCAGAGATTTTTAACATCACCCCTACCACTCATTTGAGCTTGTGATCAGGATGGAGGCAAGGCCCACCCCTCCAGGAGGGAAGGGGCCCTCAGCCCCTCTGAAGCCAGCCTCCTTAGTATCCCTCAGAAACTAGTAAGTGTTCAGCCCGGTGCCCTGAAACTGAACAGAAGCACAGTTGCAAATGAACAATGCTCATCAGCTTCAAACAAAAGCCGAGCCAAGGACTAGAGGTATG
This sequence comes from Perognathus longimembris pacificus, assembly GCF_023159225.1. NCBI lineage: Eukaryota > Metazoa > Chordata > Mammalia > Rodentia > Heteromyidae > Perognathus > Perognathus longimembris. Next base: position 36,787,241 of record NC_063171.1, on the reverse strand, counting down.
GTTCAAGGGGGGAGAGTAACCTGCCGAGTTCAAACCCCTTGTATCTAAAACAAACCAGTAAAAAGTTGAGCTAAACACAGAAAGCATAGAGTTGTGGGGAGTCGGAGGATATTCTGGATCTTAGTATGGGATCATGATCAACCCTGGGCCTTCCTGCACCTCAGCTGACCCAACATGAAAGCATGAGATGGGGAAGGGAGGTTAAGAAGAACTGCAAAGGCTCGTGTTAATCCTTAACCCTACCTCCAGTTAGCAGCCCAAGTCCTAGAAGACAAGGGTGTTGGCTTCGGCCTGGTGGACTCTGAGAAGGATGCAGCTGTGGCCAAGAAACTAGGTAAGGGAGGGGAGAAGGTTTCTGTGGGGGAAAGGAATGCAGTCTGAAGAGGCTTCTGTGGAGGCCTTGGGCTTGGGAGCTCTTCTACTGCATCTATTCTCAAAGGAAGAAATGAAAATACTGAGGTTGAGAAGGTGATGGCTGCAGATCCTAAAAAGACTCATGCACTAATCCTATTATGAGGTGAGGCTGGCCATTTAGGAGAATACAGGCAGTGAGTGCCCAAGAGCAGGTTTCCAACTTCCTCTCCCAACCCCTCCCCCTCCGCAGCCCTGGCTGGTTGGTTCCGCATCCGGCCACCAGGAGGCAGCACTGGCTCAAGGCCGGACTCCGGATGTGGGCGGGGGAGGGGATGGTTAGTAATTATGAAGTCATCTGGTCAGCAATCTCCAGTTAAAGGGCAGGACAGAGAATTCCAGCTACTGGAATCTTCAGGGAAGATAGCAGAAATATTTATCTCTAGTTACAGCTGGCAGGGAAAGAAAGCAATATTGCTAGAACTTGTGTATTCCTAGGTCCTCTCTACACCCTACCCCATCCTCCCACTGCCTCACTTCTCCCTAGGAATCTCTCCAAAGTCAGGTTAGCCTCCTGGGCTAATTGAATGCACATCCAGGGTGTAGTGGTTCAGGGGTGGTGGTGGTGGATGGGCTCGGGAAAGGGAAAGGTAGATGGGTCCAGTGGGATTACTGGGTGGGCTGGAACCCAGGATTTGGACTTCTGACTCTGGAAGTTTGGGGTTGTAGCTCACCTTCCACTCCCTGCCCAGGTCTAACCGAAGAGGACAGCGTTTATGTGTTCAAGGGAGATGAAGTCATTGAGTATGATGGCGAGTTTTCTGCGGACACCTTGGTGGAGTTTCTGCTTGATGTGAGGATTCCACTGGACCTGACAGCCCTGCCTTTCCACTCTGCTTCCCCTTTTTACTCCTCCTGACCCCAACCCTATCCTTACCTTCTCCATACACACGCATGCATATACATTACACATACCTAACATACAACACATGCATCATACATACTGGACACACACTATGCTTGCACTACACACCACACATAGCATGTAGCACATATCACACCGTGTAATACACATTTCATATAACCACACACCAGACACAACATATACAGTGCACATTCAGCAGATATAATAACCACATTTACATACAACATGGCTATAACATACAAAATGCACTTTACATGTATAGAGCCCACACATACATGACAACACCATGTTTATACCACACATATCACATATGCATGCAATACTCGAAGTATATAACACACCACATGGCACGTGCATGCATATCACATGACAGGTGGCCGCACATGCATGTTGTATATACAATATACGTATTTTATATGTACACCAAATACACCCAATATGCCTTGAACATATACATGCCACACATCACATGCCATATGCATACAACACATGAAACCACACACCTTCTACAACCCATAGCACACTTGATGTACATATCACATACATCATAATCACCATACAACATACATCATGTACATATGCTCAGCATACCGGATACAAAACACAATGCACATGTCACACAGAGAACATATAAACTACACACACACACACACACACACACACACACGTCATTATGTAGCCCCTCTTGTACTTTCCTGACTTCTCCCTAGATCCCACTCCAAGTTCCAGACTTGACCATTCTTCCTCAATGTCCCTTCTTCCAGGTCCTTGAGGACCCTGTGGAACTGATTGAGGGTGAACGAGAGCTGCAGGCATTTGAGAATATTGAGGATGAGATCAAACTTATTGGCTACTTCAAGAGCAAAGATTCAGAGCGTGGGTAACTTTTAACCTCTGCTCTTCCCTCCCCTAAAGCCCCATCTCACCTGCCTTGCCTCCTCCCTCCTCCACTGTCTCAGCACCCGTGTCCTCCCTCCTTGCCCCCTTCCTCTTGAATACTCAGCTCCAACCTGTGTTCTCACCCCCCTGCACTCTGGGAAAGGGGGTTTCCACATACAAGCACCTCCACCACTCCACCTCCCCCCAGTATAGCCCTACTGTATTTTACTTCTCTCAAAGGACTAGATGGGGTGTGGGGATCTCCCGGAAGCAACTTCACTGGCCAGAGAACTGGGGAGAAGCAAAGGAATGGACAGGCTGGCAGACCTTGATTCCGCAGAGACTGACTGTACTTTCCTCCCTCAGATTACAAAGCCTATGAGGATGCAGCTGAAGAATTTCATCCCTACATCCCCTTCTTTGCTACCTTTGACAGCAAGGTGCTCCTCCACGTGTGCCTATTGGGTCTTCCTACACCCCTAAATTGCCTCCAGCTTCCTCAGCCAGAATTGACGGGGCGGGGGGGTAGAGGGGGGGGAGGAGAGGGTTGCTCCTATCCCATATCCTGGCACTCTCCACCCCAAACCTAGCCTCTCCTGCCCCTGTAGATTCACAACATTTAATCCACTCCTCTACTTCTAAATGAAATGAAGAAAAGTCAAGATACCTATCCATTGTCACAGTGGCAGTGACAAAGACCCAGCTTCTCTGATTCCCTTTCTAACATGTGCTCCTTCACAGTACTGCTTCTCTGGGTGACAGGTGACACTGTACCTCCCACTTCCCTTCTTCTTATCCCCTCCCTCAAAGGTGGCCAAGAAATTGACCTTGAAGCTGAATGAGATTGATTTCTATGAGGCCTTCATGGATGAGCCTGTGACTATCCCAGACAAACCCAACAGCGAAGAGGAGATTGTCAACTTTGTGGAAGAGCACAGGAGGTGGGGATGGGGTTAAGTCTGTGAGATGGACTGGGAAACCTCAGCTCAGCAGGGAGCTGGTCTCCACTGGAGGTGAATGCACACCAGGCATAGTAGTTTTGCATGCATGTGCACACATGCACTCATGCACACACACATATACACTTAGCCCTATGACCCACACAGAGAAAGTCCTCTGCAATTGTAGATAATTCCTCAGATGCTGATTGTGACCTCAATAATCTCTGTCAACAAATGAACATTGAGTGTGTGTGGTCTGACCAGGAGCTGTAAGGTACCTTCTGTCTCTATTGTTGTATTTAATCCTGTTTTAACAATCGCAGTGAAAGAGCTTCCACAGAGAGTGAGCGGCCCAGAGTGAGCGGACGGAGTTTTTAACCCTGAACTGTCCCGTGCTCATTGTCATACATTACATTGGTATCTTTCCACCGAGGTGGAGGAAATGGCAGGCAGAGGAAGGGTTCTGTCCCCTCAGGGGGGATTTGGCAATGTCTTCAGACATCCTTGGTAGCTAGAGGCCAGGGATACAGCTAAATACCATATAGTGCACAGGCAGCTCTCCACAACAGAGAATTATCCAGCCCCAAATGTGAACAGTGCTGAGGTAGGAAAACCCTGCCCTACACACACACAATTCTCTTCCTTCACGTCCTCCAGAACTGGAAATTCCCACTCATCAGTATAAATACTACTTACTCTCTCCCAGGAGATTATGGTCCCCTTCATAGAGAAGAAACATGCTTTCCTTCTGCAATGTCTACTCAGCACCTAACTCATGGCTTAGCACCTACGAAGCCCTTCATTTATTTATTTCATTATTGTTATTTTTTATAGTGCTGGGGATTGAACTCAGTGTCTTGTATATGTGGGATAAGCGCTCTTATCAATGAGCTACATCCGCAGCCCAAATCCTCAATTTTATTGAACAAATGAATGGCTAAAGAAGCGAATGAGAGAATAATCTGATTACTACCAGTTCTTACCTTTCTCTAGAGGTCTCTCTCCAGCCCCCTTGCTGGCCCCTCCCTCCTGCTTTCAAACCATGTAATGATCTGGGCCTGGTGCCCAGAGCTTAGGCTTTGCCAGATGGCTTTGTTCGGGGCTACAAGCTGTCCTATGGCCTGGGCCTGACCCAGAGTCAGCCTTTGCTACAGGGACCCTCTGCTGTAGGGAGGTATCTTTCTTATTCACTGAGTTAGGGGCCCTCTGTCTCTTCTAGGTCAACCCTGAGGAAACTGAAGCCTGAGAGTATGTATGAGACCTGGGTGAGTGTTTCTGGCCAGGATCAGGCTCTTGGAGAACAGGGTGGCTAAAAACCTAAGCCCTAGGGGCTGGGAATGTGGCTTAGTGGTAGAGTGCTTGCCTAGAAATGTATGAAGCCCTGGGTTCAATTCCTCAGTGCCACATAAGCAGAAAAGGCTGGAAGTGGTACTGTGGCTCAAGTGGTAGACTGCTCAAGTAGTAGAGCACAGAGAAGCTCAGGGATAGAGCCCAGCCCTGAGTTCAAGCACCAGGACTGCCCACCCCCTCCAAAAAAAAAATCCTAAGCGCTAGACACAGTCTTTCCCACTGCCCTTCATACCTGCCTGTAAAAAGATCAGTGCAAAGTGGAGGAAAGAGCAGTGAAGAGGAAAGATTTGTTGTTGTTTTGTTCTGAAAACTGTCAGGAATCAAGAGACAGAAATAGGTAGGTAAAGAGGACAAAGACCAAGCCCCAAGCTCCGGGTAAAGGAATGAGAGAAGAGTCACAGGCTCTGAAGTTCAAAGGGAGTGTCACTTGGGAAAGGGTCACCATCAGAGGAATATACCTGGTCCCGAAGCTGGCTTTCCACACAGTTCAGGGTCAAGGAACATCTAGAGCTTGTCTGGGCTCTCCAGCCTCAGGGAGTACAGAAGTCATCACCCTGCTCTTCCTCTCACTCACCCCCACCCCATTCCCACCCCAACAGGAGGATGATCTGGACGGAATCCACATTGTGGCCTTTGCAGAGGAAGCCGATCCTGGTAAGGGAGTAATACTGGATTGGCCTGCAGGAAGGCAGGGGGTGGGGTGGGTGTTGATGGGAGCATAGGCCTCATGTGGGAAGCATTCTCCAGGCCTTCGCAAGCTGCCTGGAGCTAGACATGTGGAGCTGTAGGAGGCAGAGAACTATACCTGGACTCCTGGTTTTCCTGTGTCCCTTGCCTCTCCAACTCACACTTCTCGTTTCTCTTCCTTCCAAGATGGTTATGAGTTCTTAGAGACTCTCAAGTCTGTGGCCCAAGATAACACTGAAAACCCCGATCTGAGCATTATCTGGATTGACCCTGATGACTTCCCCCTGGTAAGAGGCCTGCGCAGGCACCATTCACCCTAACTCAGAGACTTAGACCACGGCACCTTTTGAGCAAGGGCTTTGTTTTCGTCATTCTCTCCATCTCTGAGCAGGGTCATATGCCTGTTCCATACACAAGGGCCCTATGAGCGTTGAGGGGAGAGGGAGTGCGAAGCAATTCATGTGGGACCTCACACGTTTCTCAGAGTAGAGGCTGGGCAAGTAGTCCCAGTGCCAGGTCTGGCTCCGAGAGAGAAGCAGCACTCTGCTGAGCAGGTGGGCACAATAACCCTGCACACAAATATACACACTCACTCAGATTCAAAGTAGATTCCATGTCTGTGGGATGATTTCTTTCTCGGTTGAATAAGCCAAGAAAAATGTGAGGAACATTGGTGATTACCTCATGTGAGAGATGTAGACTATGAGGTCCAAAGAGAAGTGATTGGCCCAAAGTCACAAGGTTCTACCTACTTTCCCTTAGAAAGGAGGAGCTTTTTATACATTTCCTCTGGGATTTCCATTCTTTCACCGACTAATGCTATCCAGAACTTTCTGGTCCTACTGTTCATTCATCCATTGCCAGTTCATGCTGTCTGCTCTATGAACAGGCTTACCCTCACCCTAGTAGGCTTGTGTATTCCTAAACTCCATTAAGCTGCCATCTTTGGATCTCTCTACAGTTGGTGCCATACTGGGAGAAGACATTTGACATTGACTTGTCAGCCCCACAAATAGGAGTCGTCAATGTTACTGATGTAAGTTTCCTTCCCTCATCCTAGGCTGACCATTACTCTACTTCTCTTTCTCCATCTCTCCTCCCCTCTACTAAAGAGGAATTGAATGCTGTCCAGAAAACAAAAACAAAACCAAGCAGACATGTTCCGTCTAGTGGCTAGACTAATTAGTCTGGGGGAGGAGCAATGCATAATGTGAACAAGCCTCCATCCTCATTCATTATAATCAGCTCATCTTTCAAAACTCCTCTTCCTCCATGAAGTCTTTCACTAAAATTGTCCCTTCTATGGTATTCTTGGAGTTCACCTGGCCTTGGGAATATGACTATATTCTTTATTATTCTATCTCCTCCAGTAGACTTTGAACTTTTTTTTTTTTTTGGTACTGATATTGGAATTCAGGGCCTCATGCTTGCTATGGGTGGATTATTCTTAACTCCCTCCTGACTCTGACCAATTCAAGGATGGAAGTCTTCTCATGCACATAATCGGTGTTTCAAAACTGTTGTTGAGTTGATGAACTGAGTAGTTCACAGTCTCAGGCGAGTGGGACAGGTAAGTATTCCATTCATCACAAGGCTGGATTTGATAAAACAGCATAATAAGATACAAATAAAATTCTGAAAGACACAGAAAGCAGTGCTTTCTGCTTGAGAGAATCAGAAGCATTTAAGAGAAAGTGGCATTAAAATGGAGTTTGATTTTAATGAGTGAGGCTAAGGGAAGTAATTTCCAAATTGAGGAAAAAGCAGGATGGAAAGATCAAAAGCCCCAAAATGAATATCTTGTTTGGCAACAGGCAAGTAGCTTTTTCTGTCATTTCAGAGTCTAGAAATATCTGAAGCTACTACTGGAAAACCAGTAACATTATTCTATTGGCCATGAAGAGCCACCAGTGGTTTTGCACTAAGGACATAATGGAGACCTCAGTTTTTGGAAGCTAAGTGTGGAAAGAGTATGAGAAAAAGATGGAAAGAATGCCTTTGGCCAATCCAACTTTCCACTTTCATATATTACTGTTCTAACCTACACTATCACCTAAGCACTTTCTCTGTCCACTGAAAGATGAAAGAAGGGAGACAGGATGTAAGGAAGCGTACAGTGAGTGGGAGACAGTCTGAAGACCTGCATTGAGTTTAGCTTCCATCCCTTGCCTGTGCCACCTCCTAGGCGGATAGCATATGGATGGAGATGGATGACGAAGAGGACCTGCCTTCTGCTGAGGAGCTGGAGGACTGGCTGGAGGATGTGCTGGAGGGCGAGATCAACACAGAGGATGACGACGATGATGACGACGACGATGACGACGATGACGATGACGATGACTAGTTGCTATGACAACTATTTCCCAGCCCCACCTGCTCTCTTGCTATATCCTCCTGCCTTCGCTGTGCTCCTCCAGGGACACTAGGTCATTCTCTACCATAAGGCCAACTGGGTCTGTATGTTGGGTGCTGATACTCTGGTTCCCCTCAACTGATGAGGAAAGGAGCTATTTCTCTAGATACCAGTTCAACTCTCTCACCTTACTTCTGTTTCTTATCCCCTAACTTACTTGTGTTTATTTTTTTTCTCTCATAGCTCCTCACTTTTGTTTTTCCTCTTGCCATTCATTATCTAGGGGCCCCCATCTCTCTTGTTCCTTCCATCTAGGCACACAGTCTTTCTTCATTCTCTCAAATCCTGCATCCTTCTGTCTTGTCTCTGGTCAGGAGGAAGGGAGGTACTGTGGGGCTGTATCTCAGCCATCTCTTGTTAATGTATTTGGGTCAAATGCAAGGCCTCAATAAAGAGATCTGGGACAGAATGAGCAAGTGTCTGTTGATGAATTCTCACCCTTGTGGCAGGGGGAGGTGGTCACAGGATGGGAGATTTAAGTGTGGACGCCTTGTTAGGAATGAGCTAGGGGACTGTGTGTGTGTGTGATAGGAGGGGGTGGGGGCTCCCTGCAGGCAGTTATCCCAGAAAAGCCTGGATTATTTATCAGCTTCAAGTCAACAAGCCTTTTCTGAACACATGGTGTTTGTCCAGTGCTGCTGTTGGGCTCAGGGAGAACAGAGAGTACCAGGCCTGTCCCTACTCTTGAGCTGATTAGTTAAGATAAGGACAACTAAACAATGGAAGAAAAATACAAAGCAACATGTAATTAAGTGATTATGGGCTACTGGATTGTATCCTCCCTACAGCTCTTCTTCGAACATCCAGAAGAATCTCAGTGATTCTTTCATAGTGATGCATTCCAAGACCTTGCCCCTCCTGTAGTCCTAGCCTCTAGGTAGACCTCCATGCTTGTACTCAACACATTCTGTGATAGTTCTTCACTTGTAGGTGTGCATTCCCCACTAAAAAGACCCTGGAGGGCAGGAACCCAAGTGTTCTCTTCATTTCCAAAAGGCTGGGCACACAAAAAGTTGTCATTAATGTTTGCTAAAAGAAAGAACAGATGAAAACATGGCCTGGGGGCTGGGAATATGGCCTAGCGGCAAGAGTGCTTGCCTCCTACACATGAAGCTCTCGGTTCGATTCCCCAGCACCACATATATGGAAAACGGCCAGAAGGGGCGTTGTGGCTCAGGTGGCAGAGTGCTATCCTTGAGCGGGAAGAAGCCAGGGACAGTGCTCAGGACCTGAGTCCAAGACCCAGGACTGGCAAAAAAAACAAAAACAAAAACAAAAAACAACAAGAAAACATGGCCTGGACTCAGAAGAGAAAGGTCAGAGTGGGCATGATGAGTTTGTAATGGAAGTAGGCCTTTATTAGGCCTTCAGTTAAATAAATGGGCTTGATTACAGGCAGAAGACTTGGGGAAGAGCTAGTACAGAAAAGTCTCCTGAAATGGTGGAATGTGTTTGTCCTAGTAGGGATACAGAGAGCGGAGTGATGAGGAGAAACCCAACTTGTGGTTGTGAGGTTGTAGATAAGCCTAATGGGAATGTACTGTAGAGGTGGTGGTTGTTATTATGTGTTTTTTTTCCAGTCCTGGGGCTTGAACTCAGGGCCTGAGCACTGTCCCTGGCTTCTTTTTGCTCAAGGCTAGCACTCTACCACTTGAGCAATAGCTCCACTTCCAGCCTTTTCTGTATATGTGGTACTGAGAATTGAACCCAGGGCTTCATGCATGCTAGGCAAGCACTCTACCACTAGGCCACATTCCCAGCCCCTGTAGAGGTGTTTGAAGTTAATCTGAGCTTGTAAAGAAGAAATAAAACTTCATATTGTATTGTAGAACATGATGGTTTTGAGGGAGGAAGGTGATGGTGAGGATAGAGGCGAGGAGCACAACTCAAAATCAGAGATGGTTATAATAAGTAGAGTGAACTAGAGAGAATGTGGGTCCATGGGGTAGCCATGAGAATGGAGAGAGATCAACTACACATGGGCTCATTGCAATTATTTGCAGGAAGGACCTACACACACTCCATTTCGAGACCCAAGCTTGGGTATGTGCAAATGAGTAAGGCAGGGAAGGAAACACTCTTAAACAGGCTAAAAAATATCAGCTATTATAGTGGGGTTGTTTTCTTTGGGTTTTTCTGTTTTGCCAGTCTTGGGACTTGACTTCTGGGCTTGGGTGCTATATCTGAGCTGCCTTTTGCTTAAGGTGAGCACTCTACCACTTGAGCCACAGTATCACTTCTGTTGGTTTTTTTTTCTGAGTAGTTTATTGGTGATAAGAGTCTCACAGAGTTTTCTCCCTGGGAAGGCTTTGAACCTCCATCTTCTGATCTCAGCCTCCTAAATAGCTAGGATTACAGGTGTGAATCACTGGTGCCTGGCTAGTTTCTTATTTGTTTGGAGACAGGCTCTCATCATAGCTAGCCTCTCAATATGTAGACAGCCTTCCTCCAATTTGTGATGCTCTTGAGTGCTACCATGTCTGGCCCAACATAATAGTTTTCATGATGACAGTGTAAAGGCAGTCATTGCCTGGAGACTTCAAGGATTTCTAAGTATGGATAAATGAGACCAGAGGTTAAAGAATATTTTATTCTCCACAGACAAATCCAGGAACTACTCCCAGAGAAGATGGACCAAATAGATGGAAACAAAGTATTCATCTAACATGCTCCCATTTAATTAATAGCTAATAGGTAGTATGGATACTAGGTTACTATTATGAAAATATATGAAGAGGCAGGGAAAGTGGCTTAGTGGTAGAGTGCTTGCCTGGCATGCATAAAGCCAGCCCTGGGTTCAATTCCTCAGCACCACATAAACAGAGCAGGAAGTGGAGCTGGGGCTCATGTGTTAGAGCACTAGCCTTGAGCAAAAGAAGCTAAGGGACAGTGCCCAGGCCTTGAGTTCAAGCCCCAGGACTATCCAAAAATTATGTGTGTGTGTGTGTGTGTGTGTGTGTGTGTGTGTGTAGCTTAGCAAGGCACTGGTAACTTACTCCTGTAATCCTAGCTACTCATGAGGCTGAGATCTGAGGATCATGATTCAAAGCCAGCCTTGGCAAGCAAGTCCAAGAGACTCTTATCTCCAATTAACCACCAAAACTTGAGAAGTGGAGCTGTGGCCCAAGTGGTAGAGCACTAATCTTGAACAAAAAAGCTCAGGGACAGCACCCATGACCTGATTCAAGCCCTAGGACCAATACAAAAGGAAAAAAATATGGAGCTTATTATCTAGCATAGGTTAGTGGAAGATGCTGGGCTAAAAGTTCCTATTTGAAAAAACAAAATTTGTGCCTATCCCTAGACTCCTATTTCTAATTCTCAGAAGAATCCTATAAAATAGGTGTTGCCACCCCCATCTTACTGGTGAAGACTGAGTCTTAGGGGAATACTGTGTCTAAGGGAAGGATGGAGCCAGTATGAAGCCACCTGTGGATAAACCATCCAGTTTCACTGGGCCTCAAAGATGAATCAACAAAATAGGTTTAGTTCTTACAACACGAGGCAAATGTAATACGCACGGGAAGGTGAATTATGAAGGGGTGTGAGTCTCAAGGGTGGGTCCTGCTTAAGGGAGAGAAGCAGCAGAGAAGGGCTGTGAAACCCAAAGTAGCAGAAACAGGGCTGCTTCTAGGGGCACTGTAAGCTCCCCCAAGGGAGGAGCTCTTCTAAGTCTTTTGGAGGGGTGCCCCCTAGGCTGGACCAGAGGCAAAATGGAGTGTTACTGAAGGTGTATAAACACTGAGAGTGCTCATGCCTCTTCCCAGGGCCAAGCCTTGCCAGAATTGCAGCAAGACCCCTTATTCTGGAGATGAGGCACAAACACAGATGCTTCCCCATTTCTCCCTTCCCTCTTTCAGTCTGGCTGAAAATCTGGAGGAGGAAAGTCCCCGAAGTAGAGGGGAAGTGAGAGCTATCACACTGGGCCTAGGCAGAGGGGCAGAGCGAGAGAAGACAGCTAAGTGGGACTGTGTTCCTTGTCTATATTTGCATGCTGAGCTCAGGGCTGCTTTTTCTACCCTGATAAACAAAACTGCATCCTGGTGAGGAGGGAAGTAGAAGGAGGGCCATTTAGGAAAGGTGAGAGAAAAACAAGGGAGCTGCTGGCATCACTCTGGCCAGAAGAGCAAGGCTCTGCTTGCCCCAGGACCCGCTACCTCTGCTTCCTGCGTGGACAAGGGGATCATTTGCCTACTAGGCCTCAAAAGAGTTTTGTTTTTGTTTTCCCCAGAGGCCAAAACCCTTCTAATCCCTAAACCCTAATTTCCTCTCCTTACCAGGGGTCTGGGCCACGGGGCCATCCAAAGGTCAGAAAGGGGAAGAAAGTGTCCCATTGAGAAAGAATTAAACGGGAGAAGCACTTCGCAGTTTAGGGGGAGTGGGGGGCCGGGAAGAAGCAGCGTCCCCACTCTGGCCCTCTGCCCAGTGCGGTCCCCAGCCTGAGAGCCTTCCAGAATCCCAGCCACCCCCCACCCCCTACACCGCCCCTCGGCCCCTCCTTCCGCCCCTCCCCCCTCCCGCCGCTGCCCGCCCCCCCGCCCCTCCCCGGCTCTGACATCACCGGCCAGCCGGGTGGGGTGAGGCGGCGCTGGGATCGGGCTCGGGCTCGGCGGGCGGAAGAGGCGGCGGCGGCGGCGGCGGCTGTAGCGGCAGCAGCGGCGGCGGCGGCGGCGGCGGGAGCCGAGGAGGAGGAGGCTCCAGACGCTGCTTTAGGCAACCGGGGACCCGGGAGTGCCCGCGCCCTGAGCTCTCCGCTCCGGAGGCGGTGAGAGGGGCGGAGGGGAGGCGCGTGGCGGGGAGGAGGGGGCCGGTTTGGGGGTCTGGGTTTTGGAGGGGGGGGACACGATCCCGGGAAGGGGGACACAGCCGGCGGGGAGGGGGCGCGAGGATCCGGACAGGTGGCTGCGCCAGCCCCCCCGGGCTCGCACGCTGGAAGTGCGCCCCGGGCGCGCGAGCGTGCGGGAGCCGGCGGGGCTTCCGCCGGGCTCTCCCTCCGGCGCCGAGCCGGACCCGGGCCTGGGGATTCGGACGCAGCCCGCTTCCCGCCCAGCCGGCCAGGCCGGCCGCTCCCGCCCCTCCCTCTCCGCCCTGGCCTCGGCCTCGCCTCCGCCGAGCCCTGACTCAGTTCCGCCGGGACCCTCCCCTCCAGCCCGCTGCACCTGGGGAGAGGTGGGATGCGCGAAAGCTTGCCCTGAGGTTAGTGGGGAGCCAGGGGTGAAAGGCATGGTGTGGCTAACGCAACGCCCACCCCCAAAAAAATTACATAAAATTCATGTCAAAACTGACGGAAGACACAAGCATACCTATGAGACAGCCAGCACACACAGTGACACACACCCATGTGACTTACACATTGTCTCACACACCCCAAATCACACTGCTTCCCACCGCCCACCAGCCTCTCTAGTGGAGTATCCTGGACCATGGACTCCAAGACATCAGTCTTACTGGGAGTGCTGAGCAGAGGACAGGAGGGGCCGCTGCCCCCCCCCAAGTCCGCTTTGAATTTGGGGGCAGCTCTAGGACCGGACCTTGAGGACTAAAGAGCCTGTTCTCTTTGCTAGTTGGGTGATGTCCTCTTGGTAGTTCCAGTGAGAGCTTAGGCTGCTGGGAGTGGCTAGTTTATGTGCTTGAGTGGCCAGGGGATGGAGGAGGGTTTGGAAGGGAGAGGGAGAAAAAAAGAATGAGTATGAGTCAGCCAAGGATGGAGCCAAAGTCAGGAGACAGAATGAGAGGAATGTGTGTGAGGAAACAGACATGGAGAAAGGGACAGAGGGGACAGTAAGGGAACAGAGAAGGAGAAAGTGTAAGAAATTGAGGAGGAGGAGGATCGTGAAGTGTGTTGGAGAGTGGACTAATGAGGCTCAGGAATTAGAGAGGATGAAAGTTTGGAGTTAGGAGGAACACGTTGAATGCATGTCTTGTTTCTCTAAGGTTGTGTGTCTGGCCCCCAGGCTGTCAGAGTGATTAGTGTTAATTACTCTTCCCTTTGTGGTTAAACACTCTGTTGGGGATATTGCCAAGCATGCCATAGACTGCCAGCTTCCCTAGGTGCCTACTTCACTTCGATGACACCTGTGCCCATCATGTGTGCAGATAGTCTTGCATGAAGGTCACCATCTCTCAGAGCCTCACCCACGCGGATACAAATGTTCAGTCAAGGACATCTCTACGAGCCAATAGACAGCCAGCCACTGCATCTTCAGGCCCCTCCCATCAAATTTATTCTGTCTTTTGCAGTAGGGAAGCACACCCCTTCTCTAAGTATTGCGATGGGGACACTGAGTCACAGAATCCTGGAATCCTAAAGTATCCCTGGCTACCACCAAATGGGGTGGGTGACTAGGAAGGGATGTATGCCCATTGAAAAGAACAAAAGAGACAGGAAGTCTAAGGAGAAAAGAAATGGATGAAGAGATGGGAGAGGAAGAAATATAGAAGCAGGCAGCACCATCATCAGATAAGTAGGAAGAGATGGGCTGGTATGAATCACAGCCCTCCCTGCCCTGCTTTACCCAGTGACAGCTGTCTTTGGCTGCTCCCATAGGTGCAGACCTTCCTCACATAAGGGTTTAGCCTCAGTCTTGTTTTGATTCTTGGACTGCTTTAAACATTTGAGCACCCAGATGTTTTGCCCCTCCCCTTACTACCACACTGATCCTGAAACCTCAGGTGATGGAGAGATACTCAACACTGGATAGAAGCACGGGGAAGAAGTCAGTTGATACAAAGGAAATAAATTTATACGGGACTGTTTGATTTGGGGGCGCAGATGTAATTTTTAAAATAGGGCAACCAGACCTTGCTCTTTCCCTTCACACCCCTCTCTCTCCTTGATTACTTCCTGCAACAACTTCGGACATGACTGCTAGGTTTGAATGCATGTGTTCCCTTCTGTCCATAATGCAGGGATCTCCAGGTCCTGGCAGCTGTGTAGAGTCAGCCCTCCCCTCAGCTTTAGGCAGCTGTAGCACATGTGAAGGAAGGGGTAGCAGCTCCTAATCCCCAGGTGTCCTTGTTTTCTGAGGCTGTGGAACTGAATGCCAGGGGGTGGGGAGTGAGGAATGAGATAATCTACCATCTACTACACATTTCTGTTAAAATGCACAGAAATCCTGGTACTGCCACCTCCCCCACAAGTGGATCTGATTTTGCCAGGCTTCTCTAAGTGCCCATAGGGCTTACCTTCTTCCTCCTCTACTATCTACAGAGCACCTATCTCCCAACTATCCTAAAAGGTAATGATCCTTACCTCCTCCTCCTCTCCCCTAGTATCCTCAGTTGAATGGACCTTTGTCAAGGCTCCACCTGGGACCAGCTTAGGAGTGGGAGGAAGGAAGGAAGGTGTGAGGAAGTGGTGAGTAGAGCACAAAATGAGCTGGGAGGGAAGGGGACCAACTTCCTGGCAGCCTGGGCTCCGGTTCCCAGTTCCTGCACTGGTATCCTGTCCCAAGAATGGCCTCCACCCAGGCTGCCTAGTGTTCCTGGGGCAGCCCTCTATACTGCTCCAGAAATATTCATGAGAATATTTCAGAGCCAGAGGGCAGACTTCTCCGTAGGCCTTAAGGAATTCTAAATCTCTAGTGAGGAAAATGACTCAGAATGGAGCCAATTCCTGCCAAGCCCCACCATTGCCAGACCAGCTAGGGACAATAGTTGGTCAGTGTGACTGAGAGCCATGAACAGGAGATTTTACCTCCCCACACCTCACCCCCCCCCCCAACTCCTCTGTCCTTTTCTCTGCTGCCAGTCCAAGGCATGCATAGATGAGATGGCCTCTAGAGAAGTAACCATTGTCTTTTCTTGCTCCCTCAAAGGCCATTTTTCTCTGTTCCTTCTTACCACTCCACACATCCCTTTAATCAAATGTCCTGATAACTGGTAGGGGGCACCCAGAACTGAGTTGCTATAGTAATGGCTGTACCTCTGTGTGGACTCAGTTCATCAGCCTTATCCCCTTCAAGGATTTCTCACTGGCAGCCTTACCCAACCCTGAGCTCCTCCATTCTGTGTCCCCCTTCACTCTGTTGGACAAGAGCCTGTGGTTATATACTTTCTTACACACACACTTGGCTGGTTCAAAACATACATACATCCCACGTGTTCACAAGCCAGTGCACCCACAACCACACATCCAGTGTTGGCACACAGCTCTATTACCAGAACATCCAGTTACATCCACTAACTCCTCCACTCACCTGTATCCACCCTGACAAGAATCAGCATCCATACACAGAATACTGGTACACCTGTCTTCTCCCATCCCCTTTTAAAGGCCGCCTAATACGTTTCACTATTAGAAATCTCCCACTCATGGCCCTCAGCCTTCGTGGGTGGGTGGGTGTGTTACACATATTAATCCCTTCCCGCCTACTTCCCCTGGGATCTGTTTTGTATTCAGAGCCCTAAATCTGAAAAGATTCACACCTATACCCACACATACTTTCCTCCTACAGGACCTCTCATATTTACAAACTCTCCTTCCCTGTGAAAGTAAGGCAGCATGACTAAATCTTGCCCCCTTGTCCAGTTGAGGGCTTGGCCATTGTCTCAATTGGAGCAGTAGTTCGTGCTAGCTTTTCCTGTCCTGCCCCCCACCCTCTTCATCTCTGGACCCTCTTTCCACCACCCCCTCCCACTTGCCCCCTTTTCTGCCCTTGGATTATCAGTGGAGACTGGGTTGGGCTTCAGAGCCTGCTGCTGTGACCTAGATTTCATGGCAGAGATGGTTCCTGGTGCTGACAGTCAGAGAGCATTGTTCCTGGCCCAGCCTGGAAGGACCACCGCTGGGCCCTTCTGTCTGGCTGCACCTGCATTGGGAGTGAGTGTGCCCATGAGTGACTGTTTCTTAGGAGGGTCGTGCTAGACCTGCTGTCCAGCTCATTATCTGTGTCACAGTGCCTGCCACCAAAGGCAGGCTTGTTTATTCTGGTCTTTAGTGAAGGGCTAGCAATAAGGAGGACCTCTGGTTCCACACCTTTTACTGTGCTATTGCCACACCTGTTTCACTTCTGATTACAGCACGTAAGTGAGGACAATAGGATATCAACCTGCTCCCTTTGGTTTGCCATGTTTCAGTCCAGTCTTGGGGGTGATTCATGGGCAGTCTAAGTCAGGTTCATGGCCATCTAGTTCCTTGCCCACTCTGGTCTAATTACAGTGTTGATGGTGTGTTTTACTTTTAAAGCTTTACTTTTCTGACCATGAAAGAAATACATGCTCATTCTCATTCCATGAAAACCAGAAACTTCAAAGGTGCAACCTTCTTTCTTCCTGTCTTAGCCACAGTTCCTGTTTTAGTGGATGGAGGCCTTGAATGTTCTCACCTATGGAGGGAAAATGAAATCTGGACTTGCTCAGCCCCTGATGGGCTGGATAGTGCTAGGATGCTGGTGCTGGAAGGGGTAGCAGCCCCCTTCCTGCTGGACTTTCCCAAAGCTGTATCTAAAACTCCCCTCCCCCTACCACCCCGCCAGCCTGGGAACTGGGCAGGGGGCCAGGGCCAGCCGCTTGGTATTCTTGGGCGCGGGGGCTGCAGGCACAGCACAAAGGCTAGGAGAGAAGGCTGAGAGGGGCCCAGTAACCATCAAGTGAGAAAATGGGCTCCACAAAGGTAGGGGTGGTCCATTGCTTCCCCCTATACCCTAAGCCCTAATGAACCAAGTCATTAGCATGGAGTTTAAGCATGGAGAGGCCAGAGATCCACCAGACCAAGCAACTAGGCATCCAACCAAAATGAGTCATTAGTAGGGTGGTGGGAAGATGAAGTGAGAGGGACCCCTTTGCTTCTGGGGAAGAATGGAAGCTAGACAACATAGGTTCAACCAACCCCTGAAGCTCCTTTGTAGCTTCTCACTGCTGTAGCCTCTCCCTGGTCCTTCTTTTTTGAGTGTTTTGTTTATTTTTTTCTGACAGGGGGAGGGGTTGCAAGTGGGTGGGGCGATGGGGGGGATACTTGGAGACAGCGGGTGAGAAAGTCAGGAGCAGGTTGTCATGGTAACCGCCTCCTCAGTCAGGGGAGCTGTTACCAGGGTTACTGTTGGGGGGGGATGGGGGGAAGGCATGACTTGTCACTCTAGGCTCCAGCCTGGCTCGTAGCTTCCGTGTTTCTTCCTACCTAACCCCATTGCTTCTCCTACATCTTCCTTTTATCCCTCCAGCCCTGCCTATCACTACCCCCATCATCCATGTGCACATGCTCAAGGACATAGTGGGAGATGAGTAGTGTTTATAAAGTGAACCAAACGCTGTCTGGTAAACTCAGTCTCCTCGTTTGTCACCTCTCACCCTCAGTCATGGCCGAGTATGGGACTCTCCTCCAGGACCTGACTAACAACATCACCCTTGAAGATCTGGAACAGCTCAAGTCAGCCTGCAAGGAGGATATCCCCAGTGAGAAGAGCGAAGAGATCACTACAGGCAGTGCCTGGTTTAGCTTCCTGGAGAGCCACAACAAGCTGGACAAAGGTGGGGGAGGGGGCTCTGTTCATTCAGTAAACAGAGATAAGCACAAAGCTCTCCACACATGACAAGGCAGAGTATGAGATGCTGAGAGTATAAGGAGCTCTAGGGCAGTAATCTCTGGACATTTTTCATCATGCTCCTTGTTAGTAAAAAATGTTTTCAGATGCTCCTGTATGTGTAATGAAATATAACATACATGCATGTTATATTTCTCACATGCATATATATTTGCAATACATACATATATACATACAACAGAACATTAAAAAACAATTTAAAGCGGTAAAATTTTAAATAAAAGTTCTAGCATTTTCTTATCTACTTTTAGAGACTGCTGCTTTTGAGGAGAGGAGGGAACTGGATTAGAGCAATCCAATGCAGCTGAGGGCTTTAGGGAAGAACTGGCATTTAAGATGAGCCTACAAGGCAAGTGCTGTTCCTAAGGTAGAAACCAAAGGAGGGCCTGCTAGGTAGAGCAACATACTTGCTTGCAGGGTTTCTGGTATGTTTGAAAAAGCAGATGTTTAGAAGTACTGGCAAGGTAAGTCACAAATGGTAGAGGAAGGGAGAGGATAGATGAAGGAGGAGGTGGGGAGGAAGAGGGAAGAGTGTAGTCATAATAGTCATTGCATAACCTATGGAATTAAGAAAAGTGAGGGGAGGGGTTGGGAGGAATGAGAATAATAGAAGGGAAGACATCCATCAAGAAAAATCGTACTCACGGGGCTGTGAATGTGGCTTAGTGGCAGAGTGCTTGCCTAACATACATGAAGCCCTGGGTTTGATTCCTCAGTTCCACATCAACAGGAAAAGCTGGAAGTGGTGCTATGGCTCAAGTGATAGAGTGCTAGCCTTGAGCAAAGGCTTGGAGGCAGTACACAGGCCCTGAGTTCACACAAACAGTAAATGAATTGTACTCATAAGCTGATATGTTGAATGGTAACACCTTTGTTCAATTAAATAGAAATATAATTTAGAAAAAGAAATACAGGTCTTTGAATGACAGGTATCTGAGGTAGATGACCTAAGAGTCCTGCAGATGTGTTACTCTGACTGTAATGTCAACAGCAGGGATGGAGACCCAAGAAGGGCATATTAAAGTTACAGTATTGCAACTCCCAGGGAACCATGTATAACCTCTTGGAACTGGCCACATCATGGACATCATCCTTCTGGTTGTGTCCATACCTTTTCTCATTTAAAATTTCAAAGCCAAGTGCTGGTGGCTCATGCTAACTACTCAAGAAACTGAGATCTGAGGATCACAGGTCAAAAGCTAGCCTAAACAGGAGAGTCCATGAGAGTCTTACCTCCAATTAACCACCAAAAAGCTACAAGTGAAGCTGTGGCTCAAGAGGTAGAGCACTAAACTTGAGCAAAAAAGGCTCAGAGACAGCAACCAGGCCGTGTTCAAGCCCCAGGACCAACACATGCATGCTTTTTCATTACACCCACAACCTCTTCTGAATTGTCCACAAAAAACCCCCCTTTTACACTACATATGCTGCTGGGAAATTCATCTTGATGCACAAAAAGAAAAGGGTCAGAGGCGCTGGGAATATGGCCTAGTGGCAAGAGCGCTTGCCTCGTATACATGAAGCCCTGGATTCGATTTCCCCAGCACCACATATATAGAAAATGGCCAGAAGTGGCGCTGTGGCTCAAGTGGCAGAGTGCTAGCCTTGAGCAAAAGGAAGCCAGGGACAGTGCTCAGGCCCTGAGTCCAAAGCCCAGGACTGGCCACAAAAAAAAAAAAAAAAGGGTCAGGGTGGATTTGGTGTGTTTGAAAAGCAGATGTTCAGCCCTAGTTCTGACCTGGTCTCCCATCTTCCTCTAGACAACCTCTCCTATATTGAGCACATCTTTGAGATCTCCCGCCGTCCTGATCTACTCACTATGGTGGTTGACTACAGAACCCGAGTGCTAAAGATCTCTGAAGAGGATGAGCTAGACACTAAGCTAACCCGTATACCCAGTGCCAAGAAGTACAAAGGTAAGAGGATTGTTCCATCTATCTGGCCTTTTTTGAGACCAGGTCTCACAACCCAAGCTGGTCTCAAAGTGGAAACCATTCTTTCTTCACCTCAGAGTGCTGGGATTACAGACTGTGTCATGTAATTCTATGAATTCTGGGAATGGAGGTCAATGCCCACTGGATATGCTTGGCATCTCATACAACTTCCATCCTTGGACTCCTCCTTTTCTGCCCCCAGATATTATCCGGCAGCCCTCTGAGGAAGAGATCATCAAACTGGCTCCCCCACCGAAGAAGGCCTGAGCAAGGGGGAGGAGGAAGAAGAGGAAGGTTGGACCTTCATCGGACCATTCCCTTCCCCACCCTCCAGGGAGGGGGCAAGGGCAACCCCCACCCTATATCCACTTACTAACCTGGTCCTAACCCTTACTGTGCGCGTGTGTGTGCGTGTGCGCACGCTCTGGCTGTCTGTCTATGTCTAGCTCATCTAGTTCCTCCTCTACATGAGGGGATGGGAGTCAGGGGATAAGGTAGGGGCATAGTTTCCCCAGTCTAGGGAAGTAGAGGCTACTTCTATGCAAATAGAAACTGGCACATTCTTCCTCCTCTTGCACCCACCCCACCCCCATCTCTAAAGTATGGAAGCAGAAAGGATCTGCATTTTCCTACATTGAGGAACTAAGGTAGTGGTGAGGTATGGGAGAGGTAGGGTAGGTCTAGGAAAGGCAGTAGGGTGGGAAGATTGGGACACTTGATTCCCACCTGGAAGAGGTGAAGGAAAGCCAGAGTAGCCTGTGTTGGACCGGCTAGAGCCCAGTTTCCTGCTGTTCTTCAGGCTGGAGGTCCTTGGTGCCAGCAAGTCCCTTTTTGTCCCCCATCGTGAGTCTAGGATGGGTATGAGCCAGGGATCTAAAGAGAAGACCACTGGATCCCTTCCTGGTTTCAGTGATCGAACCCCATTGGGCAGTCAGCAATGACCCATTCACCTCTGTTCTGGAGAAACTGCTGTAAACATGTACAACTGAGCCTGAAATGGGGATACAGGAAGAGACAAGGTCCTTTTCCACTCCTTTATTCCTTTTCAGACTGTTGGCACATACTGACCCTGAACCTAGAAGGCTAGGGAATGAGATCCTTAGTTTTTAATCTCAACCTGCTCCCATCTACAAAGTCACAATGTGGATATTGCAGACAACTTTCCCTCTCTTTTACGTCTAGAACACCCCAAGCCAAAGAGAAGAGAAGTTGTCAAGTAGTGTTTTCCTTTGCACTGATCCCCACTCCCAATTCAATCTAGGAAGGAACTTGGTAACCTTTCTCACTTGATACCTTGGGCCCCTTGGGCTTGTGGAAGCCTTCTAGCCAAATCACTAGAGTACAATGAGTGACCCCAGCCTCCTGCCTGACCCAAGATGCCTTTCCCTACCCTGACCGTGCTAACTGTGTGTACATATATATTCTACATATATGTATATTAAACCCGCACTGCCATGTCTGCCCTTTTTGTGGTATCTAGCATTAACTTATTGTTGAGGCCAGAGTGGGGGTGGGAGAGAAATGCCACAGTTAAGGGAGTTGCAGTCAAATTGCTACATAGTCCTAATAGGAAACTTTTTTTGTCTTAAATGAACAAATGCCCCCCCCCCCAAATCTAAACCAACAAACATTAAATTCACATGCAAACTCAGAGACTACCTAGAAAAAGTTGAACTTAAGAGCTTTTAGTATGTGGGAACAAAATTTTAGTGGGAAGGAAGGGCTGGCTGTTAGAAGGAGAAAGAAGCCAGACTGTTTAGAAAAAGCACCCTCAACTCCTAACCCAGCCTACAGTACCCGTTCCCTCTGGCCACTGCTGTGGACACCTGCCTTAACACATACACCTCGAGGACTCCACGGTTTTGCCTTAAAGGATCTTCCCAAGTCTCCTCAGCCCTGTCTGGATTCTCCCTTAAGAAAGATACTTTTGGAATTGGAAGGGTGAAAGTGAGCCACGGATTGTCCTATTTGGGATGCTATGTGTATGTGAGAATGAGAGCAAGAGGGGGAATGAAATAGGGGGAAAAGGGAGAAAGATAGGGAGCCTTCTTTATGGGAAAAAAAAAATGGGGAGAAGAGAGACAGGGTTATTTTCATCAGAGTTGAGTAGTTTCTCTGTGGGGGAAAAAAAAAATCTAAGAAGACTAACCTCCCACCCCTTGTATTTGCTGTGAGGTTGCCCCTTCATGTGCTCCTCTGTCTGCAGTGTGCACGGCCTTGTTCTAACCCGGAATAAAGGTGAATGATTGTACTCTGATTCTAGAATTTCTATGATTGACAGAGATGTTGGAGCCTCTGAATGACTGCAGACTGAGAGTTTTATTTATCCTATTCCTTCACTACAACACCAACAGGCGCTTGGAAAACATCTCAAATAATATCCCCAGCCCTAATTCCTAAGTGACATATACAGGGCCTATTCTACTTACAACAACAGTCACCAAGCTATTGTAAGCCAAAACACTGGAACAGGAACCTCTGAGACGACTTCATTTTAAAAAATGTGTGTGTGTATGCCAGTCCTGGGTCTTGAACTCAGGGCCTGGGCACTACTTGTGAGCTCATTTTGCTGAAGGCTAGTGCTCTACCACTTGAGCCACAGCTCAATTTCTGGCTATTTTGGTGGATAATTGGAGATAAAAAGTCTCATGAACTTTTTTGCCCTGGCTGGCCTTGAACTACAATCTCAGATCTCAGCCTCCTGAGTAGCTAGGATTACAGGCATGAGCCACTGGCACCTGGCTGGACTTCATAACATTTTAACATGGGCAGGGGGAAAGGGCAGGGCCAAGTACCTACTTTGGAGGGAATAGAAATAGCATATCATGAATGAATACACCATATACCACACAGAAGACAAAAGTGAGGGGTAATTTTACTGAGAGAATATACAATGAATTTCAGAGTACATAGCTTTCAGCTCACCTAATCACCCCACTAGCAACAAGGACACAAGACTACTCAGTCATCCCACATTCCCTACTTCAGAAAGGAAGTATAGGAGCTAACATGTGGTCCGGAGAGTGCTAGGAAAAGGAGCAGGACAAGAGGAAGAAGTGTCTGAAAATACAGTTTTCTTACTCCTTCCCCTCCTGCTTCTCCTGGGGTTCACAACTGGACCTTGTGGAAGCTATAGATAAAGCAATTGCAGCAAAACCATTTACAGGCATTCAACAGAGACTTTCATACTCAGTGACTGGTGGTTAGGACAGTTGTCTAATAACCAGCCACCAGAATAAATCCTTGGATTTCTGACTTGTTCCTCAGTCCCAAGAAACCAGTACAAGGTATCAAGTCAAACCCAGAAAGTGGTTCCCTTCACTGTTTCATTAAGAAGGGAGTTGGTTGGAGTTAAACAGCTTCAAGAATCCAGCAGCCAGTTACAAGAGGGAGAGAGTGTATGCCTTCTGTCATACACAAGACCAGGAAAGAAGAGCAAGCAATGTGTGCCCTTTCTGAAGTGAAAGTTCAATCATGTTTCAAAGGCTAGCATTTGATTAGAAGAGCAATCTGGTTGAGTGCTAGTGGCTCAGGAGGCTGAGAGTATAATCCTAGTGACTCAGGAGGCTGAGATTTGAGGATCATTGTTCGAAGCCAGTCCAGGCAAGGAAGTCCATGAGACTCATATCTAACCATCAAAAAGTCAGAAGTGGTAGAGCACTAGCTTTGAACAAGTGCCCAGGCCCTGAGTTCAAGCCCTCACCCCCACCCCTCTGCACCAAATAAAAAGCAATCCCAGGAGCTCCCACAAAACTTGAGAAGTAGGAGATCTAAGGTAAAGAGCTGGGAGGAATTTCTTGCTTTTCCCAACCACACCAACACAGGGATGGGAAAAACTAAGGATCCTTCATTCTTGAGCCTCCTAAAACCTAGGAGGTAAGCCCCAAGCTCTAATAGCCATAAATAAAGGGCAAACTACCAACAGCTGTTATTTCTACATCATCACTCTTGATCATTCTTCCTTTAAGTCCCTTTATTGCATTCATAAAGAATATATAGGTATTTAAACTTTGACAATAATTTTAACTTGATACATCCAAGTTTGACTTGCTTTTTAATATATTTATAGATATAAAATTAGGCCTCTTAACAGTGACAGGGACAGAGAGATTGCTGCCACCAAAAAAAAAAAAAAAATAACAGAAGAGGTAACATCCTTCTTATTTTTTGTCCACCTCTGCTTCTCCTCCCACCTCTCCCAAACCTCCCTCACCAAACCCACTTAAGGGATAATGGGATGAAGAGAGGAGAGTGAAGGATACATAATCAAGTGCAAAACACTGTGATAAGTTCAGAGAATGAATGAGGTGGAAAGTGAAGTGTGGGAGGGTTAGGGGCTCTAAGGACTTCCCAGAAAAACAGAATCTTGGGATAGGGTTGCTTGGGGAAAAAACATTGAAACTGTCATAGACTTCTTAAAAACAAAGAAAAAAGGTCAAAAAACCTAAGCCAAAGAGAGAGTGGCATTCCTATCCTCCACTCTGGCCCCTTGGTACTGAACAGCCAGTTGTTCCCACCCACCCACCCCCACCAAAGAAACAAGGGAAGATTAAAGAAAAAGAAGCCCCATTCCTATCCTAAACCAGTTAACAAAACAGATTCTCCCTCACCCTGGGAAAAAGGCTTCAGAGGGAGGCCATTTCTGATGAGTCCTTTGTACCTCTCCATGGAATCCCATTCCAGGGCTCAACTCCCACTTCTAGGGGCTCTCTGTTGATTTGTTCCCCACTGGTCTGTCCTCCTTCTGAGATAGCTTCCTTTCATCTAAACAAAAAGTCCAAAGTGCATGTCTGCTGAATGTAAGGGCCTGGGGCAGGAAGAGTTGCCCAGGCAGGATTGGGTTGGCAGCCCGAGCCTGCCCCTCCTAAGTATGGGGCCTCAGGATGGCATGCACTGCACCCGGTCAGGGCCCTCCTCCTCGTCCGATGTGTCTGAGGAGCTGGGAGACTCATCAGAGTCCGCATCCGTAGCCCCAACCCCAGGTTCTCGCCAGCGCTGTGGGATGGGAAAGCCTTGTTAGTAATTACCCTGGAACAACAAGAAAGTTGTTAAGATACTTACTTACATTTATTTACTTATGAGACCACCTTACTATGGAAGGCTTCAAACTTGGATCCTCTTGCCTCAAGACTCAAGTAGCTGGGATCATAGGCTTAGAATTTTTCTTAAAGGGATAGAATAAATATTTCACACGTGTGAGCATGTGGTCTCTATTACAAATGCTCCACTCTGGCCCTGTACTATGAAAGTAGCCACAGACGTTATAGAGAATAGGTGTAGCTATATTTCCAATAAAATTTATAAGAATGGGCAGCAGGCTGAGAATATGGCTTAGTGGTAGAGTGTTTTACCTAGCATGCATAGAGCCCTAGGTTCAATTCCTCAGTACCACATAAACAGAAAAAGCCAGAAGTGGTGCTGTGGCTCAAGTGGTAGAGTGCTAGCCTTGAGCAAAAGGAAGCCAGGGACAGTGCTCAAGCCCAGAGTTCAAGTCCCAAGACTGGCAAAATAAATAAATAAAAGGGCAGCAGACCAAACTGCCAGTTTGCTGACTCCTACCCTAGACTGTCATAGCATGAGAGTAAACACAGTAGAGACCTCGTTTCTTCTCCATTCCTTCCCTATATTGATCATTGCCTTTATGAAGATAGAGCTCCATAAATATGGCAACAGAAGACAGAGCAGACAACTTTCTACAGTTGGCTCACATAGGAATAGAGAACAACAGATGAGAAACTAAACCAAGGCTATTTGATTCCTTCCTCTTTAAAGTACTGAGGAAGTATGCACTGGAACTTTTTAGCACTCTTAAGAGGGTCATTGCTTTAGGGAGCTCATTCCAACCCCAGCTTACCCGGTGATGGCGTCTCTGTCTCAGATGATGCATAAGGAACCAAAGCATGTGGCTATCAAATAAGTCAGTGTGATGCAAGCTATCTTCATCCCGCTCTCGCTTGTTCTTCTTAATAACCTGAAATGCAAAGATTTGGGGCAGAGAAAGCAATGAATAGATCTTGGACCCAATCACAAAGACTGGTGATGGTGCCTCGATGTGGTAGTGCTGAAATCTTAACACTTAGGAAGCTGAGGCAGGAGGATCAAGTATGAGAGCCTATTGTAAAAAGCAGAGGAATGAGGTTGAAGGTCAATGGTAGTAGTTAGATTCCTAGCACTGGGAAGAAAAAATAAAAATGCTTTCCTTGAGTATTATTAGCCGAAGTAAGAAAGAATGCCTCAGGTTCAGCCAAAGAAGGTTGAAGATTTCAATATAGGATAACTCTCCAAAGATGTTCCCTGTCCCAATCCTACTACCAACTAGAAGCACTTCAAAATTGCCCTTTGGAACAAGTCTAGCCCTACAGAGGCAGATGTAGAGGAAGATGTTAAGAGCTATAATTTAAAGAACTGGAAAAGAAGTTGTTCCTTCCTGTGACAGTGAGGAATGTTAATGGCATATGCCTAAATACCACTTACATCTTTTAACCCTGTCAATTCAGTGGAGGCTTCAGCTGTAGGTGCCCAGATCTTCACGTCATGGTCTAGGCCACTGGTTGCCAGCACAGGTAAGTGAGGGTGGGGCTCAAGACAGTTTACCTGGTGAGGGGAGAAAGAAACCGTTCAGGGGATGTGGGAGTAGTCTTAAAAACCACTCCTCACCTTAAGCTAAATAACTGCTTTTGATCAGGACTAAGGCAGCTGCTAGAAAGGCAGACAGGCCCACCCACTATTAGTCTAGACCGGAGAGCCCCAGAGAAGGCACAGGGGGAAGGGCATAATAAATACCAGAAAGACTGAGTATAAGACTAGGCCCATCTATTGTTTCCTGTGTACCGATCTGGGGTAGTTTCATCCCTACACATAATCCCTTGGACTGGGTTATGCTTACTTCTTGCTTCACAAATCAGTGAGGTTCAGAAGACTTTATTCACTCCAGACTCTAAGACTCTTAATTTCCCTGAGGTTGGAATAAAAACATTCCAGTAACTTTCAACAAGTGTCAAATTTTAAAAATTTTGAAAAGAAGGTCTGGGGGTATGGCCCAAGGGATCAAGCATGTGTCTAGTAACTATGAGGCTCTAAGTTCAAACTCCAGTACCACCCAAAAGAAAAAAAAATTTTTTTTGAAAAGAGCACTACCACTAAGTTTCCAAAGAAGAATCGTAACAATTATATTCATTTAGCACTGTTTACTAATTTGAAGAAGGCCAAGTCTGGGAAAAGTAGGCTGAGCTAGAGACTGCTAGGGAATAACAGAAGCTAAAGCTTGAACAACCTGTACATCCCAGGGACCTGCTCTAAGAATACAATAAACTCAGCTATAGATAAGGCAGCATAAAGTAGGTAATTTCTTGTTGTCGCCACTCCCCAATTTCTGACACTCTTATTCACTGACGAGAAAAAATTATGATGGCAGTCCTTTGGTTTCAATTGGGCAGGGCAGGGCAGGGAAGTTCCCATCTTCACCAGAAGAGCTAGTCCCAAATATAGCTATTAAAGCATTTTGGGAGGCTTTTTAGTCAGATGAAGAGAAGATAAGAAAGGGACCTTGCCTTGCAGCTGCCCTATAGTTTGACAAAAACAACCCTTGGCAAAAGCCTATTAGTTCTCTCTGGACCAACTTCCAGATTTAATTCAGAGAGAGTTAAATGTAAGTGTCATCCTGAGAGCAAAGTAAAAACCACATTTTTTTTCCTCCTCTTATTTCACACTTCATTTAATCACAGTTTATATTTGGGCTCTTTCAAGCAATGCAGGAAGAACATTATGAAACATCAGTAAGATATTCTAAAGCTTGAAAATATTACCAATAGATATGTGACAACTTATACATACAAACCTGAACTTACTCACCCATCTCCTAATAAGGCCTATACTCTGAGCTATCTCTATTCAAACAAGCTGGCAAAATTAAAAGCACAGGGGAACAATTCTTTGGGATTCAGACTAAGGAGAAAGCCAGTAACAAGAGAAACAAGTGAACAAACTGCACATACTACCTGAGTTGGAGCCTGAACAGGGAGCCAAGAGTTTCTTTTTCTTTTTTTGGCCAGTCCTGGGCCTTGGACTCAGGGCCTGAGCACTGTCCCTGGCTTCCTTTTGCTCAAGGCTAGCACTCTGCCACTTGAGCCACAGCGCCCCTTCTGGCCGTTTTCTGTATATGTGATGCTGGGGAATTGAACCCAGGGCCTCATGTATAAGAGGCAAGCTCTCTTGCCACTAGGCCATATCCCCAGCCCAAATGATAACCATTCTTTTTTTTTTGGCCAGTCCTGGGCCTTGGACTCAGGGCCTGAGCACTGTCCCTGGCTTCCTTTTGCTCAAGGCTAGCACTCTGCCACTTGAGCCACAGCGCCCCTTCTGGCCGTTTTCTGTATATGTGATGCTGGGGAATTGAACCCAGGGCCTCATGTATAAGAGGCAAGCTCTCTTGCCACTAGGCCATATCCCCAGCCCAAATGATAACCATTCTTTTTTTTTTGGCCAGTCCTGGGCCTTGGACTCAGGGCCTGAGCACTGTCCCTGGCTTCCTTTTGCTCAAGGCTAGCACTCTGCCACTTGAGCCACAGCGCCACTTCTGGCCATTTTCTGTATATGTGGTGCTGGGGAATCGAACCCAGGGCCTCATGTATACGAGGCAAGCTCTCTTGCCACTAGGCCATATCCCCAGCCCGAGCCAAAAGTTTCTTAGCCAGAGTACCTAATCACTTCACCAAATCTGTCTGAATGCTAGGATTTATCCTGACAATAATATTTAGCAGAGAAAATAGCTCTGGCTTAAGATACTTCATCTATAAGAATGTAAGGAATGAGATAAAGCATCCAAGTGCTCTTAGGGAACTAAGTTGCCTTTTGATATCATCTCCTATTCTTGTCCCTATGAAGTTGAATAGAAACAAAGATAGGACCCCAACACAAGAGTTAAAGAGACCTGGGCAAGGTGGATGATAAACTAAGATCCTTTTGGCTCTAATATTCTATTTTATGCTGTTGAACTGCTTCATAGTGTACCCCAAGGCTGGACCTTCATGATCTCCATTGCTGAATGATTAGAGTAAAATAAAATAGAGGAAACCGAGAACCACATTCATCATCTGGCCTATATGAAGGCAAGAAAAGGAAACACACTTTCAGGAGTAGTCACTCTATTTCTCTTGGTCTAGTCTTTCACAATTTGAACCACTAAAAGCCAGGCTTGGGGTCCACTCATCCCAAGTAGATACTCTTCCCACTTGAGCACCAGGATTAATCACGAAACCCTGGTATTCACTAAGCTGAAAGCAAACTAGCCTTCATACTGCTTTTGGAGAATGGACAAGTGCTGGCCTGGGAAAAGACCTCATCTCTGCATCCCTCTAAAACAGAATGCCTAACTATTACAGAATTATCACTAAGACTCCAATGTTTTGGATTTGCCAACTGCAAATGATTGTAGGGGAAGTATAGGAAGAGTAGGAAATGAAGCAGAGAATGAAACTAGATTTCCAAATTCCTCTCCTCTTGCATTCAATCCATGAAAATCCTAGTCTATATATAAGTCTCAGGTCCCAAAAACTTGAGAAAACCAGAAGAAATTCTGAAAACACTCATATCAAGACAAGAAAAATACAAGAGGGAATGGGATCCAATTTCAAGGAATCATTTTAAATTCTAAAACCATTCTTTGGTAAGCCGCATCAAGTCATGGCTGTACTCTCTGAAGTTCCTCACACATTCGAGGAATGAAAAGGAAGAGAACCCAAGTAGTCTTCCTTAAAAGGCCTCGGGTAACCAAACTACGTTGGCTGACCAGCACAATCTAATCTTCCAAATGTTCTCCTTTCTTCTGTGGTATAAAAACTTTACAGTAGAAAGCTACTGAGCTCTTTTCTAATTCTGGGTGTCAAAGAAAAAAAAAAGATTATATATAGTTAACTAGATACATTTTTCCTTTCCTTTTTTGTTGTTTAGAAGACAAGATTTCACTATGTAATGGAGCCTCAAACTCACAATTTTCTTGCTTTAGCCTTCAAGTGCTAGGATTACAAATATGCACCACTGCATCCAGCTAGATACATCTTAAGAGCTGATGACTCTTCCCTCCTTAACTGGATTCCCTTGTCTTCCTTTTTGCTCTATCCTCACAAAGAATGCCTTTAGAACTCAAAGTATAGCCAGACTGTGATACAATCATGGATTATATAGCAGGCTGCTCAGCTACTCTTAAGGGGAGGGAGGGTTTTAAATAAATAAATGTGTATATATACACATTTATCACAAAATATCCAACATTTGCTTCTTAAGCATAAAATGTATTTATTTCCCTAAATGTTAATATTAGTATTGAATACTATGTTATAAGCAAACCATACTCTGATTCTCTGACTACAAAAAGGTTCCTTTTAACTTTTATATGCTGATCTAGGAATCATCCAAGATCATGCTTACTTACTAAAGGGATAAGAAACAGAAGACATGTCATATCCCTTTAATGAAGGTCTTCTCCATTTAATAAGTAAGCATGGAAGACATTGTATAATGTGGTATGCTATATGTTCTAATGTTTTCTCTTTTGGAAATAAGCCACCCTTAGAAGTAAATTATCTCGGGCTGGGAATGTGGCTTAGTGGCAGAATACTTGCCTAGCATGCATGAAGCCCTGGGTTCAATTCCTCAGTACCATATAAACAGAAAAGGCTGGAAGTGATGCCACGGCTCAAGTGGTAGAGTGCTAGCCTTGAGCAAAAGAAGCTCAGGGACAGTGCCCAGGCTGAGGATTCAAGCACCAGGACTAGCAAAAACAAAAAGGCAGTAAATTAAATCACTCAGGCCAGGAGTTCCATTAAAAAATACCTCCCTCTTTTCAGTAAAACATATTTAATGGGAGCAGAAGAAAATATTCCATCAAATCTCAGCACCTTCAAGGAAGTATCATAGTCACTGAAAATTCTGTCATCCTACTAGAACCTACCTGAATTACCTGAGAAACTAAGGAGCCAGCCAGCTCAGCAGCACACCATACTCACCACACCTCCCTTGTCTCCCTCCATGAACTGAATGATCTGGCAGGATGATTTCTCCCAGAGGAAGATGTGCCCACAGTCACTACCGCTCACCACAAACTCACTCTTGGGGCCATAGAAATTGACACCTTTTACTGAAAGATAAATGAGGAATAAACCACATGGTAGTTGGCATTAAGCCTACAAATATTTACCTCACAGAGAATTTAGCTATTCACCAACTCTGACTCAGCCAAGAGCCAAACAATTCATTTCATTTTTACAAAACGAGACTATGCATGTGTGTGCAATAGACAGTTATAAGATCATACTCGTATCAGAGATTATTTGTGTACATTCTCCGAAAGAGCTCCATAGGCACAGGCACAGGAGTCTGGAGTTCCTGGGCAACAGCCTGCCTCACTTATATTCTACCAGATGACCACAGACCTCACAAATGCCTTCCTTACCTGTCCCAATCTTAATTACTCTAGTTCTGTATACTCCTAGGCAGCAATGCCCTCAGTCAATTATCCCTGATATGTACTTTATTGGTATTTTATCACTGTCTCTTGGGTCATCAACTGCTCTGATTCTGGTGTACGTATATAACACAATTACTTATAAGATCAGGACTCAATAACAACAGGATTATTACCAGGACTCATAACCCAGTTTCACACTCTCGAATTAGTAGAAGCTGTAAAAGCTGGGTGCCAGTAGCTCACGCCTATATTCCTAACTACTCAGGAGGCTGAGATTTGAGGATTGCAATTCAAAGCCAGCCTGAGCAGAAGGTCCATGAAACTTGTATCTTCAATTAACCATGAAATTAGAAGCTGGAAGTGGAGCTGTAGCTCAAGTAGCAGGGTGCTGGCTAGCCTTGAGCAAAAGAGCTCAGGGATAGGCATCCTGGCCACATTATTGGCACACACGCGCACACACAAAAGCCATAAAAGCCAAGAATCCTAACTACTTCCTTTTGTGTGCTTGTAGACTGTATCCAAGTACACATTTCTTCTCTAGTTTTTCATTAGTTCTAGAAGGAAGGTGAAAGTAGCTACTACAATCTACAAGTCAAATAATGAAAGATGCTTGTTAACAATGGTAGGAAAAAAAATAATTACCTGGCTAAATACATTAGAAAAGCTTTCAAAAAAAATGCTCAAGAGCTGGGAATATGGCCTAGTGGCAAGAGTGTTGACTCGTATACATGAAGCCCTAGGTCGATTCCCCAGCACCACATATATAGAAAACAGCCAGAAGTGGAGCTGTGGCTCAAGTGGCAGAGTGCTTGCCTTGAGCAAAAAGCAGCCAGGGACAGTGTTCAGGCCCTGAGTCCAAGGCCCAATTTTGTCCAAGGTAAAAAAAAAATTTTTTTAAATGCTCAAGCTGTACCCAACACCAATTAAATCAGGATATATAAGGATGAGAGACAGATATTTTAAAAAAGATGACTCCAAGTGTACCCCAATTCTTTAACGTTGAGAAGTGACACAAAACAAAGGAAAGCCAATCTTTACTGGAAGATATCTTGAATTCAAAAGAATTATTTCCCCTCTGTACATCACCTTTATAATAACAATTTTTTTTAATTTAAAAAGAACTATTTCATCTTCCCTCCTTTAGCAGTACAAGCTTACTCTCCATTTTAGGTAATTCAGCACCACTGACTAAAAAAGGCTTTCCCTGGGGCTGGGACTATGGCCTAGTGGCAAGAGTGCTTGCCTTGTATACATGAAGCCCAGGGTTCGATTCCCCAGCACTACATATAAGTGGTGCTGTGGCTCAAGTGGTAGAGTGCTAGCCTTGAGCAAAAAGAAGCCAGGGACAGTGCTCAGGCCCTGAGTCCAAGGCCCAGGACTGGCAAAAAGAAAAAAAAAGGCTTTCCCTAACTCTCTGACAAAGTCTTTTGCCTAAAGAAATCATAGATAAAAGAAAAAAAGTCAGTTTAGATTCATGCCCAAACCAGTTATAGACACTATCAGTACTCTGAAGATGCTTCTAGTATAGTAGAAAACATGAAGACTGGGAATAAACCGTCACTGCCAAAGTGACACAGACAGTTGACTCCTTAAGTAGTTCCCATTTGTACAATGTGAGTATTGTGGCTTTCCTAACAAACACACTTGGGCCACAAAAAAAAAAAAAAAAAACAACCCTAGAAAAATAGTCTCACCTGTGGCATTATTTCTGTGACCCTTATACCTTTTAACATACTGAGCCCCATCACTGTGAGAGGAGTTGAAGAGGTAAATGTCTTCATCATTGTAACTGGCCAGGAGCTCTGCCAAGAACAAGAACATAGCAGTGAAGGCAAAGGCTGAAAAATAGACCAGGATTTGGGGGCTGGGTTGGGGTAAGAAGCAAGTAGTGCTCTCTTAATACTCAAGTATGGCACCAATCTTACTTAGGTGGAGCAGCAGGCAAAAGAAGTTATTTAAAGGTACTCTAGGAACATAGTGCCAACCCAGGGGTAGTAGAATACTAAGGAAGATCATACTCATTAACTCAGCAATGAATCAAAGACACAAGCAGCTGCTCAGACAAGAGCCTGGGCTTCTGGACAGGCCTGCCAAATATTAACTGTAGCATTTCATAAATTGTGCCTGGTTATCTCAAAGGGTCCTCTGCTGTGTCCTCCCACTTCATGCTCACCATCAGCAACTACTCCCCAACTTCTCCACTTGGAGCTATAGCACAGTGGTGAGCACTGGAGGGCACATGCCTCATTGGCTCAGCAGCTCCCTAGACAGAGGGGGCACGCCAGCCTAGGAGCTGGGCCCTGCTCACGTACCTGTGCCGTCGTGGCTGTACACAAGACAGGTGATGTTTGCTTTGGACTCACTGTTCACCTGCAATAAGGAGCAGATACTGACTGATGCCCCTCCCCCCCATTTGTTATACACTTTTAGGAATAGGTTTTCCTGAAAACTCCCCTGTATCTTCTCCCAGAAACAGACAGATGGTGGGGGTGGGATGAGGCAGTAGTATGACTGATAAAAGATAACCATCTCAATCAGGGGGAAGAATCTTAGGGCTCTCTCTTGATAACCTTATTTATTTAGTGCACAGGTAGGTGTGTGTGTGAATGTGTGTGCGTGTGCACCCATGTGTGCATGCATGCGTATGTGTGCTGGTACTAGGGCTTCAATTCAGGCCTCACACTCTCGCCTGGCTTTTTCACTCAAGGCTGGCACACTACCAGTAGGGCCACACTTCTACTTCCTTGGTTGCCTTCTCCATGCTACTAATTTCATACACACTGTCTCACTAGGCCTCACCATGATGGTGCAAGGCAATTATTGTCATCTATTCTGTCAATGAGAAAACGGAAGCTAACAAAATGGAGTTAAGTGGGAAAGCCAGAATTCAAATCTAGGTGTCTGACTTGAAAGTCCAAGCTCTTCCCCATATAACAGTAGG
The DNA here is from genome assembly GCF_023159225.1 of Perognathus longimembris pacificus. Classification (NCBI taxonomy): domain Eukaryota; kingdom Metazoa; phylum Chordata; class Mammalia; order Rodentia; family Heteromyidae; genus Perognathus; species Perognathus longimembris. Next base: position 36,752,815 of record NC_063171.1, on the reverse strand, counting down.
TACAGGGACAGCCTTGGAATCAAGCCATGAAAGTCAGGAACCATTCACTGACCCTTCATGAACCTTACCAGGTGATGAGGACAGAATTTCTTCAGTACTCCATTGTTCTCATTTTCATCAATCTTCCTCTGGTCATAAATCCTGTAATGGAAGAAGCAATAAAACTGTCAAAACTTTTTGGGGGGGTCAGTTATGGGGTTTGAACTCTGGGCCTGGGTGCTATCCCTGAGCTCTTCAGGCTCTTCAGCTCAAGGCTAGCTCTCTACCACTTGAGCCATAGCACCACTTCCGGTTTTCTGGTGGTTAACTGGAAATGAGAGTCTCACAGACTTTGCCGCCCCAGCTGGATCTGAACCTCAATCTTCAGATCTCAGCCTCCTGAGTAGCTAGGATTACAGGCGTGAGCCACTAGCCCCCCACAAAACTGTCAAAACGGTATTGGGAATATGGCCTAGTGGTGAAGTGCTCGTCTCATATACATGAAGCCCTGGATTCGATTCCTCAGCACCACATATATAAAAAAAAGCCGGAAGTGGCACTGTGGCTCAAGAGGCAGAGTGCTAGCCTTAAGCAAAAAGAAGCCCGGGACAGTGCTCAGGCTCTGAGTTCAAGCCCCAGGACTGGCAAAAAACCAAAACCAAACAAACAAAACTGTCAAAACTTCTGAACTGATACCTTGAAGAGTTTTAATTTGATGTAGTAGCAGCAAACATTTAGCTGATGCTGATAAAGAGTATTTTCACAAGCAAGTTCCTGGCACATGCTCTTCTTCTGTAAAGATCCTCCCTTCCCCAGCCATTTCCAAACTCTAACACTTTCATCCAGGTTATTTCCCATATCAAGTAGCAATCTCCTATTATATCTGTTGGGGGTTAGGGGGTAGCTGAAGAGCCTAGTTCTCTTGCTTAGCTTTTCTACTTAAGGCTGACCCTCTACCACTTGAACCACATCTCCACTTCTGACTTTTTGCTAGTTAAAGTCTCTCTGAATTGTCTGCGTGGGCTAGTTTCAAACTTCAATCCTTATGTCTCAGCCTCCTAAGAAGCTAGGTGGCATGAACCATTAGAGCCCAACATTATGTTAGGGTACATTTTGGCAGCACTGAGTTTTGAACTCTGGACTTCACACTTCCAAGTGCTCTTACCACTCAGCAACACCTCTCCTGTTTATATCCATTTTAAGTGGCTTCTCAACTTTTGTATTACCTGTTATTTTCATTGAATATAAAACTGTCCTTTACATGTATGTTATACCCTACACAAATTATTACTCATGGGCAAAGGCTATGCTATTCTATATAAGCCAGTGGTTTGTGGTTTCAGTCCTTCTTTCCCTCATACTACAAAAGCACCTATCTCCAACACTTTCACTCTTTTTTCCTTTCCATCAAGTAATGGCTTTCACTTTCCTTCTCTCTAACCTAAGCTTTATAAATATTTATAGTGTATTATGCCAGGTATTGAGGAGTAAGGTACATCCAGTCCTGGTGCTCACCCAGTGGTCTCCTCCAATCTCTCCCTGTTTCTCCAAAGGTGTTCTTTTTTGTGTGTATGTTCCAGCCCTGGGGCTTGAACTCAGGGCCTGGACCCTATCCCGGAGGTGTTTTGCTCAAAGCTAGTGTTCTTTCTACTGCTTGAGCCCTGACTCTACTTCTGGCTCTTTTGATGGTTTAACTGAAGAGTATCACAGGTTTTCCAGCCGAGGCTGGCTTCAAACTGTGATCCTCAGATCTCTGCTTCCTGAGCAGCTAGTATTACAGGAGTGAGCACCAGCACCTGGCTCCAAAGCTATTCTTAATCTCCTATTTCTAGGGACCTTGTTCAATTAATCAGCCCATTTCTCAATCTCTTCCTCATGGTCCGAGCACTGTTGCAAAATCCTTCTGCCGACTATCCTTTCCTACTACTGCTTTCTCTCTCCTTCCTCTGCAGTCAAATTATCCAAATGAATAATCTACATTCAATGTTTACACTTCCTTACTTCCTATCCTATAAGGCTTTGAGTCTCAACTCACCATTTTAATTTCAACAAGATACTTGCAAGCTTTGCTCTCTTGTTCTGAAATATTTTATTATTCTTTCTCTGAAGCACCTTTCCGTGATGCCCAACCACTCTTCAGTGATGTTGATATGCTTGCCTTTTTTCCCCCAATCCTTAAATGAGGTCCAGGATTGGGACTTGAACTTGGTGCTTTACATTTTCACTCACTGGCTAGCACTCTACCAACTGAGCCACACCTCCATCCCTTCATATTATATGTATTTAAAAAACTATTGCTTTTATATTCTCAAATATGATGGAGACTCAAAAGCAAGAAATACACTGCTCATATAGCAGTCCCCCTCTAATCTATAACTTCACATTTCATAATATCGGTTACCTGTAGTCATCCATCGTCAGAAAGTATTAAATGGAAAATCCCAGAATAAATAATTCAGATATTTTTGTAACTTTCATTATAATGCATTTCTGTGATCATCTTATTCTTGCTGCTGTTGATCTCTCATTAGGCATAATAAATTCCATTACTGACGCTTTAACAGCCACCTCTATGTCTTAAATCTGTTTCCAGGCTACATTTAGTATGAGCTGTAGACTTCTACTTAACAATTCGATACTGTTAGGGTACCCAAAAGTAAACTCATTCTTCTTCCAAAACTAAACTAATTTTAAACCTATTTCTTCCCCAGAATGTTTGTTAGTGGCACTTCTTTTTTTCAAATGAAAGTGGCCAAACCAGAAATCAAGTCCTTTTTCCCTATACAGCTAACGTATTTCTTCTCAATTGTATGTCTTGGGTGTTTATGTACATGAATGTATACATGTAGTATGTGTATGTGTATGTGTGTGTAGATTACTGTATCTTCCTTCTGACTTCCCTGCTCATGCTAGACTGGAATTATATCTAAAATGCAAAATTTGGGGTGGAAGTATGGCCTAGTGGCAGAGTGCTTGCCTCATATGCATGAAGCCCTGGGTTCAATTCCTCAGCACCACATATATAGAAAAAGCTGGAAGTGGCGCTGTGGCTCCAGAGGCGGAGTGCTAGCCTTGAGCAAAAAGAAGCCAGGGACATTGCTCAGGCCCTGAGTTCAAGCCCCAGAATTGGCAAAGAACAAACAAAATAAAATGCAAATTTTTATGTAAATTCTCTGCTTAAATCTTTTCAATGTATAATCTACTATATAAAAGTTTGAACTCCTTAGTATGGCTATCAACCATTTCCAAATTCTATCATTTTACTAGATATATTATTATTGCCTCGACATACATTATTCCCTTCCCCTGATATAATAATTTTCCCATTGTCTTTTAATACTTTGTGAGAAAAAAAACACCCTAAGTCTGCTATTTACTAGGTGAATAATATTACTTAATATTATTTAATATCTTGTTGTGAAGGGTTGAAGGTGTGGCTCAGTTGGCAGACTGCTAGCCAGTGAGTGAAAGTATAACGCACCAAGTTCAACTCCCAATCCTAGTTACTTAATATCTTTAATCTGGGCTGGGAATATGGCCTAGTGGCAAGAGTGCTTGCCTCATATACATGAAGCCCTGGGTTCTATTCCCCAGCACCACATATATACAAAACGGCCAGAAGTGATGCTGTGGCTCAAGGGGCAGAGTGCTAGACTTGAGCAAAGAGAAGCCAGGGACAGTGCTCAGGCCCTGAGTCCAAGGCCCAGGACTGGCAAAACACACACACACACACACACACACACACACACACACACACACACACAAACTTTAATCCATATACATGTCTCTTTAAAGCAGAGAATATGTCTTCCTGAGGGTATAATTAGCAAACAGTAGATGCCAGATAAATGAGTTAATCAATATATCTTTGTATCCTGCACAATCCCTTAACATCCTGCATAGATAGTACCTAGTAAAAATCTTGAGAAAATATGCTAAATGTTTATTTATTAGGCATGGCCCCAACCACCACCAAAAAGAGTGACGGTTATACTACCCTTTAGTAAATTTATCAGCTGTTAATCTATTTTTCCTTTTAAGTTTATTTAAATGGATGACTCTTAAATGTTATGAATCTATTATAAAATTTAAAAGTATGCATTTAAATATTCAGGCGCTACAGGAAATTTTTTGGCTTCTGGACCATTCTATGCTGCTTACTATCTAATGCTCTTGGTCCTTTATTTTTATAAAATGTATGTATATATATTTGTTTTGTTTTGTTTTTTGCCAGTCCTAGGGCTTGAACTCAGGGCCTGAGTACTGTCGCTGGCTTCTTTTTGCTTAAGGCTAGCACTCTTACCACTTGAGCCACAGTGCCACTTCCAGCTTTTTCTATATATGTGGTGCTGAGGAATTGAACCCAGGGCTTCATGTATACGAGGGGAGCACTTTACCACTAGGCCACATTCCCAGCCCCAAAATATATGTATATATATATTTAAACTTGAACTTGGGTCTTGACACTCTCGACTTTTTTTTTGGGGGGGGGGAGGGATACAGCTGGCATGCTACTGAGTCACACCTCCACTTCTGGCTTTTTAAGCTGGTTAACTGGAGGTAAGTCTCACAGATTTAGGGACTGAATCCACGGTGTCTACTTTCTCTAGGATGTGCCTCTTTGAGGCCTATTGTTACAATAGATGTTTAAGTAACAAAGGTGACTACTACAAATAAAAAGTTTAAGGGTTGGGAATGTGGCTTAGTGATAGAGTGCTTATCTTGCATGCATGAAGCCCTGGGTTTGATTCCTCAGTACCACACCACAGAAAAAGCTAGAAGTGGCACTGTGGATCAAGTGATAACCTTGAGCAAAAGAAGCTCAGGGACAGGGCCCAGGCCCTGAGGTCAAGCCCCAGGACTGGCAAAAAAACAAAACAGAAGAAGAAGAAAAAGTTTAAGACAGTGAGAGAAAAAAAAAAATCTCAGTTCACATTGAGTTCTCCCAAGTCAAATGAGGTCTGAATCCAAAACTAGTATTTAAAATTGCTAGTAAAATTTTATATATGAAAATGGTAGAAGATATGGGCTTATGTCTTTATTGCTAAGTGGAGAACTTCCGCAATTTATCAGACTTTTACAAACCATAACCTCTTAACAAGCAAAGCTATCTGTCACAATGTTACATTAGGGAACAGAATGTCTGAGGTCATTGTTTTGGAAAAAGTAAAAAATATTCAAGATGGTGGTTAGTAGACTCATATTTCACCATAAAGGAGTATATGGCAATATATAATTCATTAGTCTCAACTCTCAAAGACACACACATATAAACAGTAGACTCACCTCACAAACTGATCTCGTCCACCCACTGCAAACTGGTGGGTATTGGCAGGATTCACATAGATTGTATATAGTCCTACTTTCTTCTCTTTCTCTTTTGTCACTACCAGTTTCCTTTAAGAGGAGAAAAGCATAGTTACATTCTACAGAAGACCCAAGTGGAAGATAGGCAATCAGGGGGGTGAGGCAGAAGGATCAAAAGGATCAAAAGGTTAAAGCCAGTTTGGAGCTACATAATGAGTGCAAGGCTAGCCTGAGCTTGAGCAACAGCACAAGAGTTGGACCCCACACCCTGAAAAAAAATGTTGATGTGCATAATTATGGTTTATACTTATAAGTTGGGAAGTAGAGACCTGGAGGACAGTAGTTTGAGGCAGTTTGGGAATAAGTTATCAATGCACCAGGTCAATCAATAAAGACTTGGACATCATGGCATACTCCTGTCATCTCAGCTATGTGGGAAATACAAATAGGTGGAACTTCAATCCAAGCTAGCCCTGGTTAAACTTAAGATCCTATCCAAAAATTAACTAAGCAAAGAGGGTAAGGTCATGGGCAAGTGATGAAGCCTGCCTGACCAGCAAGTGCAAAACTCTGAGGTCAAATCCCAGAACTGCTTAAAACAAAAACAAAATCTAAAAAAAAAAGAAAAAAAAATCTCCGCAAGAAAAAAAAGAAAAAAAAAATCCCCGCAAAAGATACATAGTAATGACAAGTGAAAGCCAAGATAAAAATTTTGTTTCTTGACTTCTACTCAAGAAGAAACTTCTTAGTCAAGAAGAAAAACATTTTAATCTGTAAACAAAAGAAGTATTTTTGCTTTATTTTGGATGCTAAAACAAGAAAAGCACATGCATTTACTAATATACTATTTCATGATTGGGGGAAAAATGTAGTGAAGCCTTTTTCTAGTTTCAGCTGGGTACCAGTGGCTCACACCTATAACCCTAGCTATTCAGGAGTCTAAGATCTAAGGATCATGGTTTGAAGCTAGTGTGGGTCCATGAGGTTCATATCTACCATTATCTACCTAAAAGGCAGCTGTACCTCAAGTGGTAGAGCACCAGCTTTGAGCAGAGAAAGCTAAAGGACAGCATCCGGGACTCTTGAGATCAAGCCTAGTACCAGCTCACATACACACAAAAAAGAAGCATATGCTATGTTAAGAAAAATAAGACAGACTAAAAAACAAGTATTACATGTTTCCTCTAATATGTGAAATTTACAAGTAGGAGGATTGTCTTTAAAAGGGTGCCATGGGGAAAAGAGAAAGAAATTTAGAACAATTATGATCAAATACATTACAAAAATGTCACAAAATACATTTTGTTCATTAATAAATACTGACAAAAAAAGCATAAGCTGAAGTTATATGAATGTACTGCTCTTCAGAAATTTCAATTTAACTAGAATCCCATCTGGCAACCATCAGTCATTAAAGAGACAATATTAGCCAGGCACTGTTGGCTCACACCTGTAACCTTAGCTAGTCAGAAGGCTAAGATCCAGGAGTGCAGTTCGAGATCACCCTAGGAAGAAAAGTCTATGAGACTCTATTTCTAATGACTACCAAAAAGCAGGACCAGAGACATGGTTCAGCCTAGCAAATATGAGGCCTTGATTTCTACATCTAGTGCCACTACCAAATAACAATAATAGTAATAATAATGACGACGATGATATTGCCCTATGAAAAAATACTCTTGTGTCCAACCAAATTTGATATCATGAAGATTAATAAACTTACAAGCAAAAACATCAAGAAATTATAGGAAGATATTTGGCTTTAGCTTTTATTTTTTAATCTTAAAGGTTTTACTCATTTCTGGTACTATGGAAACAGAAACATAACCATGACAACGAGTTTCTTTGTAAAGAAACATTTTTAGCATCTTCTCTGCATGATCAAACAGTCTAGAACAGCTCTAAGCAAAGTGAAAAAATTTTTATTTAAAAATCTTGCAACTTGGGAAATGCATGGATCTAGAACAAATCATGCTAAGTAAGGTAAGCCAATCTCAAAGAGACAAATGGCATATGTTTTCTCTTATATGCAGAAGCTAGATCTAAAATACACAGGGACATGATAAATTACACAGGACTCCAGGCATTCACACACAGTGAGACCAAAGGAGGATACTCTTAGGAGGGGAAGATAAAGGCATAATACCTACGTGTATCTAATCATATAAAATTTGCTGAAATGAACTCCAGGAAATGGAAACAAGTAGTTTGTTTTCTTTGTTGCTGTTTTTATTTTCCTTTATGTCTTGTTTGTTCATTTATCTGTCTTTAGGAGGGTAAGTGTGGAGGGGAGCACAAAAATGGAGGGACAAAGGGTAAAGAAATGCAACAGTGATACTCACTAGGGGCACTGTTGAAAATGAACTTATACAACTTGTGGGTGGTGATAGGAGGGAAAACCTGGGAGAGAACAAGGGAAGGGGTGACCTTGCCCAAAAAGAAAAATACACTACCTGACTTACGCAACTGTAACCTCTCTATGTATCACCTTTCTAATAACAGTAAAAGAAGCCAGGGACAGTGCTCAGGCATTGAGTTCAAGGCCCAGGATTGGCCAAAAAATTAATTAATTAATTAATTAATTATAAATACAATGTAGAAAAACATGTCAAAAGTTTAACAGGCCAGGCGTAAGTGGCTCACGCCTATAATCCTAGCTACTCAGAAGGCTGAGATCTGAGGATTGCAATTCAAAGCAAGCCAGGAAAGTCCATGACATTCTTATTTCTACCAGAAAACCGGAAGTGGCACTGTAGCTCAAGTGGTAGAGTTGTTAGCCTGAGCTGAAGAGCTCAGGGACAGCGCCCAGGCCCAGAGTTTAAGCCTCACAACCAACAACAACAAGTGTTTTGCAAACAAAGGTAGCTAACAATAAACAGCTGTTCTGTAGATTTAGGATAGGGAACAGAAATAGATGCTAAGGTTGGGACTGGGAGTATGGCCTAGTGGCAAGAGTGCTTGCCTCGTATACATGAGGCCCTGGGTTCGATTCCTCAGCACCACATATACAGAAAATGACCAGAGGTGGCGCTGTGGCTCAAGTGGCAGAGTGCTAGCCTTGAGCAAAAAAGAAGCCAGGGACAGTGCTCAGGCCCTGAGTTCACGGCCTAGGACTGGCCACCCCCCCAAAAGAAAAAAAAAAAAAGATGCTAATGTTGCTCTTCCCCTAGTAATTTAAATTTTCAGAGGTACAGGGTCAGACAAATACAAAAGTTAACATGTAGGAGCAAAAGCTTTCTATGCCTAAATTTCCTGTTGGTAAATACCAAAAAAAAAATGCCTTGAGCTCTCTGGGGAACATGCAGAGGTACTATAAAAATTACTGATTAGGACTGGGAATGTGGCTTAATGGTAGAGTGCTTGCCTTGCTTGCATGAAGCCCTGGGTTTGATTTCTCAGCACCACATAAACAGAAAAAGCCAGAAGTGGTGCTGTGGCTCAAGTGGCAGAGTGTTAGCCTTGAGCAAAAAGAAGTCAGAGACAGTGCTCAGGCCCTGAGTCCAAGCCCCAGGACTGGCCAAAAATAAAAAAGATTGATTATAGTCAGGCGCCAGTGGCTCATGCCTGCAATCCTAGCTACTCAGGAGGCTGAGATTTGAGGATTGTGGTTCAAGGCCATCCCAGGCAGGAAAGTCCTGGAGACTCTTATCTCCAATTAACCACCAGGAAACTGGAAGTGGTGTTGTGGCTCAGTATGAGCTGAAGAGCTCAGGGACAGTGCCCAGGCCCAGAGTTCAAGCCCCACGACCGACAAAAAAATAAGTAAATAAAAAATTTTAAAACTGGGCTGGGAATATGGCCTAGTAATAAAGTGCTCATCTCATATACATGAAGCCCTGGGTTCAATTTCTCAGCACCACATATATAGAAAAAGCCGGAAGTGGCCCTGTGGCTCAAGTGGTAGAGTGTTAGCCTTGAGCAAAAAGAAGCCAGGGACAGTGCTCAGGCTCTGAGTTCAAGCCCCAGGACTGGCAAAAAAACAAAACAAAACAAAGTAAAAATTTAAACTGTGTGTACATATACATATATATATGATATGTATGTATGCACATATATATATGTGTGTATATATATATATCACCCATACTTATATATTAAATTTCTGAAAATATCAATTTCATGTACTCTTAGAGACTCTATGCCAACTTCACACAAAAATGACTTATACAGCTGGGTATTTTGATACCTGACTGCAGTCCCAAAACCTAGGAGGCTGAGGTAAGGGAATCTTTATGTTCAAGCACAGGCTACAAAGTAAGACTCTGTCTTGAAAAGGAAAAAAGCTTGATATAAGCAAACTTCAGGCACAAGATGAACACATGAAAACAGCTTCAGCTACCCCACCTGTCCTAAACATAAAAGTACTTCAAAACCAAACCTTTTTTGAAGGCTCTTATTTCCAGAATTTAGGCTTCCTTCTTCTTAAGATTCTGTGCCACCCATCAGTTTGTTTCTAGATCCTTGGTCAACCCTTAGCCAGATTTTTTCCCACATCATTTGATTTCACACTCAAAGATCTGCCAAAGTCACCTGCTCTACCCATTTCTTGAACTACATTAATAGTCATCTAACAAGAGTGTCCTTTTGAACCTGATCCACAGGATAAAATTCTGTATTACAACCCACTAATATGGTAGATAAAAAAAATTCATGATCATTTCTTACATCTTTGCACTTCCCTTCTCCTATGAAAAATGTACTAATTTTCCATTATTGTTACAGAACCACAGATATAGATCTAGAAAAGAAAAACAATCTGTTTGAAAGAGTTAAGCCAGGAGCCAGTGTCTCGTGCCTGTAATCCTAGCAACTCAGGAGGCTGAGATCCGAGGACCTCAGAAAAGTCCCCATGAGACTCTTATAGCCAATTCATCACCAGAAAACCAGAAGTGGTACTGTGGCTCAAGTGGTAGAGTGCTAGCCTTGAGCAAAAAAGCACAGGGACAGTGCCCAGGCCCAGAGTTCAGGCCCCATGACTAATAAATGAAAGCAAAATTTTAAAAAGGAGTTGAAATAATTGTCTCAAAGCTATAGAAACCTATAGAACTACTACAGATACTCCTTGACTTATGGTGGGAGTATGTCCCAGTAAAGCCATCATAAATTGAAAATATTTTAAGCTAAAAATGCATTTAGTACACCTACTGAACCTCAGAGCTTGGAACACAACGTACAGTATTAGTTGTTTATTCTGGTGATAGTGTGGCTGACTGAGAACTGGGTATGTTGCTGCTGCCCAGCATCACAATGTAACTCCACACTGCTAGCCCAAAAACTCAAAAAAATTTTTTTCAAAATTTTAAATAATAGTTTTTACTGAATGTGGATCACTTCCACTTTCACACTATGATGAAGTTAAAACATCAAGTCAACCCATCATTAAGTCAGAGAACATCTGTACCAAGCTTGTTTCCTCTCTACTACAAACCCATCATCTCCCCAGCTTGCTTCCTCTTGAAAATTATATTTCCAATCTTTCCCTTCTCCAGACCTAAAATATCGCCATCACTTAAAAAGTTATGATTCTTTCTAGACAACTTTTTCTACATTTGTTGATAAATAAGTCTAATTAAAATCACCTTTCAAATTACATTTCCTAAATTAATTTACATTTACTTGTATCCCAGCTAAGTAATTGACATTCCTTTCTCAATATTGCTACTGACTTACAAAATGTGTTTTCAAAATTTTTAGGATTGGGGGCTGGGGATATAGCCTAGTGGCAAGAGTGCCTGCCTCGGATACACGAGGCCCTAGGTTCGATTCCCCAGCACCACATATACAGAAAACGGCCAGAAGCTGCGCTGTGGCTCAAGTGGCAGAGTGCTAGCCTTGAGCGGGAAGAAACCAGGGACAGTGCTCAGGCCCTGAGTCCAAGGCCCAGGACTGGCCAAAAAAAAAAAAAAAAAAAAAAAAAAATTTTAGGATTGGGGCTGGGAATACGGCCTAGTGGCAAGAGCGCTTGTCTCGTATACATGAAGCCCCGGGTTCGATTCCCCAGCACCACATATATAGAAAATGACCAGAAGTGGCACTGTGGCTCAAGTGGCAGAGTGCTAGCCTTGAGCAAAAAGAAGGCAGGGACAGTGCTCAGGCTCTGAGTTCAGGGCCCAGGACTGGCAAAAAAAAAAGGAAATGGAAAGACTTAGAAAAAAATCTTATTAAGTAAAGTGAGCCAGACCCAAATATTTGGACAAATAAATAAATAAATAAATAAGGATTAAAAGACAATAAATACAGTGGGAGGAAGGAGGACTAATGAAGAGGAGGAATGAGAATGAATATGGTCCGTGTTTATCTACATGGATGAAACTAGAACAATAAAACCTGTTGGAAGGGGCTGGGAATATGGCCTGGTGGTAAAGTGCTTGCCTCGTATACATGAAGCCCTGGGTTCGATTCCTCAGCACCACATATATAGAAAAGGCTGGAAGTGGTGCTGTGGCTCAAGTGGTAGAATGCTAGCCTTGAACAAAAAGAAGCCAGGGACATTGCTCAGCCCCTGAGTACAAAAGCCTCAGGACTGGCAAAAAAAAACAAAACAAAAGCTATTGGAAGCTGGACACCAGTGGCTCACATCTATAATCCTAGCTACCCAGAATGCTGAGATCTGAGGATGGTGGTTCAAAGCCAACCGGGGCAGGAAAGTCTATGGAACTATTATCATCCAGGGAAAAAAAAGAAATAGAAAAAAACTGGAAATGGCTGGGTGCCAATCGCACATGCCTATAATCCTAGCTACTCAGGAAGCTGAGATCTGAGGATAGCAGTTCAAAGCCAGCCGGGGCAGAACAGTCCATGAGACTCTTATCTCCAATTAACCACCAGAAAACTGGGAGTAGTGCAGTGTCTCAAGTGGGAGAGTGCTAGCCTTGAGCTGAAGAGCTCAGGGATAGTGCCACAGGCCCAGAGTTCAAGCCCCACAACTGACAAAAAGAAAAAAAGAAGAAGAAAACTGGAAATGGAGCTATGGTGCAAGAGGTAAAGAACCAACCTTGAGTGAAAAAAGCTCAAGAACAAAGCTCAGGCCCTGAGTTCAAGCATCAAGACAAGCACAAAAAAAAGAAAGAAAGAAAGAAAATGGATGGTGGGAGAAGAACAGTAAGAGAGGTAAGACTGATTGGGATACATTGTACACTTGTGTGGAAAAAAGTACAGAAAAAGTTCTACCTATACACACAAAACAGACCGGAAAGGTATTCAAAATTAGGAACAATAGATATCAATAGCAAGAAAAATGGGAGCAGTTCATGAGAGAGCATAGATTTTAGTCTATATATATTATTACTTAAGTTTCCTTGGATGTACTTTTCTTTTTTTTTGCCAGTCCGGGGGCTTGAACTCAGGGCCTGAGCACTGTCCCTGGCTTCTTTTTTCTTAAGGCAAGCCTTTTCTATATATGTGATGATGAGGAATCAAACCTAGGGCTTCATGTATATGAGGCAAGCAAGCATTCTTGCCACTAGGCCATATTCACAGCCCCGTACTTTTCTTTATAATTAAAAGAAAACTAGATTATAATAGTAACTGTAAATTTTTTTGGGGGGGGTCAGTCATGGGCTGCCCATGAACTTTTTTGTTCAAGCCTAGTGCTCTACCATTTTGAGCCACAGTGCCACTTCTAGTTTTCTAGGAGTTAAATGGAGATAAGTCTCACGGATTTTCCTGCCCTGGCTGGCTTTGAACCATGATCCTCAGCTATCAGCCTCCTGGGTAGCTGTGAGCCACCAGCACCCAGCATTAACTCTAACTTAATTCCAACCATAGAGCAGACACTATTTTGGGACATCATATATATGTATGTATATATATTAAAATACCATAAATATAATTAAGATAATCCTCACAGAAACTCCTAGAGAAGGAAAGAGGTAATATGCCTACAGTCAGGTCAAAGGAGCTTTGATTCTGAAGATTACATATATCATAACTAGTAATGCTAGAGTTGAGAGTCTGACCTAATTCTGTGTGGATACAAACAAGATGTTGTATGTTCTATGATAATATGCAGCTTTAAAGGGGAATATAATTTACCCATTAGTCTCAACTTTATATACAAATGGATGAAAAAAATGACTATAATTTTCTTGAGAAATCAAGTAACCTGGGTAGTATTTCACTGCTAAGAAACATATACAGGAAGATTCTCCTAAATCTAAGCTACTTCTTATCATAGGCACAAAAATACTATTCCAGTGGACCCAGGGCCTGAACATTACTAAGACACAGGGAGTATTTTCAAAACCAAAGGACAGAGTTCTATGGCTATACTTACGAAGCTGGCCGGTCTTGTCTCAGGTCAATGGTGAAAACAACTGCATCTTCACCTGCAGACAGGAACGTACAGGGAGAGTCTGGTTCCAGAGCTAACTGAAAGAGCAAAGGGGTAAGGATAAGGTTTCTAAAGATTAGAGTTAGAAGTAATCTAGTTCATTCCTTTAGAAAGAATGTATTTAAAATGTCTTAGCAAAAGAAATATCTACATTTGCCAGGTGCTGGTGGCTCACGCCTGTAATCCTAGCAACTTAGAAGGCTTACGTCTGAGGATTGCAGTTCAAAGCCAGCCCAGGCAAAAAAAAAAAAAAAAAAAAAAAAAAGGTTGTGGACTCCGGAAGTGGTGCTGTGCTTCAAATGGTAGAGCACTTGTCTTGAGCACAAAGAACCTCAGGGACAGTGCCCAGTCCCTGAGCTCAAGCCCCAGGACTGGCAAAAACAAACATACAAACAAAAACTACATTTATTGTTGCTACTGTAAAATCTTAAGAAAGGAGATAATTTAAGCTTCACTCTCAGAGTGAATTACTCATAGCCTCTTTGAGTGAGGATAGAAGAACTTCAACTAGTTGATTTGTTATTAAGTCCAGAAGGGACCTGAACAGAGATAACAAAGGAGAACAACCATTAAGAGTTTATTCTCACTCTGTACGTCAGTTTGATAATAAAAATTTGAGAAAAAAAAAAAAAGAGTTTATTCTCAGGGGCTAGGGATATGGTATAGTGGCAAGAGTGCCTGCCTCATATACATGAGGCCCTGGGTTCGATTCCCCAGCACCACATATACAGAAAATGGCCAGAAGTGGCGCTGTGGCTCAAGTGGCAGAGTGCTAGCCTTGAGCAAAAAGAAGCCAGGGACAGTGCTCAGGCCCTGAGTCCAAGCCCCAGGACTGGCCAAAAAAAAAAAAAAAAGAGTTTATTCTCAGGCTGGGATGTGGCTTAGTGGTACAGTGCTTGCCTAGCATCCATGAAGCCCTAACATGAATGAAGCCTACAAACAGAAAAGGCCAGAAGTGACACTGTGGCTCAATTGGTAGAGTGGCAGCCTTGAGCAAAAGAAGCTCAGGAACAGTGCTCAGGCCCTGCGTTCAAGTCCCAGGACTGGCAAAAAAAAAAATTCTGAAACAAACTCAATTCCACACCTTCAAATGTAGAGAAGAAAGTATTCAAGGTTTAGTCCCCAGCCCCCTCAGTTTCATTCCTTTATATCTTTTTTTTTTGGGGGGGGGGCCAGTCCTGGGGCTTGGACTCAGGGCCTGAGCACTGTCCCTGGCTTCTTCCCGCTCAAGGCTAGCACTCTGCCACTTGAGCCACAGCACCACTTCTGGCCATTTTCTGTATATGTGGTGCTGGGGAATCGAACCCAGGGCCTCATGTATACGAGGCAAGCACTCTTGCCACTAGGCCATATCCCCCAGCCCTCATTCCTTTATTTCTTAGTTCTGAAAGTTATCTATCTAGTGGGTTGGAAATTAGGCTTAAAAATATCAAAGAAACCTATAGGTGATCTGATTTTCCCCAACTATATGGACTAGAGAGGAATACTCAAATCCACTTACATATTTTCTTAAGTTGTATAAGAAGAGAGTCCCATTTTTGGCATGGAAAAACACAATGTCTACCCTGAAACTGGGCAGGGTCTTCTTACTGGCTACAACCAACACTTCCAAGGTTTCCAAAAACAGTGTTATTCATGTGCTGAGAGTTGTGAGCAATAAGGTTAGGAGCTCTCACACATAAAGAACCAGCCACTAGCACCTCCAAACTGTTAAAACATCCTGAAAACAGGGCAAGTGGAGTAGCTTAAGTGGGAGAGCATCTGCTTAGCAAATACAAGACTCTGAGATCAAATCCTAGTACCTCAAAACAAATAAATAAATCAGTAAATATCAGACATCTGGAAGGCTTAGAAACTCAAGGATCTCCGAACCAACCATGGCTCAAACTAGGAGTTAGGCACAAGCTACTGAATGCTTCAACTATATGATCTGGGGCTCTCTCAAATATTTATCTACCCTGAAACTTAAGGTGGTTGTTTTTGCTTCCTTCTTAAGTAGAAATTTTAGGAATTAAAGAGACAAATGATATTAACAAAAGAGATACATTGTAGAGAGCTAAAAGAGAACACTGGAAAAGACCCATAAAGGTTCTAGATTCACCAACTTTGGGGCAAAGGCATATTTACCTTATGGGAAGCTCCTTTGTGCTGGGCCACACGTTTTGTAGTCTTGCAGCACTGTGTAGCAGATAGTTCTGCTACCCGAACCTGCCCATCACGGGCACACATGGCCAGGGTGGAATCCCCACTGTTAGGAAGGAACTTTGCCTGGGGTGTTAAGAATAAAAAAAGGAATGCACAAAAGAAATGGGAGAGATAAATTTAAGCAAAAAGGTGATGATGACCCCAGTTTACCCTCCTTTTCTTGCATGACAGCTGAGTATTATTCTTCTACTTTTGTACAACTGACTATGCCCACTTTCTTCTCGAAGTTAAAGAAAAAGCGTCTTCTGATCTAAAGGAGCATTCTACTTGGTTTTGAAAGGCTGAATGGTACATGATCAACTGGTAAGGTAAACTAGGATTATATCTTAAGAGGAAAATATAAAGAAGGAAAATTTCGATTCATAAAGCAAACATAAATTTGCCATAAAGGAAAAATACAAACTGAAAAGGAATGGGGAATGAAAGAATATGCTAGTAACAATATGGAGGATGAGGTGACAAAAATAATATTAGCTAAACTTACTAAATGTAATTATGTACCAGTCATGGTTTTAAACTGGTTTTGTTGCTCTTTTTTGTCAGTGCTGGACACAAAACCTACAGCCTCACACATGCTTAGCACACATTCTACCACTGAGCTACACCTCCAATTCATTCAGATATCTGCATAATAGGGCTGGGAATGTGGCCTAGTGGTAGAGTGCTTGCCTAGCATGCATGAAGCCCTGGGTTTGATTCCTCAGCACCACATATACAGAAAAAGCTGGAGGTGGTGCTGTGGCTAAGTGGTAGAGTTCTAGCCTTGAGCAAAAAGAAGCCAGGGACAGTACTCGGGCCCTGAGTTCAAGCCTCAGGACTGTCAAAAACAAAAACAAACAAAAAAACAGTTATCTGCATAACTCTGTAAGACCCATCTTGTATAAACTGAAATAAGTGAAAATCAAGTTTTCACTTGTGGATTAAAAACTAGGCAGTTTGGTTCAAGAGTCTGTGCACCTATACTACACTTTCATACCACCACACTACTATAAACACAAGTACCCCAAGTATAACCAGACTTTCAGAGGATCCTTACATACAAGGAAAGAAAAGGCTGCAAGTGATATTTGAGTATGTCATTAAGGAACCAAAATAGGGTCAAGTCCTGATATTTAATTCCTACCAACTCACTACTAGCTTCCACACAGAAGGCTCAGATTCGTTTAACTTGATTCAGTTGCTATTATGCTTCCTTGCCTCACCTGGAAGACATTACTTTTGTGGCCACTCTCAAAGTCAAGTACTGGCTGTCGCCGAACCCAATCCCACACCACCACCTTCAGGTCATCGCTGCCACTGGCCAGCCAGGTGCCGCGCTGGTTAAAGTGCAGGGTATTGACACAACCGGTATGGCCCTCAAGCCCATGTTGCAGGCGGAAACGCTGTACAAATACTCTTGCCCCACAGGCCTCATACACAAACCGGGCACTTGAACCCAGTTCTCGCTCCCGAAGGGCAGGAAGGGCTTGCCAGCGAGGACGAGGTAGGGCTGTTGTCTCTGAAGACACCCAGTCCTCAAGGGCCCGTTCATCATCTGATGAGTCCTGGTCACGGCTGGCCCGCTTGCGCTGTACACGACGCCGAGGCTGCTCTTCTTCCTCCTCCTCCTCCTCTTCTTCCTCTTCCTCTGAATGGTCATGAACTCGGTTTTCATCATTGATGGAGTAATGGCCAGTGTCCTCCATGCTATCAGAGTCTTTTTCTTCACCTGAGCTCTCTGTGTCTGTGCCTCGACTTTCTGTGCTGGTCCGAGTAGGACCACCATCATCCACAGTCAAACTCAAACTCAGATCTGAGGCCTCCACTTCAATGCCTGAGGATGTCTCCCTTCCTTCTTCAGCTCCAGACATCTCTTCTGGACTGCTAGACAGGCTTCCTGCACATTAATGAAGAAATAAGTAGATGAAATAAACAATAAAGAAATAAGATGAGGTAGTGATCAAAACTATCCACCTTAGTCTAAGAAACGATTACATCACAAAACAATATGTATGTATTTGTATGTGTGTATGTATATATATATTTTTTTTTATTTAGTCAAGGTGGTTACAAATGCTTATAAAAAGTAACTTCTAAGAGAACATCTTATAAAGGATAAGATTAAGATGATAGCTGCAAAGTCCAGTGCTAGTGTCTCAAACCTGTAATCCTAGCCACATAGGAGGCTGAGATCTGAGGATCACAATTTGAAGCCAGCCCAAGCAAGAATGTCCATGAAACTCTTATCTCAAAAAAAAAAAAAAAAAAAAAGCCAGAAGTGGAACTGTGGCTCAAATGGTAGAGTGCTAGCCTTAAGCAAAAAAGCTCAAGGACAGTGTCCGGGCCCTGAGTTTAAGCTCCAGGACTGGCATAAAAACAAACCAACAGAAAAAGATTACAGCAGCAAGCTGGATGCCAGTGGCTCACACATGTGATCCTAGCTACTCAGGAAGCTTGAGATCTGAGGATCATGATCCAAACCCAGGAAAGTCCATTAAGATTTTTACCTCACCAAAAAGACAGAAGTAGAACAGTGGCTCAAGCAGTAGAGTGCTAGCCTTGAGCTAAAACCTCAAGGACAGTGCCTAGGCCCCGAGTTCAAGCCCCAAGACAGCATATAAAAAAAGAGAGATGGGGGGCTGGGGATATAGCCTAGTGGCAAGAGTGCCTGCCTCGGATACACGAGGCCCTAGGTTCAATTCCCCAGCACCACATATACAGAAAACGGCCAGAAGCGGCGCTGTGGCTCAAGTGGCAGAGTGCTAGCCTTGAGCGGGAAGAAGCCAGGGACAGTGCTCAGGCCCTGAGTCCAAGGCCCAGGACTGGCCAAAAAAAAAAAAAAAAGAGAGATGGGCTGGAAATGTGGCTTAGTGGTAGAGTGTTTGCCTGGCATGCATGAAGCCCTAGGTATTCATTTCCTCAGCACCACATAAACCAAAAAAGCTGGAAATGACGCTGTGGCTCGTGGTAGAGCACTAGCCTTGAGCACAAGAGAGGCTCAGGGACAGAGCCCAGGCTCTGAGTTCAAGCCCCAGGATGAGAGAGAGAGAGAGAGAGAGAGAGAGGGAGAGAGAGAGAGAGGGAAAGAGAGGGAGAGAGAGGGAGAGAGAGGGAAAGAGGGAAAGAGGGAGAGAGAGAGAGACAGAGAAAGAGAGAGAGACAAAGAGAGATCCAAACTACTGGACTTCTTAGAGGCATATCTGTTATTAGTCTTTTGAAAACAATCAGATAAAATTTGAAGGATAAAGAGTACTAGATAATCCAAAAAAAAGTGTCTCCATACTTCCCTATATCCAAAACAAAACAGGAAGGATTCCTTTACCCCATAGGAGGACCTCAGTTGATAGTAAAATTAGCTTCACCTTCACTTTGGTCTCTTACCATTAGCTAAGTCTGTTTTGCCCTCTGTGCTGCTCCCTTTGCTGGACATCTTAAATGTTGTTTGCTGTAGCCAGCCTCAACTTTAGGAGAAGAAGAAAATGAAATAGTTAGAAGACAACCTGGGAAAGACATTAAGAAACAAGGAAATTTAACCATGAACATAGGTCTGTGTCATTTTTATAAAAATGATTTTTTTGTTTGTTTTTTGTCAGTCCTGGTGCTTGGGATTCAGGGCCTGAGTACTGTCCCTGGCTTCTTTTTGCTCAAGGCTAGCACTCTACCTCTTGAGCCATAGGGCCACTTCGGCTTTTTCTGTTTATGTGGTACTAAGGCATCAAACCCAGGGCTTCATGCATGCTAGGCAAGCACTCTACCACATTCCCAGCCCCCCAAAATGATTTTTTTTTTTGGCCATTCCTGGCCCTTGGACTCAGGGCCCTGAGCACCTTCCCTAGCTTCTTCCTGCTCAAGGCCAGCACTCTGCCACCTGAGCCACAGCACCCCCTCTGGCCGTTTTCCATATATGTGGTGCTGGGGAATCGAACTATCGAACTGAGAGCTTCATGTGTAGGAGGCAAGCACTCTTGCCACTAGGCCATATTCCCAGCCCAGTCCTTTTTTTTTTTTTTTGCCAGTCCTGGGCATGAACTCAAGGCCTGAGCACTGTCCCTGGCTTCTTTTTGCTCAAGGCTAGCACTCTGCCACTTGCGCCACAGCACCACTTCTGGCTGTTTTCTATATATGTGGTGCCAAGGAATCGAACCCAGGGCTTCATGTATATGAGGCAAGCACTCTTGCCACTAGGCTATATTCCCAGCCCCCCAAAATGATTTTTTATGTATGCTTAACAGGGCTTCTCAGTTGCTGAAAGCCTATCAATTTTTTCCCCCCTACTTCTAGTTAGATACAAAGGGACATTTAGGAAGGATCAACTGCCATTTCTCTAATCACTGAGTTTGGGCTGGGAATATGGCCTAGTAGCAAGAGTGCTTGCCTCTAATCACTGAGTTTTTTTCAAGATGGAAAAGAGTAAACTGAAATACAACCTGGGACAGCAGACATACATGAAATTATGAGCTTCAATTCAATGCAAATAGCTATCTATACCTTTAGCACTGCCCTCTAGATAAGAATTTTCCATTTTCCACATATATCCACGGAATGCTTTGTAAAACACTCGTTTATACAACTTGAAGAGTTCAGTCAGATTCTGAGTATCATTTTACATGCAAAGCAACAGATAAAATAAATTAAGCTCTTGGTAAAAGCTGAGCTTTAATTTCACTCAGATGCCTAGCTTCAAACTTAATATAAGCACAGATATTAAAGATTATAAAAGCAAGCTGGAATTGAACTTGGAGCACTTACCCCTAAGAAAGAACTGTAAGGCCAAGCATTTCAACTGTTCTTCTCCCATCTAAAGACTGACAAGCAGTATCAAATGTAAATGTGGTACTTGATGAAAAGGACATTTCCACTAAACCATCTTGATCCATTTTAGATAATGGGAAACATTATTTCAGTTAATTCTACCAACTTTCCCCAAACTTTTATCTTTCTAGCAGAGCTCTAATGACAACTAGGATTCATACCTAGCTTATTTCTTATGTGCCACTATAACAAACACATTGCCTATCCTCACCCCCAAGGCCTTACTGCAACCTCCAGCAAATTCCAAACAGCAAAGAATAATATTATTCAGACTAGAATTTTGTTAAGCCCTTTCAGTGCCTTGGACAAAAGGCACTGGTAAAAGACAAAGTATGATTATGACCCTAGGCTGTGTACCCAGGCACACTGGCCTCCTATTTCTCAACAGCCTTTTCATTCCGTAACAATTATTCCAGAAGCAGCCACATCCTTATCTCTGACTCTGTACAGAAATCTATGCTGCTTTATAAAAAGTGTCCTCTTCCAAGAGACAGTTGCCTAAAGATTGGTTGCAATGGGACAATAGGAAAGAAGAGAGCCAAAGAATTTCAGGAAAGGACACCTAAAAGGGAAAAGATGAAAGGCAACAGAAAACAGATGTGTGAAGCCACATAAAAATAGTAAAGAGCTATTTGCAGACCAGCCTGTTTTCTTTCTCTTACTCTGATGTATATATTTTGTACAGCATTTCTCATACAGCACTTGATTTCTTCTCCTAACAGTGTCTGTTTATGTTCTTTAGCATATTAGCCATATCTTCTCCATCCAAGATTTAAAATTACACTACTTACTAGAGTCCTAAGAAGTGGGAAGATGATTACATAACTGTGTCTGCAAGGCAACAAAGGTCAGAAGCAGACCACAGTATCATGATCAATTAGAAACAGGTTTTATATTTTTGTTTCTCCACAACTGAAACTGTCAGCTACACAGTGATCCCACACCTGTAGTGGGAGTTGCTTTCAGAGACCCCTGCAATAGGTGAAAATCCTTCAAAGTAGCAGCATTAGTTGTCTCTCTCAGTATCGTGGTTCACTTATTGCTACTTTGCGGATTCTCTGGAACATAACTCGCGATAGTTGAGGGATCACTATTTACGTCTTGTTTTTTTTAACCCTTGATACAGTGAAGCCACAATAAGTGAACCACAATATAGTGAGGGACGACTGTACCATACTTCTCACCACACTATTATCTACTCCCAAGAAGAATTAAAAATCAGCTCCTGCCAAGGCCTTAGTGGCTCTCACCTGTAATCCTAGCTACTCAGGAGGCTGAGATCTGAGGACTGTGGTCTGAAACCAGCCAGGAAAGGAAAGTCCGTGAGACTCTTCTCCCCAATTAACCACCAAAAAGCTTAAATGGAGCTGGGGACTCCTGTGGAAGATGGCTAGCAATGGACAAAAAAGGCTCAAGGACAGTGCCCAGGCCCTGAACAAGTCCTAGGACAGGCACGAAGCAACAACAAAAGCATTCGTTTTCCCAGCCTCCATGACCAAGAACCAAGGCATAAACTCCTAACCTATTTTCCAGAAGTGAGAAAAAGGGCACCATGAGGTTCAATTCATAACCAGGGTTTCAGAGACATCCCCTGGGAGAAACTGGTCTAAGACTCTTTCAAGGAAGGGATTTTATCTTTGAGGAAAACAGTTGATAGGATGTACTAAAAAACTCAGAAACAGAAAACTGGGGATTCTATATCAACTGTCAACCCTAGGCAGATCACTTCTAACAGTCACATTTTATTTAGAAGCCAGATTTTAACAAAAATCAGTCCTAAATGAATATCACAAGTCTAGGATTCTAGCATATAAGCCAGCTATTAGTAAACTTTGTGCTCTTGGATGAGAGACATGTGTGATCTCTGGACTTTTCTTATCTCTTAAATAACAGTTCAATATCCTTAGTTTAAACCTCCTAAATTCTCCAAACTATAAACTTTTGAACACAAAAAGTTAGAGATTTCAGATTTTCATAAATAGGAGGGATGCTCAGCCAACAGCCTGTACAAATACTCTTAAAAAGGAAAAAAAACAAACCTCTAATATGGCTCTAGGCATTTCCAATAAGGGACACTGAATCTGTAGTAATTTCAGAGATAATAGAATTTCATGTTAAAACTTCTACAGAAGGGTACTCTAGAACAGTGATCTTTATTATACAGATCCTCAATATGTTTATACATTCAGGCAGTCCATATTTAATAGTAACATTAATTTTTCTAAAATAGATACCCAATGGCTATTGCAAGATTCTTTTTCTGCACATTACTGAGTCATCTTGTATAGACCTCAAGTGCATTAAATGCCATTTTGGAGACTTCTCAAAAAGGCAAGATATAGCCAGGCACCAGGGCCTCATGCCTGTAATCCAATTACAGGGCTGAAATCTGAGGACTGTGGTTTGAAGTTAGCTCAGGCATGCCCATGAGACAGTTATCTCTAATTAACCAGTTTAAAGAACAAACAAACAAAACCAAAAAACAGCTAGGCACTGATAGCTCACACCTATAATCCTTGCTACTCAGAAGGTCGAGATTTGAGGGCTATGGTTCAAAGCCGGGCAGGAAGGTCTGTGAAACAAGAGTCTCATAGTTTAGTGGAGATAGCAAAAAAGCCAGAAATGGAGCTATGACTCAAGTGGTATAACGCTAGCCTTGAGTAAAAAGCTCAGGGACAGTGCTCAGACCCTGAGCTAAAGCCCTGGGACTGGCACAAAAACAAAAACAAAAACAAAAAAAAGAGGCTGGGAATGTGGCTTAGTATTAGAGTGCTTGCCTAGCATTCATGAACCCCTGGGGTTGATTCCTCAGTACCACACAAACCAAAAAATTTGGGCTGGGAATGTGGCTTAGTAATAAGAGTGCTTGCCTAGCATGCATAAAGCCCTGGGTTTGATTCCTCAGTAACACATGAACAGAAAAGGGCAGAAGTGGCGCTGTGGCTCAAGTGGTAGAGTGGAGTAGCCTTGAGCAAAACAGGCTCAGAAACAGTGCCCAGGCCCGGAGTTCAAGCCCCAGCAGTGGAAAAATAATAACAATAATCCAGAAGTGGCACTGTGGCTCAAGTGGCAGAGGGCTAGTCTTGAGCAAGAGTCTTAGGGACAGTAACCAGACCCTGAGTTCAAGCCCCAGGACTGGCCAAAACCAACAAAAACACAAAAGTAGAGGTATAGGTCACTTTTGACTAAAAAAGCCAAGCAAAAACATGAGGCCCTAAATTCAATCAAGCCCTAATACCGGCACCAAAAAAAAAAAAAGTCAAGGGTGCCAAGGGTCTGAGGTTCGAGCCCAGGTGCACCTGGAAAGCCTTCCCAGTGGTATGCACAGCGGGGTCAACAGATTCCTCAAGGAACTCGGCAATAAAATGAAGTTCCTCCACAAGAAATAATCCTCACCTCAGCTTCAAGGGACAAACCACTTTGAGAACATTCTGGAAGGTTGGACCCTGGGCTGTTCCTGATACTGGGATAGAGACCAGGACAGGTGCCAACCACCAGACAGGGCCTGCAAACTGTCTGGAACAGCTGCTGTTCCTCAGGGTGCCCTGGAAGGGAACCTCAAATGCAAGCCATTGTTACTGTGCGCTATTCAAATTTTATTTGATCTTAGGTATTAAAAAGAAAAAAAAATGTTTGGGGGCTGGGGATATGGCCTAGTGGCAAGAGTGCTTGCCTCGTGTACATGAGGCCCTGGGTTCGATTCCCCAGCACCACATATACAGAAAATGGCCAGAAGTGGCGCTGTGGCTCAAGTGGCAGAGTGCTAGCCTTGAGCAAGAAGCAGCCAGGGACAGTGCTCAGGCCCTGAGACCAAGCCCCAGGACTGGCCAAAAAAAAAAAAAAAAAGTTTGGATTTTTTTTTTTAATATTAGGTGATAAAAAGAAGTGAAAAAAAAAAGATACTAACTGGGGCTGGGAATATGGCCCAGTGGCAAGAGTACTTGCCTTGTATACATGAAGCCCTGGGTTCAATTCCCCAGCACCACATATATAGAAAATGGCCAGAAGTGGCGCTGTGGCTCAAGAGGTAAAGTGCTAGCCTTGAGCAAAAAGAAGCCAGGGACGGTGCTCAGGCCCTGAGTTCAAGGCCCTGGACTGGCAAAAAAAAAGATACTAACTTTTGTATTACAATATACTAGGAGAAGAGGAGAAAAGAAAGTAAAAAAAAAAAAACAGGAAGGAACAAGGTAAGCAGGGAGGGAGTCAAAACCAATTCAACTCTAGTGGCTAGTGCAGAAATTAGTGGGATAACCTGCTATAGACTAAATTGTATTTTGCTCCCTCCTAAATTCATATAGTGAAGGTTCAGTATGACAAGAGATCAAGGAAATAATCCAGTATACAAGAAGTAATAAGAGTAAAAGCTTTCACTACAGTGCCCTAAGAGAGACACCAGAATTTTCCCCTTTTTCTACTCTGCCACATAAGGTCAGTGACAACATAGGCATTTACAAGCTAAGAAGAAAGCCTTCACCAAAATTCAATCATATTGGCACTTTGACCTTGTATGAGTGAGTACTCTCCAGGACTATAGGAAAAATGAACTCTTGTTATGACAGCCTGAGCTATATCCAAATTAAAACAGGTGAAGATACTATCTGCCTTTGGACTCTAATATTGGAATCACCTTAGAATTTCTTACATTCACCAACAAAATACAATCTTATTTTATAATCTGAAGTTAGGGACTATATTTGAGTAAAACACAAACCATAAACCATTCATTCCATTTATTATGTTTTTGTTTTGTTTTTTGTTGCCAGTCCTGGGGCGTGGACTCAGGGCCTGAGCACTGTCCCTGGCTTCTTTTTTCTCAAGGCTAGCACTCTACCTCTTGAGCCACAGCGCCACTTCCAGCTTTTTTCTATATATGTGGTGCTGAGGAATCGAACCCAGGGCTTCATGTATACGAGGCAAGCACTTTACCACTAGGCCATATTCCCAGCCTCATTCCGTTTATTATATTACCAACAAATTTATTGTTTTTTCTTTGGTCAATTTCCTAGAAAAATCTAGTACAGAGCAAACCATGCTGAGCTACAAGAACAGATGAGCTCACTGCCCCAGGTAGCTGGAGCAGTTTAATTAGATTAGCTATATAGCCTATATTCTAAAAATAACTATAACTCCTGCTAAACTGAAGGTTTAAGAGTAAACTACTAGAGCATGAGGGAAAAGACCCAGGTATCGTTTTAATTTCATTAACAAATTCTACTGACCTCCATGTTTTTCTCTTAGTAAATGACAAAATCAAAGAACAACCAAGCAAGTATCTCTTGTTTAGAATCATCAGCACTTTTCCCTTCAAATACCGATGAAAGACTTGTACAAGAGACAATAGATATTCCAACGCAAGAAAAACTCAACCTCTATGTTGAACAATATATAAAAACTAAAAATGGATTAGCTAGGGTGCGTGCAGCTCAACAGTAGGGCAAGTGTTTCACATGCAAAAAAACTCTGAGTTCACATGTGAAAAGCTCTGGGTTCAATTCACAGCATTCAAAAAGTAAACATGTAGGGCTGGGAAAGTGGCTTAGCGGTAGAATGCTTGCCTAGCATGGGTTTGATTTCTCAGTTCCATATAAGCAGAAAATGCTGGAAGTGGCACTGTTGTTCAAGTGGTAGAGTGCTAGCCTTGAGCAAAAGAAGCTCAAGGGCAGTGCCCAGGCCCTGAGTTCAAGCTCGAGGACAAAAAAAAAAAGAAAAGAAAAAAGTAAACATGTAAATAAGCAAACCATATATCTAAATGCTTAAGTTAAAGTAACACAGCTGCTTGAAGAAAATAAAGGACATAATCTTTCTGACTTTGCATCTATTTCTAGGGACAGGGCACAAGAGTAAAAGAAAAATTAATATAAATGGACTTATCAAAATTAAAATCTCTTAAACAGATTCTGTTAAGACAATGAAAATCTATAAACTGTAAGAAAGTATCTGTAGACCATGTGATAAAGGATAACCATAATAAATTTTAAAATTCTTACACTAGTCACCTGAAAAGATTCTCTACATTATTAACAATTAGAAAATATGAATTAAAACTGCAGTAAGAATCCACTAAGCACCTTTTAGAATGGCTAAAATTTTTTAAGATTCTGCTGGGCACTTGTGGCTCATGCCTGTAATTCTAGCATGCAGGAGGCTGAGATCTGAGGATCTTGGTTTGAAGCCAGCCTGAGCAAGAAGATACATGAGACTTGTATCTTCAATTAACCACCAAAAAGCTGGTGGAGCTGTGGCTCAAGTGGTAGTGCTAAGCTTTGAGAACAAAAGCTCAGGGCAGTGTCCAGGCCGAGTTCAACCCCAGAACAGGCACACACATGCCTGCACGTGCATACATGCGCACACACACACAGAATCTGGGCTCAAGTGGTTCACATCTATAATCCTAGCCATTCACAAGGCTGTTTGTAGACCAATGTTCCAAGCCAGACTGGGCAGACAATCCTCAAGATTCTTAGTTCCAGTTAATGAGCACAAAGCTGGAATTGAAGCTGGAGCCAGTGGCTCAAGCCTGTAATCCTATCTACTCAGGAGGCTGAAAATTGAAGATCATGGTTTGAAGCCAGCCAGGAGATTCTTATTGCCAATAAATTACCCAGAAAAAGCTGGATGTGGCACTGGAGCTCAAATGATAAAGTGCTAGCTAGGCTCAGGAACAGCACCTAGCCCCTATGTTCAAAAGCCCCAGGACTGGCAAAAAAAAAAAGAATGCAAGAGAAGGGGTGACACTGTCCATAAAAAGAGTACTCTTCATCTGACTTCTCTCGGTATATCATGTACATTTATTTATTTATTTGTTTGTTTGTTTTTGTACCAGTCCTAGGCCTTCGACTCAGGGCCTGAGTACTGTCCCTGGCTTCCTTTTGCTCAAGGCTAACACTCTGCCACTCGAGCCACAGAGCCACTTCTGGCCGTTTTGTATATATGTGGTGCTGGGGAATCGAATCCAGGGCTTCATGTATATGAGGCAAGCACTCTTGCCACTAGGCCATATTCCCAGCCCCACTAAATCACTTTTATAATAACAATTTAAAGTATTTTTAAAAGAATTTGAATAAGGAACATATGCTTTGTATTACTTATTCTCACACATAAAATGATACAGTCAACATGAAAATTATTTGGCAGATTATTATTAGGTAAAACTTAAAACATACAGGAATCCCACTCTAAGATTTCATGATACTCCCCCGACCCACCAAAGATCTGAGGATTATAGTTTTGAAAGCCAGCCTGGACAAGAAGTTCTTCCATACTCTTATCTCCAATTAACTACCAATAAAGCCAGAATTGGAGCTGTGGCTCAAATAGTAGCCTTGAGCAAAAATATTCAGGGCAGTACCCAGGCCCTGAGTTTAAGCCCCAGGACTAGAACTGACAAACACACACACACACACACACACACACACACACACACACACACACACACATGCATGCACGCAAATGAAAATGGATGTCCACACACATGCACACAAATGAAAATGGATGTCCACAAAACTTTAAAACTCACCGGTAAACATTTAATTTTACTTTGATTTATTTTTAAAACTGGAAATAATCAAATATTCTTCACCTGGGTCAGAGATAAACATAATGTGGCATGTCCAATGTAACAATACCAAACAACAATGAAAGAATGAACTATTGATACAAGAAGCAATATGGACAGATCTCAAATATGTTATACTAAGCACAACACCAGAGTCAAATAACTATATTTGACATTGGTATATACCATATGATTCCTATAGTACTTTATGTAAAAGGTAAATCTGAAGATAGAAAATAGATCTCTTCAAGCCCCACGATCATCAAAAAAAAAAAAAAAAAAAAGAAAGAATTGAACTCAACTCCCATGATTTATGTGGCTCTAGTATTTTTTCAGGCCAATACATGCCTCATTCTGTTTCTTAGCTGTCAACTTTCCAACATATCCATATTAAAATGAGGCAAGGGGGCTGGGGATATGGCCTAGTGGCAAGAGTGCTTGGCTTGTATACATGAGGCCGTGGGTTCAATTCCCCAGCACCACATATACAGAAAAAGGCCAGAAGTGGTGCTGTGGCTCGAGTGGCAGAGTGCTAGCCTTGAGCAAAAAGAAGCCAGGGTCAGTGCTCAGGCCCTAAGTCCAAGCCCCAGGACTGGCCAAAAAAAAAAAAAAAAATGAGGCAAGGTTTTAGACTTCTTCTGAAATTCAACGATGAGGTTACCAAAATACTTCACAGTTCCTTATTCCTCTTGAGAGGGCAGATGTCACATACCACTTATAAATTAATAGCTGTCAGGACTGATCTCGAGTCAAAGGTTACAAATTTGTTTTTCTTGGTCCCACAATCATCTGTTACCAACCAGTTCCACCCTATTCAGTAGAAATTTTTCTTTCAAGATGAAATGGCTCATCTAAAACAAATTTTCCTTGGATTTGGGATATGGCAAGAGGTACAGTTTACCTAAGCAAGTAAAAAGCCTTGGGTTCAACTTGCCTTGAAAATCAATTCCTTACCTTAAAATGTATTTTTGCAGCTGGGAATATGGCCTAGTGGCAAGAATGCTTGCCTCGTATACACGAAGCCCTGGGTTCGATTCCCTAGCACCACATATATAGAAAACGGCAAGTGGCAGAGTGCTAGCCTTGAGCAAAAAGCAGCCAGGGACAGTGCTCAGGCCCTGAGTTCAAGGCCCAGGACTGGCAAAAAAAAAAAAATGTAGTTTTGCTTCATAGTAAACTCTTTTTCTTTTTTTTTTTCCATTGTGGGGCATGGACTCTTGGGCCTGAGCCGCTGTCCATGAGCTCTGCAGCTCAATGCTAACACTCTACCACTTTGAGCCATAATGCCTCTTCCAGTTTTCTGATGGTTAATTGGAGATAAGTCTCACAGACTTTCCTGTCAGGGCTGGCTTTAAATTGTGATCCTCATATCTCAGCCTCCTAAGTAGCTAGGATTATAGGCAAGAGCCACCAGTGCCCGGCTACATAGGAAACACTTTTTCAGACAAATTTTCTACTACTGCTGCCAGCTACAGTCAAATAGTATAAATGCTTATTAATCTGGGAACTTCAGGGCACTAAAATTCTAAGGATTATCTCAAAGAGCATGAAACTCGTATTATATAAACAAGTATTGGCAAACAGGACATTAGGCACTTTCTACTAATTATTAGGAATGACTGAATATCCAACATTGACTCCTCAGGCTTCATGGTGGAGAAAAACACTTGGGATGTTTCTCAACCAGGGAAGTTATTTTCTATACCTTCTATGCAAAAAAACTGACAACACAAGGCAACCCAATTGTACACAGGCACAAGGTAACCCATTTTTGTTCAGATTATAGGACTTTGGCACCACCCTGTGGCCCATCTGTACACAAGCTAATATGTGACAATGTACCAGGCAATATAGAAGCTATAATCATCCACCAATCCCTTTTGTAGCCAATTAATTAGGAAATATAATTAATTAGGAAATATGGCTATAATTTAAGAAATACAATTATCGGTATTATTTTTAAAAAAGAAAAATATAGAAGGATGAGGCAGGAGGCTCTCAAGTTCAAAGCCAACTGAGGCCACATAGCCTGCCTCAAAAAGGAAAAAAAAATAGAGAGATGTTGTAGTTTAATAGAAGAAATGATTATGTTTAGTTTCAGGGAGGAAAAAAAGGAAAAGTGTCCATGGAAAATTGGCTTTTCATATGGAGTTTGAAGGAAGGAAAGAACTATAACAGGTAGAGTTGAAGGGAAAAAAAGAAATTATGAAGGTCCTTAAAAAATGATGTGGAAGTTAGAAACCTGCTAGTTCAAGAAAATATATGCGTAGTCTTCTTTGGTTATATGGTAGGTATTTTGATAAATTTAAAAGTAAAGTAGAAGACTGGGAGGCCCCAGTACATGTGGCAGAGTTTGTCTAGTATACTAAAGGCTAGGTATGGTGTTTTAAGACTGTAATCTTAGCACTTAAGAGGCTAAGGCAGGAAGATCAGAGTTCAAAGTCAGGTTGGGCTATACAGAGAGACCCACATCCCAAAATAATAATAAAACTATAGTAAAAAGCTAGAGGTGAAATAGCTCAGTGTTAACAATGGTAAAAGCTAGCAAACAGAAGATTTGGGTAAAGTGCTCCACATAGGAAGAAAAACAAAAACCATTACAGAAGAAGACTGAGATGTGTGTTTTATATCACAGAAATTATTTTATAGAGATAGCAAGAGGGGTTGAAATCGACAGAAAAGAAGAAACAAGTTTAAAAATTATAATTGCCAAAATAATGTATAGCAGTAAATAGTATTTAGCTTCAGAATCAGTTAATGAAGCTAAAAAAGTCAAAAGACAAGTCATGAGTCTGGAAATTAAATGCCACAAATGAGAAACTGACATGTGAAGAAAAGCTTAATTTTATTTTTAATGTGTTTATATCTTAGAAAGGTAGTGAGAAATCAATGCAGACAGCCTCTTAAACAAATGGTGCTCGCAAAACTAGATACTCACATGCAATAAACTAAAACTAGATCCTTACCTATTACCTTGCACCAGCATCAATTCAAAATTGATCAAAAATCTCAATGTAAGACCTGGAACTATGTAAGCAAGGAGCAAGAGAAACATTAGGATTCCTTGGCACAGGAAGAACTTTCTGAGTAAAGATCCAAAGCACAGCAAACCAAAGAAAGACTTGATAAATGGACTGCATCAAACTAAACTTTCTGCACAGCAAAGGACATAGCAAGCAAACTAAAAAGACAGCCTACAGGATGGGAGATTTTTGCCAGCTACTCATCAGACAATGGTCTAATATCTAGAATATGCAGAGAAAATTAAACTCTCAAAAACCCAACAACGTGATTAATAAATGGACTATGGAGCTAAAGAATCTTCTCAGAACAAATAAAAATGGCCAACAGACACACAAGGAAATGCTCAAAACCTATAGCAATAAAGAAAATGCAAATAAGCTTGGCGCCAGTGGCTCATTCCTATAATCCTAGCTACTCAGGAAGCTGAGATCTGAGGATAGCAGTTCAGCCAGCCTGGGCAAGAAAGTCCATGAGACCCTTATCTCCAATAAACCAGTCAGAAAACCAGAAGTAGCACGGTGGCTCAATTGGTAGAAAGCTAGCTTTGAGCTGAAGAGCTCAGGGACAGTGCCCAGGCCCAGAGTTCAAGCCCCAAACCCACAACCCCCCCAAAATAAGGGGAAAATAAAGGCCCTGAGTTCCTACACATAGATATACTGTAGGTGGTCAAACACTGTCCTGTACATGTCAAATTTCCTAATACTACAGACATGGAGTTGAGGGCCAGAATCTTGGTCAAAGTCACACAGCTAATCAGCATGAGATCCAGACTTTATAATTTTCGGGCTGAGGCTCCTCTATACAAAGATAGTTCCAAGCTAATTTGTATTATTTTTTTCTACTTCATCTTAGGTACCACACGTTTCCTAGAGAAGTCTTGTTTTCTTTGCCACTCAGCAATGATTCTCCAAAAACTGTACAAAAGGGCTGGGAACATGGCTTAGTGGTAGAGTGCTTGCGTAGCACGTATGAAGCCTAGGGTTCAATTCCTCAGTACGACATCAACAGAAAAAGCCAGAAGTGGCACTGTGGCTCAAGAGTGTTAGCCTTGCACAAAAGCAGCTCAGGGATTCACATTCACACACACACACACACACACACACACACACACACAAAGGAATTTAGAGACTACAACAAGTTTGAGATCAGCCTGGACTATATAGTGAGCCTGTGTCTTTAAAAAAAATTTTCAGAAAACTGTTAATGACTTCCTTAGCACATTTATTTCTCTGAACTGAGGCAAAGGAAACCTTGGAACCAATCATATAGCCTCCTTCTCTTTAAGTTCTCCCTCTTCAAACTTCCAATTATACCCAAGAAGGAAAAGCAATCACCATAGATACTGGTAAAGAAGATGAGGAAATCCTCCATCAACCAAAGGATGAATATGAAACTCTACTACTTCTTTGAACTAATACCTTCTCTTTCTGATGGTAATGCACAAATGCCTACTGTTGTGGTTTATAGGCTTGCTTTCTTGCTTGCTTTTCCTTTTTTTCTTGTCAGTCCTGGGGCTTGAACTCAAGACATGGTAACTGTCCTCAAGCTTCTCTTCTCAAGACTAGTACTCTCCACTTTGAGCCATAGTGCCATTTCTAGTTTTCTGGTGATTAGTTGGAGATAAGAGTCTCATAACCTTTCCTGCTCAGGCTGGCTTTGAACCCCCATTCTCAGATCTCTGCTTCCTGAGTAGCTAGGATTACAAGTGTAAGCCACCAGTGCCTGGCTTATGCTTTAATTCTAACAACAGTATTTCCAAATGTTAGGAATGTCCTATAGCCCTTAAGAGATGCTCTCCAGCAGCAAAGCTAAAAACTTTGATAACATTCAAGGCTACTTATCTCAATTTAAGTAATTCTAAGTGAGACATATTTTCCATTGTGTTTCCACCATGATTTACGCACCAGAACTTAGTTCCCATTACCAGTTTTTGCCATTTATACTTTAAACTTTTCTTAAATCACTGGAAAAAATACTATAACAGAGATGAAAGGTTAATGCTCCAAAAGTAGTACCTACAAATTAAAAAAAGAAAAAAAGACAGAGGCTTAAAACAACAGTGCCCTCCTACCTCTCTTAGGTTAGAAGGTCCTGTCTAAGGCTGGTCCTGAAAGTTCCCCAAAACATGTCTGGTACTGTGGCAATGACTAAAGTACCAGAGAAAGTCTCTTGGATACCACTAGAGGTAAACTTTACATTAGCTCTTCAAATGGCTAAGAAAAACCAGAAAGAACCACATAAAGACATGTAATGGAGTACAGTGATCCCTATAATAGTGGGAGTTACTTCCAGAGACCCCCACGATAGGTGAAAATTCCCAAAGTGCAGCATTGTATAGTCATCCCTGGCTATATCACAGTTCACTTATTGCTACTTCACCAATTTTCACCTATAGCAGGGGTCTATGGAATGGCTAGTCTGCGATAGATGAGGAATCACTATTTATGTAATTACATAAAGCCACAATATGTAAACAATGATACAGCAAGGAACAACTGTATAAATGTTCTACCAAGAACTTGGGCAAACCACTTTAAACAGCATTCTTAAGTGTAAAAGCAAATATCTAACCTTTCATATAATAATGAAAATTTTGCAATGACCCAAGTCATCAGACAGATTACTTTTTAGTAATGTCAATTATCTCTAACACATTAACCAATCCCAACTCCCTTGGCAAACTCAGGTTATCTCTTTTTTTTTTTTTGGCCAGTCCTGGGGCTTGGACTCTGGGCCTGAGCACTGTCCCTGGCTTCTTTTTGCTCAAGGCTAGCACTCTGCCACTTGAGACACAGCGCCACTTCTGGCCATTTTCTGTATATGTGGTGCTGGGGAATCGAGCCCAGGGCCTCATGTATATGAGGCAGGCACTCTTGCACTAGGCCATATCCCCAGCCCCTCAGGTGATCTCAGTTCATTAATTTATCTGTATTTCTGAGGTATGCTAGTAAAAACTGAGTGAAAAATTGAGCTTTTTACAACAGAAACTATATCCTGTTGAGATAAAAAAAAAAATTTGGTTCAAAGAGGTGAGCAAAGCCAGGTACTAGTAACTCAGGCACCTAATTCTAGTTACTCAGGAGGCTGAGATCTGAGGATTACAATTTGAAGCCAGCCTAGGCAGACAAACCCAAGACTCCTATCTCCAATTAACCATTGACTAATTAACCAGCAAAAAGGTGGAAGTGGAGGTGTGACTCAAGTGGTAAACTGCCAGCTTTGGGCAAGAAAGCTAAGAGCACAAAGCCCTGAGTTCAAGCTCCAGTATCACCACACACACAAAAAAGTGAGCAATTAAAAATTCATCACAGGGCTGGGGATATGGCCTAGTGGCAAGAGTGCTTGCCTCATATACTTGAAGCCCTGGGTTCGATTCCCCAGCACCACATATACAAAAAATGGCCAGAAGTGGCGCTGTGACTCAAGTGGCAGAGTGCTAGCCTTGAGCAAAAAGAAGCCAGGGACAGTGCTCAGGCCTTGAGTCCAAGGCCTAGGACTGGCAAAAAAAAAAAAAAAAAAAAATTCATCACAGAGTTTTGAGGTAGAAGCAGGGCCTTATGTGTGTTAAGCAGTGACTGTAGCACTGAGCTACATCTTCAGCTCAACGCATACTAATTTCTGAAAGGTTTTCAATGGCTTTCTTCTCAGTCTAAGAGAATGGCGGAATTAATAAATAGGGCAGGTAGCCCCTTGGTCAGAATTTTTATTTTGGCAGGATCGGAATTTAAACTCAGAAATGTGATCTTACTAGGCTTATAC
Source organism: Perognathus longimembris pacificus (assembly GCF_023159225.1). Taxonomy (NCBI): domain Eukaryota; kingdom Metazoa; phylum Chordata; class Mammalia; order Rodentia; family Heteromyidae; genus Perognathus; species Perognathus longimembris. The sequence goes on along the minus strand of NC_063171.1, from coordinate 36,717,863 downwards.
GCTACCACTTGAGCCATATCTCCAATCTAATTTGTATAGGTTATCTTCAAAATAGGACCTTTCAAACTTTTCTGCCTGGACTGGCCTCAAATTGCAAGCTTTCTGCTCTTAGCCTCCCAAGCAGCTAGGATTACAGGCATGAGCCATGGCACCTGGCTGTAAACTGACTTCAACAGCTATTAAGTTTCTTAAGCTGTTTATAAAAATTAAAGACAAAGTGTTCATTATTACTGTAAAGCTAATCTAAAACTCACCAAATTGTAGCACAGAACCACTCTTATCTAAGGAGGATATGTTCCAAGACCCTAGTGGATATGAGAAACTGCAGGTATCAAGTTCTACATATACTATATGTTTTTCCTAGAAATACATGCCTGTGTAAGTTTAATTATAAATTATACTCAGTAGAGATTAATTACTCCATCAATATGTTACAATAAAAGTTATCACAATACCATGTCTCTCAAAACATTTTATTGTACTATAGATCTCATCACAGTGTAAGATTTTTGTTCTTGGCTAGGAATGTGGCTTAGTGGTAGAGGGGTTGCCTAGCATGCATGAAGCTCTAGGTTTGGCTCCTCAGTACCACATGTACAGAAAAAACAAGAAGTGGCACTGTGGCTCAAGTGGTAGAGTGCTAGTCTTGAGCAAAAGAAGCTCGAGGACAGTGCCAAGGCCCAGAGTTCAAATCCCAGGGCTAGCAAAAAAATATATTTTTGTTCTTTTTTTATTTTAAGATGGACTCACGATGTTGCCCAAGTTGGCCTCAAACTGAAGATTCACCTTCCTCAGCCTCCCAAATAGGTAGAATTACAAACATGTCCACGAAACTTGGCTTTCCTTTATTAAAAACTTTTTACCTCACAGGAGGATTCTATTGTTGTCATTACGTTTAATGTTCTAGGTGAATTTCCTTTGGCATACCCCACATGGTTACTGTATATTATTTTGGTACACTGGATATTGTATATATGCTTACCTGAACTAGGGAAAGGAAAGAAAAATGAGGGAGGGTGTAACAAATATGACAAGAATTGTACTCACTACCTTATTACGTAACTGCACCCACTGCACATCACTTTGTCAATACAATTTAATTAAAAAAAATAAACTTTTACCTTTTCACTTAAAGGAGACACTTCATTTAAAGGAGGCACACTTCTATGGTACACCTAAAGCACCAAAGTACTTAGGGCTATTAGTAAGGGTTATTTGAACACAAGCATTACAAGTCATCTGATAAGCCAGATTACTACTAAGTGACTAATGGAGTAGTATATACAGCTTAGATACACTACACAAAGAGATGATTCATGTCCTAGACATGTCTACTCAGAAAAGCACACAACTTGAAAACTAATGAGTTCTTTCTAGACTTTTCTATCTAATACTTCTGCACTGAAGCTGGACATACAAATCTAAACTATAAGCTGTGTGCCAATGGCTCATGTCTGTTATCCTGGCTACTCAGGAGGCTAAGATCTGAGGATCATGGCCAGCCCACGCAACAAAGTCTATGGCACTCTTATCTCTGACTAACCACCAAAAAGCCAGAAGTGGAGCTGTAGTTCAAGTGGTAGAGTGCTAGCCTTGAGGAAAAAAGCTCAGGGACAGCAACGCAGGACTAGAACCACCTCAAAAATAAACACAAAAGGGGCTGGGAATATGGCGTAGTGGCAAGAGTGCTTGCCTCGTATACATGAGGCCCTGGGTTTGATTCCTCAGCACCACATTTACAGAAAATGGCCAGAAGTGGTGCTGTGGCTCAAGTGGCAGAGTGCTAGCCTTGAGCAAAAAAGAAGCCAGAGACAGTGCTCAGGCCCTGAGTTCAAGGCCCAGGACTGGCCAAAAACTAAATAAATAAATAAATAAAAACAGTAAGGAGTCCTACTCTGTACTCTACTCAGTTACTACTTCCATGCCAGATGCTGATTTAATTCACTCGGATGCTTGGGTTTCAAAAGGGTGAGGATGAAGAGCAGCTTGGCATGCTAATCCACTTTAAAAAACAAAAGCAAAAACCGGGTCCTGGTGGGTCACGCCTATAATGCTAGCTACTCAAGGAGGCTGAGATCTGAAGATCATAGTTCAAAGCCAGATGGAAAGGAAAGTCAGTGAGAATCTTATCTCTAATACCAGAAAACTAGAAGTGGCACTGTGGCTCAAAGTGGCAGAGTACTAGCCTTGAGCTGAAGAACTCAGGGGCAGTGCCCAGGCTCAGAGCTCAAGTCCCACGACCAACTAAAAGAGATAAAGAGAGAGAGAGAGAGAGAGCTCTCTCTGGAGCTCAGGAAGTGCCCCAGGCCATGAGTTCAAACTGAGGAAGTGCCCCAGGCCCTGAGCTCAAGTCCCAGGATGGACTGACAGACCAACCAACAAATAAATAAAACTAATTCAATCTCAGAGACTAAAATTTCAAAAAAAAAAAAAATGTAGAATTTGGTCACTTCGTGTCTTTAAAAGTCTATCTATATTCTTAGATAGTACCTGAAAAATATCTTCAGGAAGCTTAAGGATTTTATAGCTGTCATTCATAGACTAACATTAACTGTCTGTATACAACTTTTTTCTGCAGGTTTTTTTTTTTTTGGGGGGGGGTGCGGGACCTGAAAAAGAAGCATCTAAGCCAATAGTCCTTTTTATTATTTTTGTCATCGTAAGACTTGAACTCAGGGCTGGGCTCTGTCCCTAAGTTCTTTTGCTCAAGGCTAGTGCTCTACCACTTTCAGTCACAACACAACTTCAGGTTTTCTGATGGTTAATTGGAGATAGGAGTCTCACAGAGTTTCCTGCCTGGGCTGGCTTTGAACTGTGATCCTCAGATCTCAGCTTCTTGAGTAGCCAGGATTATAGGCACCCAGCAACAGTCAATATTCTTTCATGCCTAGCATGTTGAGTGCTTGCATGAAGTCCTAGGTTCGATTGTCAAAACCACATAAACAAAAAAAGACGGAAATGGTGCTGTGGCTCAAGTGGTAGAGTGCTACCCTTAAGCAGAAAAAGGCTCAGGACAGAGCCCAGGTCCTGAGTTCAAGCCCCAGAACCAGCAGGGGCGGGGGGAAAGGGCTGGGAATATGGCCTAGTGGTAGAGTGCTCGCCTCATATACATGAAGCCCTGGGTTCGATTCCTGAGTACCACATATATAGATAAAAGCCATAAGTGGTGCTGTGGCTAAAGTGGTAGAGTGCTAGCTTTGAGCAAAGAGAAGCCAGGGACAATGCTCAGGCCCTGAGTCCAAGGCCCAGGACTGGCAAAAAAGAAAAGAAAAAAGGAATGCATTCAGAAATATACATACACCAACAAATAATATTCCTTCTGTCCTGTGTTCATAAACCCCTACCAGACTTTCCCATATCAAGTTTAGAAGACAATAATACATGGGCACTTACAAAGCACACATCAAAGCTGAGCCATTAATTAGAGGGGATAGGGATGTTATTTATTGGTGGACCATTTACTGAATGAGAGTCCCTAGGTTCAGTCTCCAGTATTATAAAGGGAGAAAATATGAGAATAAGTAATTTGTCTAAAATTACATGTCTAATAAATACTATTTCTTAAACCCGAGTCTGTCCAACTCTAAAGATTATTTTCCCTTATGTCTTACACATACATATCATTAAAATTCTTATTCCTGTCCATAATGAACATTTTAATCTGGGGACCACATATAAAATTCACCAGTGTCACTCTCAAACTTTTTCTTATTGCAAATCAGAAAGATAATAAGAACTGGCTAAGTCTACCTTCCAGAGCTACTCAGCTCTTCTATCATATCCTATAAGGCTCCAACCACCATAATACCCTCTGCTACCAGAAACCTAAAAGCCTTATAAAAACTACATTCATAAGTATGTTCTCCCTCTCTTCTTGGCACTGGTCCATGTGGCTGAATGCACAATATGAGTCTTCTAACCAAGAGTACTTCAGACCAACTACAAATGAGCAGCTACCATTTCATCTTTTTCACCAAACACTTCCAAGTATGTTCTGAAAGGCTGACATGGATTGGACTAGGACACCAATTAAATGCATCATTCATCACTTGCAGTTTATAGTCACAGTGGCTAAATATTCTCTACATGGCAAGGATGACAACACAAAGCCCTGAAAGGGGAAGATACTTCACCGGACAAAAGACTGAGCAGAACTCAGACAAACTAATTCTCAATTCTTTTTAGACATTAGAAAACATGATCCACACAAAGGCAAAACACAAGGCAAATGGGTAAAGAAAAAAAAAGCAGACCTGGAGGTACACATACGTACATGTATGTACCTACATTGTACGTATGTACACACACACTTCTAGACTTAACTCCAATCATTTGAAAATATACACGAATAGTTTAGGAAGGTCAGAATGCTCACAGCCAGTAACATTTGTAAGAAGTAATTAAACCATGCTGGAATCCAGCCAAGAACAATACACAGTCTTCTGAAAATTGTGGCTTTAGTGGTCAACACTTGGGCATCAGGGCAGGGTCTGTCTTGAACGCAGAAAATTAAATGCCTTCAACTCCCACTCACCTTTCCTCCTTTTATCACTGAAGTAAGGCCAGGCTGAGCTCCTGAGAAAATAGGTCTGGAGGTTCACTGAAGGACTAAGAAAAGTTAAAAATTTATATGGCAAAGATGTCTCTTCTGCTAAACATCACAAAAGTATTTATGAATACATTTAGTATCTTTTTAGACCTCCTCAGAACTATTTAAAACCAGAAAAACTTACCTAAGTCTGACTCACAACAAAACCTACACACACACATACACACACTCACACACGTAAAACAAACAAGATATTTAAAAGCTAGACAAGTAATTTTCCAGCTCCACAAAAAAACAGAGGTCATCTAAAAGGTAAACCCTGATTTTTTTTTTTCAACGATAAGTCAAAACGAACCAACCTCTCAACCAGAAGCTAGAGTAGGGGGAGGGGGGGAATCCGGAGAGAATGTGATAGCGCCAGTGCTGGTTTGTTTACAGAGACTCCAGCAACAATCCCACGAGTCAGAAATTCTAGCCACCAGATGCTTTCCAACTAACCGGGACCAAATGGGACCGTCCTAAGGTGTCCTAAAAGGCTTGGGGGAGGGCGAGCTGGGCCACGGGGGTTAACAACACAGAGGACAAGACCCGACGACCACCGCGGGCAGCCGCGGGCTTTCCCCGGGCTCAGCCTTCCGTACACGGTGCGGGCCGGAGACACGGGGTGGGGGAGGGGGGCGCGCCGAGCGGCAGCCCCGAGGTGACGCGGAGACGCGGGGGCGAGCCGGGTCCCCCCAGATTAAGGGAGGGCTGGGGGCACACAAACGGGTCACCCGGCGGAGCAAAACGTCCCTGTGAGTTTGGGGGCTGCCTCTCAGAGGCACTCAGGGGGCTGACCTGAGGAAAGGACAAGCCGTCCTCCCGGGACTGACCCGCGGCGTGGGGGGAGAAGCCCTACGCCATAGGAGCTGAAGGAGAGGACCAGGCCCGTCCTGAGGGGAACCGGTCGGAGGGAAAGGGGGACAGGCCGGGCCGCAACAAGACACGGACCGGGTAGGTCAAGGGGGGGTGTCCAGCCGGGGCAGTTACAAGCACGGGAGCCGGCGAGGCTCGGCGGCCCGCTTCCCGTCTTGGGTCATCCTTTTGCCAGCGGCTGCTCCAACTGTTCCAGGCCCAGCCGCCCCGTCCACTGCCGCCACCAACGCCGCCGCCATCTTACACTGGCCAGTGGCCGCCACCACCACCACCACCGCCTCCGCTCTCTGCGCCTGCGCCTGCGCCGCCGCGCTTTCCGGCCCCGTTTGCGACGCTCCGCTCGCGAAGGCGGGGGGGACGAGTGGTCGCGCGAGCTCGCGGCTCCCAACCCTTCTTGGAGGACGCGGAGGGGGCGGGGCTTAGGGCCAACAGAAAACCACGAGGGGCGCGTGCGCACTGCGCGGCAGGCCGAGTTGTTTTTGTCCCGGCGTTCCGAGTTGGCGTCTCCTGAGGGGCTTCCTAGTGTCGTCGCGGAAATCGACGTAATTTCCAGGGGACCATCGGCAGATTACGGAGTGACTTCCAGTCTCGCCGGGTCCTGCCACCTTTTTCTTCTGAAACTCCTTTCTCCTCCCACAACTTGGTTTCCTTAGAGTGGCTTCCAGGCTATGGAAGTCCGCTTCCCCCATTTACCCTTTGTGGCCAGCCCCACCGTGGATTTTCACCCATGTTTATACTTTTTCCTCTTCTGTTTTTAAGGAGACTCAGAAGCTATTCTGAAGAGAAGGACCGTGCTCATTGCTTGGTGCTCATACCCAAAGGAAACCTGCAGTGGATTTCTCCCAGCTGCCAGGCTGGGGAACGTGTGTGTGTTGTTTATTTTTCTTTAGTCACAAGGCCAAAGTGCGAGAATTAGACTCCTTACCTCCTGTCTTCCGTTACCATCCTGTTCCAAGTCGTATATTACTTAACTGCTTGCTGCAATAAACACGCAGCTGGTTTGTCTACTTCCGTTAGGAGCCTGCCACAGTTAATTAAACAGAGGACAGCCAGAGTGACATTTTAAAATGTTAGATCATGGTCCCTCGCTCGAAACATCCAATAGTTTCCCATCACAGAAGGAAAAAAATCTAGCCTCCGTGGCTAGAGCTGAGTTAGGTAGGTACTGTAGGAAGAGATAAAAGGATTTGTTTTATTTTCTTGGAATGTCCATCTGCTAAATCTCTCCATTTAAATCAGGTCTGTATTCAAACAGCTCCTAAGAGAGGTGGTTCTTTACTGTCCAGAACTGCACGCCCATCATTCACTTCTGTCTCCTTATTCTTAATTTCTTTTTATTTTTTTTTAAGCCTGGTCTCACACAGGCTGGCCTCTCACTTCTGATCTCAAGCGATTCTCCTTTCTCAGCCTCTTCCATAGCTGGGATTACAGTATGCTCAACCACACTCAGATTGCTTTTTTCTTTTTTTGTAAAATGTTTTACCTATTACATTTAAACTATAAGACTATACTTAGGGCTGGGAATGTGGCTTCGTGGTAGAGTGCTTGCCTAGCATGCATGAAGCTCTGGGTTTGATTCCTCAGCACCACATAAATAGAAAAGCCTGAAGTGGCGCTGTGGCTCTAGTGGTAAAGTACTAGCCTTGAGCAAAAGAAGCTCAGGAACAATGTCCAGGCCCTGAGTTCAAACCCCAGGACTGGCAAGAAAAAAATATTTAATCTAGCTGTACTAAATACAAGATCTTGAGATCAGAGAGTATCTTTTTCATCTCTGTAACCTTAACACCTAGAAAAAGGCTAGAGATGGGTGCCAGTAACTAATTAGTATAATCCTAGCCACTCAAAAGGCTGAGATTTGAGGATCACAGTTTGAAGCCAGCCAAGAAGAAAAGTTTTCAGTACTCTTAATTAGCCAGCAATAGAAAAAAAAAAAAAAAAAGCACAGCCACTTCCCAGTAGAACCCACGGAAAGGGTAGTAATAACCACCCCAAATCTGCATGTGAAATGGGTACACAGCCAAGATTAGTGCAGACCCTTATCAGCATAACCCATTCACATTTCTTTACTCATTCTAAATGCGATGGGTCCCTCAACTGGGACTAGCCCAGCAAATAAGATCAAATTCTGGTGCTGGCATCAAGAAAAGAAATAAGGGCTGGGGATATAGCCTAGTGGCAAGAGTGCCTGCCTCGGATACACGAGGCCCTAGGTTCGATTCCCCAGCACCACATATACAGAAAACGGCCAGAAGCGGCGCTGTGGCTCAAGTGGCAGAATGCTAGCCTTGAGCGGGAAGAAGCCAGGGACAGTGCTCAGGCCCTGAGTCCAAGGCCCAGGACTGGCCAAAAAAAAAAGAAATAAGAAAAGGGCTAGAGAGCATAGTAGCTATTTCATGTTATACCATCCTAAGTTATCCCTTTCCAGGAATGTGGCCCAAATGGTAAAGCATTTGCCTAGCTTGTGCAAGGCTCTGGCCCCCAAAATCTTTAAAAGTGATATTACTCCAATTCATTTAGTCAACTACTTACTGAATTCCTACTTCATGGGAAGAACCTACCTTGCTCTAGAGACTATGGCTATAGCAGTGACTATAACAAACAAAGATTCTTGTATAGGGGCAGTAGAGAAACACAGAAAACACTTGGGGAATACACATTCCAGTCATAGGGAATAGTAAGGTAGACATTGAAGCCTGTGTGTTGAAAAAAACCGGTAGAAAATTAGTTTGGAGAATGAGAGATTACTTACAGATTCATGGATCAAAGAAAACTGGATTTTATCCAAAGAGAATGCTAGGAAGTCATAGGGAATTCTCAGGTAAAGCGGCATGATCTGATAAAGAGCTTCACTCTGGTTAATGCATTAACTACCTATGGAAGGCAAAAGAAAAAAAGAAAAAGCTGAAATACCAGCTAGGAAGTTATTGCAGAAGAGCTGCTGAAGCAAGCTGGATGAGGAAACAGGGAAATTAAGATTTATGTTAAAAGGGCCAGATTCAGACATTAAAACCAGGAAGTTACTGGGCACCAGTGTCTCACACCTGTATTCCTAGCTACTCCAGAGGCTGTGATCTGGTGATCGAGGTTTAAAACCAGCCCAGGAAGAAGAGTCCATGAGACTCTTATCTCCAATTAACCACCTGAAAACCCAAAGTGGTGCTGTGGCTCAAAGTGGTAGAGGGCTAGCCTTGAGCTGAAGAGCTCAAGGACAGCACCCAGGCCTAGAATTCAAGCCCCATAACCGACCGACACACGCACACACACACACACACACACACACCAGAAAGTTGAGACACCAAATTCATGCCTGTAATTCTAGCTACTTGGGAGGCTGAGTGTGGGAAGGATCATGGTGTGAGGCCAGCCTGACAGCCTGAGCAGAAAAGTTTGCCAGACCCCTTCTGAACTGAACTTCACAGAATGAGTTTGTTATCTTAGCTAGTTGGGAAGCCTAACATAGATCACATCAAGCCCCACCTCCAGGCAGGAAATGAGATCCTATCTCCAAAAATAACCAACAAAGTCAGGACTGACAGTGTCACTCAAGGGTCAGAGTGCCTATTCAGTAATCATAAGGCCCAGAGTTCAAACTCTAATACTGCCCCCCCAAACCACCCCCCCAAAAAAAAAGAGAGATGGGGAATGAGGGAGGAGGTAATAAACAGTGCAAGAAATGTACCCAAGGGCTGGGAATATGGCCTAGTGGTAGAGTGCTCGCCTCGTATACATGAAGCCCTGGGTTCTATTCCTGAGTACCACATATATAGATAAAAGCCAGAAGTGCTAGCCTTGAGCAAAAAGAAGGGACAGTGCTCAGGCCGAGTCCACGCCCCAGGACTGGCACAAAAACAAAACAAACACATGAAGCCCTGGGTTTGATTCCAGTGGCACTGTGGCTCAAGTGGTGGAGTGCTAACCTTGAGCAAAAAGCTCAGGGGGGCTGGGGATATGGCCTAGTGGCAAGAGTGCTTGCTTCGTATACATGAGGCCCTGGGTTCAATTCCCCAGCACCACATATACAGAAGCGCCAGAAGTGGCGCTGTGCCTCAAGTGGCAGAGTGCTAGCCTTGAGCAAAAAGAAGCCAGGGATAGTGCTCAGGCCCTGAGTCCAAGCCCCAGAACTGGCAAAAAAAAAAAAAAAAAAAAAAAAAAGCTCAGGACTGGGAAAAAAAGAAAAACCAGGCTGGGAGTATGGCCTAGTGGCAAAAATGCTTGCCTCCTATACATGAAGCCTTGGGTTCAATTCCCCAGCACCACATACATAGAAAATGGCCAGAAGTGGCGCTGTGGCTTAAGTGGTAGAGTGCTAGCCTTGAGCAAAAAGAAGCCAGGGACAGTGCTCAGGCCCTGAGTACAAAGCCCAGGACTAGAAAAAAAAAAAAAAAAAAGGACCCAAGGCCTAACATATGATACTGTAACCTCTCTGTACATTACTTTGACAATAAATATGTAATACCATAAAAAAGAGAAAAAGCAAATAAGCTTACCACCTTAACTTTTAGATATCAAGTTATAAGAACTAGAGGCATCATGGAGATAACACCTGTCTTCTCATTTGAGATGTTAAGACTGTAAACTCTTCACAACTGGTTAAAAAAAAAAGACAAATGGAAGACATACTTGGCAGAGGAGAAGCCTTAAAACCACTTGTCTCTGTTTTAGGCAATCCTAGCTCACATCACTGTTTTAGAATAATAAACAGCACCCATCTTTACCACTGAAAACCACTGTCTAATGTTTAAGGGTGAATTCTTCCAGCTCAAAAAGTATGAAAATCGGGCTGGGAATATGGCCTAGTGGCAAGAGTGCTTGCTTCGTATACATGAAGCCCCTGGATCAATTCCCCAGCACCATATATACAGAAAATGGCCAGAAGTGGTGCTGTGGCTCAAATGGCAGAGTGCTAGCCTTGAGCAAAAAGCAGCCAGGGACAGTGCTCAGGCCCTTAGTCCAAGGCCCAGGACTGGCAAAAAACAAAAATAAAACCACCAAACAACAAAAAGTATGAAAATCACATAGAAGAGCCAACATTCATATACAAGTTTCTCTGTAGACACATCTTTCTCAGGAATATAACTAGATATGGGATTTCGAGGTCCTATGGCTAACTCTATGTTTAAATACTTGAGGATACTAGACACTGGTGGCTCATGCTTGTTTTTTAGCTACTCAGGAGACTAAATTCTGTGAATTGTGGCTCAAAGGCAGCCTGGGCAGGAACATCTGTAAGATGACTTCTCCTCTTCCTGCTCCTGCTCCTCCTCCCGCTCCTCCTTTTCCTCCTCTTCCTCCACTCCTCCTTCCCCTTGAGCCATGGCACCACTTCTGGCCTTTTCTGTTTATGTAGTGCTGAGGAATTGAGCCCAGGGCTTCATGCATACTAGGCAAGCACTCTACCAGTAAGCCACATTCCCAGCCCCCATCTGTAAGACTCATATCCAATCAATCACCAAAAAGCAGAATGTATAGTTGTGATTCAAGTGGTAGAGCGCTAGTCTTGAGCAAAAAAAGCTGAGGAACAGTGCATAGGCCTTAAGTTCAAGCCACAGGACTAGCATGTACACACACACACACACTTACACATTGAGGAACTGTTAGACTCTGCCAAAGAAATACCACACAATGAATTCTGTCCTTCAGGAATGCCCAGTGGATATGTTTTTGTTTTTTTGTGTTTGCTACTACTTGGACTTGCACTTAGGGCCTCTTGCTTGACTTTTTTTACTCAAGGCTGGCATTCTACCACTCGAGCCATGCCTCGAGTTCCAGGATTTTTCTAGTTAATTGGAAGTCTTGCAGATCTGTCTGTCCCATCTGGCTTCAAACCTTGATCCTGAGATGTCAGCCTCTTGAATAACTAGGATTCTAGGCATGAGCCACCGGTGCCTGGCACGGATGGTTTTGATGACTTGGTGTCACTGATTTCATAGAACCAAGCCTGAATCTGTCGTGTGTGTACTTTGAAGATGAAGACTGTGTTATCCACACACTGGCCATCTTTTTCTCTCAGCCCCAGTGAGTCATACAGAACAAAATGTCAGGGAATTGCCATCATTTCAATCTTAAATGGAATAGATCCTATACTTCTCAGATATCCCAGTTGCATGAGCCCACCAAAGCTTGTTCTGTTACACAGCCTCATAAAAGAGACTTCAATGAGGGAAAAAGGTGGACATCTTAGCTTCAATTGGACTCAGCAGCAGAATTTAGCTTTGATGAACCCAGGTCTCCATATGGCTTAGCTTCTCATGCCAGACAGAAAACTCTCCCAGAAACTATTAAAATAAAAAAAACTTTAAAACATCTTTTACATTTTAATAATTGACTAAGGTCAAATCAAATGATCCCAGAATAATTTTTCTTAGGATTCATTTCTGTTCCTACATATTTTTGTGTGTATGTGCTTGTTACTGGGGCTTGAGCTTAAGCTTCATTTGTGGCTTTTTAGGGGTTAGAGATGAGTTTTTTAGACTTCCCTGGCTGGGCTGGCTTCACACCATGATCCTCAGATCTCAGCCTCCTGAGTAGCTAGGATATATATTCTCTTGTTTTGTTCTGTAGAGCTGAGGTCAAACCCAGGCCCTTGGGTATGCTAGGCAAGTGCTCTACTGTATCCTCGGTCAAGCTATAAGTTTTTCACAATGCACTTTGTGTTGAGGATGTGCCAATGACACTTTACTATTCCCCAAATTGGGCTTATCTCTACAATCTGTCAAATTCAAATGATGGTGCTGGTCCTTGTGAGAGCCCAAAAAGCCAAGCTGTGAGACCTGGGAGTTTGGAAAGACTTCTCCCAACAGGCTTTCAGGACATTGAGAGCTTCTGGAAAGATCAATCAGTCCTGGCTTAATAGGAACTCAGATCTACCCATAGAGGGAGCTAATGTGACCCTAAACTGCCTGGGAGCTTAGTGGGGTAGACTAAGGTATATGCAAATTGTAAGATGTTTACTGTTTAGTTCTAGTTCCCAAGATGAGGAAGTCATCTACCACTTATATATATGAAATGTCACATGTTGATGTTTATGTTTTACTTCCTGCACATCTCTGTACAAAACACAATAAAAACTTTGGTTACTGGAACCTTGGACTCTGAAACTGGCAGAAGGCTACAGGTCTCCTGGTACCCCAAACCTCAAGTCCATTACTGCTTTGTCCCAGGTCACAGTGGGCTGCAGGTTCATGGCAGGTTGTGACAAGTCCTACGGCTTGGGCCCGAGCACCGTCCCTGAGCTACTTTTTCTTCAAGGCTAGTGCTCTACCACTTGTCAATGCTCCACTTGTGGGTTTTTGTGGGTAGCTTATTGGAGATAAGAGTGTCACAGGGCTGGGAATGTGACTTAGTGGTAAAGTGCTTGCCTAGTATGCATGAAGCCCTGGGTTCAATTCCTCAGTACCACACAAACAGAAAAAGCCAGCCAGGAGTGGTGCTGTGGCTCAAGTAGTAAAGTGCTAGCCTTGAGCAAAAGAAGCTCAGAGACAGTGCCCAGACTCTGAGTTCAAGCTCAAGGACAGTGCAAAGGCCCTGAGTTCAAGCCCAGGACAGGCAAAAAGAAAAAAAAAAGAATGTCACAGATTTTCTTCTCTGGGCTGGCTTCAAATCATGATCCTTGGATCTCAGCCTCCTGGGTAACTATGATTATAGGCATGAGCCACTGGTGCCCAACTTTTTTATTTGTATTTATTTATTTTGTCCAGTCTGGGGGCTTGGGACTCAGAGCCTGAGTACTGTCCCTGGCTTCTTTTTGCTCAAGGGTAGCATTCTACCTCTAGAGCCACAGCACCACTTCGGGCTTTTTCTGTTTATGTGGTGCTGAGGAATCGAACCCAGGGCTTCTTGCATGCTAGGTAAGTACTCTACCGCTAAGCCACATTCCCAGCCCCCAACTTTTTTTTATTATCTTATCACCATTATTAACCAGTTTTAGATTGGGTTCAGGAAAGAGATTTATTACAGGTGGTTTCTGGAGGGAGTGTTCTCTAGTAAAATCTCTAAAGAAGTGAAGGAAAAAGGTATCATAGAGGGAAAGGCAAAGACAATGATGGGTGAGTCTACTCTGGGAACTGTGTAAGATAAATGGCACCACAATAGTCCCATGTTGAGGGAAACATGGGAAATTTTTACTATAGTATCATTTGCTGCTAACACAATTACTGATTGCACATAACCACTGGTAATGCAACTTCTACCACAATCCCAACTGCCTTGGTTATAAAGATTAACACCATACCACGGGTTGTGATGCGTGTACCCCCGAGAATGTCCAGAATTCACTGTTACAGGCACAGGATAATTCTCAATAAAGCAGCTGTGAGCTATTAGCAGCTTATGCACTGGTCTAAGTGGCTTACCTGGTGAGGTGACCCAGACTCATATCCCTGAGTCCTGAAGGTCATGCTCTTTTCAGGATATAATTGTTACTTACCTATTGACAGTTAAAACTGAGCATGGAAAGCCAAGAGATAGTAGGGATTACATATACCTAACATGCTTGCCTCTTTGCTCCCACTGTGTTGTAGTCTTTCCTCCTTATAAAGAGTCAATCATCTTTTCTTTGCTTGGTAAGTCAGCTGACATTAGAAGGCCAAAGTGATAAGATGGTTTGGCAACCATTGTCTTTCCTTTTACTAAGATTCTTAGGTTGGAAACCAGGGCCTCCAGAGCTGTAGAATTTGAGTTGCAGAAAATCCTCAAGTGAACTACCAGGAGTAATGTTGAATAGTGTCACTCCTATGTCTACCTCTTGGTTCCAGAGTAAACTAGTGGATAAAACATCCTAATACAGTCAAGGGGGTTCACACAGAATTGTGAAGTATGCTATCCAACTGATATGTGGTTACATGTCCACTGCTACACATTTTGTCATTAAGTGGGTCTTTTGTTACAAGGCATTAATTATGTAGAATCAGTAATAGCTACAAGTTCTTGAATAGCAGTATGGGCTGAGGTACTGAGGCAGGGTAGGCAGAGTAAGGTATGTATTAATCCTGGTCAGGATACACTTTTACCATTTCTCAAATAGAAAAATGTTTATTGTAATCAACTCACCAAGTAGCTAGTTATTGTTCTTGAGTAGTACTGAACCATGTGTTAGTCTTTGTTGCTGACAGAATGGAAAATGTGAACCATTTATTTATCTATTTATGCCGGTATTGATGTTGGAATTTAGGCTTCAAGATGGCTAAGCATGGCTGAGAATGTGGCTTAGTGGCACAGTGCTTGCCTAGCATGCATGAAGCCCTGGATTCGATTCCTCAGCACCACATACACAGAAAAAGCTGGGAGTGGCACTGTGGCTCAAGTGGTAGAGTGCTAGCCTTGAGCAAAAGCTCAGGGACAATGCCTAGGCCCTGAGTTCAAGCCCCAGGACTAGCATACAAAAGAAAAGATGACTAAGCAGGTACTCTGCCATTTGACTCCATCAGCTCCTTTTCGCATTGGGTTTTTTTTGTTAGTCATGAGGCTTGAATTGAGGGCCTGGGCATTGACCCTGAACTTTTCAAGACTAGTGCCCTACCACTTTGAGCCACAGTTCCACTTCTGGTTTTCTTTTTTTTTTTTTTTTTTTTTGGTCAGTCCTGGGCCTTGGACTCAGGGCCTGAGCACTGTCCCTGGCTTCTTCCCGCTCAAGGCTAGCACTCTGCCACTTGAGCCACAGCGCCGCTTCTGGCCGTTTTCTGTATATGTGGTGCTGGGGAATCGAACCTAGGGCCTCGTGTATCTGAGGCAGGCACTCTTGCCACTAGGCTATATCCCCAGCCCGGGTTTTCTGGTAGTTAATTGGAGATAAAGAGTGTCACGGGCTTTCCTGCCTGGGCTGGCTTTGAACCATGATCCTCAGATCTCAGCCTTCTGTATGTCTAGGATTACAGGCATGGGCCACCAGTACCCGGCAGTGTTGGTTATTTCCTTTTTTTGGCCAGTCCTGGGCCTTGGACTCAGGGCCTGAGCACTGTCCCTGGCTTCTTCCCGCTCAAGGCTAGCACTCTGCCACTTGAGCCACAGCGCCGCTTCTGGCCGTTTTCTGTATATGTGGTGCTGGGGAATTGAACCTAGGGCCTCGTGTATCCGAGGCAGGCACTCTTGCCACTAGGCTATATCCCCAGCCCCGGTTATTTCCCTTTTTAAAAAAATGTTTTGCTGGGCTGGGAATATGGCCTAGTGGCAAGAGTGCTTTCTGTATATGTGGTCTGGGGAATCGAACCCAGGGCTTCAAGTATAGGAGGCAAGCGCTCTTGCCACTAGGCCATATTCCCAGCCCTATGTGTCAATTCTGGGGCTTGAATTAAAAGCCTTGTTGCTCTTGTTAGCTTTCTGGCTCATGCCTGGTGCTCAATCACTTGAGCCAAACCAGTCTGACATTTTGCTACTTAATCGGATAGTCTCTGGGACTTTTATGTCCAGGCTTGCTTTTTTTGTTTGCTTTGTTTTGTTTTTTGCCAATGCTGGGGTTTGAACTCAGGGCCTGGGCACTGTCCCTGGCTTCTTTTTGTTCAAGGCTAGCACTCTACCACTTGAGCCACAGCACCACTTAGGGCCTTTTCTGCTTATGTGGTGCTGAGGAATCGAACCCAGGGCTTCATGCATGCTAGGCAAGCTACCACTAAGCCACATTCCCGGCCTCCGGGTTTGCTTTGAACCTTCATCTTTCAGGACTTAGCCTCCTGAGTAGCTGGTATTATGATGTGAGTATCAGTGCCAAGGAAGTCAAGTCTTGGGAACATTTATACTCAGGTTGGTTTCAAACAGATTTCCTGGATTGGGATGTAACTCTGGCAAAGTGCTTGCCTACCAAGTGCAACAGCCTAGGTTTGATCCAAATACCAAGAAAGAAAAGGCAAAAAGTAATAAGTTAAAAGAAAAAAAAAAACGGGCTGGGGATATGGCCTAGTGGCAAGAGCGCTTGCCTCCTATACTTGAAGCCCTGGGTTCGATTCTCCAGCACCACATATACAGAAAATGGCCACAAGTGGCGCTGTGACTCAAGTGGCAGAGTGCTAGCCTTGAGCAAAAAGAAGCCAGGGACAGTGCTCAGGCCCTGAGTCCAAGGCCCAGGACTGGCAAAAAAAAAAAAAAAAAAAAAAAAGAAGAAAGAAAAAAACCCAAGCTCTGGGGAAGTGCTTGTCTACCATGCATGAAGCCCTGGGTTTGATTCTTCAGTATCACATAGACAGAAAAAGCTGGAAGTGGTGCTGTGGCTCAAGTGGTAGAGTGCTAGCCTTGAGCAAAAGAAGCTCATGGGGGCTGGGAATATGGCCTAGTGGCAAGAGTGCTTGCCTGTTTACATGAAGCCCTGGGTTCCATTCCCCAGCACCATATATAGAAAACGGCCAGAAGTGGCGCTGTGGCTCAAGTGGCAGAGTGCTAGCCTTGAGCAAAAAGAAGCCAGGGATGGTGCCCAGGCCCTGAGTCCAAGGCCCAGGACTGGTAAAAAAAAAAGAAGAAAAAGAAAAAGAAAACCAAAAAACTAAAACTGAGACTTCCTCAGATAGTGGCCATAAATTTTGATTTTAGACTCTAAGGCAAATCTGGGCCCAAATTTATTACCAGACTCCATATTTCTATGATGTAACGAGAATGGGGGTGGGGAATATTTATATGGGAGGCATTGATGTGGTCTTTGGGGTATCAGGATCAACTTAGACACTATTTCCCAACTATTCGAGCTTTTTGTTGTTGTTTTTAATGTTTAGGCAACTAAATGGTTCTTTTTTTTTTTTTTTTTTTTGCCAGTCCTGGGCCTTGGACTCAGGGCCTGAGCACTGTCCCTGGCTTCTTTTTGCTCAAGGCTAGCACTGTGCCACTTGAGCCACAGCACCACTTCTGGCCATTTTCTGTATATATGGTGCTGGGGAATAGCTTCATGTATGCGAGGCAAGCACTCTTGCCACTAGGCCATATTCCCAGCCCTAAATGGTTCTTTTTTGATGACAATGTAAACCTAAGAACTGTTTCAGGCTTAGGTACCAGGCAAAGAATTGACATTTTATTGAAGTTACTGACTTCAGCCTTCTGCTCAGCCATTTGTGTATGTATGTGCTCGAATTCAGAGGCTCACTCTTGAGTAGCTTTTTTCCTGAAGGCTGGTGCTCTACCACTTGAGCCACACCTCCACTTCCAGCTCTTGGCTGGTTAATTGGATAAGAACCTCAGGATTTTGTCTGCCCAGGCTGGTTTTGAATGATATTCTTCATATTTGAATTTCCTGAACAGGTCTGATTATAGGCAAGAGCCACTCAACAATTCTTACTCTGCTTTACTTATTTATTAATCTTGGTTATCCATCCATCTTGTTCCTAAGATCACCCACATTCTAATAGCCAGCTCTGCTTTGTGCATGCTACCCTTATTATTAGAAATTCAACTACTTTACACTTAAGAATAGGTGTTGCTTTAGTTCCTTTCTGAGGAATATAGTCAACTGCTGGCTTTTCATCCTCCCCTTTATTTTGTGCCAGTCCTGGGGCCTGGACTCAGGGCCTGAGCACTATCCCTGGCTCCTTTTTGCTCAAGGCTAGCACTCTACCTCTTGAGCCACAGCGACATTTCTGTCTTTTTCTGTTTATGTGGTGCTGAGGAATCGAATCCAGGGCTTCATGTATGTGAGGCAACACTCTACCACTAGGCCACATTCCCAGCCCCCCACCTGGGACTTCTTTTAATGGTCTGCCATTTCTATTTCATTTAACATGGGGCACTGTCTGTACCAAGCTCCTAAAAGCCATCCCAACAGCACATTAAAATTGCCATGGGGTTTTGAGAGGATGTTCTAAAGTCACAAGATAATGACCTTATCAGTATAAATTCTATGTAAATTGATTAATTCATGAAGCTATCCATCCAACTACAAACTTGTTACCTAACATACAGAAGTTTGGAATAAAATGATACCTTCTTGTAAAATTTGAGAGCAGTGGCATCAATATTTTACTAAATCTAATTTGTTTTCTTTTTGTGCTGGTACCAGGGACTATCACTTGGCTTATTTGCTTACAGCTAGTACTCTACCACTTGAACCATGCCTTGTAGTAAACCATTTTGCTGGTTAATTAGATATGGAGTTGCAAAGACTGTTCTGCCTAGGCTGGCTCTGAACTTCCATTCTCTAGATCTCAGCCTTCTGAGTAGCTAAGGTTACAGGCATGAGCCACTGGCACCTGGCTGTCATTGTTAATTTTAAGCAGCAGCAAAGGCAGGCTAAAAAGATAGGGGAAAGAGCACGAAGGAAGTACTAGAGATGTCTTTGTAATGATATTACTGACACATTGTTGCTCCAAGTTTTCTAAGGGTGATTCTTACATAACAGAGAACTACAAGTACATAAATTTATCAGTCTGGCTAGGACTAAGGCCTAGAGCAATGTTACTTAAAGGTGTTTTGCAACTTGTGTTGGACTGCGAAGTTTTCATCTTTTTCCTACTAATCTCTGATATGAAACATTAAAAACCTGAGTGTTGGCTGGATGTCAGTGGCTCACACCTGAAATCCTAGCTCAAAGCCAGCCCAGGCAGAAAAGTCCCCATGAGACTCTTACCTCCAATTAACCAAAGACTGGAAATGGTGCTGTGGCTCAAGGGGCAGAGCACTAGCCTTGCATACAAAGATGCTCAGGGACAGTGCCCAGGCCCTGAGTTCAAGCACCATAACCAAAAAAAAAAAAAAAAAGCAAGCAATTTGAGTGTTGACAAACTTTTTAGAATTTGACATTTCATTGCTATACACATGACCAGTGGAGAAAACCTATTGGACAGGGAATAGTTGAGGGTAAAAAAGAAAACAAAATCCAATCCTTTTGGGATTGGAAGTATGGCTCAAGTCGTGCCAGCTAATGAGCAAGAGTCAGATACCAAGTTCGAGTCCTGGATTCAGACAGTAAAAAAGGTACTCTAGGCATTGTCAGTTTTGCATAGTATATCACATGTAGTACAATTGCACACCTGTCATAGGTAACAGGACTTACATGTTGATACATGAAAGATTAGATGTTTAAAAAAAAAACACACCCCTCCCCCAGAATACCTGATCCACACATAATTTGAGAAGTCTATCTTAGGGTACCAAACTCTATCCCTTTGCAAGTTCCAGAGCAATTCAAATAAATGTTTCTGGAAAAGACAGTTATCAGTTTGCTTATGTTCAATCAAATTAAAAATAAAAACAAGCCAGGTGCCAGTGGCTAATGCCTATAATCATAGCTACTCAGGAGGCTGAGATCTGAGGACTGCAGTTTGAAGCCAGCCTGGGCAGAAAAGTCCTTGAGATTGTTATTTTCAGTTAGCTACCAAAAGGCAAGAGTAGAGCTATGGCTCAAGTGGTAGTCTTGGCAGAAAAAGCTAGGGGAGTGTGCCATGTCCTGAGTTCAAACCCCAGTATTGTCACACACACAATAAAAGAGTATCTTAGGAATAAAGCTAAAATACACTAGTGCATCCTTTATATTCCTCAAATATGTCAATATCAAACCACCGAAAGTGAAAATCTGTACAAGAAAACTGTGGGACAGTTCAAAGGGCAGGACACTTCTGCTCTATCTTTGTTGAGTTTTTTTTGATGTTTTAAGGAATGGCTCCATACTATTATCACAAGTATACTTGCACTTCTTCATCTCTCAAAGAATTGAGGACTCTCTCATTCAGACCTGGCTCTTCCATGCTATGTAATGTGTAGTACCTGGACTTGCCCAAGTAGCCTGAAGCCCCAAGAACATTTCCTTCCTTTCAATGCCACTGAGTGTGTGGCATATGTAAGGGTTAAAAGTGGTGATCCGGGGGAAAATGACATAGCAGGAGCTCAAAGTGACTCATATGATTAGTACAAATTTGTTTTGACAGGAATTATTTACAGAGTGAACCAGGACAGCCATCTGGACTCATCAGAGTACTCATCAAACATATAACAGCAAGGTCTTCAGAGTCAATGAAAACAGCAAAGTCAGCTCAAAGACAGATAATTTAGAAACATATTAACAACATATTACTAACTATAGTTATAATACATAAAGCCAAAATATAGGGCCAGGTGCCAATAGTTCACGCCTGTAATCCTAGCTATTCAGGAGGCTGACATTTGAGGACTGTGGCTCAAAGGCAGCCTTGGCAGGAAAGTCTATGGAACTCTTATCTCCAACTAACCATTCCAATTAACCAGAAGCAGAGTTGACACATGAAAGATTAGGTAGAATGCTAGCTAGCCCTGAGCATAAAAGCTCAGGGACAGTGCTCAGGCCCCGAGTTCAAGCCCAGAACTGGCACAAAAAATAAATAAAAATAAAATAAAATATAATGTCTATTCAAGAGCTTTCCAGATTGAAATACCTAGCAATGAGAACAAACAGCTGTCCAGTGTCCTTCACCAAATGAGATGAAGACTGAGCTGGGGTACCAAGGAAGTGGTGGAGCATAGCACATACCTTACATAGAACTATCTCCTAACATCCACCCGCATTCTGCAGCTTACAGAAGTGGGGAAAGACCAGAAAAAGACCTGGATGAAAAATAGGCCACATTCCTCACTCAGAGTATTTATTAGTACTGCTCCAAGCTGCACCCCTTCCCCAAGTACTTCCCTAAACCAAGGATTCTAAGGGAATCAGTTGTCTCAAATAAGCCACAATGTATCTGTGTAGAAAGGCCATTCATTTGCCAGACCTGACACTACAATTATGTAGTGGAAGGAAGCAGTCAGAGTGGAGGTTATACTGGATGAAGGGGAACAGGATGGGTCCTCTTGTTACAGCTTGGGCTCAGGTTTAGAATAAAAAAGAATTTAAAAAAGAGACGAGAGAAGGACAGACACAGGGCAAAAGAAGGTCAAGGGCTGGATCCATCCAGACCACATGGCATTGTAGAAAGAACAAGGGTAGTAACTTGAATGCCCAGGCTGTAATAAGGAGTTGAGGGCTCAGCACCTAGAGAAAGAAAAAGCCTATGGCTTCTCTTCCAACCCCATTGTGATCACATAGAAAAGTTCTTTCCCTTCAGAGAATGAAGAAAGTTCTGTCTGAAGGCAAGAGGATACAGTGACAGATCCACAGCCACAGCCCAAGCCAGTGTCTCTCCACTCCTTGAGGCTCTGCCCAAGAGAAGTACAGAAATGTAGAGTCCTGTGACTCTGCCCCTGCTCCCCAGATCTAAGAAAAGGAGTAGAAACAAGGCACAAAGACCCCGGGCGAGAAGGTGAATATGAGTATGGCCATATTTAACATTATTTTGGGAAAGGGAAGAAGGTACATGCCCCAAGAGGGATACCTTCCTTAGCTGGGCCTTTTCTAGCAGCAGAAACCACAACAGTAGGGCTCACAAAAATGGCCTATGGAACAGATCCCATTTCTAGAAAAACAGAGGAAATGGCTCAGCTGGTATGGCACAGTCTTGAGTAGGACAACGGGGCGGTGAGAAGACCACTCCCATAGACGACATTTCCGCTTCAGTTCTCATGGTTCTGCTGACTCCAGATGTTCCCCATGGCTGGGACTCAGGGAGGAAAGTGTGTTGTGTTTCACATGATCAGACACTGCTCACCACTGGCACCTGGTGGGCCCGACAGATTGAGGGCATCCAGGTCAAAGTTGAGACCAGGTGGCTGGAGAAAAGACAAAGGGATTCAGATAATTTCTCATATTTCATTTTAGCCAGAGCTTCAGATGGCCTATCCCCTGCATTCACAATTATCACTCTAGATGGAAATGCTGGAGTTTATAGAATTATGGAAGCTGGGGGCCAAATTAAAATCCAGAAGGCATACTCACCATTTCCCCAGCCAGCTCTTTTGGAGGATGGCCCAAATCTTGGAGCTGAAAATTAAGAGAATAAACAAACAAACCACAGAAGACAATAGAAGAGGTCAGAAAATGTATTTGATTAGCTCTCTGATTTCTTCTGACATGCTATGTAGATTTTTTGTGCTCCCTCCTCTACCCAAATTTGGTGGTATAACATCCTTCCTCAATACCTTCTCCACTTAACATTCAAGTAGGCAGCACCAGCGGGAAGACAGCAAAAAAGAGGCCTTACCTGCTGCATAAGATCTAGCACTGTCTCAAAACGTGCCTTCTGAGCGGTCTCACTGTCTGTGGGTGTCTCTGCCTCAAACTGCTCACAAATTTTGCACATGACATTGTGCTGCTCTTGATATTTTTCAAACTGTTCTGGAGGTAGAGATTCTCGATGATCTTGCAACCATTCTGGATACTAAGGAAAAAGAAAATGAGTGGGGAAGAATTAAGTGAACAATGGGGAAGGGGGAAGAATAATACATGAATTGTCAAGAAAAAAGGGACACAGGAAAAAGAAAAGCTAAGTAAGCAAGTTCAACATGACAAGCAGCACTGTACTGGCATCAAAAAAAGAAGATGGGCTGGAAATGTGGCTTAGTGGTAGAGTGCTTGCCTAGCATACATGAAGCCCTGGTATCAATTCCTCAGTACCATAAAAAACAGAAAAGGCCAGAAGCAGTGCTGTGGCTCAAGTGGTAGAGCTCTAGCCTTGAGGACACAGAGGCTCGGGGACAGAGCCCAGGCCTGAGTTCAAGCCCCAGGACAGGCAAAAAAGAAAAAAAAAAAAGTTGGACTTGAGCCACACAAACCTTGGCCTGCTGACTCTCGTTTGTACTATTAACTTCACACTTTGCCACATGTTGCCGTGTGTCACTGTAAAGCTTCTATTCCTATATTTTATCTCTCCAGTAAAACTATAAGTACACTGATGGCAGGAATCACTTAAATTACTCCTTAATTGACCATAACATAAAGGTGGTAAAGCCCAGTGAATCCTTACTGGAGAAATAAACTACATGAGGCTGATAAGATAACCCTAGAGTCTTGACCCAGTTTATAGAAAACTAGAGCTGAACCATATCCCCTTCTATCCTAAGCCTTCTCAGTGTGGTACCTTTCTTCTTTCCAAGACACCATTTCCCCCACTCCCAACAAATAAAGGAGACTTGTACACTCACATTACTCTGATGCTCTGAGCAAAGTAGCTCATTTGGGTTGGTATGTTGGAAAGTGAGGAGAAAAGGCAGCAACAAAATTCACAAACCTTCTCAGTGATCTCCTTCAGTGATGGATACAACACATCCCTGGAGAGCAGGTTTTGCATGATGCTCTGCATGATGGGGAGGATGTTCCCATCTCCATCCCCTTCATCCATGCCCAGACCCTCCATGGCTTTGGTCAGCTCTTCTTCTGACATGCCTGAGTTCTAGATAATAGAAAAGAGATATGGGGGCTGGGAATATGGCCTAGTGGCAAGATTGCTTGCCTCTTATACATGAAGCCCTGGGTTTGATTCCTCAGCACCACATATATAGAAAAGGCCAGAAGTGGCGCTGTGGCTCAAGTGGCAGAGTGCTAGCCTTGAGCAAAAAGAAGCCAAGGACAGTGCTTAGGCCCTGAGTTCAAGCCCCAGGACTGGCAAAAAAAGAAAAGAGATATGAACAGGCATAAAACCTTCCTGGGATGCTCACTACCCTGTGAGGTGAGAAAGAAGAACCATTTAAAGTTGCCTGTAACAAAATACTGAGGCAGAAACATATGTGAGAAGCATCTGTCTTTTGAGACTGCTGTTGAAGTGTCTAAGAATGAGCTGCTTATGGTCCCCTACCCCTACTCCTTACCTGAAGGTCAGTAGCATTTTTGGCTAGTCCACTTAATGTCTCCTTTAGGCAAGAAGTGAATTCTTGTTGGGAGGTTGCGTCACTGCCTAGAAGAGATCAAAAGAACTAGGATTATGGGCTGGGAATGTGGTTTAGTGGTAGAGTACTTGCCTAGCATGCAGGAAGCCCAGGATTCAATTCCTCAGTATCAGATAAACAAAAAAAGCTAGAAGTGACACTGTGGCTCAAATGATAGAGTGCTAGCTAACCTTGAGCAAAAGAAGCTCAAGGGCAATGTCCAAGCTCTGAGTTCAAGAACCAGGACTGGCCAAAAACAAACAAACAAAAAAAGAGCTAGGATTATTTAGGAATTGAACTGTGCTTGCCTAAATTAATCTAGGTACAGGCTTAAATATGAGGTATTTACCAGGAAATTGCTAGCACTTCTGATCTCTGCATTATTTAGGGTGATCTTCACAGTCATATCATACATCTACATGGATTGTGTTGGTTATTATCTTCTCCCTTTCATTAAGCAAAGTTCCCAGACCTTCTATTATCTCACCCCACCCCATGGCTATGACTGAAGGATTGCTACCAACTTTACAGAGAATACTAATGCTCAAGCAACAAACCCTTAAGAGGCCTGTCTAGATATTTCCCTTTGTTTGGGGTCTCCTCACCCACTCTCCCAGCAGCCTCTGAGAGCTTTTGGAATTGTTCCACCAGGTGGGGCTCTTCCTCAGCCAACTCCTTCATTGCCTTCTCAAACTCTGCAGTGGCTTGAGAAGCCAGCTCGCTGTCGAACAGTTCCTGGAAAAACTTCTCTTGGGAGGCAAAGAGGGCATCCTGCAAAGAAGGGGTGGCCAAAATGCAACTCTTTACAATATTGCACTATACTTGGCCTCTATAGAAACCCAAGCAGTACCTCTTGGAAATGTAGCACTTCCCTCCTACTCTCCTCCATTGGACATTCTATCTACTTCTCATGAGGATAGCAAAAAAGGCATGTGGCCACTGAAGAAAAGAATATGAGGTGGCATATCAACCCACATTTAAGTCTGCTGTTTTCCCAAGGAACTTCCTTGAGATCCCTCCACACAACCTCAAGTCCTTGTTTCATGAGGACTGAAGTCTGCAACAGCACTCAGCAATGTGAGGCTAAGGCACCCTCCCTGCCCTCCCTCCAGCCCACAGGGGCCTAGCCCCACTTTTGCTCAGGCCTGCATCATGCCCCTCCCCTCCCTCACCCTTCAGGGGTTGGAATTTATACTTTGGCAGTGTCTCCTGGCGATCTCTTCTGGGGCCCTGAAGCATCAGGGGTCGTGGTGGTAGGAGGGGGCGCTGGGGAAGGTTTGGCTTTATCGAAATCATCAAGAGCACCTTTAGAGACAAGAGATATTATGGTATGTGTTGGGGATGGATGAGGATGCAAGGCTGGGTGATTTCTGGGGAAAATATTAGGAAAAACATTTTTTCAAAGTGCTAACTTCCCTCAATTTTCTCCTTTTTTGGTGTCTCTTCCTCTCAGCCTACTAGTCTCCTATCTTCCTTAGGACTACCTAATTTATTGTGATCAAATGGTAATAAGTCATTTAAGGAAAAGCTGGGAAAAGAGGCAAAAGAAGTTCTGCAGAGGCTGGCCATGGGTGGCTGGTGGCTGATGCCCGTAATTCTAGCTACTCAGGAAGCTGTGAAGATCTTGGTTAGAAGCTAGCCAGGCAGACAAATCCAAGACAACTCTTACCTACAACTAACCAGCAAAAAGTCAGAAGTGAAGCTGTGGCTCAAATGGTGTAGTGCCAGCCTTGAGTGAAAAAAAAAAGCTAAGGAAGAGTGAGAGACCCTGAGTCCTGGCACATACACATTTCTGTACACTCTACTAGTTCCCTACAAATTTCATACAAACATCCAAAAGAGTGAACACAGATGTCCTTAACCCCTTGAAACTCACTCAGAAGCTTTAACATTTTAATTATTGGCAAGAAAGCACAAGCTGTCCCACCCCCTACTCCTATTAGAAACTGAGGGACTCCATAATGCATTCCATGGGATTTAATTCTCTTATATTAAAATCTCTTTCTACCTCAGCAAGCTCCTGAAATTCTGGTTGGCCTAATCTCTGCAGATAACTCATTGCCAATTCAGAGTCACTTGGTACTCCTCACAATTTCTGTTCTTCTTTTCTTTTTGTCCTGCCCACATCCCTGTGACTGAGCTAGAGATTAAAAACGTTCACCTCTGTCCTGAAAGCCAGTGTTGTCACCACCACATTCTGTCTGCCAAGCCTAGGGAAAGGGCATTGGCCCCATTCTGGGCAGGAAACCAACGGAAGAGTGGAGGAGGAGTAGGCTAAGAATGAAAAGAACATCCACCATCTTTCCAGAGGTTGAACTGCCTTCACTGGGACGGCTCCACCATCAGTTTCTCAGAATAGTGGAAAAGGAACCTGCTCGAGCTACTGACACGAAAGAAATGTAATGGCCCGGGAGGAAAAAAAAAAAAAAAGGAAATGTGAAGGAAGATCTGGTGTTGAGGAAGATTTGACAAGGCGCAGGGCACCCTGGAGTAGGGACTATCTGGTTCGCAGCTGCTACTAGCGCAAGAAAAGTTAGATTTCAATAATTTACTCATCTAACGCAAGGGAAGTTCGGGGCGGGATTGTAAGACACCTCTCTACGAGGTACCGCTTCCCCTTCCGCAGGGAGGATAAGGATCAGGACCGGTCAAAGGTCCGGGTGAACTCCCCAGCTCCTGCGGCGGAGGGGACAGGGTGACCCCAAGAGATTTTCCCTGGGGTCAAGGCCAGACCACTCCGCGAACGACTGGAGACTTCCCGCCCCGCCCCCAAAGATTTCAGGCTCACTTTAGCACCTGAGTGAGTCCTCACCCCCTCGTCCTCTTCGGACCTTTTCCCATGACCAGCTCTTACTTTCCAGCAGCTCTTCCAGTTCCCGATCCGCTTCAACCCCGACACCACAGCTTTCTTCAGCTGCCGCCATCTTGCCGCCTCCCACTTGCCGTAGGAGGCGTGACTACCGGTGCCGCCGCGTGCCCCGCCCCTCGACCCCGCCCCCTCAAGCCGTGCAGCCAATGGGATCGCTGGTCCTTGCTGCGCCGCCATTTTTAAAGGGACAGGAACCTGTGTGGGGCTGCTGTTTATTTACCTCCGGGACTGGAATCTTCCAATTGGTGAAATATGGCCATATGAGGTGTGATTCACGCCTGTAATCCCAGCACTAGGGAGGCTGAGATTGGAGAACGGTTGCAAGTTTAACCTGAGGCACATAGAGATCTCCTACTACCAAACACAAATCAAAACATTGAGCTAAATCTGGGCACGTCCGCGGCTCACAGCCTGTAATCAATCCTAGCCACTCAGGAGGCTGAGAAGATCACAGTTCAAAGCCAACCCCAGGCAGGAAAGTCCATGAGACTCTTATCTCTAGCCACCAGAAAACTAGAAATGGAGCAGTGGCTCAAAGTGGTAGAGCACTATCTTTGACCAAAAGAGCTCAGAGAGAGTGCCCAGGCCCTGAATTGAAATAGCACAAAGAAAAAAATAAAAGCAGAAACACAGAGGTTATTCCTATCTTCTGCCTACTTTCCTATTGACTCTTTTCACAGTACCTAGAGAAGCTCTTCCTCTTATATGTCATCTTCTCTGAAAGGCTTACTTTGGCTTCTCTAAATGAAATTGAAATCCTTATGTCCTGGCTTCACATTCTATGCTGCTTTTTCTAATAGTAAACATTACCTGACACGCTATATATTTATCTTTTTTTTTTTTTTTTGGCCAGTCCTGGGCCATGAACTCAGCAGAGCACTGTCCCTGGCTTCTTTTTTGCTCAAGGCTAGCACTCTGCCACTTGAGCCACAGCGCCACTTCTGGCCATTTTCTGTATATGTGGTGCTGAGGAATGGAACCCAGGGCCTCATGTGTAAGAGGCAAGCACTCTTGCCACTAGGCCATATTCCCAGCCCATATATGTTTATCTTGTAATAAGCAAGATATTACTGTCTGACTTCACCTCCACCCCCACAAGCATTAGGCATCAGGAAGAATTTCTGTTGTCTGTATTGCTGTATCTCAACTTTCAAATCGAGTGCTTAAAACTTAAGAATCTGGCTAGGTGCTGGTGGTTCATGCTTGTAATCCTAACTACCCAGGGAGTTAGGTATGAGGATCTAGGTTGAAAGCAAGCCAGCTCCCCAAGACTCTTATCTTCAATTAAGCACATAAAAAAGTTGAGCTAAAGCTCTAGTGGTAGAATGCTAGCCTTGAGCAAAATAGCTCAGGAGTTTAAGCTCCAGGACCTTTTTTTTTTTTTTTAAAGAAAACAACAGAACATTCATTGGCTAGTCTTTTCTCTGGAGGCATACATTTTTCTGCAAATCTAGTGGAAAACTCCTACTCTTATTTTCCATCAGAACTGTCTCTTAAACTGACTTAGAATGTTAAACAGGGGCTGGGGATATAGCCTAGTGGCAAGAGTGCCTGCCTCGGATACACGAGGCCCTAGGTTCGATTCCCCAGCACCACATATACAGAAAACGGCCAGAAACGGCGCTGTGGCTCAAGTGGCAGAGTGCTAGCCTTGAGCGGGAAGAAGCCAGCGACAGTGCTCAGGCCCTGAGTCCAAGGCCCAGGACTGGCCAAAAAAAAAAAAAAAAAAAAGAAATAGAATGTTAAACAGGAAAAATGACTTTGGGACTTTGGACTGAGCAAAGGGCAATTGAAATGCAATCATCTGCCTCCCAGACTTTTCTCCACACAGAACTTGAACTCTGATGAAGTTGAGGAAGACCCAGATAAACAACTCTAGATAATCCTTTCCTCCTTTGGAATTGGTCTGTTTAGATATGTCAGAAGGTGGCAACTGTTTCAGATACAAATCTTTTAGCACTTAGCACCTACTTATTTAAAATCTTGTGCTAGGCACAGTGGAGCATAGAAATAAATAAATTCCTCTGTTGAGGAATTCCTCTGTTGAGGGGACACACATTACATCTACATTGGGAAAAAAAAATCATGTTTTAAGTCATTTCACTTTTCTTCTCCTAAGCACAGTTGAGTACTAGATCAAGTAGCAGATCAGGTTCTTTCCTTCTCATGACACAAACTTGTACACTTATGCAGAACCTACTGTTTTCTATTTTGACAGGGTGGTCTGAAACTGGCAATCTTCTTGCCTCAGCCTTGTAAGTGCTGGGATCACAGGTATGCAACACGATGCCTGGCCAATCTCCTGGTTGTTCCCCCCCCCCCCCCCCAAGTACAAGTAGTTAGGAGAGAATGCACTCTGAACAGTGGGAGTTATAAATCTAAGTTGCAGCCCTAATTCTGCCACTGCCACTGGATTACTTTCTAAGGTTCTTTTTTTTTTTTGGCCAGTCCTGGGCCTTGGACTCAGGGCTTGAGCACTGTCCCTGGGCTTCTTTTTGCTCAAGGCTAGCACTCTGCCAGTTGAGCCACAGTGCCACTTCTGGCTGTTTTCTATGTATGTGGTGCTGGGGAATTGAATCCAGGGCTTCAGGTATACGAGGCAAGCACTCTTGCCACTGGGCCATGTCCCAGCCCCTCTAAGATTCTTCTTAATGTTGACCTTCTATAATCTAATCTTTCTCTGACTAACCTTGTAACTTTTGTAGCATAATTCACTTCAAGCTAAATTTCAATCTGTCTCAAACTGCTTACAGTTATATCTAATAGGGCTGTAATTATTTAAAACACTTTAACATTTTTAAGAGACTATACCCAGGGGTATTTTTATTAGTTTCAATGCAGCAATAACAAGCATGTTAATAGGAAAAATACTAGATGGAAATTAAGATGATTAAGGTGAGTTCAGAAACAACTCTCTCTCCTCTTCCCTTCCATCCCTCCCTCCACTCCTCCTTCCTTCCCCTCCTCTTCCTACCAGGGTTTGAACTCAAAGCTTCTTAAGCAGTGCTCTGCCACTTGAAACATACCTCCAGATTTTCTTTGCAATCTCTTAAATTTGATTTTTTTTTTTTTTTTTTTTTTGCCAGTCCTGGGCCTTGGACTCAGGGCAGGGCCTGAGCACTGTCCCTGGCTTCTTTTTGCTCAAGGCTAGCACTCTGCCACTTGAGCCACAGCGCCACTTCTGGCCATTTTCTATATATGTGGTGCTGGGGAATCGAACCCTGGGCTTCGTGTATACGAGGTAAGCACTCTTGCCACTAGGCTATATTCCCAGCCCTTGATTTTTTTTTTTTTTTTTTTTGCCAGTCCTGGGGCTTGAACTCGGGGCCTGGGAACTATCCCTGAGCTTCTCTTCTCTTGCTCAAGGCTAGTGCTCTACCACATTAGCCCTAGTGCCACTTCTGGCCTTTTCTGTTTATGTAGTGCTGAGGAATCAAACCTAGGACTTGGTGCATGCTAGGCAAACACACTTTACTGCTAAGCCACATTCCCAGACCCTTAAATTTGATTTTTAAAAAACTGATCCTCCTGGACAGCGCTGAGGCCCTGAGTTCAAGCCCTGGGACTGTCAAAAAAAGGATTCTCCTCACATCTCATCTCAGTATTTATTTCCTTCTATTCTTTCTGCCTTTCTAGTGAAAAGAATACAGTTGGGGGGAAAAAAACCAACGCAGCAGTTTTCTTATCATTCTTGCTTAAGGACTGGTCTTTCCAGTTTGTTGAGCAACTTCAGATTCTTGTGTGGTATTCACAATTAAATCATATATATCTAACTTGTTTTCCCAATTATGTAAGTCTCAAGAGGCAGAGCCTGTCATCTTTTTTTTTTTTTTTTTAATAACCCTGGGTTCAGGACATGTGCGAACTTGATTTTGAAAGTTAAATTTGTAAGCTTATAATTTTGTTTCTTCAAGACTAACTTGTCTATGTTTATAACTTAAAGTGCTATCAATGTAGTATGTCAAGTTTTGAGAAAGCAGGTTTAGCTTGGGGATGGTGTTTAAGAAAGCAGATCTTGATCAAAATATTTCATATGCATGTATGAAAACAGAATAATGAAGCCCATTAAAACTTGTTCAATAAAGGAGGAAAGGAATAAGAAACAGAGGGGGCGATTTTTATCAGAGCATGTTATATGCATTTATGGAAGTAACACAATGACACCATTGTGTAAAATTAATATACACTAATTAAAGAGGACAAAAAAAATCTCTTAAAACTATGTGTACTGTAAAGGCCTTTGCTCTTTGAAACAAGCATTGCACTTTTAGGAGTTTACCCTCAGACATACATACCCATACAATGTAATGCTCAAGTTATTGAAGCAATGTTAATAATTACAAAAGACTGAAAATATGTATTGAGGCAATTTCATAACTTAAAATAAGCCATATAATAGAGAAGTTAAAAGTGAAGGTGAAGGAATATACTAAGATGTGCTTCAACTCAGGACCTCTTGCTCAGATTTTTGCTCAAGGCTGGCTATCACTTGATTTTTTTTCCCCCCAGTCCTGGGGCTTGAACTCAGGGTGTGGGCACTATCCCTGAGCTTCTTTTGCTCAAGGCTAGCACTCTATCACTAGAGCTACTTCCAGTTTTTTTTTTTTTCTGTTTATGTGGTAACTGAGGAATTGAATCCAGGGCTTCACGCATGCTGGCTAGGCAAGCACTCTACTACTAAGCCACATTCCCAACTTACTTCTATAACTTGAGCAACACTAGCACTTCCAGAATTTTGCTGATTAACCAGAGATAAGAATCTAGGGAAGTGAAAGGGAATATCAATATCGAGAGACAATGGATAAAGACAAATGACTCCAAAGCAATACTTGCAAAACCATTTGGTGTAAACCAACTAAACAACTCATGGGGTGAGAGGGAACGAGGGAATGAGGGAGGAGGTAACAAACAGAACAAGAAATGTATCCATGGCCTTACGTATGAAACTGTAACCCCCCTGTACATCACTTTGACAATAATTTTTTTTTTTGCCAGTCCTGGGCCTTGGACTCAGGGCCTGAGCACTGTCCCTGGCTTATTCCCGCTCAAGGCTAGCACTCTGCCACTTGAGCCACAGCGCAGCTTCTGGCCGTTTTCTGTATATGTGGTGCTGGGGAATTGAACCTAGGGCCTCGTGTATCCGAGGCAGGCACTCTTGCCACTAGGCTATATCCCCAGCCCATAAATATTTTTTTTTTTTAAAGAATCTTTTTTTTTTTTGCCAGTCCTGGGGCTTAGACTCAGGGCCTGAGCACTGCCCCTGGCTTCTTTTTGCTCAAGGCTAGCACTCTGTCACTTGAGGCACAGCGCCACTTCTGGCCATTTTCTCTATATGTGGTGCTGGGGAATTGAACCCAGGGCTTCATGTATATGAGGCAAGCACTTTTTGCCACTAGGCCATATTCCCAGCCCCTAAAAAAGAATCTTATCTAGTTTATCTGCTCTGGCTCCTTTGAACTGTGAGCCTCAGATCTCAGCCTCTTGAACAGCTAGGATTATAGGTCTGAGCTACCAATGCCTGGCTAACATACATACTGAAGACTATAAAGAAGTTACTATCTGTGGTTTGGGGACAGGTGATAGGAAATGGGTAGCTCAGAAAGGAATGGAAAGAAGACATGTCACAGGATGGTTTTTTCATTTACTAATTTTTAACTGTATGAATATATTAAAACATGAATTTAAACTGTAAAAATTGTATTTTAAGTCATAGGCTCAGTACATTACTCTGCCTCATCTTAGCAAACTATATGCCATATTGCCAATGTGATCAAGCAGAAAATGTACTGTATACTAATCTTACACAAATGTATTAGAAGTAAAATTTCTAGGTACATGGTAGGTGCTCAATAAATATTGGCTGTAATCAGCAACAGAAGGCAGGCTGCAGTAAAAAAATGGAATGGGGAGCTGTTTTCTAACATTCTCACAGCAGCTTAGATCTGTCTCACATACCTGAATGAAAGCTTTTTTTCCATCCCAATAGTGGGTATTACTTGAGTCTTTTTGTTTTGATTTCTACTGATAAACACAGCTCCCTTTTTGGTGCTTGTTATTTTTGAAAAAGGGCCTTTATTCCTACCCAGGTGCTCACCTAGACAGCAATTCATCTATTTCAGGTTTCCCATTATAGTTGGGAAGACAGGTGTAGTATATATTACCATGCCCAGCTTCTCCATTCTTGAGATGGAGCCTTTCAGACTTATCTGGCTAGGAATGACCTTGAGCCAATCTTCCTTAACTCAGCTTCCTATAACACCAGGACAGGCATGTACAATCAGGCCCAGCTGTGGGTCTGTGAGGAGGGTCTCATAAATTTTCTGCTCTAGGGGCTGGGAATATGGCTTAGTGGCAAGAGTGCTTGCCTTGTATACATGAAGCCCTGGGTTCGATTCCCCAGCACCACATATATAGAAAATGGCTAGAAGTGGCGCTGTGGGCTCAAGTGGTAGAGTGCTAGCCTTGAGCAAAAAGAAGCCAGGGACAGTGCTCAGGCCCTGAGTCCAAGCCCAAGACTGGCAAAAAAATAAAAATAAAAAAAAATTCTGCTCTAGCTGGCCTCAAACTGTGATCCTCCTGTTTGCAGCTCTCCTATGTAGCTAGGATTACAGGTGTTGATCTACTGGCACCCGGCAGTAATAATTATGGAAGGAAAGATACCTATTTTGGTGGGGTAGCTACATAGAGTGAACATAAACAAAGTATTCAGGAAATAAAC
This sequence comes from Perognathus longimembris pacificus, assembly GCF_023159225.1. NCBI lineage: Eukaryota > Metazoa > Chordata > Mammalia > Rodentia > Heteromyidae > Perognathus > Perognathus longimembris. The sequence continues at coordinate 36,684,140 of NC_063171.1, read as the reverse complement.
GGCAAGCCAAGCACCTCTTATAGAAATTTATTATGAGCAACAAAATATAAGAATAGTTTGAAAGAACAAGTTAATGAAAAGGGGAATGCATTTGGAAAAAAACCAAAAGATTTCTTCTTAGACTTCAGGAAATGTCTGGGTGCACAGAGACTATCTGCAAAGAACTTAAATGCCTAAGGAAAATGAGAGATAGCTAAGAATTTAATGTGGCTGAATAAAAAGTGGTATTTATTACATTCTCTTTTCTAATAGAAAGGAAAAAAGTGGTGAGGAGGAAAGAGGAAGAATAAATATTGGAGAAATTTACTTAACAATTGTCCATCACCAAGTTTTTATTACTTGAAAGATCCAACCAAGCTAGAAAGGCAAGGACAATTGTGACCATAATTTTAGTCACTTTGAGAAGGTCAGAGAGGTCCTTGGGAGCAAAGACAAGTTTTTTTAGACATTCTTATTTGTGAAAAAAGGATATTACTTTAGGGAGAACAAAATGTCAATCAGAAGGGAAGGGCAGGTTAGGAGGATAGAGACATGCACACAAAGGGGTCCTTAGCGAAATTGAAGAGGACTGATCCTCAGACCAATCACGTCTTTACCAATCTCTGTCACCTGTAGAAGAGGAAACAAAGGATCAACTTAAGAGATTTGTGAGGCTGAGAACCCTAGAAAGCTCATTGTCTACACCCCTCAATGAACACAATAGATGGATGTATTGTTACTTAGAAATGGGAAAAGTTCGAGCTCTCTTTAGTGTCAATGCCCAAAGAAGCTGGGGCCAATACTAGGGAAGAAAATAACCAACATGTTGCTTTTCTTACTCCTTCCCTCAATAACCTAGTTGCATTTTTTCATACAGTACTTACTGTAGTGACCCTGCAGATTTGACCCTTGAACTCAGGGGAATAGCAAGCCCCACTGAGTGGACATTTCTCCACTGGTTTTCCACGGTAGATGGGCCGATAGGATGCAGCACAAATGTCAAAGGGGTTGTGCATGTCATAATTGAGCTGGTAGGCATCTGTAGGATTCTTCTCACAGGCAGACAGGATTTTTCGGGTCTAGGAGAGGGAAGGAGTGTTTGAGAGGACAGAAAGAGGCATATAACAACTCTCTGATTCAAGAGCAACTGTACTGTATGAAATAGGCCCCATCATTTACACTGGATGAATGTGAAGAATCAAACATTGCCATTCCTATATTATCAAAATTGTATCTTCTTGTGGGCATAGTGGTGCAGAACTGTAATCCCAACACCCAGGAGGGTTGAGGCTGGAGGATTATGAGTTTAAGACAGTGTAAGACTGTGTCTCAAAAAAAAAAAAAAGTAAGTAAAGGAAAAAAAAGAAGCAGCAAAGATTTCCTCCTATCAATGCTAATGAGGCTCCATGGAGAGAGACCCCATAATCTTGTACCAAGTCTAGAGATTATCAGGGTCAGTCACAGGGTTAAAACAGGTTTCCACTGCCCAAGAAGAATGGTTTTGGAAGGCATAAATAATGGACTACTCATATAAAGTAGAGTGTTCAAGATAGGATATCTGGAGTTTAAAAACAAGATTGAGATTTTCTTCAGATGCTGTTCTAGGTTACAGATCATGCTCACACTAGTGCCATATCTGAATAAATTATTATTTTGGTACAAATATAAGAACAAAAAAAAAAGCACTTATGTGTAATTAAACAAAAGGTGGCATTCTGTTTGGCTGAATACCATATGTTATTTTGTTTCAGAGGCAAAGATCTTGGTCTTCTGATACTTGTATATAAGACCAGATCTGGTTAACTTATGTGGTAGTTCTCATTTACCTGTTGAGCTACTTCAGGCTTGGGCCCAAGTTCCAGGAGGCGCCGAGCAAAAGTGGCTGCTGTCTTGAAGTTCTTGAGCTTAAAGAAGAGGTTGAGGGCTGTTCGCAGCACCAGGATCATGTGAACAGGCTGCAGATTTGAGTGGGTGAAATAGGCTGCCATCTGGTGGATAGAAAAAGAACATAAGCCAGACTGACAACTGGGTTTATATACAAAAAACAAAAGGCCAGCAGGACTGGCTATAAATCACAGAGGACTGACAAAATGAGGAAGAAAGGTAGAGAAATGTAGCCGCATTTCACAGACCTGCACCCAAAGCCTTCCTCCTCAAAGCCAGATCTAGATTTGGAACCAAAGAATACAGGAATGAAAGGAGAAGGGAAGTATGCCTCTGTTAGTGCTCAAGAGCCCCACAGATCTTACCTCACAGATGCGTTTCTGCTGTTCTAAAGTCTCTTTGGGCAGCTTCTTCCTTTCTATCTCCATGCACAAACCCACAATATATTCACGGCAAATGGTGATGAGCTGCTGGGCCTGGAGGGGTGGCAGAGGAAAGACATGGTAAGAATGTGGGATGAAGGGGCTGGGGATATAGCCTAGTGGCAAGAGTGCCTGCCTCGGATACACGAGGCCCTAGGTTCAATTCCCTAGCACCACATATACAGAAAACGGCCAGAAACGGCGCTGTGGCTCAAGTGGCAGAGTGCTAGCCTTGAGCGGGAAGAAGCCAGGGACAGTGCTCAGGCCCTGAGTCCAAGGCCCAGGACTGGCCAAAAAAAAAAAAGAATGTGGGATGTGACTAGGATTGGGACAAGTGGATAAACCTTGCCTACCTCTGCAATCTCCTGTTTATTGTCCACAACTAGAAGTGGCACACTGAGTAGGATTGAACGGAACTTTTCTACAGCCTCCTCAAACTTGCCAACCGTGGTGAGCTGGTAGCACAGCTGCAATCGTTGGATGAGGTCATTAAGCTTCAGGCCCACAGCTGGCACACCATTCTTCAGGCCCGCATCCTTCCTGGAAATGGAAAAATAGGAAAACAGGACAGTCAGCAGACAAGCAGGACTCATTTCTGAAAAAAAAAATCAACAATACCCAACTGTGAAAGTAATTGGGGAATAGGAAGTAGACCACATGCTGGGACAATTCTGACTGTGACTATTTGAAATATCTACCCCATCTTGGAACTGATAGAAGCAAAGGAGCAAGAGAACTTACCAATTTCGATTGGGGTAGCTATACATGGAGGGCAAGCAGGGAAGAGCCTGATAGGTTGTACGGCCTCGAGCATATGTCTGCAGGAACAGTTGCTTGTAGGGGCCAAATTGCACTACTCCTACCTGGTCATGAAGAAGCTAGAACACAGGTAAAAAGAAATGTAAGGAATCTGGCCCTGCCCTTTAAAACTAACTGATCTCAGTAAGGTATTTTTCTTTGTACTGTTTCATCATTAAAAGAATACATTTAATTATAGGACCTACTTCATTTAATAATATATTTTAGGATAATGTTTGGCACACAGTGACACTAAATAAATGTCAGTGATTATTCTAGTTATTAAAAATACATGACTTGGTGTTTAAAACATACATCTGGTTCAGGAGAAGTGCTAACTTATGTGAGGTAGAAATCAGGCTATCATAGGTGGAAATGTCTAAAAGGATCTTTTTAAAAAGATTACTAGGCTAAGAATGCAGGTAAAAGGAAGGCCTTATGAAGCAAGTCCCTTAAACAAGAACAACAGCTTCCATATAAATCACAATCTGCCCTCGTGGGTTAGATCATTTCCATTTGGCTAAAAAGATGAGTCAACCATCTCCCTGGAGCCCTGAGGCTAGGCATACTCAAGACCGCCAGGATTACTTTAAGAAGACTTACCCGCATGGCTGTTTCAAAAGAGCCTGCCAGGATGTGATCAACTGGAAGCTGTGAGTTATTGCACCAGATCTAATGACAAACAGAAAACCCAAGCCAAGTGAAATTTTGTCCTTCTCTTTCCAGATTATCCTCCTCCAGATCTATTAGCAGAAAAGTATCCAATACATTTTATACACTAATTAATCAAATATTAGCCAGTTCAGAAACATTGACTCTGCTTACTTGAGTTGGACTTGTCCCTTTGGTTGGGGGCACAAAGAAACCATCTTCAGCCCCACCAGCTGCTCCTGGGGATACGTCCTACAGGGAAAAAGAGTATTAAGTCATTTTTAAAAGCCTTGTAAAGCTGAGTGCTGGTGGCTCATGCCTATTATACTAGCTACTCAGGAGGCTGAGATCTGAGGATTTCAGTTCAAAGCAGCTTTTTTAACAACAAGAACATCATCAAAGTCCTAAGCAGAGATGTAGCTCAAGTAGTAGAATACCAGCCTTAAGTGCAAGTCAAACAAGCTCAAAGCCTTGAGTTCAAGCCCCATACTGATACCCCCCCCCACCAAAAAAAGGTATTCATTACATTATTCTGACAAATCCAAAATAATTATTTTGTTCTTTATTTCTACTGGGGGAAAAGGGTGATGGGAGAAGACCCCCATAAGTGAAGCTGCCTCTCCAATGACAAAGTAACATAGTAAAAGCTCCATTTTGGGTTTTATGTGGTTTAGTGGTAGTGTGCCTGCCTAGCATGCATGAAGCTCTGGGTTCGATTCCTCAGCACCACATATACAGAAAAAGCCAGAAGTGGTGCTGTGGCTCAAGTGGTAGAGTGCTAGCCTTGAGCAAAAAAGAAGCCAGGGACAGTGCTCAGGCCCTCAGTCCAAGCACCAGGACTGCCAAAAAAAAAAAAAAAAAAAAAAAAAAAGCTCGCTGCTTTCTCATAAGCTGCTAAGGATACAATTCTAATGATTTCACTCCTTTCTTCAAGTGGGAGATAAACATCAGATTAGGAGAAGGGTCTAAATCTCTTCCTTTTGAAGACCCCCAGGACAAGTGTGTGTAGGGTGGGGGTGGAGGGAATGAGGTTACTGGTTTCTATAGGGAGACTAGAGGAGAACATTCCAAGGGTAGGAATTTCACATACCAATTCAGGGGGAAGCTCCAGATCTTCCTCTACATCCCAACCACCTCCTTCTTCCTGCCCCTTGCCAAGAGCATCATCCCCCAAACCTTCTGGAGCCTCCACAAATCCATCTGCAAAGGAAAATCCAAGCTCAAAATAGATGTGTATGGTGGCATACTCTTAGCCAAAGGAAAGAAAAATGTTGGGAACCTAGTTGGTCCCATACTTTGGAAACCTACATACAGACTACCCTGTAACTAGTCTTAATGCAATAAGTCCATTACCCCAGAACAGTTTTAAAACTGTACTCTTACCTTCATCCAGCTGCAGTTCTGCATCTTCTCCCCAGCCTTCAGTACCAACAGTGTCAATGTCAATGTCAGCAGCCAGTGCTCCTCCCTTCCCTACAGAAAGAAGAACAGGTAGAGCTGCTTATAGACTGGCAAGTTTGAGATGCAGTCTTCTTTGCAAGCAAGCTACAACCTTTCAAAAACAATTGCTCAGGTCCTGCCCACTTACTATTTTCATGTGATATTTATTGTTGTAGAATGTTATACTAAATTGCAACATTTTTCACAGAGAATGTGAACAGGACAGAGGTAAATAGTGGCTTGGCACAGTGCTTGTCTGGTCTAACCTTAGCACCATATACACAAAAAACAAGAGAGGGGACAGCTACAGAGGCAGTTAGATAATTGGATTTCTTAATACCAAAAAGTAGCTCTCAAATCATTTTTTATCAGTCTTTTCCACTCTTGAAATTTCTTCCTGAGATCTTTCCTATGTTACTACCATTACAGTATGTGCATGAGGATGGGGAGTCCACAGGAAAGAAAGAAAAGAGCAGTGTTGGGCATACAGTTTCTTACTTAGATGGAATAAACAAAGAGGTATCCCGGAAAAATAGAAGAGTAAAGGTAGCACTGAGAGAGAGAGGTAGTACATATATATGCACATCTGCACTGTGGAATTAAGACTGTCATGAATGACAAAATATTGAATATAGGATATGACTACATATATGGCAAATCCTACAGAAATACACCAAAATGTTGATATAAGTTATTAATGGAAATAGAGGTTTTTCTCTATGTCCCCGTTTTCCAATTTTTTTTATTGTCCTCAAAAAACCTTTGCTTTTTTTTGGCCAGTCCTGGGGCTTGAACTCAGGGCCTAAGCACTATCCCTGGCTTCCTTTTGCTCAAGGCTAGCACTATGAGCCACAGTGCCACTTCTGGCTTTTTCTGTTTATGTGGTGCTGAGGAATCAAATGCAGGGCTTTGTGCATGCTAGGCAAGAACTCTACCACTAAGCCACATTCACAGCCCTAAGCCTTTGCTTTTTATAAGACTGCATCCTTGCTGTGACTGGGATCACATTTCTGTAGCTGCTCTGGCATTGCAGAATAAAAGGGTAGATGAAACTAATAAATGAAACTTTCTAAAACTTCCTCACAAAACAAATAACAAAATGCTATGGGAGAAATGGGTACTTACCCTTGCTGGCAATAGAGCCTTCAAAGAATCCTTTGGACACAGTTAATAAGGGCCAATTTGTATCTAATGGCATAATTGGAGCAGGTGGTTGGAGCAGCTTGGCATTAGGGTCGATGTCTGGGATCTAAGAGGTGAAAGAAAACAACAACTCTTGGATTCACGTAGGGACATTTATGAAATCTCCTTTGAGCTCTTCCCCCCCCCCCCCCCCCGTGCTCATCCTAGGGCTTGAACTCAGGACCTAGGCACTGTCCTTGAGATTCCTGAGCCTTTTCACTCAAAGCTGGTGCTCTATTACTAGAGCCTCAAGTCTACCTATGGCTATTTTGGTTGTTAATTGGAGATGAGAGTCTTCCAGACTTTCTTGCCTGGACTGGCTTCAAACAACAATCCTTAGATCTCAGCTTCCTGAACAGCTAGGATTATAGGCTAGGATTATGGTGCCTAGTTCTTCTCTTTTTGCTGGTCCTGGGGCTTAATCTCAGGGCCTGGACACTGTCCCTGAGCCTCACAGACTTTCCTGCCTGGGCTGTCTTCAAACTGTGATCCTCAGATCTCATTCTCCTGAGTAGCTAGGATTATAGGCATGAGGCACTGGTGTCCAGCTTCTTTTTTTTTGGTAATACTATGAGTCTGAATTCAGGGTCTTGCACTTCAAGCACTCTGCCACCTGATCTATGTCTTTAGCTCTTTTTGCTCATTTTGAAAATAGGGTCTTGAGTTTTTGCCTGGGGAAGGCCTAGACCTGGATCTACCAACCTATGGCTTCCTGTATAGTTGGGACCATAGGCGCACACAACCATGCCTGGCTTTTTGTTTGAAATGGGGGTCCTGTTAACTTCTTACGTAGGTCTTTTTTATTACATTAGTTGTACAAGGGAGATTCTATTGTGATAATTCCATAAATACAAACTGCTCCATCAGCCTTACCCACTCTACCATGTAATTTATAGTTTTACATTGTTCTAAGACCTGTAATAAGAGATACTAGTACACATAAATACTCACTGTCTCTTTCTCTGGATCAAATGTCTCCTTCAGGCTCTCAGCTTCTTCATCTAAGCCATGGGTAGCAGCTGTGAGATAGGCCAGGGACTCTGCAGGTAAAACAGACTTTGGCATAGGAACATTTCAAATGAATGCTGCTGTGGGAGACTCTTCTAGGGGGGTAAAGATAATCATCATGTGACCCTATCTCCTAGTAGCCACATACTTTCATAGTATTTTCTCTCAAGTGTGAGTTACACTTGTTAACTGGCTTCTTATGGAGAGAACATGGCAAGACTGATGAAGTATTATGTACAAGACTAGCTTACAATTGTGACTTCTATTTTGGGTGCTCTTTAAGCTTTCTCTGAGAGAAACCAGCTGCCATGTTGTGAAATACAAAAGAAATCAATATACCAAGACAATTTGGTCTTCCAAACAACAGAGAACAAAGTCTTGAGGAATGCTGATACCCTAAGAGTGAATATGGAAGCAGATTCTTTTATTTTTTTTGGTTGGTCATGGGGCTTGATCTCACAGCCTGGGCATTGTCCTTGAGCTCTTTAGCTCAAAGCTAGCGCTCTACCACTTTGGCCACAGAGCCACTTCTGGTTTTCTGGTGGTTAATCGGAGATAAGAATCTCGGACTTTCCTGCCCAGGATGGCTTTGAACTGTGATCCTCAGATCTTAGCCTCCTGAGTAGCTATGATTAAGGCATGAGACACAGTGCCTGGCTGGAAACAGATTCTCGATGGGCTACCAGCCCAGGCCAATACCTCCACTTCAGTCTTATCACAGGCTTCAAGCCAGAGCTAAGTAAGCCATATCCCAAATATGAAGTAATAAATGCTGGTTACAGTTTTAACTGAAAATTGAAGATTCCTTATTTGAAACGGTACTGGAAGTGTGTTTCCGATTTTGGAGGGTTTTTTGGGAGGAAGGGGTTGGAGCATTTACATTGACTTTCCTGGTTAAGTATATCTTACCTGTAAATCTGAAACCCAAAATTAGAAATATTTTGAGTTAACAGGTTGTCATTCAAGAAATCTTAGGCCAGGCATTGTTGGTTCATGCCTGTGAAGGTGTGGCTCCATTGGTAGAGTGCTAGCCTTCAGTGAAAAAGCTCAAGGGCAGTGCTCAAGCCCTGAGTTCAGGCCCCAGGACTGGCACAATTTTTTTTTTCTTCAGATTTTGGAGTATTTCAGATTTCTGAATTAGAAATGCTCAAATTATATTAAGTTCTGGGGTATTTGTTACAAAGCAATTAACCCATAACTGATATAATTACTTTAAGATCTATTAATAACCTCAAAATAATTTCTGACTCTTCCATATCACATCTAGCACTTTAGTAAGTCATATTGGTTGGTGCAAAGAGAGATGGCTAAAGCCTGTAATCCTAGCTACTTGCGAGGTATAGATAAGAAGACTGAGGGACAAGGCCAGCCTGAGCAAGTTAATGAGACTCTATTTCAACCAATGACTTGGCACTGCAGTGCATGCCTGTTACCTTAGCAACAACGTTCCTGGAAGCACAGAATATTGTATCTAGGCTGCCTTGGGATAAAGTAAGACTCTATTTTCAATATAACCAATGCAAAAGGGACTGGTAGAGTGGCTCAAGTGTTAGAGTACCTGCTTAGCAAAAGGTCAAGGCTCTGAGTTTAAACCCCAGTTAACAGACACACACACACACACACACACACACACACACACACACACACACACACACACACACACACTTCATTTTGATTCTAACCTTCACAACAATCTGACCACTGCTGACCCCTTTACTGTTGTTCCTTAGTGTGTGTGTGTGTGTGTGTGTGTGTGTGTGTGTGTGTGTGTGTGTTGGTCCTATGGTTTGAACTCAGGATCTGGGTGCTGTCCTGAGCTCTGTTGCTCAAAGGTAGAGCTCTACCACTTGAGCCACAGCTCCATTTGGGGGGGGAAGGGGGGGAATTGGCCTTTTATTCTGGTGCTTAATTGGTGAGATAAGAGTCTCATGGACTTTCTTGCTTAAGCTGGCTTTGAATTGTGATCCTGATATCTCAGCCTCCTGAATAGCTAGAATTACAGACATGAGCCACTGGCGCCCAGCCCTTAATGCATCTTAAATGCATATGTGTGTGTGTATCATATGTGTGTATATGTACTTATACATATGTATATATCCATTTATCTATCTAGAGAAAGTTCTCAAAACAACAAAAACCATCCTTTAGTGGACACATGAATAAATAATGTGTAAAATATCCAAATGGGAAGTAAAGGAATGTATGGCATCTGACTAATTGCATTACTAGAGTACTAGAACTTTAACTACCCCATATTTTCCTAAAGGTGTTGGCTAGACTAAACTGTTTGGCTGTGTACACTTCCACTAGGCTTTGAAAAAAATCTCAAGGTGGTATGATTGTGTCATTTCCCCTGAAAATATGTACAATTACAGACAACCCCTCAGCACTATATACCAATAATTAAGCGTGAAGTCAAAGTATTTCCTAAGGCCCCAATACTTACTCTGCCCACAGTTCTTCAGGATCCGCACTCGCTCTGACACATCACCCAAGTAGAGTGCATTCTGATAATGGCCACTCATGTCCTTTCGGATCTCAGCTGCAAACAAGCCAATGAAATAACAAGTTAGGACTTCTCTGTCAAGTTCTGTCATCTCTATTTGCCTTTCTGCTTCCCCACAAAGCTCCCTCCTTTTCCCATTAGTTGTATGTAGCTCACCAATCTTCATCATCTTGCGAAGTTTCTCCAGGTTGCCAGTGATAAGGTACAGGAAGGAAAGTTTGTCAAAGTTTTTGGTGCGCTGATAGCACATTTCCACAATTTGGTGGTTCCCTTGTAGCAGGGCCACTTCTCCCAGTTTCTCCCAACAGTTCTTGTCATCCAGTGCTTTGGCTGCTTCCAGAGCAATCTAAAAAATCCCCAGGGCCAGAATTAATGAGATACTGTGGAGGATACTATGACACAAAACTAAGGACTGTAACAAAGTCTCTGCCTACTAAGAAATAAATTTCTCAAAGCGCTTCCTACACTATCAAGCACTCCTAGCTTTCAGTCTATCTCATCTTCAGTTTAGTTTAGTAGTTACTGATTTCAGATTTGTCTAGCTACCATATTTTCTGCTGCATTGGTTTTTTTTTTTTTATTTTTTTATTTTTTTTATTTTGGCCAGTCCTGGGCCTTGGACTCCGGGCCTGAGCACTGTCCCTGGCTTCTTCCCGCTCAAGGCTAGCACTCCGCCACTTGAGCCACAGCGCCGCTTCTGGCCGTTTTCTGTATATGTGGTGCTGGGGAATCGAACCTAGGGCCTCGTGTATCCGAGGCAGGCACTCTTGCCACTAGGCTATATCCCCAGCCCCTGCATTGGTTTTTTGTTGTTGTTTTTTTTTTTGGTCTTTTATAGTTGTTTTTTTTGTTGTTGTTGTTGTTTTTAAACAGAGCTGAGGACCAAACTTGGGGCCTTGTGCTCGCCAGGCAGGCGCTATTCCGATGAGCTAAATCCCCAGCCCCTAGCTACTGTATATTCTATCTTCCAGGTTTGAAGATCCACAGAGGCTTTCGGAAAGTCAAAAGAATAAACAAAGGATTTAAATCCAGAACTGGAAAAATAATTTTCTTAAGCCTTTTCCTTCCCTGAAAAAAAAAAAGCCTGAGTCCCAACATTTGATAAATATTCCTTCACCTAAATTAGATCAAATGCTGCAGGGCACTGGTTGCTCACACCTGTAATCCTAGCTACTCAGGAGGCTGAGATCTAAGGACTGCAATCTGAAGCCAGCCCAGGTAGAAAAGTCCCCATGAAACTCTTATCTCCAATTAACCACTCAAAAAACAGAAGTGGCGCTGTGTATCTCCAATTAACCACTCAAAAACTAGAAGTGGCGCTGTGGCTCAAAAGTGGGAGAGTGCTAGCCTTGTGCACAAAGAGGCTCAAGGACAGCTTCTAGGCCCTGAGTTCAAGTCCTACATCTGACACAAAAAAAAATCAAATGCCAAGGAAATGAGATTTAAACAAATTTCATACTATATTTATCTTGGAAGTTACTGACTTCAGTCTGAGAATGTCAATAATGGTGGAAATGCTGTGGCAGAAGCAGAGACAGGAAAAAAAAAGTAGAAATAGGCAAATAGGAACACTAAAAGATGGCTCAATCTAACAATTTAAAAATATCCCCAATTCCACTTTTCTAGCTAAAGGATCAAGCCTAGGATAATGGTACCAATGCCACTCTAACCCCTCTCATCTTCTCTAAAAAATCTAGGGCTGCAGAGTATAATTTTCTCACCTCAATGTTTCCACACTCCAGTGCCAGACTAAAGCGAGTTTTTTCATCCTTAACGAAGTGCAATGCCACTTCAGGATACCCCTTCTTCTGGAGATAAGCAATGATAGACTGGCCTACTAATTTGGCATTCCTCACCATGTGCAGTACCTGGACATTTGAGTTGGGTAGATAGAGTAAACATTACTTGCAGGAAAAAAATGAGCCACTGCCTCTCTTAATGCTCCTGGTATGCTTTCTTACTTCATACCTCATCATATTTTCTATTGATCAAAGCCAGCTTGAATTTGAACTCAGTAGGATCAATGGTGAGTACCCGAGGACGACACTCCCTGTCTAGGCAGTATACATTGTTGCCCTTTACTCGTGTGACATAGATGGGTAAATCCAGAGTCCGGATGATCCCATGGTCTCTAAGGAAGAGAGTAGATGGCACAAATTTCAATAAGTGGGGTAGATAATTTAGTCTGTGAAAAATGGACAAGCCAAGGCCACAGACTTTTATCTTTTCATAACCTTCTGTCAAATGCCAATTAAACTGTGGAAGGAAAGTGATTCATATTAATTTTGTTCTTTTATACAACAGGTTGGATGATGTGATCTTTCTTTATAAAGTTATTGCTCTAGGAGTACCATATGTGACTATAAGAATCAGACATCAGGGGGGAGGGGGGAATGAGGGAGGAGGTAACAAAGAGTTCAAGAAACATACCCATGGGGCTAGGGATATGGCCTAGTGGCAAGAGTGCTTGCCCCGTACACATGAGGCCCTGGGTTCAATTCCCCAGCACCACATATATAGAAAATGGCCAGAAGTGACGCTGTGACTCAAGTGGCAGAGTGCTAGCCTTGAGCAAAAAGAAGCCAGGGACAGTGCTCAGGCCCTGAGTCCAAGTCCCTGGACTGGCCAAAAAAAAAAAAGAAACATACCCAATGCCTAACGTATGAAACAGTAACCTCTCTGTACATCACTTTGACAATAAATAAGAAAAATAAATAAATAAGAATCAGACATCAAAGTTAAATTCTATACTTAGATATACAATCAGTAGATTGCTATGGACAGATAAATCCTTCTAAGCTCTAAGTGAAAGAAGATAAGTAAATATGAAGAGTCTGGCACATAAAAAATGATAAAAAGCACGATATTTTTAATCAAAAGATAATAAAAAGATCACAGATGAAAACTTGTTGGTATATAATTCATCCAGTAGTTGATATTAAATAATTTTTACCTATAAATGGATAAGCTGTATTAGAAGAAATACTGAAAATTATGGGATCTGCCTGCATGTATTTTAAAAACTATACTTTTTTAAAAGTTAAAGTAAGAAGAAGGAAATAATACAGCCATTAGTAGAAATTAAGATACAGTAGAGGAAAACAATTAAAGACAGGTCAATGCTTGCCAAAAGTTGGATAAAACTAGGCTTTTTGTGAAGGTATTAAAGAAAAGAGACACGACACAGCTAAGGCAGTACTGAGGGGCAAGATCATTGCCCTCAGCACTCATATTAAAAGAATGGAAACAGAGCAGGTGAATAACCTCATGATGAAACTAAAACAACTGGAGAAACAAGAAATGATCGAATCTAAAATGACTAGGAGGAGAGAGATCACAAAGATTAAAGAAGAGATAAATCTGATTGAAAATAGAAAGACCATTCAACAAATAAATAAGACTAAAAGCTGGTTCTTTGAGAAAATAAACAAAATTGACAGACCCCTTGCAAGACTCACAAAAAAAAGAAGAGACTCATATTCGTAAAATCAGGGACTCCACAGGAAAAATTACAACAAGTACACACGATATTCAAACAATCATAAGGAGCTATTTCCAAAACCTCTACTCAGCAAAAAACAATAATTTTACAGAAATGGATCAATTCTTAGAGAAGTAAAAACTGCCCAAACTGAACCAAGAAGAAATAAATCAACTAAATAAACCAATAACTTACAGTGAGATACAGGGGAGAATCAAGAACCTCCCTACTAAGAAAAGCCCAGGCCCAGATGGATTCACCAACGAATTCTATAAAACCTTTAGTGAGGAGCTAATACCAGTACTCCTCAAACTCTTCCGCGAAATAGAAACAGAGGGAGAAAACCCAAACTCATTCTATGAAGCTAATATCATACTCATTCCCAAACCAGGCAAAGACCCAACAAAAAAAGAGAACTACAGACCAATATCACTAATGAACACAGACACAAAGCTCCTCAATAAAATATTAGCTAACAGGATCCAGAAACTGATCAAGAAAATCATACATCATGACCAAATAGGCTTCATCCCACAGTCACAAGGATGGTTCAACATCCGTAAATCAATCAATGTAATTCACTACATAAACAGAACTAAAATCAAGAATCACATTGTTATCTCAGTCGATGCCCAAAAAGCCTTTGACAAAATACAACATCCATACTTATTAAAAGCTCTGGAGAGAACAGGAATAGATGGAACATTCCTCAAAACAATAAAAGCCATATACAGCAGACCAACTGCTAACATCATATTAAATGGAGAGAAACTTAAATCATTCCTCCTGAACTCAGGAACAAGACAAGAATGCCCACTCTCCCCACTTCTTTTCAACATAGTGCTGGAATCCCTAGCCATAGCAATAAGGCAAGAGGAGGACATCAAAGGGATCCACATCGGCAAGGAAGAAATCAAGCTATCCCTATTCGCAGACGACATGATCTTATATCTGAAGGACCCAAAAAACTCAGTCCCCAAACTCCTAGAACTAATAAACCATTTTGGCAAAGTAGCAGGATACAAAATCAATCCACAAAAGTCAGCAGCTTTTCTGTACACCAGCAATGTACAAGCAAAAAAGGAAATTGTGGAAACAATTCCATTTACAGTAGCCAAAAAAAGAATAAAGTATCTAGGGATCAACCTAACCAAGGACATGAAGGACCTATTTAATGAGAACTATAAAAATCTAATAAAGGAAATCAAAGAAGACACAAGGAGATGGAAAGACCTCCCATGCTCATGGGTAGACAGAATCAATACAGTGAAAATGGCCATACTGCCCAAATTGTTATACAAATTCAATGCAATCCCTATCAAAATCCCAGTTACATTCTTCACTGAAATAGAGAAAGCAATCCATAAATTCATATGGAACAGCAAAAGACCTAGAATAGCCAAAGCAAGTCTAGGCAAAAAAAGCAGTGCAGGAGGTATCACAATACCAGACTTCAAGTTCTACTATAGAGCCATCATAACAAAAACAGCCTAGTATTGGTATAAAAACAGACCGGAAGACCAATGGAGTAGAATTGAAGCTCCAGAAATAAAACCGCACTCTTACAGTCAGCTGATATTCGACAAAGGAGCTAAAGACATACAATGGAATAAACATAGCCTCTTTAACTACTGGTGCTGGGAGAACTGGGCAGCCATATGCAGAAAACTCAAAGTAGACCCAAGCCTATCACCATGCACCAAGATCAACTCAAAATGGATCAAGGACCTCAATATCAGACCTGAATCCTTGAAACTACTGAAGGACAGAGTAGGAAAGATGCTAGAACTCATAGGCACAGGAAGGAACTTCCTGAATATAGTCCCAGGGGCACAACAAATAGGGGGGAGACTCGACAAATGGGACTACTAACTACTACAAAATAAAAAGTTTCTGCACAGCTAAGGACATAGCCACCAAAATAGAAAGACAGCCAACCATATGGGAAAGGATCTTTACCACCACAGCAACAGACAAAGGCCTGTTATCTGTCATCTACAGAGAACTCAAAAAACTAAGCCCCTCAAGCCCAGTAAACCAATTAGGAAATGGGCAAAGGAGCTAAAGAGAGACTTCACAAGAGAAGAGATTAAAAATGGCAAAGAAACACATGAGGAAATGTTCAACATCCCTGGTAGTAAAGGAAATGCAAATAAAAACAACCCTGAGATACTACCTCACTCCAGTTAGAATGGCCTATACTCTGAACTCAGGCAACAACAAATGCTGGAGGAGATGTGGGGAAAGAGGAACCCTTCTCCATTGTTGGTGGGAGTGCAAATTAGTACAACCACTTTGGAGAACAGTATGGAGGTTTCTCAAAAAGCTCAATATAGACCTACCCTATGACCCAGCCATTCCACCTCTAGGCATCTATCCTGAACAGCAGGTCCCAAAATATCAAAAAGACATTTGCACTTCCATGTTTATCGCTGCACAATTCACAATAGCCAAAATACGGAATCAACCCAGATGCCCCTCCACAGATGAATGGATCCAAAAAATATGGTACCTATACACAATGGAATACTACATAGTGATTAGGAATGGTGAAATATTGTTATTCGCAGGGAAATGATCAGAACTTGAACAAATAATGTTGAGCAAGACAAGCCTAGAACACAGAAAACAAAGGGGCATGATCTCCCTGATATATGACTGTTAAGGTGGGGGGATGGGGAGACAGTAGAGACCAGGTCTGTGAAACCAAAAACCTCTTGTCAAATGGTATTTCCCACAGGTTTGGGTCAGCGACCCAACAGCATGTAACTAAAACCAAACGACTACTCAACATATAAAGGTCAAAAATTGACCTCTCAGTGGATCACAATAGCTCAAAAGCTATGTATGTACGTTCAAATAAGACTATTGTCGACATACTGTCTATTGTAGACATTACATTTAAAGACCTAGGCGAATCTTCTTTGGCGTAGGCCATGTGGCTACTGTATATGTTCTTGGTACATTGTGTATTGTATATATGTCTACCTGACCTAGGAAAGGAAAAGAAAAACAGGATGTAAGATAGCACAAGAAATGTACATACTGCCCTACTATGTAAATGTACCCCTTTTGTACAACACTTTGTCAAAAAAATTTTGTTTAATAAATAAATTTAAAAAAACAAAAAGAAAAGAGACACGACTAGAGATATAGCCCATGTGGTAGAGCACTTAGCCATGAACATGAAAGTATCTCAAGAGTGGGAAGCTCAAATATAAGTCCTGGTACCAGCAAACACAAACACACATACATGCACTCATATAATACACAAAAATCAACTTCAGGTAGAAATCAGAACTATATAAAAAGCAAAACTATCACGTTTTCATAAGAGAAGATAAAAGAATACCTCTGATCTTGGAGGCCAAGAAAAAAATTTTAAACAGAATACAATATCTAATATGCTTAGTAAGTTAAGCTACATTAAAATTGAGAGCTTCTGTTGCTGAGAGGTTAAAAAAAAAAAAAGAACCAGAAGATATGCTAGAGAACAAGAGATTTTAATGTTTGAAATAGCTCTGATCAAGGATTATTACCTAAACATATTAAGGAATCAAATAAATTAAGAATAACAAAAATAAACTCAATAAAGAAAGTGTAAAGCCTTAAAACCACCTGATGGACAAAAATAAAAGTGTAACAAAGCCAAGTATTGTTAATATGACAAGCAAGGAAATATACACAATGCTGGTGGACATATCAACCATTGTGTCACTTTTATTGTTTGCTTCTTTGTCAGTATTAGGGTTTGAATTAAGGGCTTTGCGCTTGTTAGGCAGGTGCTTTTGAGCCATGCCCCCAGCATAAGAATGTCTTGGAATAAATACAGTTTCTCATTAGCTAGTAAGTGTGGAAACACTCACATTCAAAGGTCTAGCAAGTTACCAAGGAAATACTCTCTAGAGAAATGAATGTACACACACACCAGAAAACATTATGAATGACAAGTGATAAAATCATATAACAGAAAACTCTCAACAATAACAACAAATAAGAGGTACGACATAGATGAATATTATCTTTTTTCTTTTTTTTTAAACAGGGTCTTGCTACATAGTCTAGACTGGCCTTAAATTCACTATTCCTGCATCTACCTCCTGAGTGTTGGGACAGCAAGGCCAGCGTTGGATGAATCTTATGAGCAAAATATTGAATGAGACATAAAATAATAGATTTAGAATTTCACTTATAGCAAGTTCAAAATCAGACAAAACTAAGTCATAATAAGACAAACCGGGGTGGCAAAACAATGGAGAAAATAAGAATAATTACTATAAAAAGTAGAATACTGTTGATTTTGGATGGAAATAGAGGTGTTTGAGATCAATGAGAATCACATGGGAAAGGGCTTTTGGGATGCCAGACTGTTCTATTTCTTGACTTGGGTGGAAGTTACACAGATGTTTACTCCAGAACTTAAGTCACTATATATTTATAACTGATGCAATTTTCTACATTTGGGTTATATTTCACAATTTTAAGAGTTAAATGAGAATGTACCAATGCTGCTAGCAGATGCTATATGCCAGATAAGGATTTTTCATGAAGAAAATCGTTACAGCCTTTGGAAAGCCACCTTCTCCCACTTCGTATCCCAGATAATCGGCTTACCCGGTGGTGACAGCATATTTGATGTGGTTGCTTGTGGTATAGATAAATACCCCACTCTCATCCCAGGCCCCACTCTTGACACGAATGTTCTCATGAATATTACACAGAGCGTCCAGTTTGCGGTTACAGATCACAATGGCTGTAAGAGGCAAAGGGCATGAGTGTTCTGTTGGACGGGGGAGTGCAGTAGACTGGCAGGGAGTGGGGGGGGAAACAATGGGCTCTAAATCAGGGTGGATATAACAAAGACTTACCATGTTTGGCTAGTAGTGCCACATGAGACATGTCTGCTGACCAGATGACGTATTTCACCTTGGAAATATTCACAGATGCCAGAGTCCTGAGATACAGTGAGAAGGGTAAACATGAGTGGGCTTAACTCCCTTGTCTCAAGCTATGACCTATGTCCCTTTCCTTCTCTAACTTTGCAATGTTAATACCAAATAAATTTTCCTGTATATTAACTCAGTTACTTAAAATATTTTGGCTCATGTTATGCAGTTCTCCTTTCCGTGATCTCTTTCTTCAAACCTTCATTTAATTAGGTTTTATTTCAACAAAGAATTTAAAGTAAATGCAATGTAATTTACCTTAGCTTTTAACAATCATTTCAAGAATGTTAGGACAACTTAAAAGCAGAAATACTCTGAAGCAACTGCCCGATCTGCAGCCCCCAGAGTAGGCCCTGCTGAGGTGTAGTTGGCTACACATACAAACTGCAGTGGCATGTGGAAAGTTAGTTGTGTCTCTAATCACACAAAGAGCAAATGCTCATATTTTTAGGAGTGTTTCACCACTAAACTGTAAGATCCTTTAAGTATAAGAATTGTGCTTTTCATCTATTTACCTCTCACAGTAAAGTCCTATAGCATTCTTTGTTCATGTAAGTACTACAAAAATATAGCAGGCCACCAGTAAGTAGCTCATGCTTATAATCGTAGTTATTCAGGAGGCTGAGATCTGAGGACTGTGGTTCAAAGTCATCCCTGGCAGATAAGAGTAAGTGAGAATCTTATCTCCAATTACCCACCAAAAAGCTAGAAGTAGAGCTGTTTGCTCAAGTGCTAGAGTGCTAGCTTTGGGCAAAAAAGCTTAGAGACAGCACCCAGGTCCTGAGTTCAAGACCAAGTACACATGTGTACACACACACACACACACACAAATAGATACCCTCTTGCTCTAATGATTGTATGTACATAGTGGAGAATACTGAAGAGAAAAATATGGATAGAGTCTTAGTGTTAAAGTGTAATAGGTGCAAAAGCTACATGGCAAATACCTATGGGGGCAAAAGCTCCTACTAAATAAACATGCCCACTCTTCCTCATTACATGCCCCTAATAAAAGCACCTATGACAATACCGTTTCTGTTGTACATCAAAGAGTGTGATAGAATCTGCATCTCGAAGCAGGAGGTTGCCTGTGCCAGCATAGAAAATCTCATCACAGTTGGGCACCTGTACCTTTTTGGTGATCTCATTCTTCAAATTCTTGATCAGAAGCTAAAATGAATACAAAAGTCAAGGTTAAAAGAAGCATATAGGCAGGGTGCTGGTGGCTCAGCCTGTAATCCTACTCAGGAGGCTGAGATCTGAGGATCATGGTTCAAAGCCAGCCCAGGCAGGAAAGAGTGCTAGCCTTGAGTTGAAGAGTTCAGGGACAGCACCCAGGCCCAGAGTTCAAGCCCCATGCGCCCCCATACATACATGCATACATACATATATACATACAAGGTAGCCACTGACACTGTCCCTTATTGTTCCTGAGCTTCAGATTTCCCTCCCCCCCCATCCAAGTCAATCACACATCAGGTAGATCATTCCAAGATCCCCTTAAGGGTAAGACCTAGTTGTTGTGTGTTTTTTTTTTTTTTAAGACAAAAAAGTAAAAACAAAAAATTACAAAAATATTAACCTATGAAATCCAACTAAAGTCTGAGTTTCTCAACCAACCATTTCTAGACCTTAAATTTTTGTTACCTATTTTCTTGTGAGAGCTTTGCTTATCTTTACTATGTTTTGCTTATCTCTACTACATTTCATATGCTATGGAATAGGACAAGGAGATCCACTGCTTGAAATCTGATGCTGTTTTTGGCTCTTAAGAGAGATTTTAGCTTGGATGTTAAGTCCAGAGCCACACTGATTAGCAACCCAATCAAATCTACTATAAAGTCATTCCCCCAGGGACACTGGTACAGCCAGGGATAGAGGTAGAGCCAGTACATGAGGACCACAGCTTCCTTGGGGAGAGTAAGTAAAAAACAATGCTCTTTAATCTGCCACCACACTCACTCCTCAAATTGTTTTTCACTTTTAGTTTTAACTCACCGAATGCATCCGATCTAGGACAGCAAATCGATTTCGAGCAACCCAAACGGCTGTCAGGCCTGAGGATCGTTTCCCTTCAGGGGCTGAGGAGAACAAAACCAAAGGGCGGGAGCATGTGGTGAGCCACTGGCAGGTGACAGAGTCAGGTGCCATGGAGCTGCCAGTCTTGTTGGCTGCCATTTTGGCTTTGCCATCAGCTGCTTTCTAACTAATTCAGCTATAACCTGAGGCTATTATTGTTGGGTGACTTTTCCCCACCAGGCCCCTCCAAACTCCAACCCCCACCCCTGCCAAGTCTCTTTTCTCTAGGCCAAGTGGCTACATTTCAGCCAACACCAAGTACTGGCAGAAGGGCTACCCATCTTGGGAGACAGCACACTCCATCAAGCTAACGAGCAGGGCCTCCCTGGCCAAGCTGCGGCCCAGCAAGCAGCCTGTCAATGTTGTAGGACCTCCTATCTAAACAAGCTGGAGAGATACAGAGCCCCCCTCCCCAGGACGCAGCTGCTCAGCTGCATTTAACATGCAAATGAAGGCTTCCTAGTAGGGCAGGGTGGGTCAGAGCACTCCCAACTAAATCTTGACAGGCCAGTGAGATGCTGGGCAGAACTTACCACCAAGCTGTTGCTCTCTAAATGTCAACCCACCATTATTACTCTGAAGGGAAATTATAAAATGTTCCTCAGTTCCACAGTTGATTAGAATTTCCAAGAGAAAGCTATTCTCTGAGAAGCTTGTGAAGGATGCACTGATATATTCTTTTTTTTTGTTTTGCCAGTCCTGAGCCTTGGACTCAGGGCCTGAGCACTGTCCCTGGCTTCTTTTTGCTCAAGGCTATCACTCTACCTCTTGAGTCACAGCGCCACTTCTGGCCATTTTTCTATCATATATGGTGCTGGGGAATTGAACCCAGGGCTTCTTGTATACGAGGCAAGCACTCTTGCCACTAGGCCATATTCCCAGCCTTGATATATTCTTTTATCTATTATACCAACCCCAGAACATGCTGGCTAGACTTGCCTTGTTACTTGTTCGTTCTTAGGCACCTGCATACAAACCAGACTTCCATTTTCAGATGCCAGGAAACCATACTACTCTAGCTTCAGCTTTCTTCTCCTCCTTCCTGTTGTCTATCATTAGGCCTCATCTATATTAGGTATTATTCCCACCAAATAAAAGTGTATCAGAAAAGTAATAATAAAATAAAACAAAGGTCTGTTTTACATAAGGGAACAGACTAAGAAGAAAGAAATCATTATGACTTAAGTTAGAAATGGCATAACTAATTTATAAAGGAGACTTTGATTTTTGGATATCATATACATATAGGTTTTTTTCTTCCATATGATGACATTCAAAGGAAAGTGAATCAGTATGGGCATGTAAGCAAGTACCTAGGAAGTTGGAGGATCTTGAGTTCAAGGTTGGCCTAAGCTTTATAACAAGACGTTATCAAGGAGCAGAGAGAAGGAAGAGAAAGAGAAGAGGGCAGGGAACAAAATGAACAGGAAGAAGAGGGAAGGAGGAAAGAAAGAGAAAAAGAATAGCATGAGGAGTATTAATAATGACTGGGTGGCACTCACAAAAAGGAGAGTTAACAAAATAGTTCCTAACAAAATAGTTCCTGGGACTATGCAGACGTGGTCTAAAATATCAAACTGTAGTAATAGGGGGACTTGTGGGATAAGCCTCTGATTTGATATTTTTCTATAGGGCACTGGAGGAAGTGTACTGAGAGGAGCTGAAGCAAGAGTCCTATCTATCCACTCTGAGAATGTGCTGTCAGCAAGTTCTAATAGTAAGGACATCACCAAGGGATGGTGGTGATGAAAGAGGTAGGCAGGGGTCTCAGCTGGATCCTGGGATCCCAGGTGGGGTATGGAGCTGTTAGCAGCCTCATCTTTTTGACATGCAAAAGGAAGCAAATCGGATCTGGATATGGATGAGAGAGCATAAATCCCTAGTCCCAGGATGAGACATTGCAAGATTGGAACTACATTTTTAAATAAATGAAACTACCAGGGTGAAAGTCATATCAACTGACAATAAACTAGGATAACATGCTGTGCTGAAAGAGAAAATGGAGAGTTTCTAATAACCAAATTATAAAATATATATATCTAGCTGGAGTAATAAAATGGAGGCGGAACATGAATATTTCACATCATGGTCGCCACTGATGCAACTGTCAGCAGCACCTGCCAACAGATGTGAGTGATGTGGCCATGGTTTGGGATGGAATGTGAACAACTTTAAAAGGAGCAATGATATGGATTAGGAGAGCTGGAAACAGAGTGGGGCAGACAAAGAGAATACCTACCATCAGGATTCTGGGAGTCGGCATCTTTGGGGATGGTATACAGATCGTAGGTACTATTCTCTAAATTGCTGGCTCTCTGTAGAGGAAAATGGGAAATTAAAATGTTAATGAGAAGCACCCAAGATACCAGTTTATTCTGACAAGAGAAAACAGTTCTATTCCACAGACAATATGAGAGTACACTTATGTCACCCTTTACCCACAGGATATTTGAATGTTACATCTAAGAGTTAGCTGTAGGACTCTTAGCCAAACAATTCAGCTCTGATGTTATTTTATTGTCTTCATCTTCTGAAGATGCAAAATGAAAGCAAGTATTGCTGTCTGATCCATTAATTAAAAGACTTAAGGATCTGATATTCTGGTGTCCCACCTGAGTATACTTTTTTTTTTGCCAGTCCTGGGCCTTGGACTCAGGGCCTGAGCACTGTCCCTGGCTTCTTTTTGCTCAAGGCTAGCACTCTGCCACTTAAGCCACAGCGCCACTTCTGGCCATTTTCTGTATATGTGGTACTGGGGAATCGAACCTAAGGCTTCATGTATTCGAGGCAAGTACTCTTGCCACTAGGCCATATCCCCAGCCCTGAGTATACTTGTTACATCAAGTCTTCTTGAGAAAGAGAAAAAAAAAAGAAACCAAAGAAAAGATATGAAAAGAAATTGCCAGGAGAATATGAGACTATTAGATATTAGAGAAGGACTAAGATTAGACATTAGAAGTTCTATTATAGGGGCTGGGAATATGGCCTAGTGGCAAGAGTGCTTGTCTTGTATACATGAGGCCCTGGGTTCAATTCCTCAGCACCACATATACAGAAAATGGCCAGAAGGGGCGCTGTGGCTCAAGTGGCAGAGTGCTAGCCTTGAGCAAAAAAGAAGCCAGGGACAGTGCTCAGGCCCTAAGTTCATGGCCTAGGACTGGCCAAAAAAAAACAAAAAAGAAGTTCTATTATAGAAAAGGGTTTTCAGCTTAGCAGGGTAACTCAAGCTCATAATCTTAGACGCTTGGGAGACAGAGACAGGGGACCATAACTTGAGGCCAGTTTGGGTGAAAAGTAAAACCCTATCTCAAAAATAATCTAGGTGACAGTGATTCATATCTGTAATCCTAGCTACTAAGAAGGCTGAGATCTGAGGATTGCAGCCAGCCTGGGGAGATAAA
The DNA here is from genome assembly GCF_023159225.1 of Perognathus longimembris pacificus. Classification (NCBI taxonomy): domain Eukaryota; kingdom Metazoa; phylum Chordata; class Mammalia; order Rodentia; family Heteromyidae; genus Perognathus; species Perognathus longimembris. The sequence goes on along the minus strand of NC_063171.1, from coordinate 36,660,363 downwards.
TTTGACTCTTACCTCCAATTAGCCAGCAAAAAGCAATGTAAAGATGTGGCTGTAGTGGTAGAGTACCAGCCTTGTGTGAAAAGGACAAAGCTCAGACTCTGAGTTCAAACCCCAGTACTGGCACACAAAAAAAAGAGGGAGCGGTGTTGAGGTGTGACTCAATTGGTAGAGTATCTAGCCTTGCAAACACAAGGGCCTGAGTTCAACTGTACTCATCATGATTTGTGAAACAGTAACCCCTCTGTACAACAATAACTCTAAGTTATATTTTAAAAAAGAACAGAGACAGAATTTTCATTCTTTTTTTTAAATTTAATTTTATTGTAAAGATGATGTACAGAGGGGATTAGTTACATAGGTAAGGTAGTGAGTACATTTCTTTTTTTTTTTTTTTGGCCAGTCCTGGGCCTTGGACTCAGGGCCTGAGCACTGTCCCTGGCTTCTTCCTGCTCAAGGCTAGCACTCTGCCACCTGAGCCACAGCGCCCCCTCTGGCTGTTTTCCATATATGTGGTGCTGGGGAATCGAACCGAGAGCTTCATGTGTAGGAGGCAAGCACTCTTGCCACTAGGCCATATTCCCAGCTCATGAGTACATTTCTTGTCAAACTTGTTACCACCTCCCTCATTTTTCTTCCGAGAATTTTCATCCTTAAAATTAGACCTTTTCGGGGCTGGGGATATAGCCTAGTGGCAAGAGTGCCTGCCTCGGATACACGAGGCCCTAGGTTCGATTCCCCAGCACCACATATACAGAAAACGGCCAGAAGCGGCGCTGTGGCTCAAGTGGCAGAGTGCTAGCCTTGAGCGGGAAGAAGCCAGGGACAGTGCTCAGGCCCTGAGTCCAAGGCCCAGGACTGCCAAAAAAAAAAAAAAAAAAAAAAAAAATTAGACCTTTTCGGGGCTGGGAATATGGCCTAGTGGCAAGAATGCTTGCCTCCTATACATGAAGCCCGGGGTTCAATTCCCCAGCACCACAAATATAGAAAACGACCAGAAGTGGCGCTGTGGCTCAAGTGTCAGAGTGCTAGCCTTGAGCAAAAAGAAGCCAGGGACAGTGCTCAGGCCCTGAGTCCAAGCCCAGGACTGGCAAAAAAAAAAAAAAAAAAAAAAAAAAAATTAGACCTTTTTGGGGCTGGGAGTGTGGCTTAGTGGTAGAGTGCTTGCCTCACATGCATGAATCCCTGGGTTTGACTCCTCAGTACTACATACACAGAAAAAGCCAGGAAGTGGCATTGTGGCTCAAAGTGGTAGATTGCTGCTAGCCTTGAGCAATAAAAGCTCAAGGAAAGTGCCCACACCCTGAGTTAAAGCCCCAGGACTGGCAAAAGAAAAAATTAAGACTTTTCCTTCCAAAATTAGGTGGTAAGAACTGGGAAGCGCTTTGATGACTCTGAAGACAATTACTCTGAAAAGACTTCCTTCACAAAGCACAAGTCTTAGGCTGGGAACATTGCTCAGGAAGAAGAGCACCTCTTTTTTTTTTTGCCAGTCCTGGGGCTTGGACTCAGGGCCTGATCACTGTCCCTGGCTTCTTTTTTAGCACTCTGCCAACTTGAGCCACAACGCCACTTCTGGCCTTTTCTATACAAGTGGTGCTGAGGAATCAAACCCAGGGCTTCATACAAGGCAAGCACTCTTGCCACTAGGCCATATTCCCGGCCCCAGAAGAGCACCTCTTGAGAGAAAGTTTGAGGCTCTGAGCTCAAACCCCAGTACCACCGCCAAAAAAATAAATAAATAAATAGCTCTTCTATTTTCGTAAGTATAGGAACCAGTTTAAACCTCTCTTTTGCACAGGAAATAAACATTCTTTTTAATCACGTCTGGTGATCTGGGTCATTCATTCATTCATTCATTCATTTATTTATTTAGGCCAGTCCTGGGCCATGAACTCAGGGCCTGAGCACTGTCCCTGGCTTCTTTTTGCTCAAGGCTAGCACTCTGACATTTGAGTCACAGCACCACTCTGGCCGTTTTCTATATATGTGGTGCTGGGGAATCAAACCCAGGGCTTCTTGTATACAAGGCAAGCACTCTTGCCACTAGGCCATATTCCCGGCCTGGGTCAGTGATTTTTGAGGTTTTATTAGCTTTAGAAAGGCTCTATGTTCACAAAATCTTAATATTTATGATTACTGAAGCCTAGCTAGTTTGAAATAAGTGCATAAGTTCTTGCAAAATAATCATTAATAGCTCCCAACAAGCTGGGTGCTGGTGGCTCTAGAGTGTAATCCTGTCTGCTTGGGAGGGTAAGTAGAAGATGAAGGTTCTGAGCCAGCCCAGGCACACAAATCCTCACTCTTATTTCCAATTAATGAGCAAAAACCCAGAACTAGCAAGATAGCAACATGGGTGGAAAAAGCTAAGAGAGAGTGCAAGGCCCTGAGTTTAAGCCCTAGCAGCAGCAAAGGCATAAATCCTGTACATAAACCTATATCCTCTCAAAAACAGGACTATTGGCATAGCTCAAGTGGTAGAGTACCAGCCTAGCAAGTGGGAGGCCCTTATTTCAAGCCCCAGTATGGTCAACAAAACAATACAACTCTTAACACGTCATTAGAGATTAGATATTCTGTAAGGGAATAAGAAAGACACTTATGGAAAACAAGGAAAACTTCCATAGGTTACTTACTGTACACAGTAGGACTGCATTTTCTGCTGGATTGTATGACATATTGAACACTGGAAACTTGGAACCACTAGATATACATATAGAGAGAGAGAGAAAAAGAAGAAAATGGTAAATAGGTATTAGGAATAGACAGAAGAAAGGGATTACCCCTTTATCTGCTACATATCCAATCTTTACATAAGTAATTATCACTTTTATATTCAGTAACAAAATCCCATTGCATTGCATTTCCCTCCTCCTTCCTTTAATGCTTTGTAATTTAAAAATTCAAGAAAGTAGATCCTAGTGCAAGTCAAATTGTTCAGCAAAAAGTAGAGGCAGCATTCACTATAGTGAGTAAGATTATGTACAAATTCCTACATAATTGTACTGGACATGACAGTGTAAGAGCTGATGTAGAATGTCTCTGGCTCCTTCTGTCTCCAGGATTATTCACATAAACCTATCTTTTTTATTGTTGTGATGATACAGGGTGGTTATCAAACCTGCATGCCAATGTTTGCCACCATGAATGTTTCAGCACTGATGCAGCTGGCTTTTCCAAAAGGACAGTTCTTTTTGCCAAGCATCCCAGAGGTTATCATATCTTCAGAACTAATGGTTTCCAGAAAAAAAATATATTCTGGCATAGAGCTGTGTATATTTTGCTGGAAAGCAAGAGTTACAGGAAACTGTAACTCTTTTCTTTTTTTCTTCTTCTTTTTTTTTTTTTTTCCTTTTTACCAGTCCTGGGGCCTGAACTCAGGGCCTGGGCACTATCCCTGAGCTTCTTTTTGCTCAAGGCTAGCACTCTGCCACTTGAGCCACAGCACCACTTCTGGCCTTTTCTGTTTATATGGTTCTGAAGAATTGAACCCAAGGCTTCATGCATGAAAACTATAACTCCTGTATGAACTATTATATTTATTTATCGTCCTGTATTGTAATAAATTTAGATTTAGCACCCTACTATGTCCTGAGTTTTCTTAAGGAGTAAATCCAAATGAAGGCAAAAAGACCTGTTACCAACAGGTGTTTAGAAAGAAGAAAGAAGTCAGATTTACCTCCGCAACTGCATCACAGCTACATCTTTGGAGCTATTGAAATCCAGCTGACGTAAGAATCGGTCCTTGACATAATGCAGCATATTGCCATGAACAGCATAGGCTGGCCGTTCCCGTTCTAGCTTAAACACAATCATGCCACCATCATGTCCTAGAAGGTTCAGGGGAAAAAGGAAAGAATCAGGTGTAGGCACAAAAGCAAGCTGGAAATGGGAGATCACAAGGAGGAAGATGAGAATGATGATGACAATGATTTTATTATTCTGCAATGCCTAGAACTGAACTTAGGACCTTGTATGTTCAGGACCCTGTATATAGGCAAGTGGCCTTACCTCACCAACCCTTAAAAGATGAGGTTTATGTGAGTGAAAAGACAAGATTCTGGGCATGGTTTGGATGTGTTTGTCTCTCAAAGTTCATGAGTTGGAAGCCTTGGTATGATGGGTTAAGATAGTAAATCTTGAAACTATGAGGACTAGTGGAATATGATTAGGTCATCAGCAGGAACACCTTAGGAAGGGATTAACATAGTTCTCTCAGGACATTGGTTAGTTCCCCAGAGATTAAGCTATTATACAAGAAGCAAGCTTGACCCTGAATTCTCTGATTTCCTATTTAACCATGTGATCTCTTCCTCTCAACCATACTCCCTCCCTGATATCATGTGCCATACTGTGATCTAGTCAAGGGGGCCTTCAAAGAGAATAAACATTTGGGGTGACCCAATCTTGGATTTTCAACCTCCCAGAGAGTGAAACAATCCTCTTTATAAAAATATTCACTGTGAGGAATTTAAAGCACTAGAAAATAGGTTAATATAACACCTAAATACATCCTTTATTTGCCTAAATCCTCACAATTTTTGTCACTTTTTCTAATTATTCGTATAGGTACCAGGGCTCAAACTCACAGCCTGGCCTATATGCTCGCTCGCTCCTTCCTTCCCCAGCCCACTTTTTTTTTTTTTAATTAAATTTTATTAACAAGGTGATGTACAGAGGGGGTACAGTTACATAATAAAGTGATGAGTACATTTCTTGTCATATTTGTTACACACTCCCTCATTTTTCTTTCCCTTCCCTAGCTCAAGTAAGTATATATACAATATCCAGTGTACCAAAATCATATATAGTAACCACATGGGGTATGCCAAAGTAAATTCACCTAGTACATTAAACGTAATGACAACAATAAAATCCTCCTGTTTCCTTCTCTTGGAGTTCATTTTGCTTAGCCTCATCTTATATAATCATATGTATATAGGTGTTGCTAGTGCTCTACCACTCTGAGCCACAGCATCACTTCCTCTGGCTAGCTTTTTCAATTGTAGATGGCACTCTACCAGTTGAGACATGCCTCCACAATAGCTTTAAAAAAATTTTAAATTGTTTTATAAAGGTAATGTGCAGAGGGGTTAAAATCACATAAGTCAGGTAATTAGTACATTTCTTTCTGGATAATTTTACACCTCCCATTACTCTCTCCCAGTTTTTCCTTCCCGTCCCTATCCACAAGTAGTATAGTTCATTTCCAACAGTGTCTAGGAAGTACCACTGCTTCATTTTTAGAACAGCTTCTTTTTGACTTTTTTTCTTTGCCAGTTCTGGGGATAAGACGCAGGGCCTGACCACTGTCCCTGATTTCTTTGTGCTCAAGGCCATCACTCTAACTCTTGAGTCACAGCTCCACTTTCAGCTTTTTCTATTTACGTGTTACCGAGGAATCGAACCCAGGGCTTTGTGTGTGCTAGGCAAGCACTCTACCGTTAAACTACATTCCCAGCCCCTGTAGAACAGCCTTTTTTTTTTTTTTTTTGCCAGTCCAGGGACTTGGACTCAGGGGCTGAGCACTGTCCCTGGCTTCTTTTTGCTCAAGGATAGCACTCTGCCACTTGAGCCACAGCGCCACTTCTGGCCATTTTCCATATATGTGGTACTGGGGAATTGAACACAGGGCTTCATGTATACAAGGCAAGCACTCTTGCCACTAGGCCATATCCCTAGCCCCTAGAACAGCTTTTTTGATGGTTAATTGGAGATAAAAGCCTATCAGATTTTTCTTCCAGGCAGTCTTTGAACCTTGATCCTTAAATTTCAGCCTTCTGAATAGCTAAGATTACAAGTATGAGCCACTGATGCCTGGCTAATGTTTTTTTCCCTATCTGGGGCTTAAACTCAGGACCTAAGCACTGTCCCTGAGCTTCTTCTGCTTAAAGGTAGCACTCTACCACTTGAACCACAGTGCCACTTGCAGTTTTTTCTGTGTATGTGGTACTGAGGAATCAAACCCAGGGCTTCATGCATGCAAGGCAAGCACTCTACCACCAAGCACATTCCCAGCCCACAAATTTTTTAATATTATATCATACTACCACATTTGGGCACATTCTTTCTGCATGCTCCTATGACTTCATAAAAACTTTCACTGTAGTATTTATTATCTTTCTCTATAATTATTTACATCTTTCATCTGCACTGCCATATGTTCTCTAAAGGTAGAAATAATAATTTCCATTCTTCTCTAGTCCTCGACAAATAAAAGCATGAACAAGTACTTACTAGCCAGCCATTGGTGGTACATGCTTACAATCCTAGCAACTCAGGAAGCTGAGATCTGAGGATTGAGGTCTGAAGTCAGTCCAGGCAGGAAAGTCTATGAGAGTCTTATCTTCAATTAATCATTAAAAAAGCCAGAAGTGGTGCTGTGGCTCAAGTGGTAGAGCATGAGTTTTGAGCAACAAAGCTCAGGGACAGCACCCAAGTCCTATTTTCAAGACCTATGACTGGCAACGAAACAATAAAAAAGTATTTGCAAAAAAAGAAAAAGTTAGTGGATGTGGCGCTGTGGTTCAAGTAGTAGAACACTAGCCTTGCGCACAGAGAGGCTCAGGGACAGAGGCCAGGCTCTGAGTTCAAGTCCCAGGACCAGCAAAAAAAAAAAAGATTTTATGGGCTGGAAATGTGGCTTAGTGGCAGAGTGCTAGCCTTGAGCAAAAAGAACTCAGGGACAGTGCTTAGGCCCTGAGTTCAAGCGCCTGGACTGGCAAAAAAAAAAAAAAAAGTTTAACACGTCATTACAATTCATTTTAAAATGTTTTGCTCTTTCCCTATTAGCACGATCCATCCTTTATAGAGATTCCTTTCATTCTTGTACTCCTACTGTTTGCTCACCACATACAAGCTGGACACTCCAATACCCAAAACTTTCTAATGACTTTTAATTCTTTAAGAATAAAATCTAATTCTAGCCTTGGCCTATAAGACAATGCAAAATCTGGTGTGGTCTGACTTCCTATGCCTAGGATTTTACTATCCTGCTATCCCTGGCCTTTCTGATGTTAGGGGGCACCTCTAACATGGAAAGCACTTCTCTTTGTAATCTTACTATATGTTCTTTGCATATGATGTTCATACCTTCTCATTCTCTCACAGTTTTAATACTCAATATAAAGTAGTCTCCACATTTATCCTTATTTATCCCACTTGTGCTTAATTTTTCTTCAAAGCATTTTTCTTATTTTATGTATCTTCTGTAAACAGTCAATCTCTCCTACTACAACTAAATGCTCCATAAAAACAGAGACTATGTTTAATACTCTACACTTTAGCACTAATATCCAGAATAAGGCCTAAAACTCAATATGTATTTGCCAACTGAATGAATAAAATTTAGGCTTCTAGATTCTTAGTCTAAGAACTCTACCTCTCCAGCATTAGCCTCTTAGGAGTATCTAGGAACAAATCAGCAAATGGGCTTTAAATAGATTTTGGTAGATTAAGAGTACTAAAGAATACTATTCTAAAAGGTGAGACAGGAAAAATAAGAAAAGCTTCAATTAAAGAGCTCTGAGGATTCTATTCTCTATCGCACCACATTCACCAGAGGCAAAGCTAATGGAGAATCACATTCAAAATCTTAAAAACTTTGAATCCAAACAAGAAATAAAATAAGAGGAAGTGGTCTTTACCTGCTGCAAAGAGGTTAAGGTTGGGGTGAGCAGCTAGGACCCAGAAACGATCATGGTCCCTACGGAAGGTCTGAACACCAGTCCTAGGAAAGCATAAGGAATACAAAGAAAAATATTAATGTTGCATATCTTCAGCCTGGAGCTGGGATGTGGCTTAGTGGTAGAGTGCTTGCCTCTTATACATGAAGCCTTGGGTTCAATTCCTCGGCACCACATATATAGAAAAAGCCAGAAGTGGCGCTGTGGCTCAAGTGGTAGAGTGTTAGCCTTGAGCAAAAAGAAGCCAAGGACAGTGCTCAGGCCCTGAGTCCAAGCCCCAGAACTGGCCAAAAAATAAAATAAAATAAAAAAATCTTCAGCCTACCATACATAAGAATATTAAATGGTAAACCTATAAGTTAATTTAAAAAGTAAATCAAGGGCAGTAAGTATCATGCCATAATAAAAGTATGTATCACAAATTCTAGCAAGGAATTCAAAGAGCACAACTTTAAAATGATCTTATTATTTTGGTATGTCAATTTCTCCTATTTATCATAATTTCCTACTATATTATTTTCATTGTTTATTTCTTCCTTAGCTAAAGAATCAGAGAAAAAGGGAGGGGAAAAAAGTGTTTTGTTTTTCTTGGCAGTACTGGGGGTTTGAACTTAGGACCTTGTGCTTTCTAGGCAGATACTCCACTACTTTGAGCCAAATCTTCAACCCCTTTTGTTTTAGTTACTTTTTGGCTAAAGGTTTCATATTTTGCCCAGGCTAGCCTGGACCTTGAGCCTCTTTTTCATACTCCTCTAATAACTGAGATGTAGGAGTTTGCAATTATGTCCAGCTACTGATTGAGGTGTGGGTGTGTGGGGCAGGGGAGGGGGAAGGAGGAAAGAACGCTCCTTACTTATAGGCTGGCCTCAAATCATGATCTTCCTTATTCTTAACCTATATCCTACCTAACGCCCAGTATCTGAGATTATAAGGTATGACCCATGATGTTCAGTTGAAAAGAATATTTCTAAATTTAGAAGAAAAAAGATAAGTAAAGATTCCTGACTAAAAATGAATAAATGTTTTTCTTTAGGTCTCTTCAAGTTTTCATAACCTGTGGCTTAATATGTTAAAGATGATGAGAAATAAAGAGACAGACTTTTCCCTAGGTGTGGATACACAACACAGATAACTTCCTTACCGCTTAGACATATCCCAGACTCGAATACTCTTATCCTCAGAATTGCTAAGAATCAACTCTTGGCGAGGATGGAAGACAGCACAAGACACATTATTGTAATGACCTCGACAGGTGTCAACCTCCCATGCCTTTGATTCTGAAAGACAAAAAAAGATCAGGTTATTACAACTTCCTAACATTGTAACTATGAGATTTAGACATACAGAATCTTCTCAGGGGGGAATGGGGGGCAATACCAGGGCTTTTTACTTGGTAGGCTTGAGGCTACCTAGTACCGAGTACCACAGGCCTTGCTAACTGAATGCTACCAATGAGCAACATCTCCAGCTATTTTTCAATGGATAGTGAAAATAAGGCTTAAAAAAGGTCTTGCTCCTCATGCAGGCATGTCCTTGGGCCTTAGGCTTTCCACTGTCACTGGGATCACAAATGTGTATCTGTACACCCAGCTTCCCTTCCAAGGAGATAGTCTTGAAGACTTTTCTCCCTGGGCTGGCCTGACACCAAAATCTTCCCAATTTTGGCCTCCAAATATATCTTGGGAGGACAGGTGCATGCCCAGTTATGGGCTGAGAAAGGGTTTTGAAAACTTCTGCCTAGATTGGTGTAAAACTGAGATTTTCCTGTTCTTGGCCTCTAAGTTGCTAAAATTATAGGCTCTAGTATTCAAGCCCCACCTCCATTTCATGCCTTTTGGTGATTAATTAGAGGTCAGAGTCTCACAAACTTTCTCGCCTAGGTTGGCTTTGAATTGCAATCTTCAGGTCTCAGCCTCCTGAGTAGCTAGAGAACTGTAAAGATTAGATTGCAAATGATCCTGGCTCTACGTTTGTTTTCCATGACTGTTCTTTCATTCTGACTCTCATACTGACTCTTAACACCTCTATCATTCTTTATGTTTTTACCATGTATTTATCCTAATGGCATTTGTCATTTTAAAATAAATGCAAACTTCCTAAGAAGGGAGCTTTGTTTTAGTCACCTTTATATTCACAGCATTCTGAGAAATGTCTAATACAGAGTAGGTTCTCAATCATTTATTGAAAAAATGGATGACTTTTTGTTGTTGGTGGTGGTGGTCACAGAGCTTGAACTCGGCCTGGGCGCTGTCCCTGAGCTAGTGAGCTAAAGGCTAGTGCTCTACCACATGAAACACAGTGCCACTTCCAGTTTTCTGGTGGTTAATTGGAGAAATAAGTCTATGGGGGGGCTGGGAATATGGCCTAGTGGCAAGAGTGCTTGACATGTATACATGAGGACCTGGGTTCAATTCCCCAGCACCACATAAATAGAAAATGGCCAGAAGTGGCGCTGTGGCTTAAGTGGCAGAGTGCTAGCCTTGAGCAAAAAGAAGCCAGGGACAGTGCTCAGCCCTGAGTCCAAGGCCCACGACTGGCCAAAAAAAAGAGTCTATGGGGGCTGTGAATGTGGCCTAGTGGTAGAGTGCCTGCCTAGAATACATGAAGCCCTGGGTTCATTTCCTCAGCACTACATATACTGCAAAAGCCGGAAGTGGCGCTGTGGCTCAAGTGGCAGAGTGCTAGCCTTGAGCAAAAAGAAGCCAGGGACAGTGCTCAGGCCCTGAGTCCAAGGCCCAGGACTGGCCAAAAAAAAGAAGAGTCTATGGGGGCTGTGAATGTGGCCTAGTGGTAGAGTGCTTGCCTAGAATACATGAAGCCCTGGGTTCAATTCCTCAGCACTACATACACAGAAAAAGCCGGAAGTGGCGCTGTGGCTCAAGTGGTAGAGAGCAAAAAGAAGCCAGGGACAGTGCACAGGCCCTGAGTTCAAGGCCCTAGGACTGGGGATTAAAAAAACAAACAAACCGAAATCACTCAAAACAGGAAAATAAGTCAAAGTTCAAAAGACCTGACTACTGTATCTTGTTGACCAATAGTCAATTTCTTAGCAATGATGATATGTTACTGGTTCACTCACCATTCATGCGCCAGATCTTCACTTGTCGGTCATCTGCTCCAGATACAATAAGGGGCATAGTAGGGTGGAAGGCAGCCCAGTTTACCCCACGATCATGTCCCTGTTTTTTAAATTTAAAAAAAAAAGAAGGTTCTTATAAAACAGCTTTATAAATATTACTCAAAGCAAATCAATAATGACGATTATAAAAGATGTCTATAATTTGCTATTCATGTGAAAAGACTCAAGTGTCTATGACACAGTAAGGTTTTAGAATTTTGTTTTTTTGCCAGGGAATAGTGGTGAAACACTTCCACTATGTAGATCTTAAACTTGTAATCATTCTTCCTCAGCTTCTTTTTATTTGTCAGTCCTGAGGCATGGGGCTCAGGGCCTAAGCACTGTCCCTGGCTGCTTCTTCTTTTTTTTTTCTTTTGAACATTTGAACATTTGAATTACTATGTCAATCTACCTATCATCACTCTAAATTTTCATGAACATTTCAAAATGTTTCTACACTAAAATTTGACTTCAGTTACTTTTAGGATATGCTTACATCTTACTTCTCTAAATACTTATTAACATCTCAGCAGTATATACAGATCTACACTGTGCCAAGGGTCAGTGGTTCACCCCTGTAATCCTAGCTCCTCAGGAGGCTGAGATTTGAAGAACGCAGTTTGAAGCCAGCCAGAGCAGAAAAGTCTGTGAGACTCTTATCTCCATTTAACCACCAGAAAGCCAGAAGTGGCATTGTGGCTCAAAGTGGTAGAATGCTAGCTTTGAGCAAAAAAGCTGAGTTCAAAAACAAGAAAACAACAAAAACTACTTTGTAAATTAATGTAAAAATTATCCAAGAATGATATGATGAAATCTTCAGACCAAAAATCTTACGAATTGCTGATTTTAAAGATATCCTAAACTGTACTACATAGCTGTACCTCATATTATGACAAAATCTTGGCTAAGATAGTTTTGATTTAGGCATATTTCTAGCAGATAACATGGTATACTAATCATTACAAATACATGGATTTTGGAGTTAAAACAGACCACATTTTTTCAATATTTTTAACATTATGATTAAGTAGTTGTACAAAGGGGTTACAATTTCACAAGTCAGGTTATAAATACAATGCTCTTGTTCAATGTTACCCCCTTCCTTTGTTCTCCTGTTTCCGCTCTCAAGTTACATAGTTAATTTTTACAAAATATATATTGAATATAATGACTGCATTTTCTCACCCTTCCTCCATCCAAACAGATTCAATTTAAAATCCTAGTCTTTCCATTTAGTAGATACATATGGATATTGGTAAAGTGCTTAATTTCACTAAATCTCAATATTATTTTGAACTTAATAAAAGCTACTTCAGTAGAGTTGTAAGGATTAGATTTTTAATTTACAGAAAATTGTTATTTTCCCTTATGCATTTCTATTTTCATACTATGAACAAGTTTCTCATACAAGGTTGCTTTTCAGTAACTTCAGTAAGTATCTCCCTACTGTTCCCTTATAGGAAGCTTGGGTTCTGCTTCAGGATGGGGACGGTGATGAAGCCTATGCTTTCTTCTTTGTCCCCACTGGATTTATAAGGTCACTAGACTCTCTGAGATGATATATAATTTTCATTTCTCTATTGGCCTGGCTACAACTCATGCTTCAAACACAATTCTTTTTTTTTCTTTTTTTTTGCCAGTCCTGGGCCTTGAACTAAGGGCCTGAGCACTGTCCCTGGCTTCTTCTTGCTCAAGGCTAGCACTCTACCACTTGAGCCACAGTGCCACTTCTAGCTTTTTCTGTATATGTGGTGCAAAGGCATCCAACCCAGGGCTTCATACATGCTAGACAAGCACTCTACCACTAGGCCACATTCCCAGCCCTCAAACACTATTCTTAAGAAATATTTATTGCAGGAATGAAATAATGAACAGCATGTTGAGATTTACTCCAGAAGACAGCCCATACCCAGCCACAAACTATAGATAAGTACCTCTAGTACATGTTTCACAACTGCATCTGTAGTTCCAAAAAGATCAACCCCTGTTATTCCTCTTACATCCGACTCCACTGCTCCAGGAGACAAATTTTTTTTTCTCAGACCTTTGAAGGAATAAGGAATGGGATAAAAGATGCAAGCATAATGTTATCAAAAAGAGTATAGTACCAGAAGTACAGAAAGATAAGGTGATGGACCAAAATCAGATGAAAAAGAGGGAAAAAAGAAAAGAGATTGAAAAAAAAAAAGAAAAGAAAAGAGGCTAAAGAACAAGAACTCCTACCTACATTGTTTCCTCCTTTAATACTCAACAGATGCACTACTGGAAACCATAGACAAATTCCTGATACAACTAACTTAGTCTCTCATCAAGAGCTGTCTAATCCATACAAATGTCCACTTTTTATTCTTAAATGTTCTTGAAATGTGGCCTCCAATGATACCAGACCTGACAGCACAAAACAGCTATCTGGTTTGGAATATACTATTAAAAATATTATGAAAAAGGGTATTATGCAAAAAGTGAACCCATATCTTGATTTTGGACCATATAAAGGATAATTAAACTACCACATCTTTTCAAGTTATTGCTTAAAAGCTCAGTTATAGATATGACCACAGGTATTTTACCATCAAAACCTTGGAAGCTGGATTCAATGGGAAACCAGGATAAGAAGGGTCTTATAAAAGGACCTCACATCTATGGCTCTTCTAGACTTATCTTTTGAAAAGCTATTTGTATTAAAGCCAGACCAAAATTATTCAGCAAAACTATCATCTTATGTTCTGGGATGGGTATAGGTTGGGGAAGAAGTGGACTAGTAGGAGGGGGCTGTGTTAACAATGGGTGTGAATGAATCAATGAGGATGAATATGGCAGAAGTAGCTTGTTTTTGAGTATGAAAAGAAAACAATGAAACATGTTGAAGAGAGGTTGATTAGGATACACTGCATACATGTGTGGAAATGAGACTATGAAATACCCCTTTGTATGCTAATAAAAATGTTTTTAAAAAAGAAGAAAAACCAAAATCTACTATCTATCTATGAAAATAGAACGGACACTAAAAATCCTGTCAAATTTGTGTGTGTGTGCTGGTCTGGAGCTTAAACTCAGGGCCTTATACTCTTGCCTGGCTTTTTTGCTCATGGCTGGTTTTCCATGTCTTCAACCATGTCTCTACTTCCTGAAATCCTATCTTTTGAATTATCTGGGGGAGTAAGTGAAGGATGAAATTTCCTAGCACTTGTAAAAATTTTTAAAGATATAGGGCTGGGAATATGGCCTAGTGGCAAGAGCACTTGCCTCGTATACATGAAACCCTGGGTTTGATTCCCCAGCACCACATATATAGAAAATGGCCAGAAGTGGCGCTGTGGCTCAAGTGGCAGAGTGCTAGCTAGCCTTGAGCAAAAAGAAGCCTGGGACAGTGCCCAGGACTGGCAAAAAATAAATAAATAAATAAATTTAAGATAGATTGTTTGCATATGATTTATATACTTGAACGATAAGGTAGCCTACAATTGAAAATAAAAGAAACATAACTTGGCCTTTGGATGGAAATACGAAAAATCAAGTTTAATGATTGTATTTATATCCTCACTGTTTTGTTGCTGTTGTTGTTAGTCATAGGGCTTGAACTCAGGGTCTGGATACTGTCCCTGAGTTTTTCTGCTCAAGGCTAGCACTCTACCACTTTAAGCCACAGTTCCACTTCTGGTATTCTAGTGGTTGACTAGAGGTAAGAGTCTCATGGACTTTCCTGCCCAGACTGGCTTCCAATCACAATCTTCAGATCCCAGCCTCCTGAGTAGCTAGGATTACAGGAATGAGCCACCAGTGCCCGATTTATTGTTTTAAAATATCTATTGTTTTAATATATCTCTTCTATGAAAATTAGCACCTAGATATCAGCAACATTTAAAATTGCCACAAAAGATTTAATTATCTTGTCCTCTATTTAAGATGAGCATTTGGCTAATAGGTATAGAGACATAAAGTTGATGCTTTTAAAAAAATACACTATTCCCAGGCTTCATAAATACATTATCACAAGGCTCCCTTCTTTCACTTATTTCTCTTGTCCTTTTAATAGGATCTGTCAACTTTTTCTAATGAGTCTAGTGTATAAAACAAATTCAAAGAAAGATACAAAGACAGACAGCTGTGAAGAACTTCACCTCCAATAAGCTTCAACGAACACATTAGAAAGAAAGCTGTATGACAGAATGGAAGCCTTTGTTGCACTTGCCTGTAATGATCCAGGAATAAGGGAAGGGTGAAACACACAGATGAATAGTGACAGGCAGTGAAAAGATACTTAAGAGGAGAAATATTTGAGCCTTCCACAAACCACTCAGTAGGACTGAACGACAGATGGAAAATTTCTATAGCAGCTACCCAAATCCAGAGGGAGAAGAGAACACTCTCAGAATGGACCAGTTTATGCACGACTCCCAAAGGGAACCAGAGGAAGCAGTAAAGAAAGGAGGATGAAGACAGGATTTGGCAGCATATTAATACTTTTTTTAGTGGTCCAAACAGTAAGCCTGAATTACATGGGCTTGACATGCAAAGATGTAAGCATGTTAAAAGAATTTAACTGACAGTTTACCTGGAAGCTCAAGCTAAAAAAAAGTAACTTCTTGTCTACTGCTAAGTTGTAAATATATTCCCTTTTAGATAAGGAGGTTTTTACCAGGCTAGCAAAAAAGAATTAAGCTATGCTAAGCTATCTCTTGATAGCTTTTCCAATAAGAGTTTCTGCATTCTCTTGGTACTTACCTATGAGCTTAAGAGTATCTCTCAAAAAGAGACAGTCCAAATAATCAGAATTGTCACAAGTTCTCTGTATAAAGTTACTCATTCCTCTTATTCAGTGGTAACTTTTCTCCCTCAGAAGTATTAGCACTGGGGGTTGGAATGTGGCTTAGTGGTAGAGTGCTTGCCTAACATGCATGGTGCTCTGGGTTTGATTCCTCAGTACCACATAAGCAGAAAAAAGCTGGAAGTAGCACTGTGGCTCAAGTGGTAGAGTGTTAACCTCGAGCAAAAGAAGCTCAGAGACAGTGCCCAGGCCCTGAATTCAAGCCCCAGGACTGGCCAAAAAAAAAAAAAAAAAAATTAGCAATGGTCCTAACAAATCTAAAAGTTAATTCCTCTTCCTATGTTGATACTTATTTGAACCAAAGCAAAAAAGAACCTACTGAAAAGTATGCTGCTTTCTAGGATAGAATAGAGTGAAAGTGTAACCCAAAAGCTCCTTCCATTGGTTAAAAACCAAAGCATTAAAAAGAAAAAAGAAAAAAAAAACAAAACCCAAGCATATCCATCCACTCTGGTTAAGGGGTTACTTGGAGGCAAGAGTTGTGACTAGAGAAAAACATTTAAAATGGTAAAGAGAGCATTAACATTAATACAGCAAGTTAGCATAAATTCTATTACATATGTAAAGTATAACAATTGTAATCTTATTACATAGCAGTAATCCATGCGATTCACACATTCAAAAGCAAGTATAAACTCATTGGAGTTACTCCTCTCCTTCTCTTCTGATTTAGGCCTTTAATTTTGATGCAAGAGGTGAAGGAAAATATTTCTTTTCTTTTTTCTTCTTTTCCAGTACAGGGCCTCACAACTGCTAGGCAGGTGGTGTAGTATCACTTGAGTCATGTCTCTGGCTCATTGGGCATTTCATCATCAAAAACAAAAATCCAAACACCTGCTTGCTCCTAATTTTTAAAAATTAGCTAAGTTCTCAAATTTCCCAGGTTGCTATAGTTAGACTGCAAGGAACATGCTGTCTCAATCCAGTGTTCTGGGAAAGAATTAAGCCTTAATACCTGAGAATGTCTGTTTAGATATGAAACAAAAGGACACTTTTAAGGTAGGAATGACTGTATTCCATTCCTGGAAGAAATGATTAAATGGTCAAAGAACTTTTTGTGTCACTCAATTTTCTCACAGAATTTGGAATGAGACTCTTCTAAACAACTGTCCCCATCCACTGAACAATATATGAGTCAGGCTCCTATATCCTAAGACAAGGAGGGTACTTTGAATGTGTGCATAGTGAAAACCCATGGAAGCCACAGCGAGGTTACTGGAGGAGTTAATGCTAAGCCCCCTGGGATTGCAGTGAGGAGGGCACAGGCTCATAGTCTGTACTGAGCTCCTCCTGTTGGCATCGCTGGTCCCATCTGGGTGCACTTCCAAAATCCTAGTCAGTCTGACGAAAAACTGCAATGGCAAAGCCCTACTGCAATTTAGTTGTTCAATGCAGAAAAGTAACTCCTTTATTACTACAAAGAACAAGGCAAAGACCTAAAAGGGAATTTCCTTTTTTAGAATGAAACACAATTTTGGAGCTAAGTCACTGAGTTTTCAGAGAACTCAATCTCCAGTAATTTCTAAGGCAACAACAGAGATAACACAGTAAGTGAACAGTAGATGTAAGTGAGCAGAGAACCACATCATTTAGTTTCTTTCTCTATTCTGACACAAAGCTCTCCCATCTCATAGGCAGTCTCTTCTCTAACTCCAAATTCTCTGATTAGCAACTTAAGATTTCTCTATACAGCTCTAAATATTTTAAATCCTTATCTCAAAATCATATACATAGTGAGCTATAAAAGGAAAATTATTCAAATTACTTACAATCTATAAACTATTTCTGGTCTTAGATGTCTGCCTATGAAATAGTATTCTAGACACAAGTCACCAACTTGGTTCACTCCAAGCTTTGTACCCCAAAAGAAATCTAATAGAAAGATCTTTCACATTTCTAAATAGGGTGACAGTATCAAAAGTCCTGGTTCTCTGCATTAGTCTATCCTCAAAATTTCTTTTTCTAAAGGTATATTCTTCCTTATTTGAAGATATGGAAAGCTGATTCTTAATCAAGCTTTCCAGAAATATATCAATTTTACTGAAAACAGGGTTAAACTAAAAAGTTAAAATTTACTCTAATTTTCTAGAGTAATCACTTTTCATAGAAAATACTTCTAATAATAAGATCTACCAAAGCAGATTCCACACCCTCAGAAGCCAAGATGCTATTTTATGGGAATTAAATATTCTAAACTTTTCCTGTTTTAAGCCAACTAGCTCACTATTTTAAGCAATTGCAGTTTCATGCCAGACATGACTAGTTTCTCTGAACTTGGGCAGCTCACCAGAAATATCCCAAACGCGTACAGTCTGGTCCAGGCTAGCTGATACAACCAAGTCTTCGGAGGGGTGGAACTGAGCACACATTACATAATGATTGTGGCCCGTTAACACACTGCAGGGAAAAAAAAAACACAAGATAATATTAAATGACAAGTAGAAATCAACTGACAACTAGGGTTTCAACTCAGTGCCTTTTTTGCTAGGCACCTGAGTCATGCCCCCAGCTCTTTTTGCTTTATTTTTTGTTTTTTTTGACAGTCCTGGGGCTTGAACTCAGGGCTTGAGCACTATCCCTGGCTTCTTTTTGCTCAAGGCTATCACTCTACCACTTGAGCCACAGCGCCACTTTTGGCTTTTTCTATATATGTGGTGCTGAGGAATCGAACCCAGGGCTTCATGTATAAGAGGCAAGCACTTTACCACTAGGCCAGATTCCAGCCCCTGCTTTATTTTTTTTAGATAAGATCTTTGGGGGGAGGGGGCTGTAGGGGGTGATCTGGGCCTGGCCTCCATTTATAGCCTCTCATGATTACAGGCATGCACCACCACATCCAGCTTATTTGTTGAGATAAGATCTCCTTACCTTAATATGTGTATATATATATATAATTATATATAGTTATTATTATGTTTAAGTAGTTATACAAAGGTGTTTCAAGTCAACAAATTAGATTGTCTCATTAATTTTTTTTTCTTTCCAGGCTAGCCTTGAACTGTGATCCTCCCAATCTCCACTTCTCAAGTGTAGGTGCTATTACAGGTCTTGGTCACTGCCACCCATCCACCTTACTTTATATTCATTAGATACTTACCCAATTATACTTCTATGGAGGCAAAGGTAAGTTATCCTAACAATTCTGAACTAATAGGCCACTTGGTTTGGAAATAAAGTTCTCTTCTTGACTCTATTTTAGTATTTAAATATTAATTTCAGGAAAACTGGGATTACATAGCTCTACTTTAAGGTTAAAGACATTAAACTATGAAAATAAATAGAATGTTGGTAATTTATACTGGAAATCTGATAAGATTTTAGAGGAGTGTCCTCAAAGGATACCCATTTAAAATTTTCCAAAGGTCTTCATATAAAGTTCTAGTAGAGTTCCAGCACCAATACAAAGACTCATTATCTATACCTGATTCAGGATTCATGGGAACAGAACTGAAAAGCAACTAAAAGTTCATGTTCTAAAAGCCTTGGTATATGGCCTTATTTCTTTGACAAATTATTGGGAAATCTAGAACTATACACTATTTAATGAGACTATCTCTCCATTTATTATTCTATATTTAAAAGCACACCACAAACATAGTCAGCAATTAATAAGTACAGCCCATTTGGGAAGTGAGATGATTGTTCTAGAAGCCAATTATTAAAAAAAAAAGAAAAATAGGAAGAATCAAAAGTCTTTGAGGCTCTGCCTCCTGCTTTACCAGACACAGGTTCTAGATTGCCAGTTCCACACTCGAATGGTCTGATCATCCGAGGCACTCAGAATCCATGGATACTCCTGAAAGATATTTCAGACAAAGTCAGTCAATATTAAACAAATGTCAGCTGAGTCCTAGTGGCTTATGTCTATAATCCTTACTACTCAGGGGTCTGAGATCAGAGAGAGAATCAAGGTTCAAAAGTAGCCTGGACCAAAAAGTCTTTAACACTCTATCTACAATTAACCAGTAGAAACCCATGGTTGGAGAAGTGGTTCCAATGGAAGAGCACCAGCTTTGAGAAAGCAAGTGGAGTGAGCATAATTCCTGAGTTCAAGTCCTAGTATATAAGTCCAAACGAACATTAAACAATTATATTCTGTCAAGCTCACCAAACTATTTTCCTGTTTTGTCTACTTCAGCTATATTAGCAAAGGAGTTGTTGGTTCTGATAACAGGCCAACTGTTGTCTCAGTCTACTACCCTACCAGCTTTACTCCACTTGGGCTCTTTCCTCTATGAGAGTCAAGAACAGAAGCCAGAAACAGGCATAGTAGCCAGAGACGGGCATAGTAAACTCATAGGCAGACAGTAAGACAGTATTATATTTAGGTTTACGTATTTACATATTTATATTTTAATCAATCTCATGAATTAAAATCCATGAATTAAGCTCCTTTCCCTTTAAATCTAGGATGGGAATACTGTATTATTATTATTATTATTATTTTTTTTTTTTGCCAATTCTGGGGCTTGAACTCAGGGCCTGAGCACTGTCCCTGGCTTCTCTTTGCTCAAGGCTAACACTCAATCACTTGAGCCACAGTGCCATTTCTGGCCTTTTCTGTTTACATGGTGCAGAGGAATTGAACCCAGGGCTTTATACATGCACAGGCAAGCACTCTACTGCTAAGTCATATTTTCAGCTCCCCCCTTTTTTTTAATGGTACTGGGGTTTGAACTTTTGAATTCAGACAGTGAATGCAGCTAAGGAAACAGATTCCAAAATCAGACATAATACTCTAAAATGTTTATTAGCTATCAAAATAGCTTGACCTTTCAGGTATACCTACTACTTACTAATAATGACCCACACAGAATATATCTACAAATTTTTGCTTGGTAGCTCAAAAAACATAAAATGAAAATTCCTTCTTTCCCTACAAAGAAACAATGATTTCCTCATACAGCCTACTGAACCCAATTAAGTGAAATTCAGTATAGTACTGAGAGCTTCCTTTAGCAGAAGGAAACAAAGCAGAAAAGTAAACACCCCACAGATCCCAGGAGGGTCATACCAAAAACATAACTTGCTACCAAAGCATGGGTAACTAAGAGTCATCTTGACTACTTACATGATGAAAAAATGTGGTTCGGATATAATCCAAGTGTCCAAGCAATGTGAAGAGACAGCGTCGAAGCTTGTAATTCCAAACCTGCAAAGACAGAAATCCAACTAAGAAACAGTATATAAGGATCTTAGGCTTTTAAAAAGCTCAGATTTTTCAATGAGCAACTTTGAGTTTATATATTGGCAACCTAAATGTTACTTTTCAGTAACATCATTCTGACCACTTTCTTTTCCCCAAATTCTCTTCTTCTTTGGCATCATAGAGGTTTCTGCTTCTCTTTGGTTTACTTCCAGCCTCTCACATCACTCCTTCCTACTGCAATTCTACTTCCCCTCTGTCTCAAATGACTATTCTTTTTTTCTTTTCTTTTTATTATTTGCCAGTCCTGGGGCTTGAACTCAGGGTCTGAGCACTGTTCCTGGCTGCATTTTGTTCAAGGCTAGCACTCTACCATTTAAGCCACAGCGCCACTTCTGGCCTTCTCTATATATGTGGTGCTGAGGAATGGAATCCAGGGTTTCATGTATGCTAGGCAAGCATTCTACCACTGAGCCACATTTCCAAACCCTTCATATCTGTATGAAAGTCTGAGAATTCCTAAGTATTGCAAACTGATACTTATCTGGCCCCTCTCAACTTCTGCTTTTTCTCTCACTTTCCTCTAAGTGTTATCCCTATAAAATGATAGGGGCTTTTCAACTGTATGCCCATTTCTGCACCTGGGCTATCCTTTCTTATTTTACTATGAATATCTAATATAATACCCACCAAGTTGTACATGCTATTATTATTTGAGTATGTATTTACATTCTGATATAGAATAAGAGCTCCTTGAGAAATCACGAGCTTTTGAATTTCCAGAAATGGAAAGTGTCTGTGTATACTTACATAGTAAGTGTCTGTGAATATTTATACAGTAAGTATTCAACACATATTTGTTGGATAATGTTGTTAAAAAGCCTCAACTCTGAATGAATGAGGTGTCCTGTCTTTCAGTCCCTTCCATAATTCCTAAACCTTACCACATCCTTGTGTTTTTTGCTCCTAATTATGATAGACCCCTTGTACCTTAATCTTATAGTCATCTCCTCCAGAGACAAACAGTGGCTGCTGTTTATGGAAGTCAATGCCTCGCACTGGACCTTGGAAGAGAAAGCAAGCAACACACGATACAGAGTTATTCTTTCTAAGGTGATTCATAGGATTTTTCAGTTTTATCTCTTTCACATGCTTTAATCTTAAAGGAGTCATGTTAAACAAATAGGAAGATAATCTGTCCTAGGAGACAATAAACACCCCACCTCATTTAACACCCCCCTAGAAACTATCTTACCATCATGTTCATCAAACTTGTCAATGAGGGTGCACATTCGATAGTCCCATAACTGTATTACTCCATTATGTAAGCTGGTCAGGATCCATGGTCTTTTGGGGTGAAAACTGAGCCCTGAGAGTGAAACAAAACAAAACCAGAAAGTGATACTGTGAATTAAAACTAATTAAGGCTCCCAATGTCACTGTCAACTGTAATTTTTAAATTTTAAATTTTAAATTTTAAAACTGCATGAGCCTGGCACAGTGGCTTACACCACAAAGGTGGATTATACCTGCAATCCAAGCTACTCAGGAGGCTGAGATCTGAGGATCAAGGTTCAAAGACAGCCTGGGCAAGAAAGTCCATGACATTCTTTTCTTTTCTTTTTTTTTGGCCAGTCATGGGCCTTGGACTCAGGGCCTGAGCACTGTCCCTGGCTTCTTTTTGCTCAAGGCTAGCCCTCTGCCACTTGACCCATAGCGCCACTTCTGGCCGTTTTCTATGTATGTGGTGCTGGGGAATCGAACCTAGGGCTTCATGTACATGAGGCAAGCACTCTTGCCACTAGGCCATATTCCCAGCCTTCCATGACATTCTTATGTCCAACTAACCAACAGAAACTGGAAGCAGCACTGTGACTCAAGAGGTAAAGCGCTAGCCTTGAGCTAAAGAGCTCAGGGATAGCTCCCAGGCCCAAAGTTCAAGCCCAATGACTGACCAACAACAACAACAACAAAAAAGCTATAATTACATAGATTGATTTCCATTCAATATACTTGATGACTTTTCACTGGATACAGAATGTAAAATTTATACTGTTCGGTACTAGGCTTGTATCATATTCCTTTAAATGTGTGGCCTTTGTTCTAGAATGCAGTTAAGTTACTTAAGAGTCTGTTGATTGGTCTGATACTTGTTTTAAGTTTTGTTACAGTGGGATGACAGCAGCAGCCCTTATTCTAGATCTAATTTAGAACCACTATTACTGTAATACCCATCTGAGGGGTTTATAGGATGCTTTCACAGCATTTTGTTGTTGTTGTTTTGTTTTGTTTTGCCAGTCCCAGAGCTTGAACTCAGGGCCTGGGCACCGAGCTTCTTTGGCTCAAGGCTAGCACTCTACTACTTGAGCCACAGTACCACTTCCAGCCTTTTCTGTTTATGTGGTACTGAGGAATCGAACCGAGGGCTTCATGCATGCTAGGCAAACACACTACAACTAAGCCACGTTCCCAATCTCCACTGCAGCTTTTTCAGGAAAACAAACACTGACTACTATAAGTAAGGATGCTCATCTGCACTATCTCAGTATCCAGTAATTCCAATGGACTTTATTGCCTGCTTGGGAATAAATATTTGAAGCTTGGAGCCCCAATAAAGTCTGAAACTGATAATTGTCACAAAAGATACTGGATGCTCTGTATTAGATTTGAACTTCAGATAACAACAAATAACTTTTCACTAATATTTAGAGGGCAAATGACTTAGATTGTAGTAACCTTTCTCATTTTGATGAGAAAAGCAGAGAAAGTCTACTGAGGCCTAGAGGAAAAATACATCTGAAATATGTAGGAAGATCAGCAATAATGAAGTGATTTGGAACTTATTCTTTGGAATCTAGTGGTTTGCTTTGGAATGCTATCAACAATCTTAGGCAACTTTATATCTCTAAATGTCTACTTTCTGTTATTTAAAATAAGGATAATTAACATTCTCTTAGAATTAAGATGAGAAAGTTTATAGAAAGTGCCTATTTAATTTGCTTTGTGCTGGTACTGAAGCTTGAATTCTGGGCCTTGAGCTCTTGCTTGGATTTTTTTCACTCAAGGCTGTTGTTCTACCACTTGAACAATACCTCCACTTCTGGCTTTTGCTGGTTAGTTGGAGATAAGAGTCTAATGGACTTTGCTGCCAGTGTTAGTTTTGAACTGCAATCCTCAGATCTCAGCTTCCGGAGTAGCTAGAATTACAGACATAAGCCACCACCAACCAGCAGGCAAGTGTTTATATACTACAGTACCTGGCTAGATTCTTAGCTCAAAACCTGGAAAGTATTATTACTGTGACACTATATTTTGATGTTTCCAAGTCTCATGAGATGCTTGCACATGAAAGATACAATTATGGATTTCTGGGACCAGGATGCGGAAAGAAGGATGTCAGAATATTTGAGGGTTCATATATATGAGACATATACCACAGACACAAATAGGCAAATAAAAATGTAAAATAAAAGTGAGAATATTTTGGAGGATTCATAAAACAAAAGAATTTATTTTCTGAGTCAGCTTGCCTGCACCAAGTGGATCATAAACTTGGTGAAACTGTATATCGACAGTATTTTTACAATTAAATATCTATCAAAGTGTTAAATGTACATATTCTATTTCTTATCCATCCCATTGCCTAGATTGTATATATAAGTATCTTCATTAAGTCTTTCTTTTCTTTCTTTTTTTTTTTTTTTTTGCCAGTCCTGGGCCTTGGACTCAGGGCCTGAGCACTGTCCCTGGCTTCTTTTTGCTCAAGGCTAGCACTCTGCCACTTGAGCACCAGTTCTGGCCGTTTTCGATATATGTGGTGCTGGGGAATCGAACCCAGGGCTTCAAGTATATGAGGCAAGCACTCTTGCCACTAGGCCATATCCCCAGCCCTTCATAAGGTCTTTCTGATGGCCAAAATGTGGAGGGGAAAAAATGGAAACGCCCTCTCAGATTTTTTTTTCCTTAGGCAGGGTCTCATTATGAGATATGTGTCCTTACGTACAGCCGCCTGTGTTATCTCTGAAAAAGCTACTGTGACACAGGTTGAAACACAAATGCCCAGGGCTGCTTATCAATCAAAACACCCAACAGGTCGCAGGGCCGTGGAAACAGGAAAAAAAAAAAAAGTCGGGCGTTCCCAAGACAGGAGCGAGGAAGGAAAAGAATAGGAAGCGGGCCTAAGAGATCCGCGGCAGGGCAGAAACCATTACACAGGTCCATCGAAGCCCCCGTGCACACAGAGGAGAGGACCGCGGCGACGACCTCCCTCCCTCAGTTGGTCCGCTGGGCCCAGTTCTGCCGGTTAAACCCATCCATTCTCGCTCTCTCTCTCTCTCCCGGCGACAGGGCCGCCCCGGACAGACAGCCTCCAAGTTCCCCCTTTTCTGCTCCACTACCTTTGACCCGCGCGCTCTTGGTCTCGAATTTGGTGAGCATCGTTCACTCCTCCGGGGGCTCCGACGCTCGCTGACCACCACAGCTCCACCGCTCCCCGCGGGCCTCCCGGGGCACTTCCACGTCAGCGACCCTGGGTCGCGGCACCCGGAAGCGCCTCGGACACGGACTTCCGGTCGCTGCAGCTAGAAGCCACAGAGACGGCGCTGGGGGAAATCCTAGAGAGGCCGCTGCTGGCCTGGAGGAGAACTGAGACTTCCGCCCGGCGGAGAGTCAAGATGGCCACGGCTGCGGGTGGCCCAGGGGCTGACCCGGGAAATCGGGGTGTTCTTCGCCTTCTGTCTCTCTCCGTGGTACTGGCAGGTGAGGCTTCCCCACCGGTGAGCTCCGGTCTGGAAGGTGTTACCCTCCGGATCTGCCCATCCGCAAGCGGCGGGCGGCGTTTCCCTTTTGGTCCCCGCTGCCCCTCTGTCCCCCCACCTTGTAAATCCTCTTTCTCTTTCGTTCCCACGACAGAAGTTCCCCCCCTCCCCTTTTTACCTGGACTTTCTGCATCCCTTCCACCGGCGGCAGGTTGGGCCGCTTCCTTCCCGCTTCCAGGCCCTATGCTTGGATTTCCAGCCTGATTTCTCAACCACTTCATCTGAAGCCGGCTTTCCCCCAGAGCCCTAGCTACCCCACCCATACTCTAAAGGGACAGGTGCGAAAGTTGAGCCTCCTTCCCTGTGTTTAGGTTTTTAGGGCCGGAAAAGGTAGAGTTATCCTTTCGTCCTCTGTTGATCCCACCGTAAACTCATGTCCCCGTGTTGGGTCTCAGTTTCTTTCATCGGTAAAGTGAAACTGAGGTAGGCTAAAACTGTAGTGACTCAAGGAACTTTAGGCTTTTTTTTTATTTTCTTGTGATGGAGCACTACAATGTAAACATGCCTACATTTAATTATGACGGTTTCTTTACCCTAATTCACACTAAAAACAAAACACCACACCACTAAGGGAGAAACTTGCTGTCTCCCGTTGTAGGTGTACACAAGTGACCTATGGGAGATAGAGTAACTGAACAGGTGTGTGTGGTGTAAAGTTTCTCCCCATTGTGTTCAGATTCCTGGCAAAGGTCTTAGGTATTTTTATTTATTTGCTTTAATAATTTGTATTTTGGACCAGCACTTTTTTTTAATGGTTAGTAGTGGAGTTAGAATGCAGGGTCTGGTCACTCACTGTCCCTGAGCTTTTTTGCTCAAGGCTGGCGGCTCTACCACTTTGACCCACAGCTTCAGGTGCTGTTTTGTGATGGTCAATTGGAGAAAAGCATCTCACAGACCTTTCTGTGCAGGGCTGGCTTTAAATTGTGATCCTCAGGTCTCAGCCTCCCGGGTAGTTAGGATTAAAGGCCTGAGCTGAGCCAGCACTTTTTTAAAGTGTGTATACCAGTAGCTGGGCTTGACCTTGGGGTCTTGCTGTTACTTCACTTTTTCACTCAGCTGGTGCTCCACCACTTGAGCCTCACCTATGGTCTGGCTTTTGCTAGTTATTTGAAGACGAAGTCTCTTGTTGGACTTTTTCTCCCTGACTGGCATCAACTTCAGTCATCAGATCTCAGCTTTCTAAGTAGCTAGGAGGACAGTCATGAGCCACTGGCACTTACTTGACTGCAGCACTCTTTTATTAAAAAGTTAGTACTGTATCCCAGTGGTGGCTCAAACCTATAATCAGGAGCCCAGAGGAACAACATTCAAAACCAACCCAACCAAGAAAGTCTTATTTCCATTTAAGTAGCAAAAAGCCAGAGTGGAGATGTGGCTATTGTGGTAGAGTACTAGCTTTGAGCAAAAAAGCTAAGCAAAAGACAAATGCAATGCAACCAGAAGCTGGCACATATAAGGACAAACACCTTTCTTTGGACAAACCAAGTTTTATCTCTTTTAACTGTCATTGCTCCTTGTGGAGTTTAAACCTTCTGAGCTACATACGTATGTGAATACTCTTTAAGTATTTTTTCCTAAGAAATGCCTAAGAAATGAAGGGAATTGGACATTAGTCCCATTTTAGAAGGTACAGAACCCTTATCTGTGTAGTCCTACTCTTGTGGTTGAAATCTGGGGGTCATATCTGTTTTGTTTTGTTTTGTTTTGTTTTTGGCCAGTCCTGGGCCGTCAACTCAGGGCCTGAGCACTGTCCCTGGCTTCTTTTTTGCTCAAGGCTAGCACTCTGCCACTTGAGCCACAGCGCCACTTCTGGCCATTTTCTGTATATGTGGTGCTGAGGAATTGAACCCAGGGCCTCATGTATACGAGGCAAGCACTCTTGCCACTAGGCCATATTCCCAGCCCATGGGGGTCATATCTGAAGACAGCTGGGAAAGAAGAGTCTTTGAGACCCCATCTCCAAACTAACCAGCAAAAAGCCTGGCTATAAGCAAGACTTAAGTAGTAGAATGCTAGCCAGTCAAGCAAGCTCAAGACCCTGAGTTCGAACACCAATATTAGCAAAAAAAAAAAAGTATGATATTGAATGATGTACAGTAATTCCTTCTAACATTTCTTATCTTACCAGGTTTGTGTGGGGGAAACTCAGTGGAGAGAAAGATCTACATTCCCTTAAATAAGACAGCTCCCTGTGTCCGTCTACTCAATGCCACTCATCAAATTGGCTGCCAGTGTAAGTTGAGATTGGGATTTGTGTTTATGGCCGTTAATATTTCAGTCTGAATGGTGATACTGAAAAAGGACCTTGTATTGCTTATAAGTCTTGGCCATCAAATTAGATTATATGAGTAGGAGATGATAGAGAACCAAGAATGATAAGTAATAAGAGCTAATACTTAGTAAATGCTGTACACTAAGTTGTTTGATGTCTATCTCACTTAATCTCTACAACTACTCCTATAATCAACATTGCATATCATGAGGCTTAGAGAAACTTTTCTAATATCATACTGTCTATGGATTGTTATTACCTGCACTTTGAATAGTCTTTATGGAAATAAAATGGGACTTTTTTTTTTAAGGGTTTTGCTACGTGTCATGCATTCCAGACTGGCCTCAAACTTAATATCCTCCTGCTGTAGCCTGAGTGCTGGGATTATAAGCCTGGGTCACCATACCTGGATTTTTTTGTTTTTTGTTTGTAATGCTTGAGACTGAGCTCAGAGTTTAAGCTATGTTTAGTAGGTGCAACTAGTAGAAAGCATTGAAAATGCCAAATAGTTGTGAGAGCAATTAGCATATTATTTGGATGCTTTTTTGCTGAGATCTTTTTTTTTTTTTTAACCAGTCCTGTGGCTTGAACTCTGGGCCTGAGCACTATCCCTGGCTTCTTCTTGCTCAAGGCTAGCACTCTACCACTTGGGCCACAGCACCACTTCTGGCCTTTTCTATATATGTGGTGCTGAGGAATTGAACCCAGGGCTTCATATGTGCAAGGCAAGCACTCTACCACTAGGCCATATTCCCAGGCCCTGGATGCTTTTTTTGTTGTTGTTATTGTTGGTTGTGGGGCTTTAACTTGGGGCCTGGGTGCTGTCCCTGAGCTTTTGTGCTCAAGGATAGTGCTCTACCACTTTGAGTCACAGTGACACTTCTGGTTTTCTGGGGGTTAATTGGAGATAAGAGTCTCATGGACTTTCCTGCCCGAGCTGCCTTTGAACTGTTATCCTGAGTAGCAAGGATTACAGGCATGAACCACTGGTGCCAGCTTGGATGCATTTTCATGCTTTCTGAAAGTTCCAAAACTGACTCCCTTGATATCCTGGGGTAAAAACTATGAAGATCATAGAGGAGGGGGAAAAATCGTGATCTGAAGGCTGAATCCAGTTTGCTTTCTGTTGAAGCTACTATTGTCAGGTTTTCGTTTTCCATAGACAGTAGTTCTGTCAGAGTATAATTGTAGGAAAGCCAAAAACTTAGAATCTGAGCTTGGCTTTTTCACCATCAAATTGGTCACCTTTGAATATCAGATTACTCCTGTATTAAGTAGTGTTTGGAGTCGTTTTGCCAAAACAGAAAGTCAGACTTTTTATTTACTTACTTGTTTTGGTTTTTCTGAGACAAAATCTCACTATATAGCCCAGGTTGGTCACAAACTTGCAATCTTCCTGCTTCGAATTCCCAAGTGCTTGATTATAGGAATCAGCTACCACATCCAGCTTTAAAATGTCTTTTAGGCTGGGTGCAGATGGCTTACACCTGTAATCCTAGTTACTCAGGAGGTTGAGATCTGAGGATCATGGTTCAAAGCCATCCCGGGCAGGAAAGTCCATGAGACTCTTATCTCCAATTAACCACCAGAAAACAGGAAGTGGCACTGTGACTCCAGTGGTAGAATGCTAGCCTTCAACTGAAGAGCTCAGGGACAGCGCCCAGGCCCAGGGTTCAAGCCCCTCGAACAAAAAGGGAAAAAAAAAAGTATTTTAATGTGGTTGTTGATGATGATGAATATATAGTGTGGTCTCAGCAGTACTGTGTAATTACTTCATTAAGAAGAACTTAAGAAGAAACTTCCAGGGCTGGGAATATGGCCTAGTGGCAAGAGTGCTTGCCTCCTATACATGAAGCCCTCGGTTCCATTCCCCAGTACGACATATATAGAAAACGGCCAGAAGTGGCGCTGTGGCTCAAATGGCAGAGTGCTAGCCTTGAGCAAAAAGAAGCCAGGGACAGTGCTCAGGCCCTGATTCCAAGGCCCAAGACTGGCAAAAAAAAAGAAGAAACTTCCAACTTGTTAAGAAGAAACAGTTTTTGGAAGTAAGGAAAATGCTCAGAAAGGTAATAAATAATTTACCTGTCATTTCCTGAGCTATATGGCTATACTATATGTTAATTGCCCCATGAGCTTGCTACAGGAAGCACTAGGATTATGATGAATGGTTCTAAACAGCCTTAACGTTTTTGCTGGATTTAGTTTTTAAACTGGATTTGTAGATGGAAGAGAACAAAATCCATAATGGGCTGAGATCAGATTGGTGGATTTGTTAAAACCTCATTGTAAGTGTAAGAAGCCAGGACCTCATCCTCCTGGAACTGAGCTCTAAAAAATTCCCTTTGGAAATGAGTCTTCTTACTAGATAGTCCTCAAGAAGCCCTATGGGAAGTAAAGCAGTAGCCTCTAGAGAAATAGCCTAGTGCTAATACAGAGAAACAAGAAGGGAGGGGCTGGACTCTGACCACTTCCTCATTAAAATCTTGTTCCTTTTCAACCTACTTACTTCCAAGTCTTACTTCATCATACCTATCCATTCTTAGCAGGCAGTGTACTTTTTAATTAATGTGGCTGGCCTTTAAATAAGGGGAAAAAATTAGATCCAGATTTTATTTTCTGGTTATAATG
Organism: Perognathus longimembris pacificus; assembly: GCF_023159225.1. Lineage (NCBI taxonomy): Eukaryota > Metazoa > Chordata > Mammalia > Rodentia > Heteromyidae > Perognathus > Perognathus longimembris. The sequence continues at coordinate 36,629,872 of NC_063171.1, read as the reverse complement.
CCCTACTTCCATTGGATCCTTCCAATGCTCAAAGATAGCTGTATGTTTCTTCTTGCTCCATGAACTGTTCCTTGTTGAATGTAAGCAAATTACACCTGCCTGGTTGCCAGTTGTGATTCAGGTTGGAATCTAGATTTCTTCAGTCCATTATCATAGGTTATCTTTCTGCCCTCTCCAGACCTGAAAGTACCTTTTTTAAAACACTTTTTAAAAAAACACTAACTTTTCCTTTGCCCATATTTTATGGCAGGAACTTGGGGGTTTGGGTGGTTGTTGTTGGGGTGTTTTGGCTGTTTTGCTTAGAACTTCCATTGGTATCTGTATCATAACTAAAGTTGTTTCAGACTCTGATATCTCTCATTTATTACTCTTCCCACTGACATGAACTTGCTAAGTTTTTACTTGTATATAAGCCTGGTTGCCAGTTGTGATTCAGGTTGGAATCTAGATTTCTTCAGTCCATTATCATAGGTTATCTTTCTTCCCTCTCCAGACCTGAAAGTACCTTTTTTAAAACACCTTTTTTAAAAACACTAACTTTTCCTTTGCCCATATTTTATGGCAGGAACTTGGGGGTTTGGGTGGTTGTTGTTGAGGTGTTTTGGTTGTTTTGCTTAGAACTTCCATTGGTATCTGTATCATAACTAAAGTTGTTTCAGACTCTGATATCTCTCATTTATTACTCTTCCCACTGACATGAAATTGCTAAGTTTTTACTTGTATATAAGCCACAGGTAGACATTGGAGACCCATAAATTTTATAAGATCCTATGGGGAAAAAATTCTTGGATAGCAATTGGGAAATTTATAGCTTTTGTCTCCTATGAGTTGCATGTTCGTGCCTTTGCCTAGAAGAATAGTTCTCATGCCTGACTGTTATAAAACTACATTTAGTGAGTTTTGAAAATACACATGTTTGGGTAATTTTACTTTGGAAGATTTGAGGCAAGGCCCAAGAATCTATTTTTTAAGACTCCAGGGATTAAGGATATAGCTCTTTGGTATTGTGTGTTTAGCATGTATGAGATCTTGCATTCAATCCCCACTATCAAGAAGAAAAAAAGAAAAAAGAAAAGGGGGGAAAAAAAACCTACAAGATGATTCTAATACACAGTCATGACTGAGAACATGAGGCCCTGGGTTTGATTCCCCAGCACCACATATACAGAAAACGGCCAGAAGTGGCGCTGTGGCTCAAGTGGCAGAGTGCTAGCCTTGAGCAAAAAGAAGCCAGGGACAGTGCTCAGGCCCTGAGTTCAAGGCCCAGGACTGGCCAAAAAACAAAAAACAAAAAAACCTACAAGATGATTCTAATACACAGTCATGACTGAGAACTGGTGATAAAATATGGTGATAAAATAATGAGTAACACATCCATCTTCAATGGCCAAAAGACTGGCAAAGAGATCCTAGGATATCTCTCTGTAGATCCCTTGAGAACCTGAGGAATAGTACCAGCTGCCTCAAATTGGTAGAATCGTAAACATTCTTAACTATCCATCCTGTAGATCAGTGCTTCCTGATCTTTGTCCCATTATAAGAAAAATAAAATGGTCTTTGTATGGCATCCTGGCACATACAGAAATAGATGTATTTTGTAGGACATCCTGAGGTAAATAGTCTATTTCTGGCAGCAAGTGACCATACAAAGAAAGGAGGGCAATCATCAGTACATCTCTCTATTCAACATGTGTCAAATGGGAAGCTCTGTTCTTGAAACCTTGAAGTTCTTAATCACACCGAAAACTAGCTAGAAACAAGTTCCCAAATAAAGTGAAGGGATGATACTGGGACCAGGAAATCTCTACACTTTCATAAAGGAAGATTCAAAGCTAGAAGTCTAAGCTAGAGCTCCAGAGTTTGATATTTCCTGGAGAAAGTACAGGTTTGGAAATTTGGATGTCTACTGTCCTAGAGTTTTGTGTATATTGTTAAATAAAGTTGTTGAAATTGGAGTGAATGAAAAGCTCAAAGAACCTTTCTGGCATCAAAACCTCTAATGAGTTCTCTTGGGCTCTTTTGTCCCCCTGTTCTTTCTTTCAGTGGAGCTGGGGACAATTCAGCCCTCCAAGTCTAGGAAAGACTGTAATTGCTTGAATATGTTGTAACTTTAGGGATAAAAGATCTGTAGAAGCAGTAAGGCAAAGTCAGAAGTATCACCTCTGGGAGCCTTAATTTGACCCATTCTATCTTGGCAGCTTCAATTAATGGAGACACAGGAGTTATCCATGTAGTGGAGAAAGAAGAGGACCTACAGTGGGTGTTGACCGATGGCCCCAATCCCCCTTATATGGTTCTGCTGGATGGCAAGCTCTTTAACAGGTAAGAACCTGCTGTGCCTGCTGTGAATCCATATCCAGAGAAAGTGTGACTCAGTGAACAGTTCTCATACTTGGGAGTATAGCTGCCTTAGTCTGGGCATGGTGGCAGGGTTGGTGTTCATAAGGGAAGAAGTACTATCAAAGGGAGTCATCTTAGATACCTTAGAGTAGAGCTCTAGTAAGGATCTCGGGGAGGCAGGAGGGATGCCAAAGGTCTTGGTTTTACTCAAGGACAAAGTAGATTAAACCCTGAGCTCATCTGTTGGACCATAATCCAAACTCAGAAGTTAGAGACCCAAAAGGGAAATAGTGAATGGATAGTTCCAGTCCCCTAATTGTCTGTTCATTTGCATGGGGAGGAGGGCAGGGCATTTGGCTGATACCTCTGCCTTCTCTCATGGCATTCCTTCTATTTCAGGGATATAATGGAAAAGCTGAAAGGGAGAACCAGCCGAATTGCTGGTCTTGCAGTGACTTTTTCCAAGCCCAATTCCACCTTAGGCTTCTCTCCTAGTGTGCAGTGCCCAAATGATGGGTTTGGTAAGAGCCCCAAAGGATCAGAAGAGCCAACTGTTGTGCAGGGTTCATTGTTGCTTCAGTCTTAAAAGCCTGTGTGTGTGTGTGTGTGTGTGTGTGTGTGTGTGTGTGTGTGTGTGTGTATGTGTGTGTGTGTCTGTGTCTGTGTCTGTGGAGGGTGTGTGCATTGTAAGCAGCTAACTCCCAAACAGAAGATAAGAGTTTCTTTTCCTTCCTTCCTTCCTTCCTTCCTTCCTTCCTTCCTTCCTTCCTTCCTTCCTTCCTTCCTCCCTTCCCTCCTTCTTTCCTTCCTTCTGTTGGTTTGGTTTTGTTTTGTCTTTCTTTTCTGGCAGTACTGGGTTTGAACTCAGGGCATTGCACTTGATTTGCAGGTACTCTACCATTTGATCCATACTTTCAGCCCTATAATGTTTCTTATGACCTTGCTGTTCTTTACTTTCCTCTCTCCCTTCTCCTTCTTCTCCTTCTTTCCTTTCCTCTCTCCCTTCTCCTTCTTCCCCTTCTTTTGTGTCACATGCCCAGATGCCTAATCTGCCAGGCTAGGTTTCTCCAATAACCAGTATCTATTTTAATGTGACTGGTGATAGATTCATGTTTGCATTTTTGTGTTACTGGCTCTTTAAATTCAGTACCAATCCTCTAATATTCTAACCTTGCTCTTTTACCTGTTACTTAAGTGCTTGATGTCCCCATAACCTATCTCCCTCACTTCCCTTCCACACTTCAGGTATTTACTCCAACTCTTATGGCCCAGAGTTTGCTCATTGTAAAGAAACACTATGGAACTCTCTGGGCAATGGCTTGGCTTATGAAGACTTTAGTTTCCCCATTTTTCTTCTTGAGGATGAAAATGAAACCAAGATCATCAAGCAGGTAATGACTCTGCCAGCTCCTAGTTATTATAAGAAAGAATACTATGGTTTAGGCTGGGAATATGGCCTAGTGGCAAGAATGCTTGCCTCCTATACATGAAGCCCTCGGTTCCATTCCCCAGCACCACATATATAGAAAATGGCCAGAAGTGGCACTGTGGCTCAAGTGGCAGAGTGCTAGCCTTGAGCAAAAAGAAGTCAGGGACAGTGCTCAGGCCATGAGTCCAAGGCCCAGGACTGGCAGCAAAAAAAAAAAAAAAAAAGAATACTATGGTTTAGGTTCTCCAGTTGGGAAGGAAGCTCCTTTCACAGTTACACACTTTAAAAAACAGTTTCTAATAAAAAACAACACAAACAACAAGACATTAATTTCCTTACATCTGATTTCTTTTCCCGCCTAATAATCACAGCATTAAAGCCATCAATGGATCTGTCAATCTATCTCCAGTGTTAGTGCTTGAATGCAGGGCTTTGCGCTCTTTCTAGTTTTGTACTCACAGCTGGCATTCTACTGCCTGAACCATGCCTGTACTCTCTGGCTTTCATTTGGTTATAGGGAGATGAGTCTTTTAGATTTGCCTGCCTGGGCTGACTTGGAACCATGATTCTCAAATCTTGGCCTTCTCAGTAGCTAGCATTATATACATGATACAGCAACAGCACCGAGCAAAGCATTTTAGGCTGGAAGGAAGTATTCAAAATATTTGAAGCTGGGTGCTCATGGTTCATGCCTGTAATCCCAGCTTCTCAGGAGGCTGAGATCTGAGGATCACAGTTTGAAGGGAGTCCGGCAGGAAAATGCATGACATTCATCTCCGGTTAGCCACCAAAAAGCTGGAAGTGGAGGTGTGGTTCAAATGGTAGAGTGCTAGCCTTGAGCAAGAAAACTAAAGGAAAGTACCTAGGCTCTCAGTTCAAGCCCCATGACTGGCAAAAAACAAAACAACAGCAGCAACAACAACAAAAAAAAAAATCACATTGAAAGGCACTGAAAGATTCAATTAAGGCCCATATGCTGGTGACGTGCCTATAATTCTAGCTCTTCAAAAGGCTTCGATCTGAGGATCACAGTTCAAAGCCAGCCCAAGCAGACAAATCCAGGCCATTCTTATAACCACTTAGCAAAAAGCTAGAATTGGAGGTATGGCTTAGGTAATATAGTGCCAGCTATGAGCTAAAAAAAAAAAAAGAATCCAAACGAGCACAATCCCTAGTAATGGGACGCCCCCCGCCCATACACACACAAACTTCAATTAAGGAATTTCAGAGATTCTAATATGTCCTAATTCTAGCCTAGCATCTTCATTCATTTTAACATTAAGAGTAGTTAGTAGATTTGTCTACAGATGACTTGATGTCTCAGATGGATTGAATCTTATGTTAGGTCTCTAGCCAGTGCTTCTTACATCAGGTCACACTGAGAACAGTGTCTGAAGCCAGGTGTGTTGCAGTATCTGAAGTCTCAATAGAAGGATTATGAGTTTGAGGCTTTCCTGGACTATACAGCAAGACCCTGTCTCAGAAAACAACAAAACAAACAAAAAAATAGTGGCTCAAGTGGGCCATTCTGAAAAAGGTTAAATTCATCTACTCTAACCAAACTATTGAATCCATTCCTCTTCTTACCTACTAAGGAGGTTTTATCTTTGATTTTATAGATCCTGTGTTAATACCAGAACACCATTAGCTCAGATAAATGTCTCCCAAAAGGGAGTGGCTTAAGAATGGAGATGGAGGGCTGGGAATATGGCCTAGTGGCAAGAGTGCTTGCCTCCTACACATGAAGCTCTCAGTTTGATTCCCCAGCACCACATATATGGAAACCGGCCAGAAGGGGCGCTGTGGCTCAGGTGGCAGAGTGCTAGCCTTGAGCAGGAAGAAGCCAGGGATGGTGCTCAGGCCCTGAGTCCAAGGCCCAAGACTGGCCAAAAAAAAAAAAAAAAAAGAATGGAGATGGAAGCCTGGTGCCGGTGGCTCTTGCCTATAATCCTAGCTACTCAGGAGGCTGAGGTCTGAGGATCAAGGTTCGAAGCCAGCCCAGGCAGGAATGTCCTTGAGATTCTTGTCTCCTGTTAGACACTAAAAAAGCTGTAACTGGAGCTGCAGTTAAATGGTAGAGCACTAACCTTCAGCAAAAAAAGCTCAGGGATAGTGTCCAGGCCCTGAGTTCAAGCCCCAGGACAGGCACAAAAATTATATTTTAAAAAATAGAGATGGGATTTCTTTTGGGGGGGAAAGAAAAGGATTCCACAGCTAGCTGTCTCAGTGGGGTCCATCTCCCTTCCAGTGCTATCAAGATCACAACCTGAGTGAGAATGGTTCTGCACCTACCTTCCCATTGTGTGCCATGCAGCTCTTCTCACACATGCACGCAGTCATCAGCACTGCCACCTGCATGCGACGCAGCTTCATCCAGAGCACCTTTAGTATCAACCCAGGTAGGGGAGTCTAAGCTGTGCTGGGTGGGCTGTGGTGAGGGCAGGGGTCCTAGGCCAGGGAGGTTGGTGAGAACATGGTAGGAAAGGAGCAGGTATGGGCAGTGGGAGCACTGAGTGGGAGCAGTAGCTACAATTTTGAACCGTTTATTTTTTAATTTTTTTAATTTTATTTTTTTTAATTTGTTTTGTTTTTGTTGCCAGTCCTGGGGTGTGGACTCGGGGCCTGAGCACTGTCCCTGGCTTCTTTTTGCTCAAGGCTAGCACTCTACCTCTTGAGCCACAGCGCCACTTCCGGCTTTTTCCTATATATGTGGTGCTGAAGAATTGAACCCAGGGCCTCATGTATACGAGGCGAGCACTTTACCACTAGGCCATATTCCCAGCCCCTATTTTGAACAGTTTAGACAGCTTGTATTGAAGTAGATGTCAGCAGAGAACACAATATAGGACGGTTGGAGAAAGAAAAAATGACCTTCAGAGTCCATGAGGCATCGAGTCTGAGAGGTCTCACAGGCCTTCTTTATAGCTTCCTCTCCCTTAGTCCTATCACTGTTTGATTTCTCATTTGTGTACTGCTCAGAAATCGTCTGTGACCCCCTGTCAGACTACAACGTATGGAGCATGCTGAAGCCTATAAATACTTCTGGGACCCTGGAGCCTGAGGACAGGGTTGTGGTTGCTGCAACCCGGGTGAGTTGCCCCTGGTCAGTACCAGAGGAGCTGGCAGGCTTCTCCTGGGTGTATCTGATTTCAGATTTCATACACTAAGAACCTTAAATGGAGAGGGATCTGGGCTCTAGTAGTCCTGGGCTCTATCCATTGTCCCAGAAAATATGTATTCTTTTGGCTGGAGCAGGAGAGGGGACATGGGGCTTTATACCGATTTCCAGTTTTAAAGTGTACTTCTCCTGCCTTTTTTTTGTTGTTGTTGTTGTTGTGCCCAGTTGGACAGCCGTTCCTTTTTCTGGAATATAGCCCCGGGGGCTGAAAGTGCTGTTGCCTCCTTCGTTACCCAGCTGGCTGCAGCTGAAGCTTTGCAGAAGGCACCTGATGTGACCACCCTGCCCCGGAATGTCATGTTTGTCTTCTTTCAAGGGGTAAGGGTTCTTTGTGTTGAGTGGGCTGGCCAGGAAGGAGGCGGGGGATGGCAAAGGGGAAGATCTCAGTACTTAACCTGAGTTGTTAGGTGGCAGAGTTTTTGGTTGTGTGTCTGTGTTTTCCTTTTGGAGTCCTTTATGTTAGGAAGCTCTTCACTAAATTGATAAGCTATCAGCCTCTACCTTCTGTTTGAGGCCTCCTTTCACTTTTTTTTGTCTGCCACCTGAGAGATCCTGCCTATTCCTTCTGGCCTAAGATAAGGGAATGGCACCTATAGCTCAGCTAGTAGAGGTAGAGGAGAGTCAAGAAACACGCATAAAGCTGATGTTTGCTTTGAGCCTTTACCAAAGCTGACTTCCCTATTCTGGGCTCATGATGTTCTATGGCATGTACATGTGAGGGATCATCAGAACTGGGAGGTGGAAGAAGGACAGGGGAGTCATGTGGCTGTAAGCTGACAAGCAGTTCAGATTGCAGTATCCTGGCCACCTAGGACTTGCACCCACAACAAGAAAGTCACCAGCACTCAGTCCATCGGGCTAGGAGTCTTTATTTAGCTGTTCACAGCATCTGCTCTCCACCATCAGGATGGTAAAGAACAGCAATGAGCTACTGCAGGGCTGGGTTTTTAAAGGTAGAAGCTATGCATTCTATAGTGGGTAGTCACGTAGCATAGACACGGGGTTAACGCAGTGGGGAGAGCACAATGGGTTAAGTCACAATGGGTTAAGCAAGCCATTTACAGAAGTAGAATTTTGCAGTCAGGCTGACCTAATATCAACTTTATTTTAACAATTGTTACCATGTTTCCCTAGTGTCAACTAAGCAAGCATGAGCGGGCTAAAACAATCCAGTACTCAATCATAAGTGTACCAACCTGACAGTCTCCATGCATTTCTCTAACTACTACTATGGTTACTTCTATATCTATTACTATGATCATTTTCACAATCTGTTACTATGGTTGCTACCTAGATATAGAGAGGAACAAGGGCTACACATATTTTTAAATGTCAAACTACAAGGAACTAGTCTCACAGGTGGGGGTGCAAACCTCTAGCATGGAGTCACCAAAATAGAGTTATAGAAGCTAAGAGTAACATCTAAGACAGTAAAATTTTACAGGTCCTATAGCTCAGGGGGCTACATTTCTTGGTTCTCACAAGATGACCCAAGACAGTAGCTTTCTTGCCTATAGCTTTGATGATCTGCTTTTCCTTGAGGCTGTCCTAACTTGTTAAGTTCCTGTTCCTTTTCCTACTTAATCTCCATGCCTCAGGAAACATTTGACTACATTGGGAGCTCTCGAATGGTTTATGATATGGAGAAGGGCAAATTTCCTGTGCGGTTAGAAAACATTGACTATTTTGTGGAGCTGGGACAGGTATGTAGTCTATATGTAGTCTGTCCTTCCTTTGAACTAAAGTTTCTCCCTTTGTGTTCTGTTGTCCTTGTTGCCAGCACCACCGCCTCTCCTTTGACTCCTTTTCAACAGGTATGGACCACAGCAGGAGCTAGTCTATAAATGTTGCTTCTTCATCCTTTACAGGTGGCCCTAAGACCTTCATTAGATCTCTGGATGCACACAGATCCTATGTCTCAGAAAAATGAGTCTGTGCAAAACCAGGTAATCCAACAGATGAGAGAAAAGATCAGGTTGGGTGTTGGCTAAAGGATGAGTACTACAGTTGTTACTGCTTACTGGGGAGAATCATGAGCTCAATGACACCTCAGTGTTCCCTCAAATGGATAGTTCTCTAATCATTTGATGCCTGGTGTATGTAGTAACACTGCTCATTAAGGGCAGGTGAGTGACTTATCCTTGCTTCGCTGCTGGAATCTTCCCATCTTGTCAGGGCCTCCAACTCCCCAAATTGACCTCCACTTTCCTTACTGCTTATTTAAGACTCTCCCTTCTTATCAGGTGCTTATTTAAGACCCTTCCTTTTTCTGAGGTGCAGTTCTTTATGCTTCTCTATGTGTAATTCTCTTCGTGCTACTTCATCTTTGCTATCATCCCTACTCTATAGCACTAGAGAATTGGCTACCCATTTAGTGTTCAGCATTGGAGTTTTCATTATTATTTGCCCTCACCAATTCTGTACAACAGATAATAGGTGAAATAGCCATCGAGGACAAGGCAGCAGAGTTTAAAGAAAACAAAACTACAGGCCTCTTCTTTATACCCTAATTTCCTAACTATAAAAAGAATGATGGGAACAATAGGTAATCCAAAGAACTGGTCCCAAAAGTTTTGAAGAATATAGATCTAGAAGAGCATAGGCCATGAAGTACAGAGCACTTAAGGGCTGGGAAAACCCTTCTGCTTCCTATTTCCCAGTAGTCCGCTTCCTTCACTCCCTCAGGTTGAGGATCTCCTGGCCACTCTGGAGAGGAGTGGTGTTGGTATCCCTGGTGTCAACCTCAGGAAATTGAATCAGTCCCAGGCCCTCCCACCATCTTCTCTACAGCGATTTCTTAGAGCTCGAAACATCTCTGGTGTTGTTCTGGCTGACCATGCTAGGTCCTTCCATAACCGGTAAGTCACCTGGCTCTGCGCTTTTTTCATTCCAATGTAACTCTATTCTGAAGTCTAAGGCGAAAGGTGTTCTCACCTTATCCCATCCCTGCTCCTTGCTCCCCCTCCACTCCCCACCCAAAAATCCTCAAAGCTGTTTGGGTTCTTTGCTCAGTGACCTGGTCACTAGTCACTCTCATTGAGTGAGAGTGGTCTTCTCACTGAGTGAGGGTGATCCTCTCATTGACTTGCTCTTTATATTTGCAAAACCATCCTCAATTGTAGCACTTCCAGTCACCCTCTGTTGTGATTCCCCTTTCTCCCATCTCCTGGGGCCCGAGTTCCCTAAGGCTGCCAGCAGAGGGCATCCTCTCAAGAGTATAGGAAAGATGGGGGTATTCTTTAGATGGAGGAAGAAAGTGGTCTCTGCCTCAGGTCTGTCCATGGGTGCCACACACAGAACTCATACTCTGTGAACTGTAACATGTTCTTGTCCTCTGGTGGACACACATGGTTCAGTGTACTGAGAGGTCTCCAGAGAAGAAATGAAGTGCTATTAGTTATCCCTTTTCTGGGTTGCCCTTAAGTTGTTCCTAAATTATGGCCTAGGAGAACAGCAATTTTGCTCAGGCTACTTTTTGAGCTCTGGGGGGTCAAATAAGTCTCTGAATAAAAATACTGAAGCTCTGGTTGTCCAGCCAGAGCCTGAGCCTCCTTCTCATTCCACTTAGGGGAGTGACAATTCTAGCAGTCAGTTAGCTCTCTTCTTCAAATCTTTTCTGCGTTACTTTAGGGTAAGGCATGATTCATCATTTGAACATGATTTGGGTTTGATTGTGTGGTGCTCTTGATCTGTGTGGGATGAAGATTTGGTCATTGTAAAGGCTGGCTGGCACTCTTAGCTTGGAGCTCCCAAGGACCATCATAATGACTTGACCCCGTGCATTCATATATATATGAACATACATAATCCTAATAACCTGCTAGTTTTTCCTCTACTTTGAGGCCCTATCAATATAAACGTTGGTTGGAACATAGTTGCTCTGATTATGTGGCAGTTTTCTGAAAAGCCTTTAAGCCACCCTCTGTGTCTCTAGCCCACATGATTAGAAGAGTCTCCTGTGCTTACTTAACCTTTTCTACTTCATTCATCAGGAAAGTCTTTGTATTTCTCTATTTACCTATCCCCTCCTACCTCCATTTTATTGATGCCATTTTTTTTTTATAACAGAGCCTAATCTTCTCTTTTTCCTTACCCTGGGTTATGAAAAATAACATACCAAGTTTCTATTAAAGGGGCCTTTAAGTAGTAAAGGGCAAGGCCCTGGCTGGACGTAACCAGGGCTCATGCTAACTTTTCTGGCAGCTATTACGAGAGCATTTATGACACAGCTGAGAACATTAATGTGACCTATCCTGAGATGCACAGCCCTGAAGAGGACCTGAACTTTGTGACAGACACTGCTAAGGTAGCACTGACCCAGGCTGCATGAGAGCATGGGGAACACAGTGAAAATGATTCAAATTAAGCCACTGAGGGTAGATGAGATGAGCCATTAAGCTCCGCTCCTTACCTGCCACAGGCCCTGGCGAATGTGGCTACAGTGCTGGGACGTGCACTCTATGAGCTTGCAGGAGGAACTAACTACAACCACACAGTTCAGGCTGATCCCCAGACGGTAAGAACAGATGGGCCCTTGGTCCTTTCTGTCTTGTTTTACACAGCAGGATATCCCCAACCTCTTTTGTTCTTTGACTCACTTCCCAAACTTTTAAACTCAGCATACCTCTTTATACTAACAAGAATGATGCCCCATGGGCTGGGGATATAGCCTAGTGGCAAGAGTGCCTGCCTCGGATACACGAGGCCCTAGGTTCGATTCCCCAGCACCACATATACAGAAAACGGCCAGAAGCGGCACTGTGGCTCAAGTGGCAGAGTGCTAGCCTTGAGCGGGAAGAAGCCAGGGACAGCGCTCAGGCCCTGAGTCCAAGGCCCAGGACTGGCCAAAAAAAAAAAAAAAAAAAAAGAATGATGCCCCAGAGAGCTCTTAGGTGGGCCTCATCTGCTGGCTACTTACAGCTAGCTACTATCTCCCAATCCTACTTGGATTCCTGCCCCATGACTTGTCTCCCCTAATTCTTTCCCTGGCCTTGCTGCAAGTCATAGCATTTTCTCAACTTGTTATTCCAACCGTAGGTCACTCGCCTCCTTTATGGGTTCCTGGTTAGAGCCAACAACTCATGGTTCCAGTCCATCCTCAGACAGGACCTAAGGTCCTACCTGGGTAAGCATATGGTATAAGAAGGGTGATCCTTAGCTAAGGAAATGTATAAAAGATAGGCATCATTTTGGTTTAATTCTTTGCTCTTTTTTTTCTTCTGTTTTCTCTTTCTCCTGCTATTGGTTGGATCTTTTTCTCTTAATCACCTCTCTTCTGGCTCCTGTCAATCTTGGGCTCTTCCTATTTCTGCCTACCTCACCCCACCTTCCACCCACCCAATCCTCACTCTCCTCTGGCTTGCATTTAGGTGATGGGCCTCTTCAACATTACATCGCTGTCTCCAGCCCCACCAACACCACTTATGTTGTGCAGTATGCCTTGGCAAATTTGACTGGCAAGGTGACCAACCTCACCCGAGAGCAGTGCCAGGATCCAAGTAAAGTCCCAAATGAGAACAAGGATGTGAGTGGTGGTGGGTGTTGGAGGTCCTCCGGGGCCTCTTTCCCTTGGGAAAACTGGAGGATCATTTAGGTCCATGTGGACTCAGGGGATTGGGATGGAGATTGGTGGAGGGATACAGCCCAGTGAACTCAAGTGTTGAAGAAGCAATAGCTGGGTGAAATTGGACCACATACAGCATAATAATGGGATGGCAGCCAGTTAACAGTTGGTTCAAATGTAGTGCTGATGGGGGTGAAAGGAACAAATAAGAAGAGAGTTACCTCAGCCCTGTGTGTGGCTCATCTTCCTGTGCAGCTGTATGAGTACTCATGGGTGCAGGGCCCTTTGAATTCAAATGAGACAGAGCGACTCCCACGGTGTGTGCGTTCCACGGCACGACTTGCCAGGGCCTTGTCCCCTGCCTTCGAACTGAGTCAATGGAGCTCCACTGAATACTCTACATGGACTGAGAGCCGCTGGAAAGATATCCGTGCTCGAATATTCCTAATTGCCAGCAAAGAGCTTGAGGTAAGATGGGGCCAGAGAGGGAGCAGAGTCTTTCTGATGATTTTCTGTTTCTTGGCTCATACCCCGTTTCATATTCCATTTGCCCCAGATTTGCAGCAGAACCTACTACAAACCTATCCCTGGCCCACCAGCATATCCCATTGTGAGGCCTCTCCACTGGTAGTTTGAGTATAATCCATTTTGGAAAACCTTTGCAATTCCAGAATGTCTTCCATTTGCTCCCATCCCACCTGGTATTCCCCATCTGGCACAGGTGGGATGGATTAGTCTTAAGATTTATTGAGGCCCATCATAAGTAATAAAAGTCCAATGAGAGAATCAGAGCCACAGGTCCTACCTTCAAGATACTTAAAATCTAAGTAATGCGAGGTAAGAACAAGAACAAACTTCCCATCTCAAATGAAGAGAGCTAAATATGCAAATCTTCCCCCTCCCCACGCTCCCACCCCCAGTCCTATGGCTTGAACTCTGGGCCTGGGCACTGTCCCTGAGCTTCTTTTGTTCCAGGCTAGCACTCTACCACTTGAGCCACAGCGCCACTTCTGGCTTTTCTGTGTATGTGGTACTGAGGAATCAAACCCAGGGCTTCATGCATGCTAGGCAAGCACTCTACCACTAAGCCACATTCCCAGCCCAATATACAGATTTTGGGGAAGATGTTGCCCATAATTGTTCCATACTTGGTGCTTGAAGCTAGCACCAGAATTCCATCGTCCTGTCTTCTGACCCCATTGTCCAAATCTGCACTGAGTTCTGAGAACCATTCTCCTTCCTTGACCGCACCCTTCTCCCTTGCAGTTTATCACCCTGATGGTGGGTTTCGGCATCCTCATCTTCTCTCTCATCGTCACCTACTGCATCAATGCCAAAGCTGATGTCCTTTTCATTGTTCCCCGAGAGCCAGGAGCTGTGTCTTACTGAGGACTCCAGCTCTCCCTGCCAGCTCTGCACTTCACTGGGAACATATCACTAGGTATCACTGGAATCTCTCTGGGCTTGTTTCAGACAAAGCTTAGCATAAAAAGTGGAACTGTCCAGAAGAGACAGGGAGAGGTAAACAGATTGCCTCTCCTCTTCAGCCTCCCCCACCCATGCTATCCCTGCAAGATCCTGGGGTTATGATAGAAGCTTCCTGCTCCTGTTTAACTCCCAAGTTGCCCACCCTCACTTGCCCTTCCACAGGATGTCTCTTATCTCTCTACCCTGCTCTTGGACCTCTGTTCCCACTGTTGCCCCTATTCTCACCCACTGGACTAGGAAGAAGGACTTGAGAATTTAGCTCATACTACATGGAACCCCTGAGGAGGAGCCTTGTGTCTCCTTCCCACTGTCCTTTCTCCGCGTTGTCAGATGGCACATTATGGTGGGCATGTTGCTGGGTGGGTATCCCACCTCCAGCCCACCGGGCTTAGTTGTACTTTTTATTAAGGTGTAATATCTATTTTCATTGGGGATTTTTCTTTTTTTCTTTTTTGTAAATATATAAATACCAAGTCTCATTAAAATTATCCCAAATGACTTGTCCTGTCGTTATTCACACCACCATGCTCAGTGACTTTGTATACTATCTTCTTGGTGTCCCAAAGACCCCAGAAGAAAGGCCCTTTAACACAGCCCTAAAAGAAGTGCTTTGTGTGGAACCACGGAGCCCCTCTTATAAGAGTAATGTTAACACAGTTTCTTCTTACTTTGTAATGACATACATTTCTTTTATTCATTGCAAGACACTGGCTGGGGCACAGAGATGAAGAACGTATAACATTTGAGTAGTTCACAGTTGGAATGAAGGAAAAAACATTTTACAGTTAGGTATAACCCAGTATAATAAGTGGAATTTGCAGAATATCCAGAATGTTCCAGTAGTATGTGGTGGAGTTCAAGGCAGTGTAGGTGACATTGAGATAAAATTAAAGGAGTTCACCAGATGTAGTACAGTTAAAAAAAAAAAAAAAAAAGGTACAAGTCCTGTTTGGAAAGTAGGAAATTACCCAATGTAGCTGGGTCAGGAGGAGGTGAGATGGATCACACCAGAAGGCTCTTGGGTGACATACTGAAGAGTTTTAGGCCCTCTGTTGATGATGGAGGTTTTGTAGACCAAGAGTTGTTTAGGCCTGCTTGCCTTAGAAGAGCCACAGCTCTTTGGAAACCTGAATTCCCTAAGTCTTCATGGAGGCAAAATTGTGGAGTGAAACACAACTAACTGTTAAATGGCTGTGGGCAGCAGCTGAGTCAGCTGATGGGGAAAGAGAAGCAGCGGGAGTAGAAGACTAAACCCAGCCTCTCCTCACTGTTGGCCAAGTAGATGCTTCTGACACATGCCTGAAGACTAGCAGTGATGGAAAACTGGCCATTTTCATAGGTCCCAAGCACATCTCTTAGGTCACTGGTAGGGCTATTTACCTTTTAGAATTGTGCTAAGGGGAGATGATTTTTCTCCAGGTTTCTGTCCAAGCTCCCTTGAGAGAGCAGGTTTGGGGTTCTGAGATAGGAAATATGCCCTGAAGCTCCCTCTGGCCCCCCGTTGGAGCTGGAGGAGCTGTATGCTGTGCTGGCGGGAGTTGAGCACAGCTGCCACCATCGTCTGGGCCAGCTCCATGCCTCCCTCGGCCAACAGGTCTCCCAGCGGACAGAGCAGTAAACTCCCTCATCCTGCTGGCAGCTTTGAGAAGCGGGGACGTGGCTGGGTACCAGGGAGAGGGCTAAACAGGGAAGCACAGGCTTGGACTGAATCGGGATTGGGATAGAGAAAGAAGGGTAAGACGTAGATCCTTCCACACCCCCAATTTCTATGCCTAGGTAAGAACTAGAACATAGCTCATCTTCCTTCTGTGCTCCCTTAGCCCACAATATCTAACCCAAAACAACCAAAAATCTCTGCCCTTTCCATGGCTCTTAGAGAGGCCAAGGTCTAGGGTGGCACAAAGCCACCCAGATAACCCACTGAGGCTCCCCAGCACTCCCTCTGCAGATCCACGGGACTGGCCCCTCACCAGGTATCTCTGCTGAAGACTGAGGGGCTAGCCCCTCAGTATGTAGGGGCTACATGCTTATCAGTTCACTTTCCACTCCTCACTAATGTAGGCCTTGTTCACCCTGTGCCTTCTGAAATACATTATTTCCCAGGCTCTTTTCCCTCCCTAAGAGTTCCCCTTTCCACTACTGCCCTTTGCTACTTAACACCATTCCTTTTCAACCCATGCAGGACATTTACCCCAGGACCCAGTCTACCTGTTGTAACACCTGGCTTCTCAATTCTGCCTGGAATCTCCCTGGCCTGTTTGAATAAGGGGTTTACTGTTTTTCCAACATCTGGGTCACTACTCCCAAAGGCACAGCCTGGGAGATTTTTTTTTTAATCTAGTGGTTAGTATTCACTCAGAAGAGCTTTGTTTCTTCAAAGGAATGTATGATACCATCTTAGAAGTTATGTATATGGGCTATTTTTTTTTTTCTCTTTTTGAGACAGGGTCTCAGAACTCATGATCCTGCCTCAGCCTCTACAGGGTCTCAGAACTCATGATCCTGCCTCAGCCTCTACAGGGTCTCAGAACTCATGATCCTGCCTCAGCCTCTAAAGAACTAGTTTACTGACATGAGTCATCATGTCCCACATTTTAACTCATTTGGATAGATGGGGAAAACCAGCCCAGAGGAGTGATATGACTTGCTCTGTGTTACAGCAAATTAGAGACAGAGCTGGGACTAGAACATGCTTTATATCTACAGACAGCCACAATAGTAATAAACATTTATTGAGCATGGCTACAGGCAAAGCACTCTGTACTGGCGTCATAAAAGGCTAAGAGATAACAGAGCTTTTCCTTTGAGTCTCCAGATCCAGAATCTAGATGGCAGGAAGTTACCTGGCAGAAGACAAATAGGCAAGGCTAGGATGCTCCATGTAAGATCAGTAGCCTAAACAGGTTCTCCAAGCTCAGAGAAAATAGGATTTGATTTGCTTCAGGCAGTGGGCCAGTAAGAAGGAGCCTCAAATTTGTGGGCAAAGTTCAGGACCAGATTTTCTGGTCTGCCTCACATGCTGTGTGACCTTGAGAAGGGCATTTCCCTTCACTGGGTCCCTGTGTTCTCATCTATAAAGTGTGGGTGTAAATAAGGAGCTGCTCTATGCTGTTCACCCAGGCTCTTGTCAGTCTGGCTCTGGGAAGGACAGCTGGAGATGTAGCCAACTCTCTTTCTCCCCTAAACTCCTCAGGGCAAGGGCCATTTGAAAGACTGATCAAGTTAATGAATTCTCAAATGTAGCACTACAGGTCAACTCCAGGGAGAGACCCCTGAGGGATGCCATTGTTCCCCAGTTCAGGAATAGTATGGATTTTGGGAATTGTGGACTAACAGGATTTAAAAGAGAGTATGTCACTCAATATCTCATTCTCCAAATAGAAGCTTTGGCAGGGTGGCTGGAGTTGAGCTGGGGAAGCAGAAGGCCCTTAGAAGGTCAGAGTCCCAATGGGTCTCAGGATAGATATGTATGTATTCCTTCCTGAATTTGAAATCAGAAGTTAGGGGAGCTCTACACTCCAGAAGTGTGGAAGGACAGCAGCAGCCCCTGAGCCCAAGCAGGGAAACCTGGAGCAGGAGCAAAGGGTCATCTAAGGGGGCCTGAGGAGAAGCCATGGACCCAAGATGATGCAACTGTGAGCAAACATTGCCATCCTCCATTGGCTGGGTGGTTCTTGGGGGCTGGGGGCTAGGACCCACTCTCCCTCAACTCATAACTGAGATGGGGTTGGAGAAACGAGAGAAAACTGAAGTGAGCGAATATCCAGACAAATCAAGCTTGTGAAAAAGAGATGAGGATGTAGGATTCCTAGTAGGGCTAAAAGAGGAGAAAGGGGAGAGGGAACTGAGCAGGAGGGGAGAAAGGCCAGGCGGGTGTGGCCAGGAGGGGAGTAGGCCCAGTGCTGGTGGTGACAGATGGGTGGACACAAAGAGGAGAGCTTCGGGGAAGACAGATGGATGGGGGAGGGAAGAGAAGAGGCTGGGGGCGGGGGTGGTATAGTGGTTGGAGGCTGAGGCTGTAATGAGATTGGAGATAGGCTCTGAGCTAAGGAGAGGTGAGTGGAGAGGAAGAAGAAAGGAGAGGCAGCCTTAGGAGACAAAGGCTATAAGGCCTAGGGGGCCAGGGGCAGAGGGCTCAGGGGCTGGGTTCTGGGAAGGGGGGCTTCCAGCCAGGCTGGCAGCAAAGAGAGTGACAGATTGTGTGGTTAGCTAGAGTGGAGACCCGCTGTCACCTTCTAGAGGCAGAAAAGTGGAGACAGAGGAAGACAGACTGACAGAGACCATGTGGAAACGGAGAAGGAGAGAAACTCCTTGATGAAGATGTGCCAAGATGTTGCTGCCACTTCTCAGAAACACAACAGCTGCTGCCCAAGCTCTACTGCTTACCTTGGTCCCATGACCCCAAACCTTGCCAATGTTTTAGAAAATACTACCCTGGCCACAACGACTCCTCCCTGGAAGGGTCAGGCAGTGTGGCACAGCAAGGGTTAACACTGTCTGCTCTGTCTGCCAGCCGCTTGCCTGGTTGGGTCCCCAGGGCTCCCCACATATGTCACCCCTCTCCTGCCAAACCCACTACTTCCCAGCTCCTCCAGGCCCTCCCCCACCCTCAAGGACTGGGCCCTCACCGCTGTGTCTTCCCTACTCCCCCACCTCCCTGCAATCTACCTCACAGGCTTCCTGTGGCTAGAAAGAGATTTGGGAATCCAATCTGAAAAAGTGAGTGCCTATGAAATGTAAAATAGTAACAAGAAACCATGACGATATAATTACCCTCCCCTTCTCTGGGCCCTGCTCTTCTTGTCCTCCCCCATCCCCTGGCTCCCAGGGCTCTGCTTGCCCCTTGGGAGTTGGGGTTATAGTAGCCTGTGCTAAACTCAAAGCTGGACCGCAGCTTCCTCAACCATGCTTCAGATTCTTGTGCATCGGGAACTTCTTGCCGCCTTTGAATCATCACCCAAAAGTGGCGTGGGGGTGGTGTGGGGGGTCAGGATAAGCACTTTGTAGTTTAGCCAGCATTTTCCCACACCTTATTTCACTTGGATGTCACAGCAGCCCTATGGGGAAGGTACCATTATCCTATTTCACAGATGGCAAAAAGACTCAGTCAAGGTGAAGTGACTTGTCCAAGGTCATCAGGACTTGGACAATATCTAACTGAGCCCAGGTTCAGTATAGAGTTTTGGGTTGGTATTTTTTTTCCTCCTCTGTTCCATGCTTTTAGCTCCTCTTTATCACATAAGTAGGATGTTTATTTGTGGGTTACTGTCCTAAGGGGCAAAAACTGAATCCCTTAGTAAAGCCTGGGCAAGGACCCTAGAGTCCAAGATCCTTGGATAACAGATGCAGAGGTGGAGGAAGTGGTCCCCAGAGCACATTGTTGCTCTCCCTTTGCACTGGGGACAGCTTATGTTGGGTGCTTCAAGCACTGAAGGTTGCTGCAGGGCTGAAGTATCTGAGCTAAACAGCCTGCAAGGAGGGAAGCTGGCATCAAGGGTTTAGCTCATTCCTCTCACTCCCTGTCACTCCACACAGTCCCTTTCTGCTTCAAGGTCTCCTTAGGTTCTGTTCCTTCCCACCCACCCCCACCCAACATCTTACCCTTCAAGATCTGAGCTTTCCTTTTTAGAAACAATAGTCCCTCATCTCCATCCTTCTATTTATCACATCTCCCCACCTTGCCTCTCCTCATTCTTTCTGAGTCTCACAACTTCTCCCCACTTCTATCAGTTTACATCTAGTTCTCCCCAACAGTCTCCTCTTTTCTGCTCTCTCTCCCTGTCTGTCTTTATCTCCCCTGCCTCCAGCCACACCCTCTTATACCTCTGAGCCTTTTGCAAAGACATGGCCACCCACTAGTTTTGCTTCACCATACCTTTTATTTATGTATTTATTTTTTGTCTGTTTCCCCATGTGTCTCTGTCTCCCTGACTGCAACTTCCCATTTTCCCATGTCTGCTACCCAATGACT
This sequence comes from Perognathus longimembris pacificus, assembly GCF_023159225.1. Lineage (NCBI taxonomy): Eukaryota > Metazoa > Chordata > Mammalia > Rodentia > Heteromyidae > Perognathus > Perognathus longimembris. Next base: position 36,609,903 of record NC_063171.1, on the reverse strand, counting down.
GCTTCCTCATCTTCACCTCCTCCCCCCCCACCCCCCCCCCGCCATTCCCTGGGTCTCAGTGTCACACTCTCCCCTCTGTCACCCCCATCGTTGCTCTCTGCTTCCCCATCTCTTCATCTCCCATTCTTTCTGTTTCCCTGTCTCCTCTATGGCACTCTCTCCTGAGTCTCTCCATCTCCCAATTTCTTGGATGGGTTGAAGGGCAGGAGGGTGGGGGAGGTAGAATTGTTGTTGCTGGGGGCTCATTAGGTGGAGATTGGTTTTTAATCAGCACCATGGCAATGATGATGCAAGAACTGAGATGCCACCTGATCCCCAACCCCCCCAGCCCCCCTCCTCAAGCCTCCTTTCCCCTCCAGCTCAGCCCATCTGCTGGCGCCTGGGCACCTGTCTGGGCCTGCCCAGGTGGGAGTTGGCACCTCCCAGGCCTGGGGGCAGGGAGAGAAAAGGGAGCTTGGGGGAGAATTATGGGACTCCCCTTAGGGAATTCCTCACCCTGGAGAAAATCCAGAAAAGGTTCATCAGACATGGGGAAGTAGCAAATCCTTCCCACAGCCTGAAGATGGGCTGTGTTCCTACTGAGGTCTAATCTCACTACATAATGACACTAGATCTCCATAGCAACCTAAGAAGCCACTATAATTAGCCCCACTTTACAGAATAAGATATTGAGGCTCAAGAGGTTGTTACTTATCCAAGATCACACCACAGACAGAGCCTTTTCCACTGAGCCACACAGCCTCTAAGTCATGGTCCATTATGGATATTCACAGAACTTCAATGAAGACATGCAACAGCTGAGTTGGGAGAGAAACGTCCATGCTGAAACACAGCCCGCTGCCTCTGAGGGCTTCCCTTGGCCCTGTGCCCCCCTCCTTGCTCCTGCTACTCAGAATCTCCTCCCCCCCCCATGCTGGAGATGGCTGAGCTATTGATGTGAACTTAATCAGTGCTCATTTGCACATCATTTTGTATCTACTTTTCTTGTTGCTCATTCGATGCCTCACACACTACAAGCCTGCCTGAGTTACCCTGTTCTCCCCTCCCTCTGTCCTTCCACTCCTCCCTCCCTTCCCTGAGTCCTCCTTACCAATTTTCCTCCTAAGAGTCCCTAGTTTCCACTAGGTCAAGTTGGGCTGGCTAAACTAGAAAAGCTCCTCATGTGTCTGTGTGGAGAATCTGACCCTGCTCCTGGCCTGGTTAAAACAGATAGGAGAATGGTGGCTGGATAAGAAGGTGGAGGGGTGATTAAATTATAGAATGATGATTGGGGCAGGGGTGCAGTGAACAGTAGCCAGAGGTAGCCTGGCAAATAGGGAATACAGCTTTATGAAGGATGAGAGCTTAGTGAGGGTGAGAGCTCTGGCCCCTCTTCTTGCTTTCATACTGGTCACTTGTTCTTTTGCAGTTTCCCTGTGAGTATTATGGAAAGCCTTCTTCCCAAGGAAAGGAAGACACGAGGGAAAAGGGCTGTTAAAATTGTGCGAGGGATCAGAATGGGTCTATGACACTTGTATGTAGTTTGTCGGGAGTCTCTGCTCTGCCGCCTTCTGGTGTGGGAGGCTGAGGGGGTTCATCTGTGGTCCTGCCCTGGCTCTCGCCCCAGCCCCACCCCTTCCCCAGCTCTCCATTTCTTGCTTATGAAATATGCATGGAGAACAGATGTCCCTGCTCCCCCACTCCCTGTCCCCCCCCCCCAGGGCCAGCCCCCACTCCCAGTTCTCCCCCGGGGGGGGGGGGTTCCCAGATCCCTCTGCCAATGGCTGCCTGGCCTGGCTATTTAATATTGATGAGGGGGGGGTGCCTGGGCCAGCCAATGGAGAGCTGGGGGTGTGTGTGTAACTTCATATATATACAGAGGGCTGGGCCCACTCAGGTGTGTGTTGTGTCTGTGAGTGTGTGAGTGTGTGTGTGTCCGTGTGTGTGTGTGTGGCCCTAAGTACCTGGCCAAGCCCACCCTCTCCACCTGGGCCCTATTTTTCCACCATGTGTATCCCTCTCATCAATTCTGAAGCTTCTGCAGTAGCGCCAAGAAGCCCCCGAGAGCTCTAGAAAGCTGATCACTAACTTTGCAGACGGATGAGCCCTAAGCAGCCAGAGGAGACTGGGGCTCTGGACATTGCCCCCTGCCCTGCCGGCTTGGATCCCTTGACAGGGTCCTCCTAGGTAAAGGGGGGAACTGTGGGCTGGGGAGGAGTGGGTGTGTCCCTCCCCATCTCAGCTTAAGCCCCCCTTTCCCAGAGTCTCCCTCGACTTCTCTCTTGTGTGCTGTGTCTCTCTCCATCTCTGCCTTTTCCTCTGCCTCACTTCTCTTTGTGTCAGGCCGCAGTTGGTGGAGGTAGAATGGTCATTCCTAACCTGGAGATTTGTAATTGCTACTCCCCTGCAATTAGAGTTTTAGTGTCTGGAACTTTCAGAACAGAAGTGGATTGGGGGTGAGGACTTGCTGGGAAACTAGAAGCTGCTGCCAACCAAGACTGAAGATGGGGAGCTCATGGAGAGCACAGAGAAGGGAAGAGAGGGTGTGGCCAGGGGATGGGGAAAAGGAGGAACAAGAGAATTGCTGTGATTGATGTACTGGGAACCCCACAGCTGAACTGGTTTCAACATAAGCTTGGGGGTAGGAGGTTGGGGAACTAACCATGAGCGGGAAGATAACTAGCCCATATTACTGTCATGCTATTTTGTTAATTTGATCCCCAAATCTGGAGAATGCCCTTTCTTTCAGCATCAACCACTTTCCCACCTTCAGTTTTTCATCTTGGTTATTTGCCTATGACTTTGTTTTTCTTTTGCCATATGACACATTGAACTGAGGGCCTTGTGTTCACAGGCAAAAGCTCTACTGTTTATTTGAGCCATGCCTGTAGCCCTGTATGTGTACTTCTTTTTCCCATCATCAGATGCTGATGACCTTGCATTCCCTCTAGAGCTTAGAAACTGTTTACTTGACTTGAAACTGTCTTGTGTATAGTAAGGTAAGGCAATACTTGGGGTGGGGTGGGGGGTCCTGGCTCCTATGAGATGTCAGGCAAGAAAGCTAAGGCTGGGGAGGAAAGGGAGGTGGTGACTGTTAAGGAGCCTCAGTGCTTCTGTTTCTGACTATAATGTAAGGCTGAACTCATGGTGGATCGCCTGGTGTTTTCTCCAACACTCCTCCCAAGGAAAACCCTTTCCATAGCCTTTCCAAGGCCAGGTTCTGCTTCCCTGACCTCATCTCTGTGGTCCTGGGACAAACAAACCTTAGCTAAGCTCCATAGGGATAACCCCAAGGAGCTACTATGCCTTCTTTAGCAAGCCACATCTGAACCACCTTAGACTATGAGCAAGTTCAAGGGTAGAAGGCTGATTGTTACCTCTTCTCAGTATTCCTTCCACAATCTACAAAAGGGCCAAGGAATAGCAAGGAATGAAAGTTTTAAGGACAGAGATGGAAGATCAGGTGGTCCTGGACTGAGGAATTGTGGTGAGGAGATGCCTTTCCTTGGTTCTAATGGACAGGATGGTGGAACCAAACATTTACAGTGGTCTTGTTGGGAGGCTGGGAAGGACTGAGCTAGGACAGCTGTACTGAGCTCCATACGTCCAGTTTACAATGGCCAATCTGTGTGTTTAGCCACCCCACCCCCAAGAAACAAGGATGCAGAGGGCCCTGACAGAGAGAGATGATCCCGAGGCCAAGGCTTAAAGTTCTCCTCTCACAACTGAGAAAGGCCTCTCTTGGAGCTGTCATCCAGTCTTGCTCGACTTTTCCCCCTGTAATTATTTATTGTATGGCAAAAAAAGAGAGAAAAAAGGTATAACAGTATCTACTGTTGTAGCCATTTAAAATGCACAGCTCAATAGTGTTATGCCTATTTGAGTTGTTGTAAAACACACCTCCAGAACTTTTCCGTCTTGCCAATGTGAAATTCTATACTTATTAAACAAGAACTCCTCTTTTGCTCCTTCCTTCCAGTCCCTGGAAACCACCAACCTAGTTTCAGTTTCTATGAATTAGACTACTTAAGTATCTTACCTAGGTGGGCATCAAAGCATTTGCCCTTTGTGACTGGCTTACTTCATTAAGCCCAGTGTCTTCAAGGTTCAGTCTGTTTTGTAGCATATGAATAAACATTTGAGTAGCTTGCACCTTTTGGATATTGTGAATGGTGCTGTTGTGAACATGGGTGTGCAGATATCCCTATGAGATCCTGCTTTATTTGCTTAGACCCATATCCAGAGATGGGAGCACTAGGTTATATGGTAGTTCCATTTTTATTTCATTATTTTACTAACATCCATATTGTTTTCCTTAGCAGTCGCACCAACAGGGTATAACTTTTCCTATCTCTCCATGCTGTTTGTGTCCTAACCAGTACTGATTTTATTTTGATTTTTTTATGATGGATGTGAGGTGATAGCACATGTGATTTTGATTTTTAATGATTAGTGGTGTTCAGCTTATTTAAGTATGTATGTATGTATGTATGTATGTATGTATGTATGTATTGTGGTGGTCCTGGGACTTGAATCAGAGCCTGAGCGCTGTTCCTGAGCTGTTTTTTCCCCCCCTCAAGACCACAGTTCTACTTTCAGCTTTTTGATGGCTATCTAGAGATAAAAGTCTCATGGACTTTCCTGCCCAGGCTGGTTTAGAACCACAATTCTCAGATCTCAGTCTGCTTGAGTAGCTAGGATTACAGCGATTGGCTTCAGCCAGGCTTATTGGCCATCTGTATATCAATCTTTGGAGAAATGTCTATTCTTTGCTCATTTTCAAAATTTAGGTTATTTGATATTTTTATTGTTGAATTGAAGGACCGCTTTATATATTCTGGGTATTAAACTGCTTATCCAATATATGATTGCAAGGATTTTCTCAGTGCAAAAGTTGCCTTTTCACTCTATTAATTGCCTCCACTCATACACTGAAGTAAGTTTGATGTAGTCTCCCTTGCATTCTTTTTCTTTTGTTGTTTATGCTTTTGGTATTATAGCCAAGAAATAGTCTCCAGGTCTGACGTCCTGAAGAGGTTCTGCCTGCCTTCTTCTAAGTCTTGAGTAGTTTTTCCATCGTCAGTCCTCTTGCCCAGGGCCAGCCAGTCTGGTGTGTCCTTTGCATCATCTCTCCCTTTCCTTCCCGGTTACTTTCGGGATTATCTTTCCTTCTTCATACTCCCTCCCGCCCTCACTGCTTTCCACTGTATCCACCGACCGACCAGCCTCCTGCCCCACGCCCCACCCCTCTATTTCAGCTCTTCTCTCTCACTCCCAGGTCCCCATTCCTCCCAGCCCACTTCCCCAACTCCCAAGCTGCCCACTCCTCCCTCCATCCCTGTCACTTTGCTTTCTCTTTTCCAGGCTTCAGGTTGGTGCCCTGACCATGGAACCCTGAAGCAGCTCTCTTGATTTCCAGAGCTCAGTGGCAGACCCCACCACCCCAGGCCCTTCCTGCCCCTCCCACAGCCCGCTTTCAAGCCCCCATCGGGAGGGGCGGGGAGGGGGTTCGGCTTTCACCGGGCAGGGGGCTTCCATCATGATGCTCAACTCAGACACCGTGGAGCTGGACCTGCCTCCCACACACTCGGAGACGGAGTCCGGCTTCAGCGACTGTGGGGGCGGGGCGGGCCCCGATGGGGCTGGGTCCGGGGGTCCCGGAGGGGGCCAGGCTCGGGGTTCCGAGCTGGGAGAGACCGGCCGGAAAGACCTGCAGCACCTGAGCCGCGAGGAGCGCCGGCGCCGGCGCCGCGCCACCGCCAAGTACCGCACGGCGCACGCCACGCGGGAGCGCATCCGCGTGGAAGCCTTCAACCTGGCCTTCGCCGAGCTGCGCAAGCTGCTGCCCACGCTGCCCCCCGACAAGAAGCTCTCCAAGATCGAGATCCTGCGCCTCGCCATCTGCTACATCTCCTACCTGAACCATGTGCTGGATGTCTGACTGCAGGGGCTGGGTCAGGGGTGGGCGGGGGGCCTCCCGCCCTGCGCCCTGCGCGCTCCCCTTCTCGCTGCTCTCCATCTCATCCCAAAGGCCCGGCCCCGTGCCACCTCCCCGCCACCGGCCGGTCCTGAAGGCCACTTTTTAGTACTGACCCCGCCACCCCGGAGGGCCTTTGCCATGGGTCCCTTCCAAGGTCAGAGTTGCTTGTTTGAGTGGTCACAGTAGAGTTGATGTCTAGCTTTCTCTCTCAGGCTGCTGCTTCTTTATCCCTATGTACAAAATTTCAGACCCCCAGATCCGGGCTAGCTTCAGTTCTAGCTTCTCCTGCCCATGGTCGGGGCAAGGCAACTGGACCAGAAGCCAGGGGCGGCCCTGTGTTTCCTACTCCCAGAGCAGATCTCTGTCCATCTGGGGAAGGAGAGGGCTGGGGCGTGGGGGTAGGGGTGGTGGATGAGTCCGGTGACTCCTCTACTAAGGGGAATGTCAATAACCAGGAATTAGGAACACACACACACACACACACACACACACACACACACACACACACCTGTCTGCTCTTCTTTTGTCCATCTTGGTTCTGAGGCTTAACATGGACAGACCTCAGATCTTACTTGGTAGTGAGTGCCTTGCCCTCTTTGAGCTATCTGGCCATTTCCCTGAGCCCTCCCATGCCCAGAGTCCTATGCCCGTGTGCCCCCTAGAGGAAGGAAATCCTTAGTCCCCAATAGGGCATGATAAATCTCCAAACAGCCCCGAGCATTTGCTGCAGGCCCAGGCCATGGGGCAGGCCAGGTCTCATCCCAGCCTCCTCCAACCCAGCTGCCTTGAAACTGTGCAAGCCCACACCTGAGCCTCACAGGGGCAGGAGGGACACCCTATTATTGCCATCTGGAAATACTCAGCTCTCCTGGCCCTAGAGCCTGTTTATTATATTTGTTTATTTTTTCCTCCCTTCAGCTGCGGTGGCCAGGGAAGAGACGTGTCCTCTTCCTGTTGCTGAGCCCCACCTGCTCACTATATAGCCCAGGCTCAGCAGCAGTAGGGAGGGCCTTGAATCTGTGTATCAGAAGTGCATTCACAGCAGACTCCTAGCTCTACAAGGATATTTATTTATGTATGATTTACTTATTTATTCATCTATTTATTCACTTATTTATTTATTTATAAATATTACTATTTATATTGTCGAGTTGTGCACTTTGGGGGGTAGAATCAGAGGGGCTCCTAGAAGCTCTAGTTGGGTCTTGCTTCTTCCCTGGTTACTCTTTTCCTTTTTTTTTTTCTTCTTCTTCTTCTTCTTTCTTTTGCTCATTCTCCAGCCCCAGGTGTGTGTGGGATCCTCTTGGCTCACAACACTGGCATCTCTTCCTCAGATCCATCTGTTCTGAACCCCTTTCCTCTGGGATAGTGTCCCTTCCCAAGCTGCTGAGCTTCTGGATGTCCTCCCTCACCAGGCCCCCTGGTAATCCCACCCCAGTCTCCCCCACCTGTCATCTCTCTTCATCCCTCCCCAGGACCCTTGTTTTTTCCTAACACCCCTAAGAGCAAGCTCCAGGGTCTCTCCTGTGCCCTCTGTGTGACTCCTTCCTGTTGCAGTTCTAATTATATACAAAAAGAAAAAAATTAAAGTGACCTCGTTCTAGCACCAGCTATGGCTGTGGCGCATCTGATTGGGTTTGGTGGGAGGGTTGTGGTAGGTGGTTGTGAGGTGGTTATTGAGAGACCCTATGCTTTGCAGCCTCTTCTAGAGGGGGAGGGACATGTTATAAGAACTCAGCACAGAGGGTAAATAGAGACAGGGAGAAGAGGTCACAGGGCAAGGTCAGGAGAGAGTAAAACATGGTTTCCAAATCTCCTCACCCAAAGTTCCATCTTGGCACACACCAAGTGACACTTTCTGATTTACTGATGTGCTTCAGTTCTGTGCCTAAGGAGCTGAGTGTCCCAGTAGAACCCAAGTTAAACATGTGTCCATGGGTCCATACAGCTGGAAAAAGCCATGGCACAAAAACTGAGATCTTGCCTTTGTCTTTACTATCTCTAGGGTAAGTCAGAATTCCTTGAAGTTTCAGTTCTGTCTTGGGTTCCAGCCTTAAGATACTGTGGAGAACATGATGGAGGGCCTGGAACTGAGAGAGGAATGGATGGAGTGGGGGGAAAAATAACAGTGCCAGGCAAGCAGAGACCAGGAGGATTGTGACTTCTAGGCTACATGAAGATCTTGTCTCAAAATAAACAGAAGAGAAGAAGGAGGAACAGAGGGAGGAAGAAGAGGAAGATGATGATGATGAGGAGTACTGGAGGCTGGTGCTTCATGCCTGTAATCCTAGGTACTCAGGAGGCTGAGATCTGAGGATTACAGTTCAAAGCCAGTCTGGGTGAGAAAGTCCATGAGACTCTTATCTCCAGTTGACCACCAGAAAACCAGAAGTAATGCTGTGGCTCAAAGTGGTATCCTTGAGCAAAAGAGCTCAGGGACAGTACCCAGGCCACAAGTTCAAGCCCCATGACTGACGAAAAAAAAAAAAAAAAGGAGGAGAAAGAGGAGAGAAAGTAAAAAGGGATCCTGGAAGGGACCTAGGAACTATTTTTTTTCTTCATCACATTAACGAGGAAACTAAAGCTCAGTGTGGGGGAAGGGCTATACTCAAGGACACAGAGGTAATTACTGCTAAGACTCAATGCTCAGGTTCGTCTCTTCCCGCTCCCCCTATCCCTCATGTTGCCAATGCTCCTCTGCCTCCCTGAAGTGACCCAAACTTGACAAGTGGAACTTTTTTAAATCCCATATTTGAACAGGAACATTAAAAGTAAAGGAGAGGGCTGGGGATATGGCCTAGTGGCTAGAGTGCTTGCCTCCTATACATGAAGCCCTGGGTTCAATTCCCCAGCACCACATATATAGAAAACGGCCAGAAGTGGCGCTGTGGCTCAAGTGGCAGAGTGCTAGCCTTGAGCAAAAAGAAGCCAGGGACAGTGCTCAGGCCCTGAGTCCAAGCCCCAGGACTTGCCAAATAAATAAATAAATAAATAAAAGTAAAGGAGATTCAGACTTGTGTGCTCCAGATGGCCAAAGGTCAAGAGAACACTTTATATAGAGTGAAGAGTTGAAAAATGAATGATGCATGGTCTTGACAATAGATTTGGGAATCATGTAAGATCCACTTCCAAATACTGAAGGAAGAGGTAAAAACAGACATTCCGTGTAGCCCCAGGAGGCAGGATAAGGGCCAGTGAGAAGAGGTCATAGAAACGTAGATTTAAAATCTATGAACAACTTGGAAACACTTGGAGCTGGTCTAGCAGCAGATCTCTCTAGAGGGGACAGCCTTCAAGCACAGGCAGAGATGTAGTGGCAGATCAGTTCCAAACCTAAGGTCATGTGAGAAGCTGGGAGGCAAAAACAGTTTGAGGAAAAGGTTGAGCTACTTTTCTATCCTCATATTTTCATTTTTGGTAAACCAAGAATGCCATCAGTAGCAAGAGGGGTTTGAGTTAGATTTGAGGGAGGACTTCCATGTCTTTCCTTCTCCTTATGAAGTTCATGAAATGTGCTTTGCCCAAAGTCTGGAGAGAAGAAGGGTTGACCGAGATCAAGAAGAATCCTCAGATTTGAGGATGGTGATGGACAATTGGCAGAAACAGAAATCACTGAATCCACTGCCTTTGTGTTAGCAGCAGGTAAACGCCTGTCCATAAAGATTGGAATTAGAACCCAAGTTCTCCTTTCCTCTGCTTCCCCATGCCCAGCAGTCACTGGGCTCTGAGCCCTTCTCCATCCTTGCTGGACAGCAGAAGGGTTAGGGGCCCCTCCCCTCAGGCGTCCCTCGGGGCCTGGGGGTGGCGAGAGGGGGCAGCTGCAGCTGTTCCTCCTGCTAGTTCCGAATTTCTTCAGATAATCAATTGGCCTCGGCTGCCTGCCACTCTGCTCTCTGCTCGGCAGGACAGGAAAAGAGGTGAAGAATGAGGGGGGAAGAATGACAGGGGGAAGAATACAGGGAACACTGGGAGAGAGAGAGGTGGTCAAGGAGATGGCAGCCAGGACTGTGGGGTGAACAGATGGCGGGGAGAGTGTGCGAAAACATCATTCAGTGGGCTTCATCTTACACGGCTCCAAAACCAGCTGCAGGGCCCAATGGAGTAAGGGACAGGGGCTCAGTGACCAGGTGAAGGTCACTCTTCATTCCCTTCCCTTCCCTCTCTAGTACCCCATCCTCTGCCATGGCCTTCCAGAAATCTCGGCTCTCTTTCACCCCTAGTTACTACTAGCCTCTGACTTTCCACTCCTGCCTGTCAGAATTGCTACCTCTGCTAATCATCTCAGCCTAAAGATGGAGTAGAAGGCAAGGCTCCGGCATTTGAGAGCGAGAAGGGGTCCTCAAGCCACACCCTTCTGTACGCACACGCACGCACGTTGCCATGGGCCGCTAGGCATATGGTCCCTTTGTGCCCACACAATGGAGACCCTGTCTGTGCCCCTTTCCAGTCTGGGCACAGTGTGGGGGGTGCATTATTCTCAGCTTGCCCATCTCCCTGCTTTCTCCATCCCCTGCCTTTCTCCATCCCCTGCCTTCTTTGCTTTCCTCTTCTTCCTTTTTTAAACTAGAAGGCCCCTCATGCCATGTTACCTTTTTTATACTTTCACTTGTTTCTGTGTCTTTTCCTGTGGGCTTGCATCCAATTGGGAGAAGTTATGAGCAGAAGAAAGAAGCAAACAGGAGAGTCAGAGTCTTAGCATGCTAGTGCAGGGAGAAAAGAAGAATGAGGGCAGAGCTGCAGCTGTCTGTAAGGCTGAGAGGGATGGGGGACAAGGAGGCAGCAGCAGCAGCAGCATTTTATTAGAGGGAGAGAACGCCCATACCTGGCAGCCAATGGATCTGTCTTTTTTTTTTTTTTTTTTTGGTCAGTCCTGGGGCTTGAACTCAGGGCTGGGCACTGTCCCTGAGCTTCTTTTGCTCAAGGCTAGCATTCTACCACTTGAGCCACAGGGCCGCTTATGGCCTTTTCTGTTTATGTGGTACTGAAGAATCGAACCCAGTGCTTCATGCATGCTAGGCAAGTACTCTACCACTAATCCACATTCCCAGCCCTGTGTCTCCCCCCCCCCCACCTTGTTATAGTACTTGGGTTTGAACTCAGGGCTTCTCGTTACTAGGCTGGCATTCCATCACTTGAGCCATGTCTTCAGTCCTCCTTTGGTTAATTATTTTGGAGATGGAGTCTAGTGAACTTTTCTGCTTGGGCTGCCCTGGAATCATGATCCTCCAAATCTCAGCCTCCCAAATAGCTAGGATTACTGATGTGAGCCACTAGTGCCTGGCTTCATCTTCATCTTTACTCTTTGTGCCACAATGAGCTAAATGCATGCTCTCTTTGGGTGTCAACTTCCCTGTCTGTAAAGTGGGAAGTTAATAAGACCTGTCAGGGTGCTATGAGGATGAAACAAATTTGGCATGAAGCTGCTCAACACTATACTTGCTCATCAAATGATACTGCATGGTAGTAAGGAGCAGGTCAATCTCTACTGTTATACTGTTGGTTTTATTGTACAAGGCACCAGGCCACAGAAGTTAAAGGGTCTGGCATTCAACATCCCTTCTACAAACTGTACTCTTTAGAGAGGTGGCCCTGGAATGAAGCACTCATGGGGGTTTCCGAGCATGACTCAGGAGTCTAAGTGAAAATCAGGAGCCCTGATCATCTTGGAAACCAAGATAGTGCAGGTGGGAACAAGAAGCTATGTGGTCATCAATGGAAGTCCACTCAGTTCAATATTCTTTGGAAAGTTGAGAATAGATAAGCTGTGATAGAGAAATCAACTGAAATGAGAATGGAGAAATTATAGCTGGGGGAGAAACAGGAGTCGGAAGAGAGATGTGCTGGTTTAAGGATCTTTCCCTGATTTCCCATTGAGTAAAATTTTGTAATGCATTATTATTGGTTGTTGACCACTGCCCTCTGCTGGCCACTAGCAGAGATGTTTTCAGTCTCCTTTTTCCCTGGCTAGATCTGAAAAAAAAAAAAAAAAAAAAAAAAGGCCTGGAAAGAGAAGAAACCACTAGAATGGGGATTAAGGGTGAAGGAGATTGTAAGTGCAACTTGCAACCCAGAATTCTGTTGTTGGAAGAGGTTTCTAGAAGGTGAAGGAGAGTTGATTGCTGACTAAAGATAAATAGAAGCTAGAATCCAAAAGTGTGCCATTTACATAGATGTTAATGGTCTATGATTTTCACACACACACCCCCACCCCCATATGTGCCTATTTCATTTGTTGGGTGTCTGTGTGTGCTCTATGTCTAGGAATGCTTCCCTGATTCTGTTGTTTTGTACATGCTTGCATTTCTGTGCTTGTTTTTTTGTGCCTTTATTTGGAATCTGTATGACAGCTGTCAAGTAGGGAGTGAGGGTAGGGGGCTGTTTAATTTCCTTCCTTCCCTCTAGGAGTTACTTGTGCCTTCCAGTTCCAACAGCCACATGGCTTTTTACAGGTGAGGCTGGAAGCACAGTTCAAATGGTAGAGCTACTGGCTTAACAAACAAGTGGATGCAGTGTGAGGCCTTGAGTTCAAATCTAGTACTGCCAAAAATAATCCAGTTTTTCATGGAGCCCACCTTATGAATGCTTGGCAGATGTACAGGTGTGGAGCCAGCCCTAGGGAGGTTTGATGAGCAGAATTTGGTATTGCTATGACCGTGATACCATGGGCTGTTGGAACAAGAGAGAGATGGAGAACATTCTGGAAAGGCAAGCAGATGTCATTAGGGGTGAATGGACAGGAGAGTTGAGCTCTGTGCCAGAAGCAGTCCTAGGAGCTATTGTGAGGTCAGTTACCATTGTGTCTGTGTTCAGACATTGGCAGTGGCAATAGGGAAAAGGGAGCCAGTGTTTGAAGTCTATTTAAATGGTAAATTCAACAGGATATAGCAATTTATTAAATATGTAAAGTGGAAAGGAGCTCCTAGGTTTCTAATGGGAGAGCCTGGAAAAAAGAGTGATGCCGCTTTCCAAAACAGGCACAAGCTAGGCTCTGATGGCTCATGTCTGAAATCCTAGCTACTTAGGAGGCTGGGATCTGAGAGTCATGGTTCTAAGCCAGCCTGGGCAGGAAAGTCCTTGAGATTTGTATCTCCCGTTAATCAGTAAAAAGCCAAAAGTTGAACTGTGGCTCAAGTGATAGAGCCACAGCCTTGAGTGAAAAAGCTAAGAGAGAAACTGGGCACTGGTGGCCCATACCTGTAATCCTAGCTATTCAGGAGGCTGAGATCTAAGGATCGTGGTTTGAAGCAAGCCTGGCAGAAAAGTTTGGAAGTATTTCTTTTTGCCAGTCTAGTGGCTTGAACTCAGGGCCTGGACACTGTCCCTGAGCTTCTTTTGCTCAAGGCTAGCACTCTACCACTTGAGCCACAGAGCCACTTTCAGTTTTTTCTGTCTATGTGGTACTGAGGAATCAAAAGCAGAGCTTCATGTATGCTAGGCAAGCACTCTACCATTAAGCCACATTCCCAGCCCAATCTGTGAGACGTTTATCTCCAATAAACTACTCAGAAAAAGCTGGAGGTGGCTCTGTGGCTCAAGTGATAGAGCACTAACCTTGATCACAAAAAGGCTCAAGGACAGTGCCCAGGCCTAGAGCTCAAGCCCTAGGACCAGAAAAAAAAAAAAGGTTAGAGACAGCAACCAGGCCCTGAGTTCAAGCTCCAGTACCAGCACAACAACAATGAACTGAGCACAGAAGATGAGAAAGTGTGGCAAGAGCTGCCGGCTAGTCTTCCTGTGGAGCTGTGGGTTTGTAGCCAAATCACTGGACCTCTCTTCTAGAAGTTGTCCCAGGGGTCTCTAACTCCACATTTCCCAAGTAGCCACCTTATCTTCTCCCATCTGCCCCCCACTTCCCTTGGCATTCCCCATCAATGCGAATGATGCATCAGCCCCGGGCATCATGCTTTCCTTCCCTCTACTGCTTTGTCTCCAGTCCACCATCATAAGCTATTTGCTTTGCCATCAAGATGTGACCGGGCCTCTACTTTCCTGACTACATGCTTTTCTTCCCCTGGACTCTTACAGTTGCTCTGCTGGTCTCACTGGCTTGTGGCTCCTTCTTCCTAAGTCCATCCTCCAGGCTGGCATCAGACTTACCCAAGTGGAAATCCAGGCTGGACATTTCAATACTTCCATCCTTTTCATGGCAGCACTCTGCCAGTCCAGCCTCGTGGGTTATTCCATCCTAACTACTCTCTGGAGCACTTTTGTTTCCTACTTCTGTGTCTTAGCTCACATGGTTTCTCCACCTGTATGTCCCCTGCAAGCTCTGATGTTCCGTAGTTTACCTGTATACATCCCACTCATTCTTCCAGACAATGCAGATATTCTCGCCTCCAGGAAACCTCCTCAAGGCTGGGAATGTGGCCTAGTGGTAGAGTGCTTGCCTAGCATGCATGAAGCCCTGGGTTTGATTCCTCAGTACCACATAAACAGAAAAAACTGGAAGTGGCTCTGTGGCTCAAGTGGTAGAGTGCTAGCCTTGAGCAAAAGAAGCTCAGGGACAGTGCCCAGGCCCTGAGTTCAAGCCTCAGAATCGGCAAAAAGAAAAGAAAAGAGAGAGAGAGAGAGAGAGAGAGAGAGAAAGAGAGAGGACCTCCTCAATACGATGTGTGCCTCCTACAGCACCATGCTTGGCCCCTGCCCCCTGCCCATCTGCCCGCTCCCCATTACCTCGCCTATGTCTGCATTTATGTCTATGATTGTACTGGTCATATGGAATTTTAGTGAAATCATATGGGTTACAGGTAATCTGTTTTATTTCTTCTGTTTTTTTTTTTTTTTTTTCAATTCCAGTACTGGGGTTGAACTTGGGGCTTGGGTGCTGTCCTTTAGCTTTTTCACTCAAAGCTGGAACTCTACTACTAGAGCCACAGTTCTATTTCTGGTTTTTGATGGTTAATTGAAGATAGAAGTTTCATAGGCTTTCCTGCCCAAGCTGGCTTTGAACCTTGATCTTTACAAATCTCAGCCACTTGAGTAGCTAGGATTACAAGTGTGAGCCACCAGTGCTTAGTTTGGATTTTAGGGCGGCCTGGAGTGAGTTACCAAAGACCATGAGCTTCTGTTTCCTCACAGAGATAACATGTAAAGCCTTCCAGGGGTGGGGAACATCTGGCTTGCAGGACATAAAGGCCACAGAATCATGGGTATATGACAGGAAAGACACACATGCTTCTCATATTCTTCTCTTTGGCTACCTAGGGCCATCTTCCTGTATTGATAATTATGTATAGTTCCCCAAGGATGTTGTAACTATCCAGATGGCCCTTGGTAAAAAAAAAAAAAAAGGTTGCTCACCTCTGCTAGGCCAATGCTAGGAAATAATAAAGGTTAATACATGGTGGCTCTATTAGGATAATTAATGTATTTATTATCTCCTGTTTCAAATTGCTGGGCTGTTCCAGTATGCCTATTACCATTCACCTTGAGAATATGAATTCATTCCTTTCTTACAATCCTCTTGACATTTCAGATAGAGTTCTCATAGACTATTTGCTCCAGAGCTGTGTTTTATCTTTCCATTTCACTAGAAGCCAAACATCACTTATTTTTACAAGAGTATTTTTTTAAATTACCAAGGTCATATATGCCCATTTTAACAAATTCAGTAGTACTCCAGTATGTAGAGTTAAAAGCAAATTGACAACCCCCTACAAACCAATCATACATCCCTCCCCCAACGTAATCCCTGTTAACTATTTGGTATGTATCCTCCTATTTCTGTCCTTCTATTTCTTGGCACACAAATTGCTGTAGGCCCATATTTGGGTATGATGTTTGGAAGTAGATTGTCAATTTCTACAAAAACAATTATTATTTTGTTTGGATTACATTTATTGTACACACAGGTCAATTTTGGGAAAATTAAAATCTCAATATTGAACTTTTCAATTCAAGAACCATTCCATTTACTTAGGACTTATTTGATTGAGCAGTATTTTTTTCATCTGATGATAGACTTTTTTTTTTTTTTTTGGCCAGTCCTGGGCCTTGGACTCAGGGCCTGAGCACTGTCCCTGGCTTCTTCCCGCTCAAGGCTAGCACTCTGCCACTTGAGCCACAGCGCCGCTTCTGGCCGTTTTCTGTATATGTGGTGCTGGGGAATCGAACCTAGGGCCTCGTGTATCCGAGGCAGGCACTCTTGCCACTAGGCTATATCCCCAGCCCTGATGATAGACTTTTATTTTCTATTTGTTGATGTAAATTGGTGACATTTTTGCAAGGTGAAACACTTTCTAGCAGTTGATGCTGAGACCCTACAGTAGAAAAATAGAAAAGGTTCTCTCCTCAGTCAATATAAAGAATGTTATATAAAGCTATGTTACATAAAATCAGTATTACCACGGACACACTGAGTTCCTATTCAAACAGAATTGCAAAGGGACACACATGGATTTTTCTGCTATTCTCACATCTGCAAGAGTTCTCATCTTCCAAGGAACTGTAAAAACTATACCTTCTACTATTTGATGTACTGATAAGTATTTTTATTTTTATTATTTTTTTTTCTGATAAGTATTTTTAATGATTCTAAATACTATAGCTTTAAGATTGTGTAACATCCAATTTACAAAATGTATTGAAAATTTCAATGACCTTCACTGCAAATTTCATCTCAGTTGTTTCAGTATACCTTTCTGTTTCTTAAGATCCTCTCTCAGTTTCCTTTTTTTTTGGCCAGTCCTGGGCCTTGGACTCAGGGCCTGAGCACTGTCCCTGGCTTCTTCCCGCTCAAGGCTAGCACTCTGCCACTTGAGCCACAGCGCCGCTTCTGGCCGTTTTCTGTATATGTGGTGCTGGGGAATTGAACCTAGGGCCTCGTGTATCCGAGGCAGGCACTCTTGCCACTAGGCTATATCCCCAGCCCCTCTCAGTTTCTTTTAATACCAACAATAGTGCCACAAAATATGCCCATGCATAGAAGCCTGATTACAATCCAATCTGAAATAGAAGTCAATCACATCACTGACTAGTGCATGCAATTCTGATATAAATGCTTGGATATTTTCTTTTACACTATAGAATAGAACTAAAAATAAAAAAAAAGCACATAGCTATACTGGTATGTTTGCTCTGTGTGTGTGTGTGTGTGTGTGTGTGTGTGTGTGTGTGTGTGTATGATTTCCAATGACATGAGAAACTTCTTTGTTAAAGAAGTACCTTCCAAAGACTGGAGGAATACAATTTAAATTTGACATGATATTTACACTGTAATAGTTAAATGACAATGCAATGTTAAATTTAAACAATATCATTAATATTTTCTCCCCTATTTATTTTTTCTGTCTCTCCTAGGGCTTGATCTTGGGGCCTGAGGCCTGTCCTTGAGCTTTATCACTCAAAGCTAGTGCTCTATTGCTTTGAATGACAGCACCACTTATGGTTTTCTTGGTGGTTAGTTGGAGATAAGAGTCTCCGAGACTTTCTTGCCCTGGATGGCTTTGAAATGTGATCCTCAGGTCTCGGCCTCCTGAGTAGCTAGTATTACAGACATGAGCCACGAGCAACCAGAGCCCATTATTTTTAAAGCCTGACATACAATAATTTGTAACACTTGTGACTTCCATGACATAAATACTTCTATCATGGTCAATTTTAAATTAGTCACACAGAACTGAGACAAGTGGAACACTATAATATTTCTACCATAGAGAAGCAACAGATATAAATAATAGTGATAGCAGAGATAATAGTAAGAAAGAATGAGGAAGGTCTATCTTGAGTACTATTTTTGTTTTTTGTAACACAGTGTCCAATTTGAAACTTACGTATTTAAAAAAACTACTTAGTAAAATTGTTGTAAATTCAACAATTAGTTCTTACAAGACTGTTTGGTCTAGCATGATACTTCTATCCTAACTCACTGCTAAGGAAGATTATATTTTCCCTTTGAATTAAAGCACTGTATGGGGAATGCTATACTCTAAATTGTTAGAATTCCAGAAGCCATTGGTACAATATTAACATTTAAATTTTTTGAAAAAAATAAAAATTTCTTAGAATGTTAAAAATCACACCCAAATTTCCTAAGCTGAGACGAAAGTTTTACAGGCAACCAGGGAAGCAGGGTAATTAAATACTCGAAGTGAACTACTTAAGAGTGACTGGAAAGAGCAGTGAGTTTGGAGTCAGAAGACCTTGTTCTAAGGCTAACCCTACTAGTTACAATACATCTTTAACATTCTGAGCTTCAGAAATCCTTTCTGCGAAATGGAGCTCATATGTTTAATTGACAGGGCTTGGGTTGGTTTTTCTTGTTTTTGTAAAGTCACAAAGAAAATATCTATGAAAGTGTCTGAGCAGTATTTTGTAGTTTTCAGTTGTATAGGACTTGCATGTATTTAGTAAGAGGTAACCCTTAAACATTTTTTTTAAAGTGATATAAAACAGGACTGGGTATGTGATTTAGAGGTAGAGTGCTTGCCTAGCATGCATACAGCCTGGGTTTGATTCCTCAGTATAACATAAACAGAAAAGGCTGGAAGAGGCGCTGTAGCTCAAGTGGTAGAATGCAGCCTTGAGCAAAAAAAATGAAGCTCATGGACAGTACTCAGGCCCTGAGTTCAAGTCCCAGGACTGGCAAAAAAAGATGACATAAACAGTATTTTCTTTTTTTGTGGTGCTGGGATCTAACCCAAGGCCTCATGTGCTCTACTCCTAGCTACATTCACCATTCCCTTTTCTGAGACTGGGATCTTACTAGGTCGATCAGACTGGTCTTAGGCTCCCAGATCTAGTGATCCTCCTACCTCAGCTTCTAAAGTAACTGGGACATCATCACTGCACTCTAGTTAATTATTTTTTGAGTGTTTGTTGTGTTACAGGCTGACTGTACCCCCTTAAAAGACATGCTAAAGTTCCTGCCTCTGATACCTGTGAATGAGACCATATCTGGAAACAAGGTCTTTGACCTCCCAGTGTATATTTTGTTATGGCAGCCCTAGGAAACTAATACAGCAAGCATATAGAGACATACTGGTTGTTCTGTGTTGCTCTGGCTTCATAAAATGAGTTGGGAAGTGTTCCCTCTGCATCAATTTTCTAGATGAGTTTGTAGAATTAGCATTATTCTTTAAACACTCGATAGTGTTTATTCCTTAAACATTCCAGTAAAGCCATTTTGACTTGTTATTTTCTTTGTGGGAAGTTTTCTTTCCCCTAAAAAAAACTCCTGTAATTCAATTCCTTTAATAGCTACAGGGAAATTAAATTGTACTATTTCTACTTGAGCGAGTTTGTGGTTTTATTACTTTCAATAGATCTATATATTCGTCAAGGTTATCAAATATATCAGCATACAACTGTTGCTAATATCTCTAGACTATAGTGATGTCATCTCTTTATCCCTGATACTTGTCATTTGTGTCTTTTATTTCTGATTATTCTAGGTATATCTACCTATTTTATCTTTTCTTAGAACAAGCAGTTGTTTCCAAAAACAATAGATGTCACTGTTGTTTTTCTGTCTTCTATTTAATTGCTTTATGTGCTGATCTTTATTATTTCCATTTTCCCTGCTTATTTCACTTCCTTCTAAGTGGTGCTTTTATTACATTCTATTGGTTTTACTATGCTGTGTTCAAAATTTTTTAAAAATTCTCTTTGATTTCTTCTTTCACTCACAAACTATTCAGAATTGTGTTGTTTCCAAATATTTTGGAATCTTGCAGATATCTTTCGCTGGTAGTAGTGGAGTTTCAAATTCAGGGCTTAACAGGTACTGTACCACTTGGGTCACATGTCTAACCCAATATTGCTTTAATTATTTATTTGATAAGGTCTTATGTTTTGGCCCAGGGCTGGCCTCAGACTATGATTCTTCCACCTGTGCCAGGTATAGCCAAGGAATAGGTGGGATGATAGGCATATGTCATCACACCTAGCTTGTTTGTTGAGATGTTGATGTCAGTAACTGTTGGCCTGGGCTGGCCTTCAACTGTGATTTTCTCTATCAAGTAGTTGTGATTATAAAATATATGCCACCACACTTGGCTCTCAAACTTTTTATATTAGTATTGACATATAACATGACAACATTATGGTCGGAGCCTTTTTTTTTTATTTTTTTATTTTTTTATTTTTTATTTATTTATTTTTTGGCCAGTCCTGGGCCTTGGACTCAGGGCCTGAGCACTGTCCCTGGCTTCCTTTTGCTCAAGGCTAGCACTCTCCCACTTGAGCCACAGCGCCACTTCTGGCCGTTTTCTGTATATGTGGTGCTGGGGAATCGAACCCAGGGCCTCATGTATACGAGGCAAGCTCTCTTGCCACTAGGCCATATCCCCAGCCCCCTTTTTTTTTTTTAAACACAGAGTCTTACCATGTAGCTCAGGCTGGCCTCAAATTTGTGATCTTCCAGCCTCAGCTTCCTGAGTGCTTGGATTTAGAGACTATATTTTGTATGATCTGATTCTTTTCAAGTTTATCAATCTTGATAAAGATATTACCTATCTTGGCAAATGTTCATCTGCACATGAAAAGGATGTGTATTCTTCCACTGTTGGGTGAAATGTTCCAGAGTCAATTAAATCATGTCAGTTGATAATGTTGGTTAAATCCTTTATATCTCTACTGATTTTCTATTTATTCTATCTATTAGTAAGGCATGAATATTTATAATTGTGGATTTGTCAATTATCCTCATAGTCCTACAGGTTTTTGTTTTAAATACTGGTATTTGTTATTAGGTACATATATGCTAAGAATTATTATTATTATTATTATTTATTTTATTTTTTATTTTTTTTGGCCAGTCCTGGGCCTTGGACTCAGGGCCTGAGCACTGTCCCTGGCTTCTACCCGCTCAAGGCTAGCACTCTGCCACCTGAGCCACAGCACCCCTTCTGGCCATTTTCCATATATGTGGTGCTGGGGAATCTCGAACCGAGAGCTTGATGTGTAGGAGGCAAGTGCTCTTGCCATTAGGCCATATTCCCAGCCCGAATTTTTTGTTTTCTTGATGAGTTGACTCTTTTGTCACTGTGAAATGACTCTTTTCACTTTTAATAACATTTGTCATGAAGTTTACTTTCTTAGGATTATTGTAGTCAATTTTCCTTCCTCCCTCCCTCCCTCCCTGCTTTGTTTATTTATTTCTTTCCTTTCTCCTTTTTGTTTTCCTTTTATTCCCTTTCTTCCTCATTTTTTTGAGACCATGTCTTATTTATTTTTTTAAATTTTGTTTTGTTTTCTTCCAGTCCTGGGGCTTGAACTCAGGGCCTGAGCACTGTCCCTGGCTTCTTTTTGCTCAAGGCTAGCTCTCTACCACTTGAGCCATAGCGCCACTTCTGGCCTTTTCTGTTTATGTAGTGCTGAAGAATCGAACCCAGGGTTTCATGTATACAAGGCAAGCACTTTACCACTAGGCCATATTCCCAGCCCCCGAGACCATGTCTTCCTGTGTAGCTTCACTGGACTTGAACTCAATATTTTTTTTTATTTTTGTCCCCTTTGGCTTTGAACCACAACCCTCAGATTTCAGCCTCCTGAGTAGCTAAGATTACAGGACCTGGTAAGATTCTCACTCTCTCTAGCTTCTTGGTTACAGGTATGTTTTTCTATCTTTTTTTTTTGCCAGTCCTGGGGATTGAACTCAGGGCCTGAGCATTTTTCCCTGAACTTCTTTTTGCTTGAGGCTAGTACTCTACCACTTGAGCCACAGAGCCACTTCTGGCTTTTTCTGTATATGTGGTGCTGAGGAATTGCATCCAGGGCTCCATGTATGCTAGGCAAGCACTCTACCACTAAGCCACATTTCCAGCCCCTCCATCTTTATTTTAATTTTATTATATCCTGGTGGTACCAGGGCTTGAACTAAAGGCCTTATATTCTTGCTCTGCTTCCTTGCTCACACAGCTGGCTTTCTACCACTTGAGCCACATCTCCAGCATGACATTTTGCTTATTAATTAGAGCAGGAAATGAACAAAGTGATGAATCAGGAAAGCCTATGTGTAGATCAATGGGTAATAAATTTTCCAGTGGATCTGAGGAAGATAAAATACGGAGAGCACTTATGTTATGTTATTTCCAGCTTCCTACAGACATCCTCACCTGATGGTAGGCAGATACTAAGACACCTGTCAATCCAAACATATTACATGTTCTCTCAGTTTAATGTGCAGCATCACCATCTTCCTAATTATCTATACTAGAAGCTTCTGCGTTAGCATAAATCTAGTACTAGGAATTGAACTCAGAGCTTCATACTGCTGCTTAGCTTTTTTTTCTTTCTAAAGGCTGATGCTCTATCACTTGAGCCATACCTCCACGTCTGCCTTTTTTTTTTCTCTCTCTTGGTCATGGGGCTTGTTGTTAGGGCCTGGGTGCTGTCCATGAGCTCTTTTGCTCAAGGCTAGCACTCTACCACTTTGAATAGCAATCCTCACATGTCAGCCTCCTGGGTATCTAGGATTACAGGTGTGAGCCTTTGAGGTTGGAGGCATGACTCAGTTGGTAGAACGCTTGCCAGTGAACAAAAGCAACAAGTACACAAAAGATGTTATTGGATTTGTCTACCCAGGCTGGCTTTGAACCTGAATCCTGAGATTTTATCCTGAGTAACTAGGATTAAAAGTGTGAGACACCATTGATGCCTGATCAGGATAGTCTGTCTCTTGATCTGCTATGTTAGCCTTCTTATTGCTCTCTGCATTTGTAGGGTCTTTTCTACTCTGACCATGCTTCACACAGTCACTGGCTCTCTTTCCTCTAAGAGTGGTTGTAAAACTCATTCTGTGTATCACACACACAAATACACGTACACTTGTGGGGGAAATTGTGGACTTTCATCCACGTTTCAGGGAGTAAAAGTCCACAAAAGTTTAAGAACCACTATCCTGTATCTTTATTTCAGATGAAACAATTAGTACTCAGTTAATGCCTGACACAATTGAGGGACTATGAGACAGGAAGCCAGGAGGCCTGCCGTCTGGTTCCAGGGCTGCTGCTTATTAGCTGCATGATCTGCGACAGAGTTAGCAGCTCTGCACCTGTCTCCTCATCTGTAAGACAGAGAAGCATTTCTTACATGCTCCAAATGTTATTACTTATTATTTACAAGCAGATTCATTCCACCGTTCATCTCTTCTCAGTCTCTTCTCCTGTGTTCCATTTCACTTGACAAATATTTACTCTTGTGTGACATTCACCAAGCTTTTTTAACCGAAAGTTAAATATGCTGCTTCTGCTTCTACTTCAGAAGTTTACCAACTACCTGGCAGACATATATGTAAACATAAAATTGCCATTCACTGTCATAAAGGCTAAGACAGAGGTGTGCAGAACTCAAAGGAGACTCTCTGGGTGAGGCACTGTCTAACTTAGTCTGGGGAAATTGGGGAGGAGTTGCAGAGAGGCAACCACTGAGTCTGGAAGGATGAACAAAAGTTTCCAGGCGTAAAGGAAGAAAAGGTAAAGGAAACCTGTGTGAAGCTGGGGACATCACAGAGCAAAATATTGGTAGAACAATGAGCAGATGAGTATGGTTTGAGGGTTTGTGTTGAGTTTGTTAGGGCTTTGAATGTTCAGAGAGTAGCAGAAGAGAAGGCTGGTGAGGGGGGAGAGGGAGTCAGATATTGAAGGTTCTTCTACACAACTACAAGAGGCTTCAACTCTATCTTGTACACAGTCAACTGCTAGATTCTTGTGGAGCAAAAAGTGACAGATTGATTTCTCTTTCAGAAAAATCATATTAGCAGCGGAGGGAAGGATGGGTTAGAAGAGAGTAAAACAAGTTTGGAAGTGATAAAGGCCTGAATATGCAAAGAGGACTGGAGTGTGTGTGTATGTGTGTGTGTGTGTGTGTGTGTGTGTGTGTGTGTGTAGATAATGTGTTCCTTTGAAATTAGTATATTCAATGTATCCAAGGAATAGTCAACTAAAGAGGATATCTGGTAAGAAAGTGAGAAACACGGAATTAGGAGTGTCAGTGAATGAAGCATGCAACATGGGAAGAAAAGGAGCCCAGGGCTAAATTCTGGGAGATATCAATATTCGAAGTCAGGAAGAGGAAAGTCATTGACAGGATGGTTGGGTTGCAGGTGTTATGGGGTCCGAGGGAGGAGATAAACTATATTCCACATCCCTCCAAGAGTCCACCACTCAGAGACAGTCTTAAGCAAAAAGATGTATTTATTTGGAAAGCAAAAACCTGAACTGTGACAGTGAAAAGCCGGCTGACCAGCCAGGGACACAGTGTAGACTCGGGAGCTGCTACTGTTGGGGTTTATAAAGGTAAAAGCTAGCACAGATGTAGGGGGTTGACGCAGGGGGCAGAGCAAGCAACAAACAAGTTACGAAAGCCATTTACAGAAGCAGAATTTTGGGGTCAGGTTGACCTATCTACTCACCCCAACATTTCCTACCATGTTTCCCTAAGCAAGATGGAGTCAGCTGTATTCTCTACAACCTGTGTAGTGAAGGCCAAAGAAGGATAAAAGAGAGCAATCTACTTCAAACTGGGATGAGAAGGGAAGGAAAGAGCTGAAACATGAAGATGCTACTGAGTGGAGGAAACTTCTTGAGTTTGTTAAGTCTTCTAAACAAGGATGCGTGAAAGTTAGATATAGGAGAAAAATGGGGATAATGCATGGAAGTAAGAAAGGGTAGGTGGGCCTAACTCACACTTAGAGAGATTAGTCTCAGAAGGGAGTGGGGGTAGCCATGTATTCTCAGAAAGGAAGTTACAAAGTTTAATTTTTTTTTTGCATTAGAATCACTAAGGAGATTTAAAAAGGACATGTAAATAGTTGAGTCACACCTTGGAAGTTTTTGTTATAATTAGTCTGGGATGGGTCCTGGGCAAGGGTTTGTTTTCAAAGCTTTGCAAGTGATTAAAATCTGCAGTTAAGGTTGAGTATCACTGCTTTAATTTGTAGGTAACTTCAGATTGGTGATACTGAGAATGGATTTAAGGAATGTCACACTTTATAATGTTTGTATGTCTAGAGAGTGTCAAAGTTTTGGGAGAGGCGAGGAATGGAGAAAGAAAAGGAACTTAGCAGAGAAGAGAACTAATACCACCTCAGTGATCTTAATTTTATACAGAAATGAAGCTCAGCTCTTGTTCTTAAAAAAGAACAGTATCTTCAGTAACAATCAGACATTTTGTAGGTTGTTATCCAGTTAGGGTTTTTTTTTTTTAATTTGCTTGCTATCTTTCTTCACTTTTCACCAACAAAGAAAGAAAAAAAGAAAGAAATCCAACAAAACTGGGTGTAGAAACCCTTTTAAGCACTGAGACTGGTCCTTCTAGGAAAGTGGGTGCATGGACAAAGTGGTCTAATTATCCTGGGGGATGGAACTGTCCCAGTGTTCATCAGCAGGGCTGCAAGAAGATGCTAACTGTGGCTTGGCATATGGGTATATTATATTGGTCACCCATATCTGGCAGGTGGCAGAAATTGCTAGTCATTCGCATTAAAACACATTGTGAAGCTTCTATGCTTAAGCAGGTGCACTAAGGAGTCTCGTTTCTCAGAGAAAGGCTTTAAAACAAAATAGGCCTATTTTTCACCAGAGCAGAAGAGCACCGATCTTTGTGATGTCTGATCTCCAGGGATAGCTTTGTTCGCAGGAAGCAGACATTTCTCCCTCTGTAGTCTGGCTCTTCTCTTGGGGAGGGTCCACTGCCACTTCTTGAGATCTTTGGATTTTTCCCTAAGAAACTAATCCTTCATGGATTCTGAGAGGCCCCTGCTTTGCCTGCCTATCTCTGCTGCCTAGGGTCTTGGTTTTTGGCTCGAAGCCTCCTTCACCAAACAAGATTCTTTTTTTTTTTTTTTTTTTGCCAGTCCTGGGGCTTGACCTCAAGGCCTGAGCACTGTCCCTGGCTTCTTTTTGCTCAAGGCTATCATTCTACCACTTGAGCCACAGTGCCACTTCCAGCTTTTTCTATATACGTGGTGCTGAGGAATCGAACCCAGGGCTTCATGTATATGAGGCGAGCACTCTACCACTAGGCCATATTCCCAGCCCCCCAAACAAGATTCTTGAAAGAACTAACCTCCTAGAAGGAGAGAAGAGAAGCTTGATTGGGAATTGACTGGGGTACTATGGGTATGAGAAGAGGGTTCTTTCTGAAACCTCATTATCCTCTTTAATAATGAATGGAACTTATTCTTGAAAAAATTAACATACTTCCCTATATTCTCAGAGCTAAGAGCTGTGCATTCTAATTCCAATCTGTTCTCCATCATCTTTTCAGAATCCTGGTCTGCCTCTATCACTATTGGTTGGCCCTCACAGGAAAATCTTGCCACTAGGCCATATTCCCAGCCCTCTTGTTTAGATGTCATCTATCTCAGTGCTATACTCCCTTCTAAAGATAGGCTAAGATCTTTGGACCCTAGGACAGACACTTTGGGTCTCTTGTTTCCTCACTGTGAACTGGAGAGGTGTGAAATCCATCCAGTGGGTGAGGGTAAGGGATAGTTCAGAGAACTGCTGGATAGGATAATAAGACAATTAGGTATAACACTGGGCATCTTCTGTCTTACCCAGTATTTTCATTGCAGAGATGTAACTGAAAGCCAAAATTTCAGCCACAGAAAGTGGTCAGAGAATAAATGGAGCTTTTTCCAGTCAGATCTCTGTCTCTGTCTCTTTCCAGTCTGGGGCTTGGACTCCCTTCTTTTGCTCAAGGCTAGCACTCTACCACTTGAGCCAAAGCTCCACTTCTGGCTTTTGTAGTATGGTAGTTTATTGGAGATAAGAGTCTGACAGACTTTCTGGCCCAGGCTGGCTTCCAACTGTGATCCTCAGATCTCAGCCTCCTCAGTATAGCTAGGATTACGGACATGAGCCACAAGTGCCCAGATGCCTGATCTCTTTTAATCTTAAAGCTTTATCTGTGAACATCCAGACTTGGGCTTTAAGCTTTAGGTGGGACCACTCTACAGAATTATCTGTAATTCTGATGCTGGAAACCCTTTTCCTATTATTTGCATTCTTCCAAGGTCTTTGCAACAAGCAAGCAGCATGTGAACGTAATTCACACTAAATGCACCACAGTCAGGCGGCGCCATGGCAGCCCCAACACTGTGTCAAATTACATGCTGCTGCCCAACACTTAAGGTGTGCTCTGGGCAGGGCTGGGTATATCCATGTCTCCCTTACCTCCCTTAACCCTTCCCCAGCTCTCTTGCCATTTGTTCTTCATATTCCCAGTTGTGGTCACTGCTAGGACTCTCAATGTAGTCCAGTGCCTGGCTCACAAAAGACACAGGTGAATGATGCCCTGCTCTGCAAGCAGGAACGGGTAACTGAAACATTGATAGCACATTGCATGCAGCCTTGGTGCCAAGTCATTCACTGACCTGTAATATGGGAAGAGGAGATGAGGAGGAGAAAGTAAGTATTTAAGATTTTTCTATATTCGAACGATCACAATGTAGACAAAGACGGCTCTGTGTTCATTTTGAGACAGGTTAGAATATACAACCAAAAGGGACCAGACTGAATCTTAGGGAAAAATGTAAAAATCTCCAACAAGTGAGGAACACAGACTGGGAGATTGATTCCTTCACTGGTTTCTCTCTCTCTCTCTCTCTCTCTCTCTCTCTCTCTCTCTCTCTCTCTCTCTCTCTCTCTCTCTCTCTCTCCCTCTCTCCCCCCTTCCTTCTTTTTCTTTCTTCCTTTTTGCCCCCTCCCCCCTTCTTCTTTTTCCTGCTCAAACTAGGGCCTGGGCATTATCCCTGAGCTTCTTTTTTGCTCAAGGCTGGCACTCTACCACTTGAGCCACAGTGCTAATTCAGGCTTTTACTTTATTTATTTTTTATTTTATTTTTTTGCCAGTCCTGGGGCTTGGACTCAGGGCCTGAGCACTGTCCCTGGCTTCCTTTTTGCTCAAAGCTAGCACTCTAAGTCTTGAGCCACAGCAGCACTTCCAGCTTTTTCTGTTTATATGGTGTTGAGGAATCGAACTCAGGGCTTCATGCATGCAAGACGAGCCCTCTACCGCTAAACCATATTCCCAACCCCCACTTCAGGCTCCCCCCGCCTCCCCCCCCAGTGATTAATTGGAGATAAGAGTCTTATAGGCTTTCCTGCTCAGGCTGTCTTTAATGGAGATCCTCAGATCTCACCCTCCTGAGTAGCTAGTGTTACAGATGTGGATCTCAGCCTCCTGAGTAGCTAGGATTAGAGGTGTGAGCCACTGGTGTCCAGCTTTTATTTCTTAATCATGGGGTTGGGAGGGTAGGGGTCAGAATTTGGAAGCTGGAGGAGGTTAGGGTGTTGAGAGGGCCTTGCCCTGCTTGGGAAGAGGTGTGTGAAGATGCTTTTGAAGTAGTACTATTCCAGCTAAGTGGCAGGTTCCACGGCAAATAATACTAGTTGTGATATAATAATACTTCTGCTTTCACTCACTCCAAGGGGAACATGGACTTCCCACAGCCTGGTTTTTATGGTGGAGTCATCCTTGGTGGGTTCCTGACCATTTATTAACAGTAACTAGTTCCTTAGAGTGCTCTGAGGCAGAGATCCCCTAAACGGTTGGGTATTTGGTGGTAACTTGCCATTCTTGTGTCCTGCTCTCAAGTCTATCTGAAACTCCTGGGGAGGGGAGCCTTGCGTGCTTAGGGTTAGCCCCCTCCCCCCCAAGGCATTTTTCTTCTTCTTTTTTTTTTTTTTGCTCTTGGCGATTTCTGGAGAGAAGGATCCCCTCTCCTCTCCCCTGCCATCCAAACTCCCTGGTGGTCGTTCCCCATCTTCTGTCCCCTCCCCCCACCTCCGGGCAGGGTTCCCTTTGTAATTAATGCAGACACTCAAACCCGAGGGGAGGAAAAAGTGTTAATGAGGGAGCGTCCCGTCTGACTGGGCCGCCGCCGCTCGCAGCTAGAACGTCGAGTAATTAAATTATTTTTGGAACAAGGGGAGGGGGGCACGGTGGTTGGTGGTGTCAGGGAAATCCCTGTGTGCACAGGAAGAGGGGTTCGTCTCTTGCCACTAATTAAAATCAGGGATGACCCTTCTCTCAGCTCTAAGGGGCGGCGTGGGGCGGGGGGAAGTCAATCTTCCCACGTCTCAGATTCCTTTGGATTTCACGTAGCTGGCTTTGAGGCCCTGAAGAAGAGCCTAAAGCCAGCCTCGGAGGTCTGGGAGCAACCCCTTCCCAAGGGGCGTCGGTGAAGACAGCTCCAGGAGGGGATGCAAGCCGGGCCAAGGCCAATAATCGAGGCAGCCCCCTCCCTCCCCCCCCGCCGCCCACCGTGAGAGGTGGCCAGGGCCGCTGCCCCGCACGGATTCCCAGGATCCAGGAGGTCCACCCGCCAGTCCGCAGGCACAGGGCTGGGGGGTGAGGCGACTCCGGGAAGAGCCCGGCCGCAGACAATGGACGCGGCGGCGGGAGGGGCGGCGGCTGCGGGAACAGCCGGGAGGCGGCCCCGGGAGCGCGCGGTCCCCCGCCCCTCGCCCCCGCCCCCCCGTCCCCTCTCCCTCCCCCTCCCCCTCCCCCCGCCGCGGCCGCCGGCTCGCGATCTGATTCCTCATCCTTGATTCCTTGATCTTTGGTCCCGCCATGGGAGCCTGAGCGTCCTCCAGTGCCCCCCGGCCCCCTGCCCCTGGGGCCTCGCGGGGGAAGAGGCCAGCGGTGTGGGACCGAGCGCGGGGTGAGCCAACTCGGGAGCCCCCCTCGACACCCCCCCACCGGCCGCGCCGCCCGTCCCGGAGCGCGGAGTTCGGAGCGACCCCGGAGCGCTGCGGATACAAAGGCGCCGGGCCGGGCCGAGCTGCGCGCCGGGGGCTGAGCCCACCCGGCAGCTGGCGGCGGCGGGTGAGTGCTGGGCCGCGGGGGCGCGGGGAAAGTTTGTAAGGGAAAAGAAAAGAAAGGAAAGAGAAAATAAAAAGGGAAGGAAGGAGCGAGGGAAGGAAGAAAGGAAAAGGGCAGCAGAAAAGGAGGGCGATCGTTCACGGGGCCAGGGGTGCCTGGCCCTGGAACCAGCGGGGAGGCTTCTGGGGGTGGGTGGTGGAAAGGGGGGCTCGAGACCACCCCTTTCCTGCCCGCTCCCCCCCCCACTGCACAGCGGAGTACACCCCAACTTTACAGAGGGAAAGGGGTGCGTGGGGAAGGGGCGGAGCCCAGGCCTGGAGAGCCGGGGACTTTCCTGGGCCCGGGGCCCGAGCGGGGGGCCTTAGTGATCTCCGGAGAGCCGGCCGGAGCCGGGGACTGGGAACGTGCGTTGGAGGTGGAGGCGGCGGCGGCGGTGCCAGGATCGGGGCTCGAGGTGTTGGAATCCAGGTGTTGAAGGATGCACGCACGCCTCAGGAGTGCGGGGAGGGCCGGGGCAGGTATGCATTGAGGGTGGGTGTGCGGTGGCGTCTCGAGGGCCAGCAGCGGACCGGAGAGGGTGTGTGTGTGTGTGTGTGTGTGTGTGTGTGTGTGTGTGTGTGTGTGTGTGTGCAGCCTGAGGACGGGCTTGGCGCCGGGAGACCCTAGCACTGTGTATGGGGGTCCAGGGGACCGATCGGCGCTTACATCTCTCCCTCTCCAATCCTATTTGCCCCCATCAGGGTACTTGGGCTTTGCATTAGTGAGTTTTCCAGGGTCGCTGGAGGATCAGCCTGCATGATTCTTTGTGTGTATGTATATGGATGTATGCACGCGTTGACGTGCTGTGTGTTCCTGCAGGTGGGCCCTGGGCATGGATATGTAGTTGTTTTTCTGTGCTTGAATGTGTGCATGGCCAGGGAGCAGGCTGACCTAGCATTAGCTGTGTGTTTGGATATGTATTTATGGGTATATTCAGGAGGGTGTGTGTGTGTGTGTGTGTGTGTGTGTGTGTGTGTGTGTGTGTGTGTGTGTTGGAAGACGGGGTTTGTTGGAAGAATGTGGATAGATATTAAGAAAGGTGGGTTTAATAGCAAAATGGGGTATGCATGTTACATGTGTATTCGTGTTTGTGTGCGTGTGTGTGTGCACAGGCACACACTTATATAGTGGGAAGGAGTGTGAGTGAATCTGTGCTCTCTGTGTTGATAAGTGTGTGTGTGTGTGTCTGCCTTAGCTGAGGTGTGTATATCAGAATGCGTGTTGGGGGTACTTCTTGTCTCTGCAGACAGATTTTCCTGGCAGAAAGCCCACAGGGAAGGCTGTCTGCGGATTCTGAGCCTTCATAGATGGGCCCTGCCTGGGTTCAAGGATAGTGTCTTGAGTATCTGAGAATTACAGGTGGGAGGGAATGGGCTGTCTTAGGAGGTGCCTGTTTTGGGAGATGAGATTTTTCTATGGGAAGGTGTGTGTGTGTGGAGGGGGGGCCTCTTGTTGTCCTAGAAGGATTTGGGGGTGGGAATTGAAGAAATCAGAGAGACAAATGAGAGTCAGAGGTTGAGATCTAGTGCTGGGAGAGGCATTTTGCTAGGCTTCATGCCCCTCAGGCCATGTGCAAGAGTCCTAAGGTTTGTGAGTGTGGATTTTAATGTTGGTTGGGGGCAAGAGTTAGAAGCACATCTGGAGGGATAAGACCCAGTAAGCAACAGTAGGGTTGAGAAGGTGGCATGAATGTGTTTGGGAGTTTGTGCACGTGTATCTGTGTGCTTTAACACATACTTTCCCTTTTCCCTGGTGAGATGCACTGTTGGGCTGCAATTAGGTGTGGGACCAGGGCTGAGCTGGCTGGAGGACTGGTATCTATCTGTGTGTGTGTGTGCTGGAGGGGATCACTATCATGATTATGATAGTGGGATAGACATATGAGTACATGAGTCTCCCCCACAGCATCCACTTCCTTTCTCCTTCCTCTGGTCCATTCTTTTTTGGAGAAGGAGGAGCTAACCTTCTCCTTTAGGACACAAGGCTTGTGCCCCAGCTGCATGCTCTCAGGTATTTTCCTCTTCTTACCAGAGGTTAGGTGGAGACACCCGGTTTTAAGAGCAGAGACTGCGGCTGCACATGCCTATTAGGGTCTCTGGGCAATTGCAATTGGAATGTTAGTCTCTAATGGGCAATTGGAATGTTCCCTCGTTAGCCCTCAAGGGTCCGGGACCCTTCCTGAGGCCTGATAATAAGAGTGATTGGGGCTGGAAAATGTTAGGACTAGGGATAGTAGAATAAGGAAAGGTCAGATTCTTTCTTTTCTTTTTTTGTTTTGTTTAAATGCATGATTCTCCCAAGCTGGACATGCATCCGATGTTAAGGCTCCTCAGGACTAGCACTGTGTCTAAGAAGATGTACCCTGTTTGCCATGTACACACTCCCCCTATACATGACCTATTGTACTGGTGGGGGCTTTCCACAGAGGAGGAATTGTGGTTAGACAATAGGAAGTGTCATTTAAAAAAGTACTTCCAGATTGGGAGCCAGTGGTCACACTGACCCCTCCTTCCCCATTGTCTTGCTCCTGCCTTCTATTTCCTCTAATTCTTCCGGGGCAGACCTCTGAGGCGGGTCTTCCTCTGCTTCATCAAATTCTTCTACATCTTTTTATTTACTCACCTGTAGGAAGAGGTCTGGGTCTCCTCTCATCCCTTGGGAGTTTTAGGGACTGATGTCTTCTTTGCTTGTCTTCCCTTCACAGCTCCTCGCCCTGTGAGGCCAAGGGAGGAGTCAGACAGAGCTGGTTGGAATTAAGACTTAATAGCAGTGTAACTTTAGGCCAATTTCCTCAGCCTGTGAGATGTTTTAGGACACCATCCTCCAAGCCCAGACGGAGCCCATCCACCAGAAACCCCAGGTCTCCCCACTGGCCTCCTCCTTTCCTCCTTTCCATTTTTCTGACTCTGCTTCTTTCTAATTTCTATGACCTCAGACAGAACAGGTAACTTTTTGAAGCCTCACCTGATAAATGCAGCTATTAATAAACTTTTGATTTATGAGGATTGAATGAAATAAGCTGGAGATAGCATGTTGCTCCGTGTTCAGTGCTCAGTACAGGTTCGCTGAGATCCTGATTGATGGCTACCTTAAGGGGAGATGTCTGAGCAGTAGGGCAGCACAGCAAGTGTCTGGCATTGGTCTTTTCTGGCAAACCATGCTAGGCATTACCTACTATCTGCCAGGTGCTGTGGAAAGCACTGGGGCTGGAGGGACGAATAAGTCAGGCTTTCAGAGGGGAGACATGTGTTAACATGTCCATTCCCTGTAACCTGTGAGTGGTGTATGGAGGTGTGTCCTGGATGCCACTGGAGCATAGAGGAAGCATGCTTGGCCCTTGGGGGCAGTGTCAGGGAAGGCTCCTAGAGAGGTAGCTGGAGTTTGAAAAATTTAGGTGAAATTTACACAACATGAGATTAACCATTGTAAAATGAACAATTCAGTGGCATCGAGTCCATTCACAATGTTATACAACTATCCTTATCTAGCACTAAATCATTTTTACCACCCCCCAAAGAATTCTGGGCTCATTAAGCCTTTACTTCCAATTTACCCTGCTCAATCCCTGGCAAACATGTCTGTATCATGTTTCTATGGTGCTACCACTTCTGGTTATTTCATATCAATGGGAATCAGAATGTGTGACCTTTCTGTGCCTGGCTTTCTCACTTAGTATAATGCTTTCAGTTTTCATCCAAGTGGTTCCAAGAATCAGTACCCCTTTCCTTTTTATGGCTTAGTAATATTCCCTTGTGTGGATATAGCACAGCTGATTTTAAAGGACCGTTAGGAAGGCAAGGAGGGGACTGAGGACGGCCTTGCTGGTAGAGAGTGAGTATGAAGGAGAAGGCAGGAGCCTAGTGTTTGGGAAGGCTGGATCTTAAAGTTGGGATTTGGCCTCAGTTTCCCTGGCTATAAAACAAAGTTAATGATCCCTTTCCTTTCTTGTCCTGTAGGGTTGGTGGAGGTGGAAGATTGGGGGAGAGGAGAGCTGGGATATTATTCCTGCTTCTTAAGAGCTTTTTTTTTTTTTTAAATCTTCTCTTTTCTCATCTTTACTGGCAGCTCCCTCCTGTGTACTCTATCCTGTGCGTTCCTCACCTTCCTGCTTTCCTTGCCATGAGCTTCTTTTCCTTGTGAGTTGACCAGAAAATTCTCCTCTTACCCTTTTTTCAGGTGGGTAGTCCTGTGAATGATGAGATTTTTGGCAACAGGCGAAGGAAAGGTCTGGGAATAAATCCTGTTCACATGTTGTCCATGTCCTGAGCCTTTCCCCTTCTCTTCCCTATTTCTTGGTGCTCTGTCTTGGGCAGCCCCCTGTCATCTAGGAGGATCTTTACACTGGCTTCCTCCGCTCTGTCTGGTACAGAGTAGGAGGCCAAAGCCCCTCTGGTGGGGCCCTTTGGAAATGAGGTGTTGTGGTGTTTGTCTGATGCCCCTGGCAAAGTTGGTAATTACAGTCAAGACAGCTGGGAATGGGGTTGGGAGAAGCAGGCTTAGAATCAGCAGAGCCAAGGCTATCCTGGTAATCAGGGTGGGGCAGCGAGAGGGCAGAGTGGGAAGAAGGTGGGGTGGGGTGGCGTGGAAGCTTGGGGCCCCCTTCCCTTGCCACTCCACACACAGCTGGGCTGAGAGCCTAGTGGAGAGTGGGAGGTGATTGGAGTCCAGGCCCAGTCTCACCGTGAGGAGGCGGCAGGAGGAGAGGAGAGAGGCTGGGGGATCCAGGAGCCCCTGAGGAAAGAAGCAGTGTGGGAGGAGGGGTTGTGGCTGTTCCCTTAGTACCTGGATGAGGTCCAAGTTAGGGAGGAGCCAACTCTGCACCCAAAGGTGATTCCATATTATTCTGGGTAGAATCTTCTCACAGTGAGAAGATGGCAACTGGAAGTGAAGGGGATTGACTGTGCACCCCTGAAGGAGAAAGAGGTGGGAAGCTAATATTTACTGAGCATCACATCTATTATGTGCTAGGATCTCTGATGTTTGAAATGAATTCCCATTTTGCAGATAGGAAAACTAAGGTTTAGAGAAGGTAAATCAACTCATCAAATGTCACATAGCTCATTAAAAGGCTATTCCAGGTTTATTTGACTTCAGAGTCTTTGCTTTATACCTTTTCCTATTTTTTTCTTTTTTAGTCAGTTGTGGGGCTTGAATTTGGGGTCTGGGCACCATCTCTGAGCGATTTTTGCTCAAAGGTACTGCTCTGTCACTTTGAGCCACAGCTCTACTTCCAGGTTAATTGGAGATAAGAATCTCTCAGACTTTCTTGCATGGGCTAGCTTTGAACTGCAATCCTCAGATCTCAGCCTCTTGAGTAGCCAGGATTACAGGTGTGAGCCACTGGCACCTGGCTTATATCCTGTGTGTGTGTGTGTAGTGTGTGTGTGTGTGTGTGCGTGTGCGCCCGCGCGCGCATGTTCTCACGCACTGGAACTTGAACTCAGGGCCAGGGTGCCATCTTTTACCCTTTTGCCTGAAAGCTAGCCCTTTACCACTTGAGCTCTACTTCTAGGTTTTTTTTTTTGTTGTTGTTGTTTTGTTTTGTTTTGGTAGTTAACATAAGATCAGAATTTCAAAGACTTTCCTGCTCTGAGCTGGCTTAGAACCTTGACCTTCAGATCTCAGCCTCCAAAGTAGCTAGGATTAGAGACATAAGCCAGTGCATCTGGCTTACTGTTCCCAATTTTCATTTCAACTACATCTATTGCTCATTATTGCCTTTTTTTTTTTCCTTTGCTAGTACCAGGGTGTGAACTCAGGGCCTCCAGCTAGCTGGGCCAGCACAATACCCCTTGACTCCAACCTAGCTTATTGCTGTTTATTTGGAGATGGAATCTTGAGGACTTTTCTGTCCTCAGTGGCTTCAAACCTCAGTCCTCTAGATTTTAGCCTCCTCAGTAGCTAGGAATATGGATCTGAATCATTAAAAAATTTCTTTATCTTCTTAGTTTTGTTTTTGTGACAGAACCTTCCTATATAGCCCAGGCTTGCCTGAAACTCATGATCCTCCTACCTCAGCCTATGAATACTGGGATTATAGGTTTGCATGTCACCTTTCTACTCCCCCATCCTAAGTAGTTGTCTTTAATCTAGGGCATGAATAAGTCCCTGTCCCTCTAAATAGCAGACATGAAACCAAATAGCTAGGGAAGTAGAGAAGCCTATCCCTGATGGTGGGAGCCAGATTGGGAGGTTCCCACGGAGGAGCCCCATCTCTTCCAGGAAGAATACTTATCTAATCCCTGGGCAGAAGTCTCTTCTGGGGCTTTTCCCTTTCTCTTGCTGGGCCACTGTTTGGGGTAAGAGTCATGGGAAGGGATAACAAACTATTCTAGCCCATGAGGTCTTCGGATTCTAGGGGCCAGGCCCTCATTCACTGTATGGTTTTCTTGCATTGCCCTAACAGCCTCCTCAAGACTGTTTTCTCCAACCTGGCTTCCCCAGCCTGGCTAGAAACCAGAGTGACTTTTTTAGGGTAAGGGGTAGAGGAGGGAGGTGTGAACAGGTGCTAAGTTTGAAGTGTTGATGCAGTAACTTAAAAAACAACCAAGTGTGAACAGAAACACATATTTTGTCATCGGCTTTACTCTAGGAATGGAAGTGACAGAAGAGATGGGAGGTGACACTGAGAATCCTCAGAAAGAAGGAAAACCTTGGTGGGATGGGGTTGAGTTGCTTTTATTTTTTCTTCAGTGGGTTGAGTTGCTTTTCAAGATGGTAGAGGTTGGTTGCTTCTGGGGCACTTCAGCTAGATCCATTTTTTAGATAAGAGTGACTGATTGGAGGCCCTGGGCTGAGGTGGGAGAAAGTTTTATGAGGAAACTCGGGTCTGCCATCCTTACAACCCCCCTCCCCCCAATCACACTGTGTCTCACACCCGAGGCTCACTCTACTGCTTCCCCAGACAGTCCTGACAGTGTCCCATATGTTGTTCCTCCCCCACAATCTCCCCACGCCTCACTCTCCCTATCCACAGTCAGCCGATGATTGGCCAACTTCCCCTTCCTAAATAGCTGCTTTCCACCTTCTGTGCCTTGAGGCAGGGTCCGGTGAGCTGGTTTTGAGGTATTTTGGGGTCAGGGACTTTTGGGGCCTATATAGGACATCAGATGATGAGGATGGGAGGCGTTTTGCTTGGCTTGTACAGGAGGATGTCCTGTGGATCAGCACTGTTCACCCACTTCCTATTGTCCACCTTCCTTCTGTCCTCTGGACCCCTTGCGGGCCTCTGTGCCATCTTGCTTCTTCTTTGCCTCCTGGACAGGGAAGGGCCGGTCCTGTGCTTCAGACAAGAGAGAGAGCAGCTTTAAGCCTTGTAGGTGGGGATTATGGGGCCTGCCCCCAGGTGAAAATTAAATAGAATATCCAGACATCCAGAAGCCTGTCCTGTGTCCTGTCTCTTCTCTGTCCCTCCCTGGGACAGATGCCAGATGGATTACTCACGGCTCCTCCTGCCCCTTTCCCCCCCAGCCCGACTCAATGAGTCTGGGGGAGACTGGGGAATGGGATGTTATGAACTGTGTGTGTATTTGTGTGTGTGCATGTGTGTGTGCGTGTGCGTGTGCTAGGTTGGGGGTAGGGAATTTCTGAGAGCTTGGATGGGGGTAGGGGTGCTAGAGAAAGCAGAGCAGGTCTCTACAGAACCTGCCTAGCCAGGGTGGGTGGAGCTGGGTGGGGCAGGCAGGAGCCATTCCAGGTTTCAGAGGGGGGAATGCAAGTGTAGGTGGATG
The DNA here is from genome assembly GCF_023159225.1 of Perognathus longimembris pacificus. Lineage (NCBI taxonomy): Eukaryota > Metazoa > Chordata > Mammalia > Rodentia > Heteromyidae > Perognathus > Perognathus longimembris. The sequence continues at coordinate 36,572,403 of NC_063171.1, read as the reverse complement.
TGGATGTGTGTTGGTGTTTCAGGGTATCTGAACATTTAGAGTGGGTCCCCACTAGCCTTCCTTGCCTTAGACTAAGGGAAAGCAAGAAAGTAGATGGAGAAGGGAGTGGCTATGGCTTTCTTGCTCCTGTCCAGGTAGCATCAAGCTCAGGTATCCTGGCAGGAGCCAGTCCGTGGACCCCTCCCCTGTGTGCTCCTGTAGGGTGATTGGAAGGCAGAGTTGCTCTGGGTGCAGAGATGCCTGGGTGGACCCAACATGGCCCCTCCCCTTTATTCTGCCCGGTGAGGAAAGGATCCTGCCCCCACCCTGGGGCTGTGAGGATGGTGAGCTCATGTCTGGGCTGTCCTGGGAGAGTGCCTGGTTACCAGTGCGGGGGTGGGGCACCTGGTGCCAGCTCCTGTGCTCCCTGGGCCTGCCCTTTCCCACTCAGCCCACTGAGATTCAACTGTTCTCTCTGGCCTCCCGAGCAGCACCGTCACTCAGGGCCACTGGGGTCTTTTAAGAGTGGGATAACTTATTGATCCCATTTGTGGTGTAGGGCTTAGGGTTGTCCCTTGCCTATTCTGTACCTTAGTTATTTTTGTGGTAGGAAAAGCCTATCACAAGCCTCTTAGGATGGATGGCTTGTCTATGCCCAAGGCTGAATGGGATAAATGAAAGAACATCTAGATTCTTAGTAAATGAATGGGAGCTGGCTCAGTGCAGAGCTCCCTTTTCTGGGGAAGGAGCTGTTTGGTCTTACCTTTTTTGGCTTTCACCTGCCTAGTCTCTGACCCTGTCTCACTGGCGAGAAGAGGGCATAGGGCTGCAGTCTGCAAATCTTCTCCTCTCCTGTCCTTAGTGTTAATGACCCAGAGTCCAAAGGAGACTTGTGTAGAAACCTGGTCCCATGTCAAGAAGAGCATGTCTTAGAGCCAGTGTTAGTAAGATTTTTCTAACAACAAGAGGCCCAAATGGGCTACTGAGGGAATACTGGCCATAGGCTGGCTACTTTCTTTTCCTGGGTATGACTTTTTTTTTTAATCTGTAAAGTTTAGGGTTGTACCTCTAAGGCATCTTTCAGCTTAGTGCTGGAACCTACTGAGAAGGTGGCGAGAAGTGGTTCTAGCACCTTCTTTTCTTCTCTGGAAGCCATGTTAATTGTCTGTATGCCCCCACCTCAAACCAAGAACCCCGGATTTTTAACCTCCATCATCTGCTAGAGCTGCCAGGATGTGGTGCTCAGAGAGTAGTATGACAAAAAGAAGAGAAACGAAGCCAGGGCTCTAAAGTGGTACCATGGAGCCCTGGAATCTCAGCTGGGCTTCATGCTAGTTGTTTTCTGACTTTATGGTGTTTTGTCTTTGGGCAGATGTCTGGTTCTTTGGATACTGGGTGGGGAGGTTGGACATCTGGCTTGCTTCTTGTCTCACACCTTCCCTCAAAGCTTCGTACCTGGCTCTTTGAGCAAAACTTACACCCATGTCCTTGAGCCCTGGGCTGTGAGGTGACAATTAGGAGCCACAGGGTGGGGTGCCACATGTGTACCCTGTTTCGTGGGCTGTAGTGCTGAAAGGGTGCAGGGCATATGCATGATCCAGACTGTTGTATAGGAATTAGAAGCCTATGATGGGCCAGGGGTCGATTTCAGAAGGGCTTGAAGAGGTAATTATGCCCATACCTATGTTCAGTTGGAGCCACTTTCCTTAGTCCCTCACTGGGGAGAGGACAAGGGCCTGTCAGAGATCTGCCCCTGTCAGAGGAGAGATTTTAGCTTCTTGTCCTCTTTTTCCATCTTCTTCCTTCCAAAATCAAACCTAAGAGTCGCTATACCGCTGGCCTGGTACTTCCAGCCCTGTCCTCTTTCCAGGTGAGGAACAATCGGTGCCCTTTTAAGGTGTATTTTTGTATTCTGTCTCTTGTCTCCCCTTTCTCTCTGGCTGAGTCACCCTGGCTGTAACAGTGATTTCTCTTGGTCCCATCCTCATCCTCCTCTGCCTCATTTCCCCAGCCCAGGCTTGAAGTGGCGGGGACTAGGCTGCCTGGCGTGGGTCAAGGTTACAGCAGTAGTGAAAGGAGGAGACCACAGCCTCTTTTCTGCACCCCATCACCTATGATCAACACACAGAATGCATGGAGTACCAGCGTCTGTGTCCAGTGCCTTGCTGCTTGAGCTGCTCCTGTGAGTGGAGAATGAGGAAGGCCCATATTTTGACCACCTCTCTTGTCTCTCCTCCCCCAACTTGCACACATACCCCAGGGCATTGCTCCCTTTGCCTCTTGCCTGGGTTTGAGTGTATTTTTTCCAGAGGCCTTCAATTGTTTCCTGAAGAAACCTGATCCATAGCTCAGACAAAAGCTGGGGCTGCTGGAGGAGAAACCCCATTCTCTCCTGCTCTGTCCCTATTCCCCCCACCTCCGTAACCTCCCTTGCTTTGGATGCTGGGTATGGGTTCCAGGACCTGGCTGCCATCACCTAGGCAACAGGGGGGTTTGGTTGCCATGGTGATCAATGTGGGAGAAACTGGGCAGCCGGGACAAAAGCCCCCACATTCCCCCCTAGCCTTCTCTCCCCCCAGTCCCCTTGGGATGATACCGAGACACATTCCATTAATTTTATTTCTGAAAGGCCTTTGGAGGGGAGAAGGGTCTCCTTTTTGTGCTGGGCTCTCTCTTCCCTCCCTCTCTCCTCTCTGGCCTCCTTTTAACCCCAGATAATCCATGACTGGGTTTGAAGCAGGAGGACCCAGCGTTTATGTCTTGGGGGACCAGGGTGAGGTGAAAAGCATTGGGACATTACTCCCTTTTTACAGCCTCCCACCCTTGGCCCCCAGCTGAGCACAGCTCCTTGCCCTGTGCCAAGTCCCGACTTCTCTCTGGTCTCGTCATCCTTCTGACATTTCCACTTGTTGATCTCATCCAGTTATCCCCTCCCCCACTCTCTTCCCTGGGAACACTGCCCACCCGGGAGACCCTCCAAACCCGATTCCTGAGACTGATTAAGTAAGGGGAACTTCTGCCCCTCTTTGCTCACCCTGCATCTTTCCCTGGTCCAGCTTCTCTGACGCTGAGATTTGTTCCCTGGGGGTACTCCTAGGGACAGCAGGCCAGGCTGTTGTGTTCCTTTGTGGTTTCTGTGTTGGGTGCGTAGAGAGAGAGAGGATACACGTTGGTGTATTTAGGGCACCCTGGCTAGCAATGCAGGGGTTGCCTTGGGTTTTTAATAAGTAGCTGGGGAGGAAAGTAGAGGGCTCTAGGGTGAGCAGCTAAGAACAAAGAGTTGGGAGGGGAATGGCACTCTGTCTGGCTTGAAATTTATCTGTAGGGAAAACCAAGTGGCTTGAGCGTACCTCTGAGTGTGTTTGAAGTGGTGATTCTGGTTGAGATGTATGCATGTGTTACTTCTTGATTTAGTGATACAAACAGCCAGATTTATTTATACCATCTCATTCTCTAGTTTCAGAAGAAGTGTCAGGGGATTGGAATATGAGTGATCCAGGAGCTAGAGCTTATTTAATTGCTTAACTGATTACTAGCTGTGCAGCTTATGAAAACACTTCTTTCACTTCCATGATCTTTATGGCAACCCTCTAAAGGAGGTATCATTCACTATCACCTCAGGGTTACTGAGGACCCTACCGGGTTACAGGCACAGAGAAGTTGAGAAACTTGTTCATGATCACACAGCTAAGTCAATGGAAGAGTTAGCTTTTGAACCTAGCTCTTTGAATGTTGATCCCAGCTCTTTTCGTTGTTGGCTTTGGTAGATGTTGGTATTCAGGGCAAGAGCAAGGAGATGGAGGGGAGGGCACTAGAATTGGTATATGAATCCTAACCCATGATGTTCCTTTGCCCCTCTACTTACCACCCCTCACTATGGAATAGGCTTGTTGTCTTTGAGCCTCCTGGCAAAGTTCAGTTTTTAAGAAGAGACTAGAAGGAATGGGTTGGAACCACATCAAACGTGGTACAGGTGTGATGTCTAAGCCACATGGAGGAGTAAACCAGTAGGATAGGTTCTCAGCCGAGGGGGGAGAGGAAGAAGACTAACATATAATTTGCAAATGAGGGTGGGGGCTTAGTGGGGTGAACATGGACCCTGTTTGTGGCTAGGGCTTTAGAGAATTTTAGAGTGAGGTTGTTGAGATCTGTCTTTCCCTAAGAATGTCTGTATCACTCGCTTGCTTTGACATCAGAATATTGACAGATATACTGTTTCATCCATGGATTGCTTCTAGATGATGGTTAGGAAGAGAAGTGAATGGATTTCCTATGGCTGTTATCTCCTTTGCACTCACAGTTTCCATGACAGTCAGAAAGGCATATTCATTTACTAAGGGGTGTCAGTTACAAATATGTACCACTCATACCATTTATTCTCAGGTTGCAACACCAGTCCATTTTTACTCCTTCACCTAACAAACCTCTTGGTGGCATTTGATTTGGTTTATTCTCTGTCAGAGCCCTTCTTGGTTTCCGTAGACCCCACTGTTCTGGCCTCTTGCTCCTCTGGTCTCACCTTAATCTCCTCACCTGCACCTTGTCCTCTGGACACATGCACATTTCGGTAGTTCTCTTATGTATTTCTCTCCTGAGATCATGCTGTGCGTTTCAGTGCCCCTGTACCTTGTCCACATTCCCAGCTCCGACTCAGTCCTGAGGCCAGCTCCTTGGATGCCCAGCTCCCCACTGCCTCACAGCCATGAGTTTTATATGTGGGGAACAAAACTCATCAATCATTGCCTAATGATTCCTCACTCTTTCCAACCTTTTTTTTTTGGCCAGTTCTGGGCCTTGGACTCAGGGCCTAGGCACTGTCCCTGGCTTCTTTTTGCTCAAGGCTAGCACTCTGCCACTTGAGCCACAGTGCCACTTCTGCCTTCTCTATATATGTGGTGCTGAGGAATCGAACCCAGGGCTTCATGTATATGAGGCAAGCACTCTTGCCACTAGGCCATATTCCCAGACCTCCAAACTTAGAGCCCAACCATCTTCTTTGCTCAAAGATTCTTTTTTTTTTTTTTCATGGTGGGGGGGGCGGGGAGGACTACTTGGGTTTGAACTCAAGACCTTCTACTTTGCTAGGAAAGCATTCCATTGCTTGAGCCATGCCCCGACCCTTATTGCCTTTCGTGTGTGTGTGTGTGTGTGTGTGTGTGTGTGTGTATGTTTGTGTGAGTGTGTGTGTGAGAGAGAGAGAGAGAGAGAGAGGAGACAGAAGGGGGGGGAGAGAGAAGCAGGTACTCTGCTACTTGAGCCATACCTCCCGTTTCCTTTTTGTGTTTTTAGGTTAATTTTCAGACAAATCTTGAATTTTTGGCTCGGGTCTAGCCTCAGACCATGATTCTCCTACCTTGGTCTTCACACCCACCTTATTTGTTGAGACTGGGTCTGCTAACTTTTTGCCTAGGCTGATGCCAAACCTTTATCCTCCCAGCCTACCTCCTGTAGCTGAGATGACAGGCACACACCATTGCCCAATTGGTCAGGGAATCTTTCTGGCTACCACCCTCTCCCTTAGACAACCTTCTTCAGGTCCTGTTGATTCTATCACTAACATGGTATCTCAAACACAATCTTCTTTCACCTTTTCTGTGCCTCTACCCCTAGCCAAGTCTTCACTACTATAGTATGTCCTTACTTATCTCTGTTTCTACTTGTATCTCTTTCCAGTCCATATCTGCATAGCTGAAGTAGGCTTCCCATTGCTTTAGAATACAACCTGAGCTCTTCACTTGACCCCTGGCCGGCTCTGCTTCTACCTCCTTCTCCTGTTCCTCTATTCTGGCTCGACTATCCTTCTGTGGCATTTGTGTGGTTCTACTGTTCAGGGTTTTTTTTGTTTTGTTTTGTTTTCCCCCCTCCCTAGGTCTCTGCTCAGTTGTCATTTTCTCAGATTTTCCAGAATGCTCAGTTTAAAGTAACTCTGTATAATTGTCTCTTAGTTTTCTGTTCTTTTCCTCCCATCGTACATAGTCGTTTATGTTTATCAGCTTATTCATTGTGGATCTCCTTGAAGAGCACGAACTCAGAGTCTGTCACACCACTGTTTATACCGGGCCTAGCAAACTAGGGGGTTCATAGAAGGTGCTTTATAAAGGTTTGATGCACTGACTCTTTACAAAGATTGGAGGTTGGAAGTGAGTGCCCAGTGCCTGGCCATGACTGTTTGTGGAATTGGGGTCAGAGGGGAAGGTGACATTGGGTCCTAGAGTAGCTGGGGCTCCTGGGAGGGAGGGAAGCTGGCCTTTGAAAGATGATGAGTGTGCCTTGGGGAGTGGGGGAGGGGTCATCCTCCCCTGTAGAGTTAGAAGATGAATGTAGAAGAAGTAGCCAGATAGACTCATGTCTTTGTTATTCTAGGACTTTGAGCTTTTTGAAAATTGTTTGTACTTGTCTTTTACTCCTATTCCTACTGTATACATCATCGGTACTCCCTCCCTTACCTCCTACTCTCTAGCTTGCATGAACATGCATGGGGGCAGGCAGGCTTGTCTCTGAGTCCAGGATGGGTCATTCCAAGTGGTCTTCCTGCCCTGGGAGCCTGTGCTGACCTTTCCCCAATTCCTGAGCCCCCGGGTACATTGCAGGCGAGAGGGTTCCTAGCAGGCAGGGTGTTGGACAGAGCAGGAACCCAAGCGCATGTATTCTCAGGTAGACTGACTTGAGCTTCCTGAGGCTGTCATTTGGGAATGGGCTTCCTCTGGCCTGACCCACAGGGAGCTTAAGCCCCACCCCAGCCCCTGACCAGCTGCTTCCTCTCCTCAGGAGCGTCGCTTGATTTTCTCTGAGCTAAGCCCACCCGTCCAGCAAAATAGAGTCCCTCAGGGTGAAAGTTGACTTCCTGAAGGTGCCTCTTGGCCTGAAGAAGCCGGTGTTGAAGGAGGTGGCTGTGGGGCCCCCCAAGAGGCCCCAACCTGCGGCCCTGGAGCGCTATAAGGCAAGGCGTTCAGACGCCATGGACACCGAGTCTCAGTACTCGGGATATTCCTACAAGTCAGGCCACTCCCGAAGTTCCCGCAAGCACAGGTGGGCAGGACTCAGGGGATGGAGGGTGGGTTGAGGCCGGTTGAGAGGTGGGCACAAGTTGGGATGGTGGAGTAGGGGGATACTGAGAAGAACCTGACCTTCTCCTTGACTTGTTCCTCTGGCTTCTGGCTGCAGGGACCGCCGGGACAGACATCGCTCTAAGAGTCGAGATGGGAGTCGCGGGGATAAGTCCGTGACAATACAGGCTCCAGGAGAGCCCCTGTTGGACAACGAGTCTACTCGAGGGGATGAGCGGGTAAGCACTAGAGAGATGATGGGCTCCAGACTAGGCATTTTCAGAATGCTGGAGGGGAAGGGTCTCCTTAGGCAGAGGGTATCTAGTTACACTTAGGTTGACTTAGCAACCCAGGGTAGGACCTTGTTTGCAGTGGAATTCAGGGAATTTCAGTGGAGACCTTCCGGGGCCAGCAGCCTCTTCCTTATCTGAGAGGCAGGGTGGTTGGACTGTGTAATGACAATTGCCCTGAGCTCCTCTGAAGCTGATGCCAGCCAGTTAGGGTGGTAGAGAATCTGGAGAAGAATGATCATAGTGGGGGTGGTGGGTGGGGCTTGTGGCCTGTGGGTGACTGAATTTTCTTTGAGCCTTGGGTGTGTGCATTTGGGTGTCCTCTGCTGCTCACCTGTGGAATAACATCACTTAGGGCGTCAGGAAAGCTGGTCTGGGGAGAGGAGTTGGAGCCAGTGGACAGAAGTGAGGCTGAGCTGATGGAGAGGAGACCCTAGAACAGAGTTGCCCAGGACAGAGGGAGAGAAGGTTGTTTCAGTCCTGACCTTTGGGCCATTGTACTCTCCTGTTAGGAAGGACAGTGGGCAGAACATATTCCCAGAATAGGGCAGGGACAGGATTTGAGATAACACTGGTTTCCTCCTTCTTTCTTCCTGAGAGCATCTTAGGGAGCTAGAGGTTCCTATTTCCTTATTCTTTTTCTTTCTCTTTTAAGATTGTTATTGTAAAGATGATGTACAAAGGGATTATTATAGTTATATAAGTTAGGTAATGAGTGCGTTTCTTTCTGGACAGTGTCACCCCTTCCATCGTTCTCTCCCAGCTTTTCTTTCCCCACAAGGTTGTACAGTTCATTTTCAGCATAACTAGTTCTTTATTCTTCTGTAATGAAAACCCATGTATATAATATTGGGAATTCCTGGTCATGGGAGTAGATCAATATCTGAGGGAGATATTCTCTCCTTTTTCCAGTGGCTGGGCCTCCTGAGTTCTTTTTATTCAGTTTTTTTTTTGTAGGTCCTAGGACTTGAACTCAGGACTCAGGGACTGTCCCTTAGCTTTTTTTGCTTGAGGCTAGAGCTCTAGCACTTGAACTACAACTCCACCTCTGGCTTTTTTGGTAGTTAATTGGGGGTAAGAGTCTCATGGACTTACCTGCCTGGGCTGACTTTGAACAGCGATTTATGGATCTCAGCCTCCTGAGTGAGTAGCTAGGATTACAAGTGTGAACCACCTGGCCCTCTTGGGTTCTTATTTATTTATTTTTGCAGTGCTAGGGTTTGAACTCAGAGCCTTGCACTTGCTTGGTTTGCTTACTTGGCTGGCACTCTATATCCTGTGAGCCATGCCTTCAGGTCTTATGTTTTTTAAATTAAAAAAAATTATCATAGGGCTGGGGATATAGCCTAGTGGCAAGAGTGCCTGCCTCGGATACACGAGGCCCTAGGTTCGATTCCCCAGCACCACATATACAGAAAACGGCCAGAAGCGGCGCTGTGGCTCAAGTGGCAGAGTGCTAGCCTTGAGCGGGAAGAAGCCAGGGACAGTGCTCAGGCCCTGAGTCCAAGGCCCAGGACTGGCCAAAAAAAAAAAAGAAAAAAAATTATCATAAAGGTGATATACAGAGGATTTACAGTTACATAAGTCAGATAATGAGTGCGTTTTTTTTTTTTTTTTTTTTGGATAGTGTCACCTTTTTCCTTGTTCTCTTCCAGTTTTTCTCTCTCATCCCCGTCTACAAGTTGTATAGTTTGTCAGTCCTAGTTTGTCAGTCAGTTTAGGCTGGTTATTTTGTTTGGTTTTGTTTTTTTGCCAGTCCTGGGGCTTGAACTCAGGGTCTCAGCACTGTCCCTGGCTTTTTTTTGCTCAAGGATAGCACTCTGCCACTTGAGCCACAGCACCACTTCTGGCTTTTTTCTATATATATGTGGTTCTGAGGAATTGAACCCAGGGCTTCATGTATGCGAGACAAGCACTTTACCACTAGGCCATATTCCCAGCCCCAGGATGGTTATTTTGGACATAGTGTCCAAAGAACTTTCTGCCTAGGCTGGCTTTGAACTTCATTCCTCTAGAACTCATCCTCCTGAGTAGCTAGGGATACAGCTATGTGCCATTGATACTTGGCTAACTTTTGTTTTTGGAGGGGGGTGGTTGGAACTCAGGTCCTGGAACTGACAAGGCAGGTGCTTTTGCCAGTGAATGCACTTTGCCTCTGTGCCTCCTGGAAACTTGATCTGCTTGACCTAAGCTATCATGAGCTCACCTGTGGGAGGGATTCCTAAGCCTATGACTCTTGAGAGAGTTGGCAATATGTCTGAGGGTTATAGAATAAGGAGTAGATCCAGTTCCTTGATCCCAAAGTGGCAAGCACATCTACTTTCTTCTCCCATCTTTGGGAGAAAAGATTGCTCAGCCCCCTGAATCACTGGCCCTGCCAGGCTGGCTCTTAACACTCTCCACCTCCAGTGTCTCTTGATATCAGAACAATGCCATAGGTCCTGGCTTTCTGAGGAGTGAAGGATGTGGCCACTTGAAGGTCCCCTCTGTGGGACAGCCTTCAGCCACTGAAGAGACCACACTGAGAGTACCTGGAAACCTCAGGTTCCACCCTCCTGCTCCCACACCCTCTGTTCTATGGGAACTCAGGTTGCCCAGCAGAGCTCTCTTCGCAGACAAACACAGTGACCTCAAGTCTCCACTGTTCCTCATGCTCTGCCCTGATTATTTACCCCCTTCCCACACCATTTCCCCTAATGTCCTATTTTATCAGGTCACTCCCTCCATCTGAAACGTGCAGTAGCTCTCCAGGTAGATAGCAGCCTGAAGGACAGGTGCTTATTTCTTAGCCTGGCATTGAGTAGTGGCCTGCACAAGCCCCACCTTGCTGCTTATGGCTTCACCATCCTGGCTTCCTAGTATTCAGCTACTGCACCAGTACTCCAGTTCATGAATCCCTGTGCTATGTTCTTCCCCTTAGGCTTTATCTGGAGTGCCCTTAGGATAAAACTTCTAGACTATCCATGGTTTTGTTTTGTTTTGTTTTGTTTTTGTCAGTTATGGAGCTTGAACTCAGGGGTTGGGCGCTGTCCCTGAGCTTTATCCACAAGGCTAGTGCTCTACCATATTGAGCCATAACTCTTATTTTTGGTTTTCTGGTGATTAATTGGAGATAAAAGTCTCATGGACTTTCCTGCCTGGGCTGGCTTTGAACCACGATCCTCAGATCTTAGCCTCCTGAGTAGCTAGGATTACAGGTATGAGCCACCAGCGCCCAGCTAGAATATCAGTATTTGTGTAATTCATGGAGATCTGGTTAAAATACTGATTCTGGTTCAATAAATGTGGAGTGGGCTTGCATTTCTGCATTTCAAATAAGCTCCCAGATGATGGCCTATAGCCCTTTAAAGTAATTTAATTCCGAGAGTCTCAATCTTGGATCATCTGGGGAGCTTTTTTTTTTTAAAGGTTGACAAGCAAATCTTACTCTGCATAATTGGCATCCTTTCCAAGCTCCCTGGGTGATATGAATGTGTGCAGGTGGGGCTAGAAACCATTAATTCAGTCCAACTTGCTGCCAGGGGTCAGCTCAGGTCCCATCATTCCCTGGAAGCCTGTACAATTTGCCTGCCGAGTCTGCCCTTAGATCTCTGTCACTGCAGGAGCAACTCCCTTGACATTTGTCCTGTGCCCTCTTTTCTAAGGCTCATTGCTACTTGTGTGGTCTTTTTGTCTTTGATTCTTATACAGCTCCCTGAGGGCCTCTGTCTCAGATGTCCATGTATGCAGAGGCCAGACTTGGGCATAGGACCGTAGCTCAATAAATAAATTGAGAATTGCATATTTGTTGATTCTTCTTTCTGCCTTCTCCTTTCCCTTGTGTTCTGTCGTTTTTCCCTTCCTCCTCTTCTTTCCTGTTCTTACACTCTCCATCACCTTGTGGTCCCTTCCTGCCTATAGGATGACAACTGGGGGGAAACAACAACAGTAGTCACGGGCACCTCTGAGCACAGCATCTCCCACGATGACCTCACACGCATCGCCAAGGACATGGAGGACAGTGTCCCTTTGGACTGCTCTCGTCACCTGGGTGTGGCGGCAGGGGCCACTCTGGCCCTGCTCTCTTTCCTCACACCACTGGCTTTCCTGCTGTTGCCCCCACTACTGTGGCGGGAAGAGCTGGAGCCATGCGGGACAGCCTGCGAGGGCCTATTCATCTCCGTGGCCTTTAAGCTGCTCATCCTGCTGTTGGGCAGCTGGGCTCTGTTCTTTCGCCGGCCCAAGGCCTCGCTGCCCCGCGTCTTTGTGCTGCGTGCCCTGCTCATGGTGCTCGTCTTCCTGCTGGTTGTCTCCTACTGGCTCTTCTACGGTGTTCGCATCTTGGATGCCCGAGAACGCAGCTATCAGGGCGTAGTGCAGTTTGCTGTGTCGCTGGTGGATGCGCTGCTCTTCGTGCACTACCTGGCTGTGGTCCTGCTAGAGCTGCGCCAGCTCCAGCCCCAGTTCACGCTCAAGGTTGTGCGCTCTACCGACGGTGCCAGCCGCTTCTACAATGTTGGCCATCTCAGGTATGGGTGCCTGGGGTAGGAAAGGGTTTAGCGGGTAGAGTGTAATGGTGGGACTGGAGATGATAGGCTGGCAGGGCTGGGTGGTTGACTACTTTGCATATGGTAGGTTTTCAACCATGTTTGCTGCTTAATGGGAAGGTCATGTGCAAGATTCTAATAAGACTTGAGCTGGGAATGAACAAGCGATTTGAGATCAGGAATCTTAGAGAATGGACCAAAGGGGAAAGAAGTTGTGTAGCTTGAACCTGGGCTTTCGTAGCTCTTTCTTGGAATCAGCAGCTTCTTGTGTGAATAGATAGAGTGTCACTGATGAGCTGGCCAGAGAAGGGAGCCCCAGAGGAAGAGCTTACTTTTGAGCAGGTTGCCTTCTGCTCTGCCCATCCCTGTATAGAGCATAAATGGCACCTCTTGGGTCTTGTCAAGAATCTTGGAAGAATGTTAGTAGAAAGTGAGGTGGGATCCTTAGCTGGGACTCAGGTCTCCAGTATCCTTTCTCCCCCGGGCTTCTGTAGGACAGGGAAAGACTAGCAGGCCCAGCCCTGGGAAAGGTTGGGAGCCTGGTAAGTAGACCTCAGGCTTGAGCCAGGCTTCCTGGAAGCAGCTTGACCCCGTCATGTGTCCTTTCCAGCCCTGCCAACCTGCCCTGATGTGTCCCTTCCCCTGCACCCCTTGTCTGTCCCTTCTCCCTCCCCCTCCTACCGTCTTCCCCCACAGCATCCAGCGCGTCGCAGTATGGATCCTGGAGAAGTATTACCATGACTTCCCTGTCTACAACCCTGCCCTCCTCAACCTGCCCAAGTCCGTCCTGGCCAAGAAAGTGTCTGGCTTCAAGGTGTATTCTCTCGGAGAGGGTGAGCGGCCCTGCTCCTCCACCCCTCTCGGCCTTTTCCCACGCAGGACTCCAAGCTACTTTCTCTTTCTTTGGCTCTTACTCCCTTTCCCTTGCCTTTTCCTTTTCTCCAGCCTATGTCCCAGACCCCTCTGTTCTGTCATTTCCTTTGGCTTCAGGTGGCTGGTCTTAGCTGCTGATCCTACCTCCTGTCCCTTTTTGCTATGGTGTATCCCTGGATCTGGCTCCTCTGTGTCTTATCATCCCTGGTCTCTGCCCTTTGGCTCTGTGAGCTGCAGAACCTCCCGAATCAGGAGGAATATGTGCAGGACTCCTGCCCTTCCAACTCCTGGTTGCTTTCCTGTGGCCTCTCCCAGTGGTGGCCAGGAGGGCTGGGATGGGGAGGTATTGCTGGGCGGTGGGCATAGCTACCTCTGGAAAGGTCAGGCTCTGTCTCCAGAGCTCCTGGAGAAGAAAGAGAAGCCACTTTCTGATGTGACTATCCCCTCTGTCCTGCTCCTGTGCAGAAAACAGCACCAATAACTCCACTGGCCAGTCTCGGGCTGTGATTGCAGCCGCAGCCCGGCGACGAGACAACAGCCACAATGAGTACTACTATGAAGAGGCAGAGCATGAACGCAGGGTGCGCAAGCGGAGGGCCAGGTAGGTTCCTGAGGGAGTGGACATGTGGGCTTGGGGTGGGAGGGGTGCCTGTGGAATGAACTAGGCAGAGGAAGCCCAAGATACTCCTGTGACTGCTGGAAATAGATGAGCACTGATGATACCGGGATGCATGTTCATTTCCCAGTACTGACATGACTGATTACCACAGACTTAGCAGCTGTAAAACAACACACATTTATTATCTCTCCATTCCATGGGTCAGGTTCAGGCTTGTTGGGCCATCTGCCTGCACTCCCAGGCTGAAATCAAGACAACTCTTACTTGAGCCTGGACTGTTCTTCCAGGAGAAGAATTACTTCCTTGTCATTGCTACTCCACAGACAGTTTCCAGAGGGACAGTCGGCTCATTTTATGAGTTTAGTTGTCTCAGAAATGGCCCTGGTTGCAAGGAAACCAGTGACGGCTCTTACTCCTTGGACATCTGCCCTTTAAATCACATATGCTGCACTGCCATTCTTTTTTTTTTTTTTTTGGCCAGTCCTGGGCCTTGGACTCAGGGCCTGAGCACTGTCCCTGGCTTCTTCCCGCTCAAGGCTAGTACTCTGCCACTTGAGCCACAGCGCCGCTTCTGGCCGTTTTCTGTATATGTGGTGCTGGGGAATCGAACCTAGGGCCTCGTGTATCTGAGGCAGGCACTTTTGCCACTAGGCTATATCCCCAGCCCTGCACTGCCATTCTTTTTTTTTTTTTTTTTTTTTTTTTTTTTGCCAGTCCTGGGCCTTGGACTCAGGGCCTGAGCACTGTCCCTGGCTTCTTGCCGCTCAAGGCTAGCACTCTGCCACTTGAGCCACAGCGCCGCTTCTGGCCATTTTCTGTATATGTGGTGCTGGGGAATCGAACCTAGGGCCTCGTGTATCCGAGGCAGGCACTCTTGCCACTAGGCCATATCCCCAGCCCCATGCGCTGCCATTCTTGACAAGTAGGGTGGGACGGGGTTTGGGGGGTGGGAGGTGTAGAGGGTGGGGGCTGGGGGTTGTGGATGGAACTCTTTCTCACCCCATTACCTTGTTTATAAATAGTGGAAAACCTTTTCCTTTAGCTCATTTGACAAGGGACTTGGCTAAGAAACTTAAGAGGAACAAGAGAGTAAACAGAAATTGTTGATGTACACAGTTCAAACATAGTTAGCTCCAAGTCCCACCCTCTAAGCACATTAAAGCAGTTCCCAGGTCTTAGGGTTTCTGGATACTGGGCTGAGGGTCTCTTGTCACCTCAGGTTTTTAGGCCAAGTGGATTTTGCTTTTGGATTTTCAGTGTGGAGAATTACATTACTCACATTATCCCATTTGTTGTCATAGGTTTCTTTTTTGTTCTATATACCCTCTGCCATAGTCCCTGCCTTTACTTCACCTACTATAGTATTGATTTTCTTAAAATCTGTATGTATCATACAGATTTAGTGTTGGATTGTGGGTCTATGTGTTTTTAGTGTGAATTGGTTTCTTATTCCTTCTCCTCTAACATTATGTTGTCTGCCCATTACACTTTGTTGATCTCTTTTTTTTTTTTTGCCTGTCCTGGGGCTTGAACTCAGGGCCTGAGCACTGTCCCTGGCTTCTTTTTGCTAGCACTCTACCATTTGAGCCACAACACCACTTCTGGCTTTTTTCTATATATGTGGTGCTGAGGAATCGAACCCAGGGTTTCACTTATACGAGGCAAGCACTCTACCACTAGGCCATATTCCCAGCCCTGTTCATCTTGTCACTACATATTACTTCATAGAACATCCCAACACCCTACCCAGTATTGGAATTATGGTCACCTCCTACTTTTTTCTCCCTTTATAAAATCAGTTGTGGAGCTTGCACTCAGGGCTTGGACACTGTCCCTGAGCGCTCTCTCTCTCTCTCTCTCTCTCTCTCTCTCTCTCTCTCTCTCTCTCTCTCTCTCTCTTTTCTTCTTTCTTAAGGCTAGTGCTCTGCCTCTTTGAGCAATAGCTCCACTTCCGGTTTTCTGGGAGTTAATTGGAGATAAGAGTCTCACAGACTCTTCCTGGGCTGGCTTTGAGCCATGATCCTCAGATCTCAGCCTCTTGAGTATCTAGGATTACAGGTGTGAGCCACCAGTGCTTGGCTTTTCCCCCATTTATGATGGAGAAATTGTGTCTTGTTACTGGTATAATTTGCAAGTCTCTTGCTGCCTTGGACTGTAGCAGTCAGAGTTGATGGGGTTTTGGGGTCAGTTTGGAGTCAGAGTTTTGGGGTGAGAAATGGGTATCTGGTCCAGACTCCTTCTGTCCCCCAGGCTTGTGGTGGCGGTAGAGGAGGCCTTCACTCACATTAAGCGGCTGCAGGAGGAGGAGCAGAAGAACCCCCGGGAAGTGATGGATCCCCGAGAGGCAGCCCAGGCCATCTTTGCATCCATGGCCCGTGCCATGCAGAAATACCTTCGGACCACCAAGCAGCAGCCTTACCACACCATGGAGAGCATCCTGCAGCACCTGGAATTCTGCATCACACATGACATGACGCCCAAGGTAGGCTCCATGCTCCCAGCACCCTTCCTCTTGCCCAGCTTCTGGTTTCTTCTACCTTCACTTTCCCTTGGTCTCTGACATCTCCCGAACTCTCCATCCCTCTCTATCTTTCACCTCTGCCTCCTCCTTGTAATCTCTTTTCTCATCCCAACCCTGCCAACCTTGTTTGCATGAAGTGAAGTTACAGATGAGTGAGACACAGGATGGCCCTGAACTATTTGAAAGATGACTGAGCCCTGTTTCTCATCTTCATGAGGATGTTGGAATTTCCATTTCCAAGGTGCCATCTTTAGCCCATTGGCCTCTTCACATCCACCAGATGGCCTTTGGTTTTGCTTATGTTTAGCCATTGCCTGCCCACTCCTCATTTCATTGCCAGCTTTCCAGAATGGATTTCCCTGAGCCATCCTTGGTGAACAGATGACTAGAGATGTTGCACGTTAATCTTCCTTCTCCATCCCCCACTTCTCTCCTAGTGCAGATCTGCAAGGCCCTGATCATACAAGCCATATGAGTAGAAAGGAAGAAAGGAAGAATGAGGGAAGTTTTGCCCAAGTCATAGCCTGGTATAAGCAGAAGAGTAGAGGATGGGGGGCAGGGAAGCTGAGTTCCAGTCCTGACTTGAAAGAGCTCCACATCACTTCTGTGGTGCCATCCTCCTCCTCTATGCAGCAAGGGTCGGAAACT
Source organism: Perognathus longimembris pacificus (assembly GCF_023159225.1). Taxonomy (NCBI): domain Eukaryota; kingdom Metazoa; phylum Chordata; class Mammalia; order Rodentia; family Heteromyidae; genus Perognathus; species Perognathus longimembris. Next base: position 36,555,901 of record NC_063171.1, on the reverse strand, counting down.
GGTGAACTCAGCACGTACCAGTTCATAGGCATATAGTGAGCCTGGAGATAGGTTGGTTGTCTTTGGAAGTTTTAGACCTTCATCACAGAGTTGAAGGACAGTGGGTGGATGCGAGAGATTCCTAGGCAGTACTTTTCCTTCCCTCAGGCCTTCCTGGAGCGGTACTTGGCAGCTGGACCCACCATCCAGTACCACAAAGAACGCTGGCTGGCCAAACAGTGGACATTGGTGAGCGAGGAGCCAGTGACCAATGGGCTTAAAGATGGCATCGTTTTCCTCTTAAAACGCCAAGACTTCAGCCTGGTGGTCAGCACCAAGAAGGTGCCATTCTTCAAACTCTCCGAGGAATTTGTGGATCCCAAGTCGCACAAATTTGTCATGAGGCTGCAGTCAGAGACCTCAGTGTGATTGTGCAACAACAGAAGAGTGGGAGACTCTGGGGGCTCCTGCAGGGTGGGGGGGGCTTAGTTCTCAGGCCCAGCCACATGTCTGCCTCCCTTCTTCCTCTTGCTCTTGTGTTTTTTTTTGTTTTTTTTTTTTTACTTGAATTAACTTACCCTTCACCCTCCCATCTTCCTTATTTTACCCCATGTGAACCTGGAGAGGCCATTCTGCTGGTTCATTCTGGAGGGGCCATTCTGCCCCCCACCTTTTATCACTCCAGACCCTGCAGTATCTGTGCCTCTCCCTTTCCCAGACTTTTCCCAGATGGCAGTCCCTTCCGAAAGGGCACAGGGCCCTCCCGATTGTACCTTCCTGTCTTGAGCCCCTACTCACAAATCCAAGTCCTTTTAAGAATTCTCTCCAGTGGTCCCTGACAGGGTTTCTTTGGGGATGGAGGGGGTGGAGGGAATGGAGGTGGGGGCCCAGATCTGACTCCAGAGAGCCACAGTGCCAAACTTCTCTAGACTAGCAGCTGCTATGCTGCCCACCCTCCTCATCACTCCAGAGTTAGGAGTTTCCCTGCAGTGCTATTTGTCTCCAGCTGTTAGAAACCCCCTTTCCCCATCCCCACATATTAGAGCAAAGAAAGACCCAGAACTTAATGTGGAAATATCCACCTGCCTCATCTACCATTTCTGGTTTGTATGGTCCCATGTGATCACAGGCAAACTGAGGTGGAAGCTCTCTGATCACTTTACCAGGGCTGTGGTAATGTGTCTTTCCTGAATAGCTCCTGTGTGGAGGGGCGGGATAGATCCCTGAGATTCTGACAGACCCTAGTCACTGATCCCTGCTGTTTGAACATGCCCTGACCTTTATTCCCACCCTTCCCAGTGAAGGATGGCATATAGACTCCTGTAAACAGCTAGCTGTGTGCAGCTTCCAACCAGCCCTGTAGTCTTAGACATTTTCTTTTCCTGTACCAGTTACCCCAGTCCTGCTGACTTCCAGCTCTGGAGATCTGTTGCCTCATCTATGTGTGGGGGAGGGGTCAGCAGCTCCTCCTCATCCCCTGCCTTAAATCCAGTTCTTTGCCTCAGGGGTCTCTTTACCTTGGCCTTCAAGGGTCCCCTCTTCTTCTCTCCCTGCCTGGTTTTCTGGGCTCTCTGTTGGGATGAGGGACCAGGATTACTGCCTTTTGTGGGTATTTAGCTCCTTACTCTGTTTTAGCTTCTATAGCTTTTGCACCAAATCTGAATGCTCCCGAGTTTAGATCTCATTTTGAGCAAAATTCACTGGCCCTCTAATAAATATTTTCAGAGTAAATGTGAGCCTTGAAATCAGTCCCCTTTGAATTATGTCATTTTCACCACAGAGAGTAGAAGTAGGAAATCCCCATATACATCCAGTCAGGATCCATGCATATGGCTGGGATGCCCTGGGCCACTTCTTTCAATAACTCCTATTGCCGCTGTCTATGTCTTTATTTTCCTTGAAAAATGTTCTGTCCCTTGTGCTACAAAGCATACCCTGAGATAAGATGCCTGTTAGTCTCAGCTGGGAGACTTTTTCTCTGAAGTGATAGTTCTGGGGGTTGATAGAGCCTAGTGGTTAGGTTCTTTTACTATTCTTTCCCAAAAGGCCTCTCTACCCACCCCTAACTAAGGAGGGGCTCATCTGCCAGTGCCTATCTTGTTCTCATAAGAAGATGCTGACTTAGGTAGGGCCTCAAGCTTCATCTAGGGCTGGGGCTAGAAGTCCCTGCATAGGCCCATACGAGGTCTATCCTGAAAAGGAGGTCATGGAAGGTCTCATTTCTTCAAAAATCAGGTTTCAGAGGAATTCCTTTTGGGTCACATAAATACCTCACTATCCTGGAAAACAGGGCCTGGATGGTGATTGGGGGCATTGCCTTTTGTGGGTAAGAGTGGGAGGATATGGTGTGGCTTGGGGTATGGGTTGGGGTGGGCAAAAAAAGTATTTGGAATCTTAGTTGCTGCCCTCGCTTAGGGTCTGGGGAGTATTATAAGAACCTGCCATGTTTTTAAATCACTGTGAGTTTTTCATTCCTTTTTCCTAAAGCAAAAAGAATCCCCACCCCCCACCCCAATCTCTTGTCTAAGCACTAAGGGCTGTGACTAAGAATGATAGCATTTTGGTCCTTTGTGTCAGAACTGTGGTATCTTTGTCTCCTTTGGTTACTATTATTATTTTTTAAGAAGATGTCTGGATGGATCGTCAAACATATGGCTGTACGTGTCCTTTTGCTTCTCCAGTAAGGGAAGTTGTCTCCATGCTGTGAACTGCTCTCTGGTGGGCAGCTGACTCAGCTCTTCTAAGCAGTTTCCCCACTAGGCTTGTCCCACCACTTGCTTGATTTTCTCATTTTTTCTGCTTTGGGGATGTGACTACCTACTTCCCCCCTCTCCACCACCACCACCACCACATGATGCTTTGTTGAGCCTCTCCAGTGCTCTTGTTTCTATGACTACATAGCATCCTAACTCGTTCCCAGTATATCTACTCAGCCTTTCCTTTCATTCCCTTGGAACACTTGCCCTTCTTCCTTCCACACCAGGACACGGTGCCTCAGTTCTTCACCTACCTCGCCATTCTATCACTGTCCATGCCAATCCCTTTCTCTGAGTGTTTGTGATTTCTGTGTATTCTTATTTATGTCCCTCTAGTCTCACTTCCTGTTCCCCTCCATTTCAGTGCTTCATTTCCTACTTCCCAGACCACCTCAGCATTCCCACCGCAAACCCTGATCCAACACCAGCAATGGGACATCAGAATTCCTGGAGACTTCTCATCTGAAACACAGGATTTATGCAGATGAGCTCATTTGCCCCTTCGTGGCAGTCTGATTTCTCTTCCCTCTGCCCTCTCTGCGGGGCAGTATCTGCTGATGGATTCAGTCCTGGTGTGTGATCGTGATTTGTTCTGTGTGTAAAAGGAAAGGGGCTTTTTTTAGTCCCTTCCAAGTGAGATTGTAAATGTAGATTTTTTTTCCACTGTTGGATCTAGATGGTTTTCTTTTTTTTTTTTCTTTCACTTTTATTGGGGGGTGGGGTTTACAGAGCTGAGACCCTGTGCATGCATGTAGAAAATTGTAAAATGTAAATTTTTTTTAATATATAAAAAGCTTGTTTTTACAGTTTGCAGTGGATTAAACATTATGGCAATTTTAAGGATTTTTTTTCTTAAACATAGGAACTAAAACTGTACAATTTTTTTTATATATATAAAATAAAGACATTTGACTTTTGTGGGGGCATTCTGTTGGTTTTCTTTTTTCACAGTAGATCCTGTTCTTTGCTAGAGAGTTGAGTGGACAGCAGGGGGCAGTGTGAACTCGCCATTGCTTCCCAGGTGTGGGGTTGTGGTGGATGGCAAGGAAAAATGGAAAAGGACGCTGCTTGTTCTCAAGCCTGATTCCTCCAAAGAGAGACTGTGATGCCTCATCCACTCTCTGAGCTGGTTGGCAGGATAAGGAACAAAGAGATTTCAGGGAGTAGTTCATTGATCATTCTAGTCAGTAGTGCTAGCTCCTCATATTTCACATGTAAAAGCTTGCAACATATATCCTTTATTTATTTTTATAGAAGGAGTTTTGCTATGTTGCCAGCCTACCCTCCAACTCCTGGGTTCCAGTGATCTTCTTGCCTCAGCCTCCTGAGAGTGCTTGAACTACAAGTACCTACGGCTGTGCCCAGTTTATCTCTTATTTCTAAAAGTATAGGTCTTGTTTAGTTGTCGCTGTTCAGTTTAAGATACAGCACTAGAATGGCTATCAAGAAATCAGAGCCCTTGGCCAAGTATGGTGATGTACACTGTAATTCTAGCACTTGGAAGGCAGAGTCAATTTAGTTCCAGGCTGCACAGTGTTTGTTTACCAGCATTGTGAAGATAAGCCCTGGGTGATCCCAAGGTTGGACAGAGAGGGGTTTGACAGAGAGGGGTTTGAGTCTAAGAGGGGATAACACAATCTCTGAGATTAGGTTCTTTTATGTATTTCTGTTTTTTTTTTTTTTTTTTTTTTTTGGCCAGTCCTGGGCCTTGGACTCAGGGCCTGAGCACTGTCCCTGGCTTCTTCCCGCTCAAGGCTAGCACTCTGCCACTTGAGCCACAGCGCCGCTTCTGGCCGTTTTCTGTATATGTGGTGCTGGGGAATCGAACCTAGGGCCTCGTGTATCCGAGGCAGGCACTCTTGCCACTAGGCTATATCCCCAGCCCTTTTATGTATTTCTGGATGTATACCAGTTCCTCACGTAGAGTTGGTGTTCAATAGAGAAATTATTGGTTAATAATGAAATGAACTAGCAATACAATAAAGACATATACACAGACTCATATACTTTTCTCTTTTTGCCTATACTCAAGTCTTTCTCATGTGAAAATAAACAAAAACACTTCCCTTGGCACTGTGTCTCTGTGCTCACAGCTCCGTCCTTTTCATAGTTAAACCTGTGAAAGAAGAGTTTCATTTAATGTTTTCAGTTCATTTCAGACTCAACTTTTGGCTTACTGTTGACCAAATTTCTACCATGGCATGCCTTTGAAATTATTTTTGCATTATATAATCAGTGACTTTGGGCTGTGTCTGTCTGTTTCATGCCTGTAATCCTCATGACTCAAGAGATGGAGATTTAAGGATTACAGTTTGAAGCCAGCCTAGGCAGGAGACTCCCCCTCCTGACCCCCCCACCTCCCTCCAGAGCTGAGGACTGAATTTAGGGCCTTGCACTTGCCAGACAAATGCTCATGCACTGAGCTAAATCTCCAACCCCATCCTGAGACTCTTATCTCCAATTAACCACCCAAAGGCAAAGCTGGAAGTGGAGCTGTGGTTCAGGTATTAGAGTACCAGCCTTGAGTGGAAAAAGCTAAGGAACAACATCTAGGCTCTGAATTCATGCTCTAGTATCAGCATACACACACAAAAAAAGTGACTTTGGGTATAGTGATTCTTTATTCAGTGCCAGTGATGTGCCTAACCTGGTACTAAAGTGTGTTGGCTGGTAAGGATACTGAATGTGGACCTGTCCTCACAGAGATAGCCTCTGTGGACCTTTGAGGTGTCGTGTCTGTATGTAACATCATGGATCTCTTCCCCCTGAGGCTGGCCCAGGAACTAATAGACTTAAAGCCAGAGCTCAATATGGCCAATGGGACCATGTTTTCTTTAGGGGTTTACATGAAAACAAAAGCGATCATGTCAACTATTTGTCATGTAACAATGTATACTTGTACTTTTAGCTGGAAAGGTACATTTTCTGTGGAAGTACTTCACATATCACTGAAAACAGGGTCTCAGTTTAGTGGATTGCCAGCTTAGTGGATTTCCAGGGTAATTCCCAAGACTCTTCTTGCCTTTAATACGTGATTATCCAGCCTTTTACTTTGAAATTTAGCCCCAAGAGAACAAGGGGACCCAGGGGCTGGGTGAATTGACATAAAGATCTTAGTGATCCTTAGTGATTTGTTGTATCCATCCATCCATCCATCCATCCATCCATCCATCCATCTATATGTAGAGAGGAGCCAATGGTTTCTATATAACTGGATCCAATTGCATATTGATAGTTTAATCAAGTGGTAAAAATGCTTTTCCAATGGCTAGGAGGGGAGGGGAAAGCTAGCCTTTGGAAAAACACCGGCATTTGTGCACAGGCAGTGGTGAAAGCTGCTGGAGAGACTGTAAAGGACCATCCCACTTCCATAATAGAAAGATCTTAGAGAATATCCTCCCTATCCACCTCAATTTCCTTTAAGCCAAAAATGGGGGAAGAGGGCATTTCTCTTTTTACAAAGGGCAGGACAAAGACCATCCTAGTTGTTCATTGTAGTAAGTGCTATATGTAAGAGTAGGATAGTGAGAGAAGGTTCTACTCTTTATTTGGAAAGGTATATGAGGGGACTGAAGGTATAGAGAAAATCTCTGTGCATTACACCCAATTTGCCTGTGAACCTATCTTACAAAAAGTATTTAAAAACCAAGCAAACAAAATACCACAGACAACAATACCCACAGGACTAGAGATAGACCTAGTAATAAAAATGTTAGTATATATTGTACTTATGATTCCAGGAAAGAGAGGGAGAGGGAGAAGGAGTAGGAGAGGGAAAGGGAGACCAAGAGAAGAGAGGAGAAAGAGAAGGAGTGGAGAAGGGGAGAAAGAATGAGAGGGAGAGGAGCGAGGGAGAGGGAAGAGGGAAAAGAGGTCTAGACATAGATCTAGTAATTAGAATGCTAGTATATATAGTACTTGTGATTCTAGGAGAGGGGAGAGGGGAAAAGAGAGAGGGAGAGATGCCTTCTGTTTCTCCTGGATCCCTTATACTGTCACAGTGGAGGCTGAAAATCTGACAAAAATAACTGAAGAGGAAAAGGAGGGTCTAGTGGTCTGGTACCACAAGAGCCAAACATTTGCATGAGCAGATTGAAATATATCAGGAAACAGGTGGCTTAACTTAGTGGTGGCTTTTGTGCTTTTCAAGTTCCTGTTAATATTAGTTCTCTGATATTTGAATGTCTGATTTCAGGGTGGGGTAGACTGGAATCTGTTTTACTCTCATGAAGGATACCTGTTGAAGATTTGCTTGTTTTAGGCTGGTTTACTTTTATTCAGCACAGTACCTCTGACAGCAGCAAATGAGGACTACAGTTGAACAAGAAAGCAGACAAAACTGGCCCTGGAGTGCATTTTCAGGGACTGAGATGAAAACCAGTACCTTGGATTTGGAGCATAGTAAAGAACTGGACACTTAAGGGATTGGTTTTCAGGGATTGAAATGTTCAGGTTGTTGTTTGCTTTTGAAGCATGTCTGTCTCCCAAAACAGCTTCTTGAGTCTTAATTATGGAAAATACACACATCTTCTAAAAATGCAGAATTTAATTCAACAACTTGAGCCTCTTTGCCTCCAGTAAGTGTTGGATGTCTTGGTTTGAGCTACCAGAACAAATACTGGGTGACCTGAACAACAGAAATTTATTTCTCACAGTTCTGGGAACAAAAACATTCCATAACCAGAATGACAGCATGGTTGGGATCTGAAGAAGACTATATTCTGGGATAGTAATGGCTATATTCTTACTGTGTCCTCACATGAGTGGGGTTGGGACAGGGGATTGGGGGTGGGTGAGAGGATTTGATATCTCTTCTTGCAGGGGCATTAGTATCATAAGGGCCCCACTATCATAATGGAGACTGTGATTACCTTTCAGGTAACATTAAATTAGGTTGGGCTCGAACAGGGATTTGGGGAGAACATGATTCCGTCGATGGCATCATGTGCTGCTGCTGCTACTGTCTTGCAGACCAGGCTCTGAGTAGCATGCCCTAAAAGACAGTTTGTGTACCTTCACAGTTTATTGGTTCCAAATATGTCTCACCCCTAAGATATTTGATGGAAGAGATCAAAATTGTTATGCAATTTAAACTTCACACATGTAATAAATTGCTTAATAAGTCACTGATGTTCATGGTATAGAGTTGCACACTGATATCAAATTGTGATTTTTATAAGCCTCTCAAATGATATCATGTCAGATGACCTCATGTGGTGTTTTGGGAAGGGCTTAGTGGACTTCTTTTTTTTTTTTTTTTTGGCTAGTCCTGGGCCTTGAACTCAGGGCCTGAGCACTGTCCCTGGCTTCTTTTTGCTCAAGGCTAGCACTCTGCCACTTGAGCCACAGCGCCTCTTCTGGCCGTTTTCTATATACGTGGTGCTGGGGAATCGAACCCAGGGCCTCATGTATATGATGCAAGCACTCTTGCCACTAGGCCATATCCCCAGCACAGCTTAGTGGACTTCTTAACTGATTCAAGGAGCGATTTTTGTGATGCAAACTTCACTGAAGTTGGCAAGAGCTTATCACTAAGGACCCAGAAAGTAGAACAGCAGCTTACTGCAATAGATTGCCTTTGGCCAGAACTTGCTTGCCAATATGACCAATTAGAACAGAAGAAATTTAGATATTCTGCTATGTTAGAATGTACCAGAAAGGATACACTAATGTACTTTAATATTTTCACTGAACCCAGGGCCTCATGTATACGAGGCAAGCTCTCTTGCCACTAGGCCATATCCCCAGCCCCTCCATTTTATTCTTGAGGGTTCAAACACCATCCAGTCATGATGAACAGTTTATAGTGCATGGTAATTTAGTGTCTCATTTCATCTTTTCTTTTTTTCCCCCCAGTCCTGAGGCTTTGGCTCTGGACCTGAGCACTGTCCCTGGCTTCTCTTTGCTCAAAGCTAGCATTCTACCTCTTCCGGCTTTTATTTTTCCTTTTTATGTGGTGCTGAGGAATCGAACTCAGGGCTTCATGCATCTAGGCAAGCACTCTACCAGTAAGCCATATTTCCAGTCCTCATTCCATCTTTACTTACCAACTCCCAGAAGCAAGCTGTGAACTGCTTTTCTCTCTTCTCCTTCCCCCTTCCCTTCTCCTTTATCTCCCCTCTACCTTTCCATTCCTTCTCTCCTTTCCTCTCCTCCCTTTTCCCCTCCCTTCCCATCCTCTCTCCTCCCCTTTCTTACCCTCCTCTCTCCTTTCTTTTGATCTCTCCTCCCATCTTTTGCCAAGAAAGGGTTTAGACCAACAAAACTGGTCAGAGATTAGAAACAAATATCTGAGGGGGAATTTTCTGAAAGGACTCCTCTCTGCTTTGAAGCTTGGGAAGGCTTTTAATCCAGCCAGCAGTACCAGCCAACTGTAAGACACACTTGAGATTCTCACCTGAAATGCTATGTTTACATTTTTAGATAACTTGCCTTCTTTTTGCATGCCTGGCCTTTTAGTTTTTAAATTAAGCTGGTTGAGACTGAATAGAAAATCAGCTGGGGATTTTAAGCTTTCTCTTATTCTCACTTTAGACAGTGCTTCCAGCCTTTGGAGCAGTTTGTTTGTTAATGGTAGTTGCACAGGGCCACTAGGGGCAGGGTGGGGACTGTTGTTATAGCTCACCCTGTTTCCATAGCTGGCACCTCCCACTTCCTGTGTATTTTCTAACATTCTATACAGACTTAGTTTGAACATCTTTGAACTTCCTCCCTCCCATAGCCTTCCCTGCTTTTTAAAAACTTTCTTATAAAATGGGTTTCATAATGTCCTTTTCATATTTTTTTTACATGTGTATGCAGGATTCTTTGATCAACTTATCTCCTCTATTCTTACCTCTCCCCGCCCTCACATCCTGTTGGTTCTCCTCTCAGTAGTTCCCCTTCATGTTCATGTCTTTTTTTTTTTTTAGACCTAGATTCTGTATAAGAGAGAAAACACAGTGTTATTTGTCCAAGTCTGGCTTACTTTACTTAACATGATGATCTATAGTTCCATCCATTCTCCTGAAGATGAAATAAGAGGGATAAGAGAGGGTAGTGGGAGGACAAATACATAGATGAAACCTATCACGAAGCACAATTTATATAAAAAGGGACAAATAAAAAAGTCCACAGAAGGCTGGGAATATGGCTTAGTGGCAAGAGCGCTTGCCTCGTATACATGAAGCCCAGGGTTCGATTCCCCAGCACCATATATATAGAAAATGGCCAGAAGTGGTGCTGTGGCTCAAGTGGCAGAGTGCTAGCCTTGAGCGGGAAGAAGCCAGGGACAGTGCTCAGGCCCTGAGTCCAAGGCCCAGGACTGGCAAAAAAAAAAAAAAAAAAAGTCTACAGAAGCTGGGAGCCGTTGGCTCGTGCTTGTAATCCTAGCTACTAAGGAGGCTGAGATCTGAGGATCATGGTTTGAAGCCAGCCTGGGGAGGAAGCTCTGTGGGACTCTTTTTTTTTTTTAAAGGAATATAAAACTATTTATTGACCACTGTTCACCATTATTTACAATAAAGTAAACAATATACAGTTGGGTAACATTCTGATTACTACAAAGTTGTTTCTCTGGCTTTTGTGGAACCAGTAACCCAATACTGAAAACAATTGAGCCTACATGTAAGGAATGAGTTGGGATAAAGAAAAAGCATGCAGGTCAATAATTATAAAATTCTGTCCATTCATTTAGGCCAGTAGGTCCTAAATAGTCACATCTCTAACCAGCTGATTTTACATTTCCATGAGCTGAGTGTTAGATAGCCCATGACCCAATATTCTGTAAAGGAATGCTCACTACAGAAAACTTTAGTGAAAGGAAATCAAGATTTGTCTTTTCTCATCTGGGTGAGGGAAGCTGTTATTAGCTTAAATTTTTTCCTTTCAAGAAGTTTTGCAAAGCTATTGCATTTGCTTATCTATGGCAGAGGCAGGAGGACCTAAAGTTCGAGGCTAGCTAGACTGGCTACCTAGGAAGTTCAAGGTGAACCTGAGCTGCCTAGAGACCCTGTCTCAAAATCAACAGAAAACTAAAACAAGGGCCAGGGATGTAACTAAGTGATACATCATTTACCTACATATGCAAGGCTGTGGGTCTGATGCCCAACACCTCTAAACAAGCAAAATCTCCAAAACAAAAAACTACGTATGTAAGTATTTTGTTTACACACACACAAACACAAAAAAGAAAATTCAGGATGGTCCTTCAACGTAGCAGTTAAAGACAAGTTGTTCTGATTAAGTAATGACCCCAAAAAATTGCCTAATATTAAAAAAAGCCACAATCTGTTTCTGAATGCAGAGGAAATATACCATGGTATTAAACATTCTTTTCTGATAAAGCAACTACAGAAAGCCTTTATTATATTTGTTCAAAGTAACCAGTGCTATTGAGGAAAAAAGAAAAACCTCAACTCCCCCAATACTACTTTCCAAACCAACATGTCATACTTGATTTTCATTAGAATGTAGTTATTGTTTCACACCATTAATTCAAAAACCAAGACTCGGATTTTATATATATGTATAAATATATATAAAAAGCAATGCAAACAATTATTGAGCTTCATCTTCTGGACAAGAATGCCAACTTAGTCTCTCTTCATAGAAAGCAATCACAATCTGAGGACACTTCATATTCGCCTCTTTTGCCAGCACCAAGTCAGCTTCATCTGAATCTTTCCATTTCATAAGAAACATCAATTCTCCACTGCTGTCTGTGGCACCAATTACTCATTCAGGATCCAGACCCCTAGCAAACCCCCTTGGTTTGTCAGCAGCATCTCTTTTCTTCTTTGATTTGCTATCATCAGATTCACTGTCCGATAAAGATTTGCTTTTTGTACCATCCTTTTCTTTACCAGCTTTTTGAGAATTAAGAAATGCTTCAGGGCTGGGGATATGGCCTAGTGGCTAGAGTGCTTGCCTCGTATACATGAGGCCCTAGGTTCGATTCCCCAGTACCACATATACAGAAAATGGCCAGAAGGGGCGCTGTGTGGCAGAGTGCTAGCCTTGAGCAAGAAGAAGTCAGGGACAGTGCTCAGGCCCTGAGTCCAAGGCCCAGGACTGGCCAAAAAAAAAAAAAAAAAAAAAAAAAAAAGAAATGCTTCAATTAATTCTGGACAATCTAAATTTTCTTCAGGTTCCCAAGTATTATCAGCATCTGTAAATCCCTTCCACTTCAGGAAATATTCTACCTTCCCATTCACTACAGGTCGGTCCAGTACTTTTTCTACAACAAATTCTTCAGGCTCTGCTTCTTCAACTTTTTTACTCTTTCCATTCTGTTTCTTTCCCATTTTTTGCAATGTAGTCTTGTTAGGGGCCATTTTTAATTGTAGACTTGAAGAGCTATTATTCACCACCTCAGATGCTCCGGTCGCTATCCTGCAGCAGCAGCGTCTCTGGCCCGCGGGCTTCCAGCTCCAGTCACCTCTGTGGGACTCTTATCTCCAATAAACTACTCAAAAAGGCTGGAAGTGGTGCTGTGACTCAAGTGATAGAAGAAGCTCAGGGAGAGGGCTCACTCCCAGAGTTCACACCCCAGGACCCACAACCTAGTCAATAGAAGTATATTCAAGTTTAACATCTTGATTATGATGGTGGTTTCCTGGGTATATCTATGTATCTCATATCTCATCAAACATTTGAGATGATGTGTGAAAAGTTTACAGAATCATCCTTTGTAGGTTAAAAGAAATTTCAAAAAAAATAAAGCTTTAAAAAAAAAAAAGAATGCTAGGGTCAAATATGCTGATGTATACTTGTAGTCCCAGCTACTCAGAAGGCAAAGAGAGGAAGACTGTGTTTTGAGATCAGCCCAGGTAAAAGCTAACAAGATCTCTCCTCAACAGCAAACTAGGTGCGGTGGTACATACCTGTCTTCCTATCTATTGAGAAAGTGGAAATAGTAGGATTGTGTTCTGAAGCTGGCTCAGGCAAAACTTGAGATTTTATCAGAAAAACAAACAAAAAGCAAATGGACTGAAGGTATAAGTCAAATGGTAGACTGCTTGTCCAGCAAGAAGACCCTGAGTTCTATGCCCAATACAACCTGAAAAAAAAGAGAGAGAGAAAAAAACCCAGCCCTGTTATTGGAACCTTTTGAAGTTATTGAGCTGAAATTTAACATGGATGGGGGTGGCTCATGTCAAGTTTCAGTTCTTTAAGATGAGGAATAACTGTATAATAAGGACTCCTGGCAAGAATGGAATGAGCTGTCTAATAAGTGTCTCTTAATATTCTGAAGCGAGGTTGAGTAGGTACCCATTTGTGATATAGGAGCATCTGGCTGTTGAGTGGCAGTTTTACCTAGATTATCTTAAAAGACTTTCTGTTACAGTGTTAGTAAATTTGTCATCAGGTTACTGCTGGTCTCTTATGTGAGCTTTCTAGGCAGGTCATCTACCACTTGACCTACATCCCAACCCTTCTCTCACTTAAAAAAAAATCTGTTAAACAGAAAATAGGCAGGAGGGATCTTTGATTAAAAAAAATTAGGTTGTGGTTATAGACAATTCTGTAAATTTACAAAGAATCATTGAACTTTTACTTAAAATGGATGAGTTTTATGATATGTAAATTTTACCTCAATAGATCTAGTTTTTTTGTAATATTTCCTAAGACCATAACTGGTTTTACCAATATATTTATTTTACTATATATCATGTATATTTATAGTAACCTGAGATTCTTTTGACATGCTAGAGAGTCAAATAGGAAGTATAATTCATGTAGAATGACCTAGAACATATTAAAAGATTACCAACTTTAACAAATGGATGTGAATTGCCCCCGAAGCTGCTGCCCTGTTCTGTTAAAACTATTTAATTTAAAAATATTTGTTTAGGGCTGGGAATATGGCCTAGTGGCAAGAGTGCTTGCCTCCTACACATGAAGCTCTCGGTTTGATTCCCCAGCACCACATATATGGAAAACGGCCAGAAGTGGCACTGTGGCTCAAGTGGCAGAGTACTAGCCTTGAGCGGGAAGAAGCCAGGGAGGGTGCTCAGGCCCTGAGTCCAAGGCCCAGGACTGGCCAAAAAAAAAAAAAAAATTGTTTAATCTATTTAATTTTAACATTCATGCCTTAGTTCTATGAGTTTTCACAAATGTGTACAGCAAATGTATGCAATTAATGTATAGAAAATTTCATCAGACTAAAAAGTTTCTTTGTGGAATGGATATAGTGGTATAAACCTGTAATCCCAGCATTTAGAAGGCTGAGGCAGGAGAATTTTGATTTCAAGACCAGTTTGGAATACTCAGCAAAACCCTATCTCAAAATTAGCACCACTTTGTAGTCAACCATTTTCCCAGCCCACAAACCTTGACAATACTTTGTCCTATAGTGTTACCTTTTGAAGGATATCATTTGATCAATATATGTATAATATTATATATATATATATATATTTTTTTTTTTTTGCCAGTCCTGGGGCTTGGACTCAGGGCCTGAGCACTGTCCCTGGCTTCTTTTTGCTCAAGGCTAGCGCTCTACCACTTGAGCCACAGCGCCACTTCTGGCCATTTTCTGCATATGTGGTGCTGGGGAATTGAACCCAGGGCTTCATGTATATGAGGCAAGCACACTTGCCACTAGGCCATATTCCCAGCCCTGATCAATATATTTCAAGAAGATTTTTCAAATTCAATGTAGCAATTTTAATTTTTGAATTATAAAAGCAATGGCTATTTGTGGGTTGTGGGAATTTCCCTGCTGGCACCTAGTCAACTTGAGAAGGGGAAAGCAGTCACAAACAGAATGAGATAAAGCCTAACTTCAATCACACTCAGGCTCACAGGCTCATAGGCTCTCAGAGTCATTTAGCCAACATCTCAACTACAATACAAAGAAACTTGAGATTCAGAAGAAAGGACTGAATCTCAAATTTGCATAACTTGTTGTCAAGCTAGCACTCAATTTCCCAAGAGGCAACCTCAGTATGTTTTTTAATACTCTATGCCATGATTTTTATTTTCTTTGGTTGGTCATAGGGCTTGAACTCAGGGCCTGGGTGCTGTCACTGAGCTTTTACACTCAAGGCTACTGCTCTACCACCTTGAGCCACAGTGCCACTTCCTTTTTGACTCTGAGTTCTTTTTGTGTTTTGCCTGCACATCCTTGATTGCTAATGTTTCTAAGAGTATTTGGTATATCTCACTAGCACATGGTAAAGAGTGATTCTGGGGTTATTATCTCATTGAGTTATTATTCGCAATTCCTTGCATATTAAGACCAAAATTAATTACTGTTATTTGATGGGTGTTCATTCTGCTTAAGGCAAAGTGCCTAAGAAAAATTCAGTATTCAGAATCAAGTTTTTTAAAAAAAGGTGACAACTAGAAAGACCATTAGATATCATTGGAGGTGATTCTGAAGCATCATTTTGCATTCCCGATAGTCTCTACCTGAAGCAAGCAGTTCAATAAAGGGCTAAGGAAAAGGATGTGAATATTTGTACTACCTCCCCCAAGGATTAAATCTATATTATTGTTTTTATTCTTGCTGAAAGACTTCTAACATTTCCGATAGTGTTGATATACTAAAGATAAATTCTTTTAGTTTTTGTATGCATGAAAATTCTTTATTTTACCTCTATATTGACAGATGTTTCACACTCTTCTGGCTTGCATTATTTCCACTGTTAAGACTACTGTAACTCTTGTCTTTATTTCTCTGTGCATATGGTGTCTTTTTTTCTTTTCCTCTAACTGCCTTAATGTTTTTCTTTTTTAGTGTCAGTTTTAAGCAATTTGATTATGATGGACCTTGGTATCACAAATTATTAAGTTTCTTGTAGTTGAGACTTATTAAGTGTCCTTGGTCTGGGGTTTATTTGGCTATTATTATTATTATTACTGATACTAGAGTTTGAACTCAGGACCTTGAACTTTCTTGACTTGTTTACGTAACTGGCGTTATACCACTTGAGCCATGCCTCCAGCCTGCATTTTTTTTTTTTTGGCCAGTCCTGGGCCTTGGACTCAGGGCCTGTGCACTATCCCTGGCTTCTTTTTGCTCAAGGCTAGCACTCTGCCACTTGAGCCACAGTGTCACTTCTGGTCATTTTCTATATATGTGGTGCTGGGGAATCAAACCCAGGGCTTCATGAATGCGAGGCAAGGACTCTTGCCACTAGGCCATATTCCCAGCCCCTCCAGCCTGCTTTTTTGCTGACTATTTTGGAGACAAAGTCTCATACTTTTCTGCTGGAGCTGGCTTTAAACTTCAACCATATAGATTTTAGCTTCTTAAGTAGCTAAGGTAACAGCTATAAACCATTAACACCTGGTCATTATTTTAATATTTTATCCTCCCTTCTGTGTATATCAATAGCATACATATCGATCCATTTGTAGTCTCAACACAGGTCAACGCTGCTTAGTTATTTTGTCTTTTCTCTTTGTTATATTTTGTATAGTTATGTCACTAGGTCTTCAAGTTGAAGATCACTAATCTTTTCTATTTAAGTAAACTTTTTTTTCATAACAGTTCTGTGATTTGAACTAAAGTCCTTTGGCTTGCTAGGAAAATGCTCTGCACTTGGGCCAGGCTTCCAGCCAATTAACTTATCTTTTCTTATACAATGACAAATTAGCTCTCAATTTTTTTATATGTGACACTGTATTTTTTTCTCTAGAAGTGCACCTTAGGCCTGTTTTGTATTTTCTATTTCCTTAATATGATTATTTTCTTCTACTTTCTGGCATATCTAGATGGTTTGCAGTAGTAGCTATTTAATGTCTTTTTAATGTACTTGTAGTATAGTTTTAATGTACTTTTCTACTAATTTTATCATCTGTGTAATATTTTACTTCTACTGACTTACTTTGCACTCATTATAGATCATATTTTCCTGCTTCTTTTGATGTGTTTTTTGTTCTAGGTAGCCCAGGCTGACCTAGAACTCATGATCCTCCTGACAATATTTTATCAGATGTCAACAACTGTGATTTGTAGGTTATTGGGTTATGTGTATTCCTTTAATAATTTTAAATTTTGTATAGGCCAAAATTTTTTAAAAATTACTGTGATATTTTGAAGTTTGTCTTTGAGACTTGCTGGATAAAATTAGAGCCAGAAACCTTAATTTATTTGTATATACATGAATTTATATTCAAAGTGTTTTGTTTTAAGCTTTAAGACCTTCTTTTAAGTTTTCAAATAGCCCGAGTCTTCTAGCCATGAATTCTTTTATTCTTTTCATTTTTTCTGAAAGAAAATATCTTTTGTCTTTTTTCTGGAAGGCACTTTCCCAGGAAAGAATTCCAGATAAAGCTTTATTTTTCTTCCACAATGCTTTTAAGATATTGTCTTCTGGTTTGCAATTTTGTATTACTAGAATTCTGAAATGATTTTTTTATTTTTCTTCTCTTATACGTTATATGCCTTTTTCCTCTGGCAGCTTTTAAGAGTACTTTTTGAGGGGCTGGGAATATGGCCTAGTGGCAAGAGCGCTTGCCTCCTACACATGAAGCTCTCGGTTTGATTCCCCAGCACCACATATATGGAAAACGGCCAGAAGGGGCGCTGTGGCTCAGGTGGCAGAGTGCTAGCCTTGAGCGGGAAGAAGCCAGGGACAGTGCTCAGGCCCTGAGTCCAAGGCCCAGGACTGGCCAAAAAAAAAAAAAAAGTACTCTTTGTTTTTTTTTTTTGGTCAGTCCTGGGCTTTGGACTCAGAGCCTGAGCACTGTCCCTGTCTTTGTTTTTTTTTTTTGGTCAGTCCTGGGCTTTGGACTCAGAGCCTGAGCACTGTCCCTGGCTTCTTCCCGCTCAAGGCTTTGCATAGCACTCTGCCACTTGAGCCACAGCGCCGCTTCTGGCCGTTTTCTGTATATGTGGTGCTGGGGAATCGAACCTAGGGCCTCGTGTACCCGAGGCAGGCACTCTTGCCACTAGGCTATATCCCCAGCCCCAAAGAGTACTTTTTGAATCAAGTTTTATTTGGGCAACTTGGGTGTAGTCTTCATTATATTTATCTTGCACAGGGTTAGTTGAGCATTGTATGTATTTGTGTTTAAAGTTTTATTAAATTTGGGATATTTTTAGCCATTATTCTTTCACATATTTTTCTGTTCATTCTTGTTTGCATTACAGATTGCATTTATATAATATCACATGTCCCTGAGGCACTGAGCTTTATTTTTCCTTATTCATAATTTAGATAGTTTATGTAGAATGTCACCAAGTTCACTGATCACTTCTGTTCCTGTGAAACCTGGCCACTGAATCATCAATTTGGAAAAAGTATTTTTCACCACAACTGCCATTTGATTTTTCCACCCCTTTATCTTCCATTTCTTTCCATGTGAACACAGTGAGAGAGGTAGACCCTATACAAAAGAACTAAGTGCAAGTTTGCTTTAAATTAAAAAAATCTATCTATTGAGGCAGCATAAACATACACCACCCAAACCTTTTGTTTTAGGAAGTCAAATTGATTGATGACTCCACAGCTGTTCTTTGAGTCTACTATTGTATTTGCACTGAAGCCTTACTTTTAATAGGCTGTACTAGCCAGTGATTGGATGTGGTAAGAATATTAATGCAGGCCTTTTCCTGCAAGATGCAGACTCCTTTGGTGTGTGACTTTGGCTTAAATACTTTCCAGCAGCCTGGTTGAGACTGGTATAGCAGTCTGAGAGTTGCCTTAGCCAATCCTTTGCCCTTTCCTGTCTTTTTCCAAGGAGTTAGATCTAGATCATAATAAAAAGAGTCTCCTGCCTTTTCCAATGCCTCTGTTCTACTTCATAGGCTTGTCTCCTAATGCATCTTTGACGTTTGCTTCTAGGAGGACATAAATAAACACAGTTATCATCATCATCATCATCATCATTATTTTGTTTGTAAGTTTTTATTTACAGTTGATATTGGATTTTATTTCAGTGACGTTTCCAGATTTAGAAGTATTCCAGAAATACTGATCTATTGTTCATCATTTTCTTGTTAACAGACCAAAGCTCAGAGGTCCTCTTTGAACTGAGTTTCCCTTTCATGCCTAAATGAACCTATATTATAGCAATAGTCATGTCATAAAAGCTTTAATGTTTTAGTTGTCACATTACTAACTCTTTCTAAGTGCCGAGCAAGCTATTTAACTTCTCCAGGCTTATTAAATGGATCGGGCTAGCTCATCTACGTAAGTCTTTTAGTTTTAAAATATAATTTTATAGGTAGGAAAATAGAAATATTTAACTGGACAATTACCCAAAATCTTTTTGTGAGAAAATGTCAAAATTGAAGTGTTTCTCTAGTAGGAAGATAAAATAAAAAAGTACTAGACTTTTTGAGCTTTTATTTTTGTGTTGGTCCTGTGTCTTGACCCCAGGGCCTGGGCACTATCCTTAAACTTTATTGCTCAAGGATAGTGCTTTACCACTTGGACTACAGCCCTACTTCCAGATTTTTTTTTTTAAGTGCTTAATTGGAGATGAATCTCATAGACTTTCCTGCCTGAATTGGCTTTGAACTACAATTTATCCTTAGATGGACCTCAGTCTCTTAATCCTCTTAATAGGATTACAGGCATGAGCCACTGGTGCCTATAATTGAACTTTTTTTTTAAAAAAAGAAAATATACTTAGAAGCCAGGTACCAGTGGCTCACACCTGTAATCCTAGCTATTCAAGAGGCTGAGATCTGAGAATCAATGTTCAAAGCCACCTGGGGCAGGAAAGTCCATGAGACTCTTATCTCCAATTAACCACCAGAAAACTGGAAGTGACACTATGGCTCAAAGTGGTAGAGCCTTGAGCTGAAGCACTAAGGGACAGCACCTAGGCCTAGATTTCAAGACCCACAACCAACTTTAAAAAAAAAAAGAAAATGTACTTAGAAAATACTCATGGTTAATAAAGTGATTGAAGGACATAGGTTTCAGGACATATAGTTTTGTTTGTTTTGTTCTGTATGAGAAAGGGAAGGAATTTGTGTATTTTAAAATTTATTTTTATTGTTTTTAAATAGTTGTATAAAGGACTTGCATTCAGAAAAACAATGTTGCCTTGATCAATGTCACACCTTTCAACATTTTTACCCATCTCTTCCATCTCACTCCTTCCCTCACTATTCTTAATTTTACAGGATATTTATTGATTTTTCATCATTTAATAAAGTGGTCTTTGTGTACAATGTACCTCTATCCTAAGAGGAAACAGGAAAGAGAAGGAGTGGAAAGGCAAAGGAAAGATGCTATCAAGAAGATATAAAACTACGGGGCTGGGAATATGGCCTAGTGGCAAGAGTGCTTGCCTCCTACACATGAAGCTCTCCGTTCGATTCCCCAGCACCACATATACAGAAAACGGCCAGAAGCGGCGCTGTGGCTTAAGTGGCAGAGTGCTAGCCTTGAGTGGGAAGAAGCCAGGGAGGGTGCTCAGGCCCTGAGTCCAAGGCCCAGGACTGCCAAAAAAAAAAAAAAAAAGAAGATATAAAACTAGAGAGCTATATGGAGTGAACATTTCTAGAATGGGTTATAAAGTCAGAGATGCCCAATAATTAATTAGAAGTTTTTTGTTGCATTAATTAGGCACCTTGTGCTTAACAGTGATACAAATCCAGTTCAAAGAAGCTTAAATAAAGAAGAATCATAGTATTCTGAGGATGAATCTAGAAACCAGAGCTACAGACACCTGAATTAACATTTCCAAATGTTACATCCTCTTCCTCCCTCTTTCTTTCTTTTCCTCTCTTTTTCATCTGTGTTTGGCCCTGTTTCTCTTTCAAGGCTAACCTTGCTCAAATATAGAACTTTTCCATAAGTAGCAAACACTCCAGACTTAGCTCAGCAATCATAAAAAGAACTTTTGGTTTGTTTGTCTGTTCTCATATCCACATGAAAATTCCAGAATCTGTTCTAATTGGTCCTGCTTTGGTCACATTTCCATGCCTGGACTAGTCATTAATGCCAGGGAAATGGGGCACTGTGCTTGTTCCACATGGGTTACGTTCCTCCATTTTTGCTATGAGGAATGATCTTTCACAACAAGTTTGAGGGTGGAAATGCTTGCTGGGAAAATAAATCATTGGTGTTACTTCAGTGTAAGCCAACTCCTATTTGTTATAATCAGAATGTTTTCTTTATGCAACAAGCCTTGTGTAAATAAGGCTTACTAGATAACAATTATGGAAAAGAATTATGGAAAAGATGTTGAGTCTTGCCTAGGTTTCAGGCAGGTAGGAAGGCAAAGGGGAACACACACACACACACACACACACACACACACACACACACACGAGTCAAATGTTCTATAAACTGAACTAATTAATCAGAAGTAAGAACATGGAGAAAGAGATGACCATGACAGCTTTGCCTTGAAAGAGGTCATGGGATTGCCGTGGGATGTTTAATGAAGGCTGCATACCAAGGATTTAGAGTGCTTTTGTTAAAAAAAACAGTTTCAATTTTTCATCACAGTGAAAAATACCCCAAAGAAGCAATTTAAAACAAAAAACAATTAATTTTGGCTAATGGTTTCAAAGATAACAGTCCATGGACATTAGACTTCGCACTTGGGGACTGTGGAAAGACAGAACATCGTGGTGAGGAAAATGTGGGAGAGAAAAGCTGCTCATCTCATGGCAGCTGGGAATCAGAGAAAGAGACAGAAAGTGATCCATGACAAGATACCCTCCAAAGGCATGCCCTCCAGTCACTTACTTCCTCTAGCTATGCTTTACTTCCCAATAATGCCATCAAATTATGAATCCATCCATGGGCTAACCCATTGATTAGGCAAAAGACCTCATGATCCAATCACTTCTCAATGAATGGATGCACCATAGCCTTTAACTCAAGTGTTTTTTCACACTAAGCATAGTAAGCACTAAGTTTTCACTTAAACCTTGGAATGCCCAACTAAATACAGGATAAAGACTGGCATTTCTGCTTTTACTTTATAGTTACATCTTTTTCTTTGGGTCAGATACTTGCTCAGCCTCTGTATGTAGATATCTCACTTAAGGAGTATCTGTCTAAAAATGTGTACAAGCTGGGTGCAGGTGGTTCCTACCTATAATTCTAGCTCCTCAGGAGGTTGAGATCTGAGAATCATGGTTCAGAGCCAGCCTGGGCAGGAAAATCCATGGGACTCTTTTTTGTTTGTTTGTTTGTTTGTTTTTGCCAGTCCTGGGCCTTGGACTCAGGGCCTGAGCACTGTCCCTGGCTTCATTTTGCTCAAGGCTAGCACTCTGCCACTTGAGCCACAGCGCCACTTCTGGCCGTTTTCCATATATGTGGTACTGGGGAATTGAACCCAGGGCTTCATGTATACGAGGCAGGCTCTCTTGCCACTAGGCCATATTCCCAGCCCTCCATGGGACTCTTATCTCTAACCACTATTAGTCTTGAGCAAAAGAGCTCAGGGACAGTGCCCAGGCCCTGAGTTCAAGTTCCATGAACAACAACAACAAAACTCACAATAAATAATGCTTAGTACAATGCCTTAGACATACCCAACTTACCCACTTGAAGACCAAAGGCACCAGGTTAAAAATATTTAAGTTATTGTACTACCAGCTTTTGCAACATCTGGAAAAGTACACAGAAGTCTGTACTCATTAGTTTAAAATGGCGGTCACGGGGCTGGGATATAGGTCAGTGGCAAAACACTTGCCTAGCAAGTGCAACGTCCTGGGTTCGATCCCCAGTACCAAAGAAGAAAAGACCAAAAAAAAAAAAAAAGTTTTAAAATGGCAGTCACCTCGGATTCCAGGTCAAGCGGAACCTTGCAGGCACGTTATCACCCAATGATAGACTTTCCTACGCCAGTGTGAGCAATGATCCCATGTTGGGAACAGAGGCTGCCAAGCATTGACGGTGATGATGATTTTCCAGAGCTGCCTCACACAGTCAGACCTGAGATTATGCCCCGCCAGACCACAGTTTGACCAAGATTGCTTAGTTATGCATACCTCTTTCTTTCTGCCCAATTCCTCCTCAAGTCAAACCTAAAGCTCAAATCAGCACTCACAAGTAAAAGGCTGCAATGTCTCATCTTCTTTGTCTTCCCAATATATTGATTACATTCCTTTCTTCGTTGCTCTTTGTCATTATGTTTTTTCCTGTTTGATTTCTGGAGTGATTGATGAGATCTAATTTATTGGGAGCATCCTGAATTTAGGCCCCTATAAAGCCCAGTCACAGTTGGAACTCATTTTATGTACTCCTATGACCCAGAATGGAACAGATGTACAATTGTAGGCTCTTTCTCCCATGGGGTATATTTTATGTTCTTCAAAGATTCCTCTGCTGGGAACTTTTAATTGTAGTTCCTGTGATGTGGGTGATGTCTCTCATCTGACTGGCTGGTTGAACTTCAAGTCTCTGAACCGAACTTTCCGTAGTTAGTCATGGGGAATTGTATGGAGTGGTGAGATTTCAGACTGGCTTTAGGCCAGCTCCATGTTGGAAAGCTTGTGTCCAAAGTGGAGAAACACTCCTTCATGCCTATCCTCCTATTTGTGAATGGTGGCCTCAGACACATGTCCACAGCCTCTCTTGTATACTTTAAATTCTGGAGGACTTACATAGTGAATAATCTATGTATTGCCCCTTTGAAATGTGTCTAATTGACTGAGGTGAAGAGAAAGGAGACTTTGCCCCTGGGGAAAGAAGAGTAGAACAGTATTCCAACCCTCTCCAAAGTGATCCCTTCCCTCACCTTTTCAACTGTGTCTCTTGTGAGGTGTTAGCAGTCATTGCACCCGTTTTTGGTTGTGTCCTTTGTGAATCTTGAATGGGTCAAATAAGGAGGCAAGTTTTGTACTGTGCAGGATAGTTTAGAATGTATTTCTTTGGTTTGGATTTTGAGTGCCTCAGCTCAAACTAAAGTAGAAAGAGTCCAGTTTAAAATACCGTCTACCCATGTTTATTCCACTCAATCCTTTGTGTATCTTGGTTCCATTTTAAATGTGGGGAAACTAAGACAGAAGGGTTAAGAGACTGAAATCAAAGCCCAGATCTTTCTGGTTTCCAAGGTTGAGCTCTTTTTCCTTTTAAAGCTATGCATTGATTATCAAGGAGGCCTGGAGTCTTTTTGGGTTACACTCTGGGTTAGCATGTGGAATCTTGTTCAGATGCTGAAGCCTCAGTATTGTGTTTGTAGTCTGTTCACCTCTGTGCTAAGTTTTCCTTTATGTAAGCTGTGGAACATAAGAATAATATCTTATTAAACACTGTTTCCCAACAGAACTACACTGATGATGAGGTCTGGGGGCGGACAAGTAGGAAAAAGAATTAGTAGAACTGAAATCAACTGAACACATACTATTATATGTTGGCAGGTTCTGTGATGGATTCTTTCCCCTCCCCTCCCAAATTCTATATTAACATCAATTAGTTGTACAAGGGGATTTTGACCATGTTTTGACATGGTCATATATGCATTCAATGTACCTTGATGAGATTCATCCCTACAAAACTCTCCCTCCTCCTCTCCACATCCCTTCCCAAACGATTATCAATAAGACATATTGTTCCATTTCTGTGATGAATCAGTTAGGTACCATTTATTTTGTTCAGTGTTGATTTAAAAACTTCAACAAGTGGTACAGGAGGGTTACTGGTTAATCAGGAAGGCCATTAAGAGTTCTGGCCACTGACCTATGTACTGCCCCAGTAGGGACCACGGGGGGGGGGCGGGGGGGAGGCAGGAGGGGAGGCCAAATCACTCACCTAAGCTTGGAAAGTGAGAGAACGGGGCCAGCATTTCCTCCCAGGGGACACCCAAGGACTAAGTCCATCCTTGAACTCCAGCTACGTGAATCAGCAGAAGAAAGTAGCCACAAAAGGCTAGCTAATACCAACCCCACAGATAGGCACTCTGATATTATTTGGACAAGGGTAAATTAGGATAAGAAGGTACACTTTTGTGGTTCCCTTCTCAAGAGAACTCTGTTTGCTCCTTTTTCTTATTTGTGTGTCTCATGCTTGGTGGACTAACTGACATTCAGTTATGAGTTTCAAAACTTACTTTCAAAGCTTTACTTCCCTTCTTTGTGGTAGTACTCCCGGTCTGGGTGCCTTTAAAGTCTTGAAAGTAGTACTCAAAAAGAAAATATGGGAGGGTGTGTTGAGGGTATGGTGGGTAGTGTAGGAGGAAAGATGGTGAGAAAAGGAAGAGGTATAGGAAGGGAAAGAAGGAGAGAGGGAGGGAGAGAGAGGAAAGAAAGGAGAGAGAAAGACAGAGAGAGAGAAAGAGAGAGAGAGAGAGAGAGTCCAGAACTAGGTTTAGAGCTTTTATGTACACATTTAATCATACAGGCTGACTGGAAAGATTGTAAATTTCTGACCCTTCACGGCTTTAAACTTCAAAGGCTTTGGAGCCTTCAGTAAAGTCCCCTATTGTTTGAGCTGTGATCACAACCTGTTCAGAGGGGAGGCTCGGGTGAAAGATAAGACTCAATAATTACTTGTGGAACAACCAAGAACAAACAGGAGGAACAAGACCAGAAATGACTAACAAACCATAGAAGGGGGGTGTTCCCTTCACTTTTACTGGTTCCCTTACAGAGATGACTGTTGCATTAGCTTTGCTTTTCGGAGTTTTTCCTCAACAACACAATGGCAAATCCTCCTAAATTTCTTTTGTGGAGACTCACTTTTTCCAGTCATAGTATGCTTCCCTTCCCTCCCCTCTTCCTTCACTCTGGCTTCTCAGGAGCCATCTTAACACTCGATGTTGTGTTGAGTAAGACACAATGGAGGAATGAAAAATCTGTCAGTAGATTTATTTAGCAAACCATGACAGCAGTTGCACACTTTTCAGAGCTGTTGGTAAAATTGATCTGGGAAGTAGAGAGAAGGTTGTTTCCCTTGGTAAAGCTCTTCCATGTTTCAGGTCTAGGTCCCAGATCCTGCTCTGGAAAGAGAACTATCCTTTGACTAAGGAGTTGTTTATTGTTATTATTATTCCTATTATTACTATTACCATCATCATTTTGACACTGCACACGGTGATGTTTTTATTTGGTACCTGCAGAATTGCATTCACAAGTGAACAGCTTTCCTGAAATTGAAGAAAAAAACCTGCAAACACAAGAATGTTCAGGAAGGAGATTTCTTCTTTTGTAAGGACCTTGCTGGTACTGCCTGGGAGGCTCATGAAGGGAGATGGTCAGGAGGTGGGGCCCCTGAAGCTGTCAATGAACCTCTGCTTTGGACAGGGCCTAGGTCCCAGCGAGGGTCAGTGCCAGCCAGGGATCTGGGTGAGAGCTGGAGCCCAGGTCAGGTCCTGGGAGCAAAGCAAGGAGGATGGGGGCCCTGGTATGGGAAGGAGGGTGTTGTGTGTTGCTGGGTTCGATTTCATGTTGGCGGCCAAGAAAAAGGCAAGAAAGGGGCTGGGGATATGGCCTAGTGCCAACAGTGCTTGCCTCATATACATGAAGCCCTGGGTTCAATTCTCCAGCACCACATATACAGAAAACGGCCAGAACACAAACAGTTCAAGAAATGTATCCAATGCCTAATGTATGAAACTGTAACCTCTCTGTACATCAGTTTTATAATAAAAATTTAAAAAAAAAAGAAAGAAAAAGGCAAGAAAAACAAACAAAAAGGCAAGATATGCAGAAGGGAAAAAGGTGCAGCTCAGGTTGGCCTCGAACTCATGATCCTTCTGGCTCATCCTCCTCATTGATTACCAGTGAACACCATGGGCCCAGGTGAGACTTTGGCCAAACAGTTCCCAGAGGCGGCAGGCTGGCGGCCACGCCTCTCACTGCGCCTGCGCCGGCTCTCACTCACGTTGCACCCATACTGCCCCGTGGCCACCCACCCCTTGTCGCCAGGGGGCGCCTGCGGCTCACCGACACTCCCACAGTCTTTTCACTGGTTTCTCTCCTGCTAGCTCCCACCTTTACATTAAAAAAAAAAAAAAAAAAAAGCATGTTTTTACTCATAACAACTTATTTCCTTCTATGTTTTGAATTTTTAATGGGAACTCAAATTTAAGTTTGTTTTGTTTTTCTTCCGTGAGAATCCCTGGTGGTCTGGCTTTGGACACTCAGAACTGCTTCTTAGTTCTTTTTTGTTTTATTAGTTTCCTCTCCTATTGCTTTTAATCATTATTGTAAATCTTTAATAACCTGTATTACCGTCCTTAAGCCTGCTTCGTGTATTCTCTTGCTTTGCTGAGAAAATGGATGCCATTACATATGAAGTTTCTCAACTTCCCATCCTTTTCCTTTTACTGTGTTTTAACACGGGAGCCTTGGTTGTGGGCTCACCTCACCCACATCTATTATGCCACAAGCTCCATTTGTGTTTATTTCATACATCATTGTGCCCACTGCTTGGCTTTTGTGGAGTAGGCATGTTGTAAGTATGTCTTGAATATTTATTGATCTTTTTCCAGAACTTAGCTACACTAATTTATCCCTATCATCTCCTGAATCTTTCACTACTCCACCTTCTACCTTTTAGTCTATGAGTACACTGAAACTTTCTTTAACCCTAAAAAGAAAAAAATAACAAAAGAAATTGTCAAATTGTCAAAGAATAAGAACTTTTCTTATCATGGGTCTGCATTCATTCCCTTGTGACACACACACACACACACACACACACACACACACATTTTGTTTTCTTTCTCTGCTGAATAAGCAGAGAAAAAAACTTCTAGAAAACACTCTCCAATTTCAACCTTTTCATTACTGAAGCCATTGATTTCCAGTCTCAGTCATATCATGTCAGTGGACTTTTTCTTCACCAAACTCATATATCACTTAAGTTTGGGGAAGAATTTACTTATGCACTTCCTTTTTCTTGGAACTCTCTTCTTCCTTGAATTTTGTGACACTAGGATTTTTTTTCTGGTTCCTCTTACTTGCTACCAATTCCCCCCTTTCTCCTCCTGTTGGAATTACTGTCCCTAGTGTTCTATACGTGATGATCTTTTTTCAATGAACAAACACCCTTGCAAAATCTCAACAATACCATGGTTTGATTGCTACCCAAATGAAAATGATGCAAATGGTTCTCTAGTTTACAACCATCTTCTTTTTGTTCAGATCTGAGAGAGATGTGGGAAAAATCCTATGAATCTCTGGAAGAATAACATTTCAGGAATGAAAATAGCAAGCGTAAAGGTCCTGAGTAGGAGTGTGTTGACAATACTGAAAGAAGGGCAAAGAAGCCAGCTGAGGCTTGAGTTGAAAGAATGTGGAAAAAAATTATCAGGAAATGAAGATCGAGAAGCAATGAGAAGTATAGTCAAATCATGTGAAGTCTTAGGATCTTTTTATTTATTTATTTTTTGTGTGCAGGGCCTGGGGTTTGAACTCAGGGCCTGGGCACTGTCCCCAAGCTTCTTTTGCTCAAGGCTAATTCTCTACCACTTGAGCCACAGTGCCACTTCTGTTTTTTTGTTTTTTCTTTTTGTGTGTGTGATTAAAGTGATCAGAGTCTCACAAACTTTTCTGCCCAGGTTGGCCTTTGAATCATGATTCTCAGCTAAGATTGCAGGAGTGAGCCACTAAAACCTGGTTTCAAACTATTTCCAATATAGGATGATTTCTTTAAAATTTCAGTCAGATCATATCCCTACTTTGTTCCAACTCTCCAGTGGCTTCTTATCTCCCCCCCAGTAGACATTGGGTAATTAAAATAGATCCTAAGGGTGGGCACCTGTGGCTCACACCTATAATCCCAGCTACTTAGAAGGCTGAGATCAGGAGTCTGAGGACTACTGTTCAAAGCCAGCCCAGCCAGGCAGGAGAGTCGGTGAGACTCTTATTTCCAATTAACCACTAGGAAACTGGATGTGGAGCTTTTGTTTGAGAGGGAGAGAACCAGCCTTGAGCAAAAAAGCTGAGAGACAGTGTCCAGGCCCAGAGTTTAAGCCCTGGTACTGACACACATACATACAAAAAATAAGGCAACCTAGCAGAAGGCTGTGTAGTAACTTTGGCGAGAGATGGGATCTAGACCAGGGAAGTAGATGACTATAGCACTCTGCCACTTGAGTCACAGTATCACTTCTGGCCTTTTCTGTTTCTGTGGTACTGTGGAATCGAACCCAGGGTTTCATGTATACTAGGTAAACACTCTACTACTAAGCCACATTGCCAGCCCTATCATTGTATTCTTTTTTTTTTTTTTTTTTTTTTTTGTCCGTTGTGGGGGCTTGAACTCTGGGCCTGGGCGCTGTCACTGTGCTCTTCAGCTCAAGGTTAGTGCTGTACCACTTGAGCCACAGTACCACTTCCGGTTTTCTGGTAGTTAATTGGAGATAAGAGTCTCATGGACTTGTCTGCCTGGGTTGGCTTTGAACGGATATCCTCAGATATCAGCTTCCTGAGTAGCTAGGATTATAGGCATGAGCCACTGACACCTGGCTGAATAGCATCTTAATAATAAAATATTAAAAAATAAAAAGTTGTGAGAGGCATTCAAGTTGGACAGTTGGAATGAAGAATGAAGTTTCAGAGGAGAGTGATGGCATGAAGGATAGTAGAATGTGGTTGGATCAAAATTGGACTGTAGGTTGAGGATGGAGGTTAAAGGATTGATGAAGTTGTGATGTGAGCTGGAGTGAAGTGGGAACACAGAAGATGATGATAAGTGATAGTAGAATGCTAGAAAAGTAGCCTTTGGCACAAAGGCATGACTACAGAAGTGAAAGCTTGAAAACTTTAAGGAGTGAAGGGAACAGGGGACAGGGGCAATGAAGAGGAGGTCAAAGAGCAAAAACTTTGGCTAATAGGATTTGTCATCACTTCTCCCTCTCTCCCCTTCCTCTCCCCTCTCTTGTTTCCTTCCCTTCTCTCTCCCTCCTTTCCTTCCTCCCTCCCTCTCTCTTCCTTCCTTTCTTCCTTCCTCCCTCCCTTCCCTCCATCCGTCTTTCCCTCCTTCCCTTTCCCTTCCCTTCCTTCCTTACTGTTCTCCTTCCTTCCCTTTCCTCCTCCCTCCCTCCCTCCCTTCCTCCCTCTTTTCCTTCTTTCCTTCCCTCCCTCCTTCCCTCTCTCATTCTTCTCACTCCTTCCTTCACTCCTCTCCTCCCTTCCTCCCATCTCCGTCTCTCCTTCCATTCTTTAGTGCTGTGGTAGCAGGCATGCACCACAATAAGTCCCATGTACCTATTCTTTTCCTGAAATCTTAGGACTTTGGGTCTGTCTGTTCTTCTGTCAATTCATTTTTTCTTGGATTTTCTTGCTCAGTGGAGTTACTCTTGCACATTTTTGAGCCCTCTCACCAATTCCACAGCTTTACTTGCCACCCAGATATGTGTGTTTCCCAAATCTGTACCTCTCGTCTCCGCCTCACTGGACTCCTTTGTTCTCGTCTCTATTTCTGAGTTCTGACTTCCCAGTGAGGAGCCTTCAGGCAGCTTACATTAATTGGAGTCTGAGTTAATTATCTCCTTCTCCAAGCTTCCTTCTTTTTATTTTTAAACTTCAACTAACCACTAAGACACATTTGACTTATCATAGGCAGTCTCTCTTCCTCATCTCCCACATGTACTCCACTTACCAATTCCTGTGAGTGCTATTTTTGAAATACAAATTCTGTTTCCAAAATGTCAACACTTATTAATTACAGTTCTCTCCCTTCTTCAAGCCTGTATCTGCACACAGAAATTTAAGTTCAGAGAGGCATTCATTTCTCTAGCTTCATGGAAGCCCAGGAAACATAGCTTATTAAGCATTAATTTCTGCAGCACAGGAAAGCACATAGAAGGAAGATGAGACTGATGAACCTAGTATATTGGCATACTAACCTGAGCATCATTTACACGGTTCCCTAAAAGGACACACTCTAGGTTGGGATTCACTGTATTTTTATGTACCTACAACAGACTAAAAAGTTTTTGTTGCAGTTTACCATTGACAAATTAGAAAGTAAGCCAGGTATCAGTGGCTCACAGCTGTAATCCTAGCTACTCAGGATGCTGAGATCTGAGGATTGTGACCTGAAGCCAGCCCAGACAGGAAGGTCTGTGAGACTCATATCTCCACTAAAACTACCAAAAAGCTGGAAGTGGAGCTGTGGCTCAAGTGGTAGAGAGTAGCTTTGAGCAAAAAGAAGGTCAGAAACAAAGCCCAGGCCCTTGAGTTCAAACCCCAGGACTAGCGTTTTCTCTCTCTCTCTCTCTCTCTCTCTCTCTCACACACACACACACACACACACACACACACCTCAGAGAAACCTTCTCTACTCTATCTAAGTAGACTTCTCTGTGTTATTTTTTAATTTCTCTTTATTTACCAGACATTATTCTGAGTTTCAGGAAGACAGTAGTGAAGAACATTGACAACATTCAGGCTTTCATGTAACTTAAGAGTCTAATGGGGAAACCCAGGCAAGACTCCTATGTAGAAATAAATAATAACATATTTTTCAACAGTGATCAGTGCTGTGAAGAAACTGAGGGCAACAGGATAGAAGGAAGAGGTGGAAGATGGGGAGGAATTTTAGGTAGAGATAGAAGAGACAGCTCTTTTTATTTAAATGTTATTTTACAGATGCTATACAGAGGGTTTAGTTATATAAGTCAGGTAATGAGTACAGTTCTTTTTGGACAATGCAGAGACAGCATCTTTAAGAGGATGAGATGCTGGAGATAAAACCGGGGATATTGCACATATGAGATAAGCACTGTGCCTCTGGGCTACATCCACAGTCCCTGTTTCTCTGTGTGTTTTGTGAGACAGAGTCTTTCTAGGTAGCCCAGACACGCCTCAAACTCTCGATCCTCCTGCTTCATCCCCATCATCCTGCTCTCTGTAATGGGATTACCTGAATGAACCACCATGCATGGCTTATGCTAAGTTTTTGGGTATAAGTATGGAGGAATGATGAAAGGAAGCTATGCATGAGAACTGCCACAAACAGGGAGAAACCAGCATAAAGACTCTAAGGTAGAATGAATTGGGCATGGGACAGCCTATGGTCATTCTCTCTGAAACCCCTCTTAATAGCTTTTACTGTGGGGTGTAATAATATATTTATTTGTGTTTACCAGCTTAGAACTACTACATATTTGCTAGTGGCTATTATTCCCACAATCCCCGAGGACTGAGGCCTCTTCTCAATGTTACATATGGTATGTTTACTTAGTTTAGTACCTGGGCACACCATGAGAGTTTGTTTACAAAATGAACAAATAGCTAGCAACTTTTACTTTTTTTAGAGGATTAAGTTGCTTAATAGACACTTTTTATTTTCTGAATGCAAGATGATAATATTCCTGAAAGTAACAGAAAGATTATGTGGGAAGGGTAAGGAGCTTGGTGGAGGGAAGAGAGAGGAGGCAATGAGATCAAGTAGTGGGGGGGCAGGACATTATCGAAGCACAATGTACTAATATATGGAAAAGTCATAGTAAAGCCAATGAATACATACTCTTAGTATGCTTTAATAATTATAATAAAATGATAGTATTGGCTGTGTCCTATCAAGCTTCACAATTAGTATAGGTACTCTAAGTAGATTTCATTTTAATTATTTAATTTTTTTGTGTTGGTACTGGGACTTGAACTCAGTACTTGGGTGCTGTTCTTTAACTGTTTTACTCAAGGCTGGCACTCTACACTAGAGCAGCAACTCTGCTTCCAGCTTTTTAGTGGTTAATTGGAGATTAAAAGTCTCATAGACTTTCTTGCCCAGGCTACCTTTGAGCCAGAATCCTCAGATCTTAGTCTTTTGAATAGCTAGGATGATAGATGTGAGCCATTGGTGCCCAGCTCAGGCTCTCTTTCTTGAGTCCTTCCTTCCTTGAAAATCTCTGTCCTCAAAAGTCCATTGTTCTTATTTTCTGCAGATTGTTATCAAATCCTAAGAGGGGTTCTGAAGTGGAGCTTCTTCTTCTATTAGTTCATTAAGTCTCAGTCATATTTAATGTATGGAAATGAACACAGGACGAGGGAAAAGCAGAATTTTGAGTAATTGTGAGACACCCAGGAGATGTCTCGTGAAATGAATCTAGCAATACGAATCTATTTATGGAACAAGAATCCTCAAAGAAACCAAGCTGGGAAAGGGAAAGGGGAGTTGGAGAAAACTAGGTTATTGTGATTTAATGGGAGCTGAAAGGAGAGCTTCTTCATGAGTGCAGAGGGCTCTGTAATGTCAAATGTTCCAGCACCAGAGTGCAGAGGAAAGACACCGATGTGTAGAATAAATAGCGAGCCTCCAGTGCAGCCTCAGAGGAATGGGGAGGCTAGGCATGAGACAGGGAAAGCTTTGTACATAGCCATTCATTTCCGAGAAGTAGTAGTTAAAGATTGAAGATGACATCTCTCTCTTTCCTTCATTTTGCAGAGAGCGTCTTTGGCTAACTGCTGGAAAGAGGAAAAGTCAGCAGGTCAACTTATTCCTTCTCCATCTTTCAAGTCCATTCTTCTCTTCACTTTGAAATTGGAAGTAAAATGTTGGTCCAGTGGCTCTGGAGCAGGGCCTTCTCTCGGCTTCGTATCTAGCTAATTAAATTCAATGGAAAAAAAAATCTAGCCATGACTTGTCTTTCTCCTATCAACTACTCTGGACTCCAGAGGGACTGACTCTTCACTAGGAAGTTCAGATGAGTGTCTGAAAGCCACAGGGGCTCTAGATGTGTGTGTGGCAGTGGGATGGGGAATAGACAAAAGAGGACCAGATATTGTTTCTTTGGAGCAAGCTGTGTGGTGCTTTGAGCAATATAGGATACGGTAAAGATTCATGGCTTATAAAACTTAAATATATTTTTAAGGATCAGGCAGATACCACAAGTGAGCCGCATAGGCAGAGAAGGTTGAGGATGAACTGGAATAGACTAGAACTTAGAATAGAACACATGCTGCTCAGTGAACTGTTTTCCTGCGGGAATGTGGTTCCAGTGTGCTAAAGAGAGGTAGGAAATTGGGATCTCTAGATGAAATGTCTATGGTTTTCATGTTAGTAATTTAAAAAAAGTCACTGTGGAAGACGTCTATAAAGAGGGCTCTGGTCTCCAGCTATCAGTTTGTAACTTGATAAAGAATGAAGGGAAATACTTCCTTCATTTCTTTTGCAGATCTGACTGAGCCTGTGCTCTGCCTAAGTGCTCTACCACTGAGCCTTTCTCCATGACTTACTTGCCACCCCTCCCCATTCCCACAGCCCTTCCCTCCTGCCATCCTTGCTCTCCTTTTCTCAGCATTCATTGAGCTAGAATAGCTTTCTCCTGAGTCCTTGTTTGCTGGCTCTGAGGAAAGAAGACAGATGGGCAATGCCCTCTCATGTGACTGGGAAAAATGGGGGATATTTCAACCCCAGTTTAGTTTCTCAAGTCCACAAGGATGCCATCAGTTTTAAAGAACCTGAGGGCACATACAGACCCTCACTGAGAAAATTAATTTCCATTTAAAACCTATCCTTATATAGTCTGCATATAAATAGGAATGCTTCTATCTGTGTACTGTGGCACAGGCCTGTAATCTCAGCACCCAGGAGACTGACAGTAGGATTTAAAATTTGTGGCCAGCCTGGAGTATATAGTGTTACCCTTTTTAAAAAGACTGATAAATAAAAAAGTGGCAGGTTTTTTCTATCCCATACACTGGAATCATTCAGGGGCTTAGACAATACTGTTTCCTGAGTCCCAGCCTAGGCCCATTTAGTCCACCTCTGGAGGATGGACTCTTACTGCAGTTTCAAATGCTCCGCAGATGATTCTAATGAGCAGCCAAGGAGCTAAGAACGACTGCACAGGTAATATACTAGTATGGATAACAACTTGTAAAGCATGTAGAAAGTCTTGAATTCTCCATGGGGTAGTGAAAGTATCAATGAATGGAACAAAGGATCAAAGAGAAGTACAATGGGTCTGTGGTGTGCTGTGTGGTTCTGTAACCTACAGGATTTCTGGGTTGAGACTAGTCACTCTAAGATTAGGATGGGGATCAGGATGCTTTGAATACTGGGTAATGGCCCTACAGAACAGAACAGAACAGAACAGAACAGAAACTTAAGGAAAAGGGTTCATAGACTGCTAATGACTTTATTTATTTGGTGAATGAGGAACTAAAGGTGGTCAGATTCGAACTAATGGAGGACACACTAGTGGGGAAGGAAGAAAGAGAAGGGGTTCATTTCTAATTTGACTTTTCAGCAGCAGTTTAGGCCATTGTGACCAGAAAGCTTGGGATTTGTCATCTGGTGTGACACCTTCAAAGACTTCTCCTGTATATCTAAGAATCTCTTCTGCTGTTTCTTACACTGGCCAACATTGGTTATATTCTAACAATGTTAATCTATTCATCTGTACTCTGGTGTTCTATTTATTCATTCACTCAACAATATTTACTTAGTATCCACCTTGATGGACTAGATACCAGGTAGGTTCTGATGATATATCCTCTATTCTTTAGGAACTTAAGAGTCCAGCAGAGATATAACTATAACATAGACACACGTGCACAATTCCATATGTGCTTACAAATTAACATTTTTTGGGTGCCAATCCTGGAGCTTGAACTTAGGGACTGGGCACTGTCTCTGAGATTTTATGCTCAAGACTAGCACTCTATCACCTGAGCCATAGCTTTACTTCTGGCTTTTCGACAGTTAATTGGAAGTAAGAGTCTCTCTCACTAAGTTTCTTGCCCTGGCTGGCTTCAAATTTCAATCCTTAGGTCTCAGCCTCCTGAGTAGGTAGGATTATAGGTGTGAGCCATCAGCATTCAGCTTCAAAATGAACATTTTTGTAACTGAAGAAATAAAGGTATCTATGAGAACATATAACCGGAAGAGCTGATCTGGCTGGGCTGGCGGGTGTGTGTGCCAAGGAAGGCTTCTCTATAGAGAAGTGATACAGAGGCTGGTCCCGAAGAATGAACAGGGATAAACTCTCTCTCTCTCTCTCTCTCTCTCTCTCTCTCTCTCTCTCTCTCTCTCTCTCTCTCTCTCTGTGTGTGTGTGTGTGTGTGTGGTGTGTAGATGTTCCAGAACGAATTGGAATTGAATGTACTAAGGCACAGAAACAGAAAAGGGAGTTTGGAACGTTCTGGGAGTTGAGTAAGGACCAGAAACTTTGGGTTGCTGTGAAAGAAGTAGCACAGATATGAACAGGGATCTTTCAACCTGACCAAAAATTCTTGACCATAGCTGGGTGCTGGTAGCTCACACTTGTATTTCTAGATACTCAGGAGGCTGAGATTTGAGGATCACAGTTTGAAGTCAGCCTAGGCAGGAAAGTTTGAGACTCTTTTATCTCAACCACCCAAACAAGCCAGAAATGGAGATGTGGCCTAAGTGATAGAATGCTAGCCTTGAGCAAAAAAGGGTCAGGGACAGTGGTCAGGTCCTGAGTTCAAGCTCCAGGATGATGTGCATGTGCACGTGCATGCGCACTCCCACTCCCACACATACACACAAGAGTTTGTGACCACCTTGTGGTGTGTTTGAGGACTACTTAAAAGTAGGGAGCCCTTCTTTTTCCTTTTCATTGCTTTCTCAGGACAGCAATCAAGACAATCTAATGGGAATTAATTTCCTGCTACTATGAGATTATTAAAGAACAAGCTTATATTTTGGAGTTCAATTTCCAGTACTTCAAAAAGAAAACAAACAAGCAAAAACTCTTCAGACCCACCAAAAAAGATAGGAACTACTTCCCAGAAAAAGAAGGAATTAAAAAATCAAGCCAAGTCAAGAAATGATGTAGTGGAAGGACAAGCAGTACCTTTTTCTTTTCCTATTATGCTGAAAGTTTATGAGATTCTGTGAGTTCTGAGGAATGAAATTTAATAAGAACAATAGCATAAATAACAACATCAATGATGAGGATTGACATCGGTGATATCCAGGTGTTGTGATAAGGGCTAGTATAGTCATCCCTTGGAATCCCTTGGAGATTGATTCTAGGACACTCCCAATCTTTCACATGAGTTGTTTATGATGGCAATGTACCTTTGTATAACCTGAGTATAGCCTTATGTCTACTGTAAATATATATTATTCACAACTCTTAACACAGTGTAAACAGTTGCCATATTATGTTTGTTTAGGGAATAATGACAAGAAAAAAGAGAACATAGTATTGATATAATTTCCCCCCAAATATTTTCAGTCCAAGGTTGGTTGAAATACATGGGAGTATGCAGTTAGAGGGCCAAATCAAATATCTTATTTAATTCTCATACAAGCCAACAGGATATTCAGTTATTCAATAAGAACACTTGCAATGTAGATGTTAAGATTTCTGTCAAAATAGTTATCATCTGTACTTCTGAAGAGCTTATGATATAATCATCCAGAAGTGAGGAATATCTGGCCAGTGGGCAGTGTAAGGCCCTCAAAAATCACCTGGTACATGGCAAGACAGACAAGGATGCTTCTCATATGCCAAAGGCATATAAGATTTTATAAATATCCAAGTGGCCATTGGCAGAAGAAAAAAATCCTCACCTCTGGATGGGAGAAATATACCTAACCAAATAAAAATAAATATTTATGATGAATGATAAATGACATGAAAGTTGTAACAACAAAAGGGAATCTACTGAGAAGTTCTCTCATGGAACTGACATTTAAAGTGAGACCTAAAGTAGAGAAGGAACCCAGCAGACAGAAGAAGGACCTTGAGAAAGATGTAAAGAACTTTAACAGAGAGGACCTTTTCTTCTGTTCATGAAGCTGAAAGATCAGGAAGGGTAAATAGAGGGAACAGGGGAAGAGTGATGCTAGCTGAGTCTAAGCCAGACCATCCAGGACCATGGAGACTGGATTTC
This sequence comes from Perognathus longimembris pacificus, assembly GCF_023159225.1. NCBI lineage: Eukaryota > Metazoa > Chordata > Mammalia > Rodentia > Heteromyidae > Perognathus > Perognathus longimembris. Next base: position 36,518,491 of record NC_063171.1, on the reverse strand, counting down.
TTTTCAAGTGCAATGGGAAGCCTGTGAGGTTGTAAGCAGGCAAAGTAAAGATCTGATTTATGTTAAAAAAACCAAAAACAAACAGTATGCTAGCTGTCTTGTAGAGAATGGATAGGAAGGGACAAGAGCAAAATTAAGAGAGTTGTTCAGAGGTTATTGAAGTATTCCAGGTAGAGGTGGTGAAAGTTGATTATAGGATGGTCACTTGAGAAAAGTGAATGGGTTCAAGGGACATTTTGGAAGTAGATTTCTGTATTAGTGGAAATGGGTTTGTCCTGGATTGGATTGAAAAGCATTATTTGGATTATAAGCTGGAGATACTGTCATTCCTTAGGTGTATGACCTAGGTAAGCAGGATCAAGTCTGAAAGACTGGACACAAGAATCCCAGGTATTCAGATTCTATTTTCAGGCAGAAAACCAAAATCAAACTTTCCTTCTTTGGATCAGGACATGGGTCATTCCTGAAATTTGTTGAGGTCTTTTAGCAACTTACTTGATCATTAAGGCCAGTTGCCCTGGGAGAAATGGGCTTCCTCTATAGGAAAAAAGAGGAGAATGATACAGGTTAATAGACACCAGAACAGCAGCCCACCAGGCCAGACTTGACAGATAGATAGTAGGGAGACTGATGGCATGAACCAGGATTAAATGAACAAAAACAAAAACAGCCCCAAATTATTGAAAACTCAGTTATGTGTATTGAACTTAAATGCAAAATAACTTCACTTTGGTGATGTTCCAAGGATTTTGACAGACTGTGAGTATCTTTACATTTATAAAATGGCTCTTTTACATTTATTTTATTGTGAAAAATCAGAGGACTGATGAGAAGGGTAAGGATATGAAAAATAGGGATTGATTATGACTTTACCTCCCTGGAATGATTAATGATGGAGTAAATGGTTAATGAATCATCATTTTTCATAAGTGTTGGAATTTCCATTTCCTGTAAAAAGAAACATATTTACTTGGATCACACAGCAACAAAGAGATTCATGCATTTCGCACTCTTGAGAAAGTCAGTGTGACAAAAATATATCCAAGTGTCCTTGCAAGGAGGACCAAGAAGTGTTTTAGTAGTAGGACTAGCCAAGGGCTTGGGTCTGACTTAAATCACAGAGAGCCTGCCTAGCAAAAATGAGGCCCTGAGCTGGGTGCTGGTGGCTCACGCCTGTAATTCTAGCTGCTCAGGAGGCTGAGATTTGAGGATCGCAATTCAAAGCCAGGCTCAGTTGGAAAGTCCATACGACTTTTATCTTCAATTAACCACCAGAACACCAGAAATGGAGCTGTGGCTCAAAGTGATAGGGTGCTAGCCTTGAGCAGCAAAGCTCGGGGACTGTGCCTAGGCCATGAGTTCAAGAGAAGTAGAAGACCAATCATCAGCAGCTCAAACCTCTAAGGTTTTAGGGATATATTATGGGTCTCAAACAGAACAGCAGCACTCCAGCAAGGCTGTGTGAAAGGGGGAAGCATTCTTATCCTGCATCCAACATCCTTTCTTCCATTTTTAGGAACTCAATTGTGTACTGGATAATTATTGCATTATATCTTTTTTCTGGGGTTTTTGTTATCAATGACTGGCTCTGCATGCTTTGCCTTCCCTATTCCTGTCTTTCAGATGGCCTGGGCACCACAATGTCATGGTCTCCTAAGATATCAGGCAGACCAACAACACCTTGGTCTTGAGAATGGTTCTGTCTGGAATACATGTTGTAGTAGTAACAGCCCATGTCTCTTGTAGACTTCTTCACAATTTTGACATTTTGGAGGGCTTAGACAATTATTGAGACCTCCGGAACTCTCCAGAATACTTTTTTTCCTCCCCCTAAGGAGGCAGCTAATAAGTTGGCTGGAGATTAGCGTTTTGGGTTTGATGGAAACTGTTCTTTAGCTTGCCTTCAACAGGAATGACAACTGGGAAAGTACAAGTGGCCCTTCTCATCCCCTCTATTCAAGGATCTAACTTTACAAATACCTGAGATTTGCTTAGGAAATCCAAGACTTCTAACTTGACAATTGCTTTCATCAACTTCAGAATGCCAAGTTTATTTTTTTGGCCTATTTTTCAGAAGACATAGGACTGGCCCTCCGGAATGTACAGTGTTATTTAGAAACATGCCACCACAGATGCTTTGTGTGTGGTGGGGATAGAAAAGAGACAAGAATTTTTGATGCTTGGCCACAGCTATCCTATTATGGTGCTAGAGGAGAGGGGAAGAACAAGGGCTGCTCATCTAATTAAGATCTCTTACTGTGGAGGAATTGCAAATTCTTGCCTCTCCTCTCTTTGGGGATCACTTATGAACTCCCCTAATGTATCTACATCCAGGGCAAGGAACTTGTAATAGTTTGCTTTAGAAACCCTAGCTTAGTGAAATCCTGATCTCCTTAACAAGTTTATATATATGTGTGGATGGATATATGTATGTATGTATGTATGTATGTATTGTATTGGTATGGTACTGGGGCTTGAAGTCCTGAGCCTGGACACTGTCCTCTAGCTTTTGTGCTCAAGGTTGGTACTTTACCACTTGAACCACAGCTCTACTTCTAGCCTTTTACTGGATGATCAGTGACAAGAGTATAAGTGACTTTCCTGCCCAGGCTGGTTTCAAACTGTGACCCACAGATTTCAGTCTCCTGAGTAGCTAGGATTACAGTTATTAGCCACCAGCACAGGGTCAGCAAGCATTCACTGAATTTTCTAGGCTATAAGAGGAAGATCTAATTTGTACTTCACTTGTAATTACACCTAAGGAACAAGATCTACTAATGCACCAAACTGTTAGAAAGCAGTGGAAAACAAGGTAGGAAGTAACGTTCTTTTAGGGGAAAGTCTGGCAGACTCTGGAGTGGTTTTCATATAACTTTCTGTCCCTGCTGCTCTCTTCTTTTCCCCTCATTGGTAAATGCCATTTGGGTCAGTTATATAATTGGGGCGACAGTTTGTAGATGATCATTGTTAAATACAAACAAATGAAAAAAACAAAAAAATAAACCAACAACAAACAACCCCAAACCAGCCACAATGATGAAATACCAGTCTGAATGGACTCACCTGGCTTGGATGAGTGATCTGTGCATATACAGTACTCCCTGGAGAAACTGGGGTGTATGATGGATTCTGCAAGGACTGTACTGTCAAATACAAAAATGTCAACATCAGTGGTAGAAGGACTTGGCAGTTGGTCCCCCAGGACCTTGCTTTTCCCAGAGTATTTTCTATCTCCAAAGATAGTAGTTGTTCTAGGCCTTGTCCTTAGGGTTCATTCTTTTTTTTTTTTTTTTGGCCAGTCCTGGGCCGTGAACTCAGGGCCTGAGCACTGTTCCTGGCTTCTTTTTTGCTCAAGGCTAGCACTCTGCCACTTGAGCCACAGGGCCACTTCTGGCCATTTTCTGTATATGTGGTGCTGGGGAATCGAACCCAGGGCCTCATGTATACGAGGCAAGCACTCTTGCCACTAGGCCATATTCCCAGTCCCATGGGTTCATTCATTTTTTTACAGTCTGGATTTCTGGGGCAGAATCTTTTCAGTCATATGGTTTGTGTCTGTCTCATCTCTTGGGTGAGAGGTGGTCTTGTATCTTTGTGCTTCAGTGTCTCACTCAGATGCATAAAGGACTGAGTGACACTGCTGAGGGAAGAGCTGGAAATGCTGCCTTTCCAGGGTTTGCACTTGGATTTGATTGTTGTGGAGATGAAGAACTGTAAACTGACTTGTATAAAGTCACATAGATACTGGTTGATGAAACAAGAACTCAAATGTAGATCTTCTGACTCAGACCTTGTATTCCCTCCTCCTCAACAATATGTCTCCTATCTCTCTCTTAGGGGATGAGATTCAAAGCAAACCTGAGTCCAGAGTCTGCATTTGCATCTGTAAATCACATTTTCTTTTTCATCTGTGTCTGTCTACTATTCATGCTTTGGCTGAATAGAAATGAAACAATCATAGGCAGTCTGGTTTTTGTCATTTGAACCTCAAGCTCTGTCTCTGTGTTAGATTTCTTGAGGGACAATGGACAAGCCACAAATCATTTCACTGGCACTTATTTATCCTGGTGACCCTTACAGTGACCCTGCTCTTGCTCTAAGAAACCATGAAATCTTTTGCTTGCTTGTGAAGGACACTAGGGGTGTCTCATGTCTAATCATCTCTCCTTATACCATAGGTCTGTCTAAATAGTGATGTCCCGATTTCCTCCTCTTTCATTATTCAGCCTGCTGACTAGCTCTCTTCATGCATCACTTCCTGTCGATTTTATGATTAGCAGCTAACAGTCTGATTCTTACCAGGATGCTGAGTTTGCTCAGTAGAAAAATGAAAGGAATCTGAAAGACAAAATCAGGAAATTGAAACTAGTAACAGCAGTGAGAAAAGCTTTCTTACCCTCCTCCCAATTGGAGTCAGTAGATGTGTCCAAAAGATAGAGCAAGTGGGCAGATGGACTCTTGCTTTTCCCAATAGCACACCTCCTTCAGGATATTAGCAGGTGTGTAGTCATCTTAGTAGACTAGCTGAGCAAGGGTTCGCATCCCCTCTACACCCTATTCACCCATCCACCACAAGAGATCTTTGGAGAGAAAATGTGGAAGAAAACCTGCCTCTTTTTTTCTTCCAAACAAGTATGCACACAAGGATGATTATAAGTGTGGTAACAACAGATATAATTGGAATCAATTTACTGCTCTGGTGTAGATTTTCCTTAGATAAAACACCTGCAAAGAGAACAAAAAACACCATTCAAGTCTTGAGACACATTTAGTGGGGCCCAGAGTGTTGGTGTCAGTACCTCCCCTGCCTCTCTTCTAGGCTCTCTACAGGGGCTGGGTAGGTTCATCCACATGTAGAGCTCTGAAACTCTGGCAGGCCTCTGGGGAATGGGAGTCCATGTGACAGCAGGGAAGGAGGGGGCCTGGTGGAGAAGGAGGAGAAAGCAATCCTGCTTTTCTGAGACCTTTGTTCTTGGATGAGTGCTTGGGGAGGGATAGGAAGGAGCATGGGGTGAGAGGCATGTCCCCTTCCAGCGGCAGTTTGGCTGCTTCCCACTGCTACTGTCACGGAGATCATGCATTGTCTGAGGACATGCTACATGCTACAGCTGCTCAAGGCTCTCAGAGTGACCCCAGATAGACTGTTACCTTCGCAGAGACTCTGGGCAGAGACAGATTTTGATAATTTGGTGACAGGGTTCCTAGCTATGCAGGTATAGTTGTGTTCACTGGAATTCTTGGGGTCCCAGGAGGTAGTGAAGTTTGTTCCATTGAAGCAGATGTTTCGTGAGTCCTGCCACCTGAACCAGACAGTATCATCCTCATTTTCCACAGCACAGATCAGGTGGATGTCACAGGTCTTACTCTCTGACAGTTGAACATGGTTGGTAACTGTTAAGTTTCTCAATTGTCCTGTGAGCAGAGAAAAGACACAGGTTAAGGACAAATGGTGTAACTCAGTTCCCTGTGAAAGAGTCTTTACCTTTCTTTTTTTGTTGTTGTTGTTGGTTGTGGGGCTTGAACTCTGGGCCTGGGTGCTGTCCCTGAGCTCTTCAGCTCAAGGCTGGTGCACTACCACTTGAGTCACAGCATCACGTCTGGTTTTCTGTGGTTAATTGGAGATAAGAGTCTCACAGACATTCCTCCCTGAGCTGGCTTAGAATCTCGATCCTTAGATATCAGCCTCCTGAGTATCTAGGATTACAGATGTGAGCCACTGGCACCCAGCTACCTTGCTATTTTTATATCCCGTCTCTTCTGTATGCTATGGTTTGTTAAGTCTGTAAAAGATTCTCTTTGTGTTACCTAATTGATAATAGCAAGGTCTAGGATGATCAAATGAAAGGGACTAAATGACCAAAAGGAAGAATGGAAGGGAGACTAAGGTTGCTATCAACTAGCTGGGTAATTTGGGGCTGGTCATTTGAGTTGACTCCAGGTTATCTCTTGTGTTCTTCTAGGCCTTAGACTCTACCTTTTGTAAAGAATTTGGAGACTAAGTTCAGGGTCCTGAGGCAAGAGCAAGCAGGCAATTCCAGGGAGCACAGAATGCAATATTTTCAGTCATTTGAGGGGGTAGGAGATGCAGAAATTTCTGAGAACAAGGACTGGAAAATATTGTCTAGAAGAATGTCAGTAGCTATGAACCAATGGGGACAAGCCATGCCATGTCACAACAGAAAGACAAGGAAAGCTCTTGAAATAAAGGTGATTCAACAAAGAATGGAATGGTTTCATCTCTCTGACTAAAAGAAACTGAACAACCTTCATTCACTGAGTAGGAGTTGTGAGGATTCTATATGTGTGTTTATGGCTCTTCTTAGGATTGAGCTTTATGTATAGGAGGATTACTGGCTTTGGAATCAGGAAAATTTAGGGTAGTATCATGGCTTTATCATTTTTATCACTTACTGACTATACAACCATAGATACATTATATTTAATTAATAACTATAAGCCTTGTTTTTGTCATCTGGAAAATCAGGCAACAATACATATTTTTCAAGTAATTATGAGGATGAAATGGATCAGTGCCCAGCACAAGGATGGAAAATATTTGGCATGAATGTCACATCCCATCCCATGTCCGTAGATGATATCACAAATCCTTTTTATTATTACTTTTTTTTTTTGCTAGTGCCAGGGCTCAGGTTCTCAGAACCTGAGAACTGTCCCTGAGTCTCTTTGTGCTCAAGGCTGGCACTCTACCACTTGAACCAAAACAGCACTTTTGCCCTTTTCTGAGTAGTTTATTGGAAAGAGTTTCCTGGACTTTTCTGCCTCAGTTGGCTTTGAACCACGATCCTTACGTCTCAGCCTCCTGAGTAGTTAGGATTACAGGCATGAGCCACCAGTGCCCAGTTTATGTTATTACTTTTTACCCAAGCTTCTAGATTCTACTTCCAACATTGCTGGAAAAAAAATGATTCCTGCTCTCTGCTTCCTGGTACTTCTGTTATTCACTAGTTATCCAATCTTGTTCTTTTTTTGTTCTTAACACTCATAGCTTCCTTAGACAACACATTATTTGGTTATAGACAATGTGTATTATTACCGGCTTCCACTCTGGTTGGAACCAGAATGCCAGCTCCATGACATATTCTAGAAGAACACCTCATATTTTACCCCTGGCCAACAAATATTGTTGATGCAAGAAGTACGTATAACATTAATGTCTTCAAATTCTTCAAAGGTTTTCCTTAACACTGTGGTTTAGTCAGTTATTCCTAATGAATGGATAATTGGCTGATAAGATCAACCTTTGTCCATCTGTATCTTGGCACATACAGAATAATTGGCCAATGTTTGAAAACAAATCACATACATCCTTTGAAATTTCTTTGTACGGCTATGAAGCAAATTGGTAGATGTTATACATTATTTCTTTGCATGTTTACCTTTGAACGAGAGATGCTCCAAAATTCCTGAGCATAAATTGACTTTGAGCTCTAGGAACATGGTTGTTCTTGAAGCCATGGTTTGTTTTTTTAAATAGTGTCTGCAAAATATTGTCTCAGCAAATGTGATAAAGCCTGGTATGGCCTCTGTTTTCAGGCTTTCTGCTGCCTATGCTTCCCTTCTTCCTATGGGTCTAGCATTGTCTTGATGATCACTGATCACACAGGGTGATCCTGCTGGTATTGGTTTGAACAATGATCTCCCAAAGAAACATCAGTGTCCTACTTCCAAGAATCTGTGAATAATACATTATTGTGGATGAATGGTCTTTGCAAAAGGAATTAAATTAGATGAGAAGGTCATCCTGGATTATCTGTGTGGGCCCTAAAATTAAAGACCAATGTCCTTATAAAAGAAAAGAAGAGGAGAAAAAGCATAGAGAAGAGAATTGTGACCACAGAGGCAGGGATTGGAATTATGCAGCCCTAAGTCAAGGAACACTAAGGAATGCAGATAACAAGCAAAAACGGGGAGACATAAAGAATAGCTGGTCTTTCTGGGCCCTCCCAGAAGGAAGCTAGGAGATAGAAGAGGCAAGAATAGATGGTCTTCTGGGGCCGCCAAAAATAGCACACCCTTGTACATACCCTGATTTTGGACTTCCAGTCTCCAGAGCTTTGAAAGGATACATTCCTGTTGTTTCGACCATGAGCCTGTGGTATTTTGTTTGGTTTTGACAGCCCCAGGAAATGTCGCTGCTGCCTTGGGGCTGTTTCACCCCTTTATTTTGAATCTCCTGCTCAGAATTTCCCCAAATATTTTCTTTTCCTGTGATATTTGCCTAACTGTGTCACATTACTTCTTTCAAGGACATGATTTTGACTAATCTACAGTGGCACACTCATCAAATATTCAGGAGATACTAAAGATTATCAAGTAATTTACTTGTGCCTTAAAAAAAAATCTCTTGAAGGACTTCAAATGAATTCTAGGCCTGACGATCTCTAGTAGATAAGAATTTCAGGATCTCTGTGGTCTTTAAAATGGTCTAGCAGGAAAGTCTGTGACTCTTAGCTCTACCAGAAAGCTATCAAAAAGCCTGAAGTGGAGCTGTGGCTCAAGAAGTAGAGCATTAGCCATGAACACAGAAGCACCCAGGTCCAGAGTTCAAGCCAGAGGACCAGCATGAAAACAAGAGGTAAAGTTGTCTAGTCTGCTGACTAAGTTAATGCTTGAATATCCTATGAAACATTCCTGCCAGGTAATTATCATAAAGCCTTTTATGGCATCTCTGAGTTTTTAATGATATAGTTTCATAAATTCTCTCAGTATAGTTTTCGTAATTGTATACTGAGGAAATTTTCACCATTTTCATTCTTTAATCTTGGGAAGATAGTTCTTTTTTGTTTTTAGACCCAAGCTGGCCTTCCAAGTACCATCTTTCTGCCTCAATCCTCTAAGGGCTACCACATTTGGCTAGCTAGAGTAGGCAGACTTTTGAGTGATGACCAACACGAACCATCTGGGGAAATGATTGTTAGATATCAACATTGACAGAAGAATTTTCTCTCTATTGCCTCACCAGCACAGAACACTTTGCTATGTGCCCTGTGCTATACACAAGTTACACGGGAAGTGTAACCACTTGACAACTTTATGACTGTGATGGAGGCTGGGGCTAGGCATAAGACTGTACTTATCTCATGGAGCCTTGTGAGGATTGCATGACAGACACGTGTGATACACATGTTAACAGTCATTAATATTTCACTTCCACTAATTCTATTAGATTGTTGGTTGTAAGGGACTATTTTACTGGATGAGGTAGAGTGATTTAGGATTCTGTCTTCTGATTCTAGTAAGGTGACTACTGGATTCTAGATTGAGAACCACAAGACTTGGGTTCTATTCTCATCCCTGTCACCATTGGGCTGTGTCATATCATTGAATTGCTTTACTGTGGAACCTCATGGCAACTTTCAATGCCATCCACCTTATACTAGGTGCCAGTGTACACTTGTAATCATGTAGGATTAAAATATGCAATTAGTTTTCTTTCCCCTACGTAATAAAATCTCACATTTAGACTCACTGAAAATCCTCAGAGTGTAGCTAGACGTCTGTATAGCGTCTGTTGTCGTGGTGACCTGGATGCTGTAATGGCCTGTGTCTGCCATTGTCAGGTTGCTGAGATGCAAGGAGTACGTCTGGGTGAGGTTTAGCCGCTCTCCCCACCTTGGATTTAACACCAGATGTTTCGGGTTTGCAAGTTTATTTAGCTGTATGGTGACAACAGCTTTTCCATTGTAATGCCAGGTGATGGCCGTCATGTCCTTTTTCGCAGGAAGCTTCAGGTGGAAGGTTACTGACTCCCCTAGAATCCCATTTACCACCAGAGAGGTCGAGTTGCTTTGTGACACTGCGTTCCCTGGAAACACAGAAGGAAAAGGCTGTAAGATTGTAAGATTGTCCCTGACAATCACTCTAGCCACAGTTCTTTCACCATTTCCCCGAATTCTGCCAGTCTGCCAAGGCTCACTGAAACGGAAACCCAGAAGATGTGATGAAGAGAGAAATGGTTGGAAGTGTTGCAATGGATAACCACACATCCAGTGGCTCCATCTCCAACAAATTGTCCAGCATTCATGGCTAAATTGCATAGTGTGTCCAGATTACTCTGCCTCAGAGCTTACTTTTGTACTGGTGTAGTCACCTGGAGATCGTGATCCCCTACCCTTGGATTTCGTTGGGCAACCGGTGGTGAGGCACAAGGAACTACATCGACTTTTGACATAGATTCCCCAAACTGCGAGTCAAAAGACTTGCACTAAATGAAGGCATTTACTGATTACCCACTATGTGTCACAAAAGTAAGCCCTTGTGATTTAGAGGACTAATAACAGAGATTTACTGCCTACAAAATTCTTCTCATGCATTATTTTGGGTGTCACTGACAATAGTTCTTTGAGATAGATAGGATGGATATTATTATCCCCATTTATAGATCCTGAAAGAACAGAGATACAGATGTGAATTAACTTTCCCCAGGTCACATGGCTAAAGAACAGAAGAGTCACAAGTGGAACCTAGGACTTCTGACTCCAAATACTTTTTGCTCTTTTCTTGATGCCAGAAGATGTCTTTTCTGATCTCAGAAAGATGAATGTTCAAAGTAATACATAATGGCTGCATTGTCATGAGCCAATTTTAGAGCCTTCAGTGTCTGAGCAAAAAGGATAAAATGATCCCAGAAGATACTTCTGTGATCTTACAGAAGCATGCTGACAGAAGATGCTTCTTTAGTGTCTTTTGTCAAATTCTTAGCACTTGTACCATTTTCTAGTTCTCTGTTTACTCGGCCATCTGTCTGACCATATTTGTGTTATCCTTGCAAGTCAGCACTCTGTACCATGTCTGACACATGATAGGATGTGGAAATGTTTGAGTTGTCAATGAACAAATAACTATAACCATGATATAGATTTCCTTGGAACTTTTTTATTTCCCAGGCAAGAAAGCGTGTGTGTGTGTGTGTGTGTGTGTGTGTGTGTGTGTGTGTGTGTGTGTGTGTGTAGGGTCATATGTCTCCTGGTATCCTGATAATCCAGTCAGCATTAGGGATATTGTACTTCTTTCTTTCCCTTGAGGTCATATAGATTCCAGGCACATGACACTGTCATCCTCATTTCCTCTGGACTACATCTGCCCTATCAGCATTTTGATACACTGTTATTTGTGATCTTGACCCCTCTTCCCTCTCAGAATTAAATGGGTAAATATTACAAGTGAAATCTTGAGCCAAACTACAGACATAAAAAGAAATAATTTCACTTACTCAAAGTTAAAAGACAAAACACAACAGGCAACATAAATCTTTGCTGATAGAAGTCAGGGGAATGGTTATCTTCAAGAAGAAGGCAGGGATATGAACAGGAAGAGCCTTAAGTGGGGAATCTGGGAGTGCTGATGTCTATGTTCCATGTCTTGAACTGCATTTAGCTGCATAGATATTTATTATCTGATAATCTATGGAGCTAATACTTAAGATTTTGTACTTTTCTCTTTGTACTTAGTATAAAAATTAAAACAATAAGGCCAAAACAAAACAAAATCTTTATTATGTCCTATAAATACCAGAGTGATCTGACCTTAGTATTTTTTCATTCATCTCATTCCTAAATGTGTCCCCTTGTTCACTTTGCTCCAGCCCACATGGCTGTTCCATGAACAGACCAGGGCCTGTGCATTTGCCATTCTCACTCCCTATAGATAGTCCTGTGGCTCACACTTTTCTCTGTAAAGGACATGACAGTCTGGTAGCTCACTCTTTTTTTTTTTTTTTTTTTTTTTGCCAGTCCTGGGCCTTGGACTCAGGGCCTGAGCACTGTCCCTGGCTTCTTCCCACTCAAGGCTAGCACTCCGCCACTTGAGCCACAGCGCCGCTTCTGGCCGTTTTCTGTATATGTGGTGCTGGGGAATCGAACCTAGGGCCTCGTGTATCCGAGGCAGGCACTCTTGCCACTAGGCTATATCCCCAGCCCCAGGTAGCTCACTCTTGTAATCCTAGCTACTCAGGAGGTTGAGATCTAAAGATCAAGATTTGAAGCCAGGCCAGGCAGGAAAGTCCGTGAGACTCTTATCTCCATTTAATCACCAGAAAACTGGAAGTAGAGCTGTGCCTCCAAGTGGTAGAGTGCTAACCCTGAGCAAAAAAGCTCAGGGACAGCACTTAGAACCTGAGTTCAAGCCCCATAACCAACAGAAAAAAAAAAAAAGCAAACTTCTTCACTTTTTTGTCTACCTTATCTGCACCCACCCCTGTACATTCAGCTGCCTTTGGGTTTATTTTTCTTGGTACTGCTCTTCAATGGACACAATTTATAATTTATAACTTTGTTTTCTTGGGTCTTTCTCAGTTTCTCTTACCCAGTGGTTTAAGGATTTTCCAGATACTGTTCCTCTCTTGCTTAGCACTTTTTTTTATTTCCCTTGCTTTGATAAAATTGCAGTTTTTAGGGCTTTTTATGTTGTTTGTTTTGAGATAAGGTCTTGCTGTGTAGCCTAGGCTGCCTGGACTCACTATGTGGCCCTAGGTTGGCCTCAAATACATGATCCTCCTGTCTTGGCCTCTCAAGTGCTGGGATTATCATTATGTACCACCACTCCTGACTTATTAGTTTATTTAATAAATCATTTGTTTTATTACTTGTCCAGTCCATGTTGATTCAGAGAGTAAAAAATTAGAAACCAGCTGGGTACCAGTGGCTCATGCCTGTAATCCTAGCTACTCAGGAGGCTGAGATCTGAGGATCGTTGCTCAAAGCCAGCCTGGGCAGGAATGTCCGTGAGACTCTTATCTCCAGTTAATCATGAGAAAACCAGAAGTGGTGCTGTGGCTCAAATTGGTAGAGCACTGGATTTAAACTAAAGAGCTCAAGGACAGTGACTAAACCCAAAGGTTAAGCCCTATGACTTGAAAAAAAAAATAAAGGAAACCAGGGCATTTGGGATCTCCTTAAATACCACTTCTTGGACTGGATGCTGAGTATCAGATACAATTAAGATATTCCTATTTATCATCCCATGATCCTTGGGCATGCTACCTGGTAGAGGAACATAAAAAATAAGTGACTAGTTACTTATGTGATGGATTAGGCATTGATCTATGATAGGGGCTCAATTCTGCATTATCCTTATACTTATCCTTATACTACTACTGCACCATCAGTGCTAGGCACTTTATACTCTTTGTTGTAGATTATTTCCCTCCTCTTTCTAAACTTGAATGTAGGCATTATGACAATGTTTTTCTGTACTGCTATAACTTCACACAATTGTCAGCACACTAAATATTGAGATGAGGGAGGTATTGTGCTCTATGAAAACATATGTAGGTAGAATGTTAGACAGGGCAGTTGGGTATAGTCAAGAAGCACTTCACAAGAGATGACGTTACAGGAGAATTCTGAATAATAAGTAGTAAGTCTCCATTGCTCAGTTATTACCTTTCAACAATGTCCTCATTTTTTAACTACTGCTTTAACTACTGTTCTATCTGCCTAAAATGCTCTTCCTTACCTTTTCTATTTGACAAGCTCCTATTTACCCTTTAAAGATTAGCTTGCCTCTGCTCATATTTGTGTGAGTGTTGGAAAAAGCAAAAAAGTCAGTCCTCAAATTCAAAATTGCAAAAAGTTCTAAAAAGCCAAAATACAATTGCCTGAAAAAGAGGACTCATGTTCCTCAATTTCAAAATGTATACAACCATAATAAACAAAAGGTTGTTGACACAGGATAGACATTTGTATATCTATATGGAATTGAATTGAAAGTCCAGAAATAAGAGTGCCAATACCATTCAATAGAGAAAGGATATTCTCTTCTATGAATGATGCTAGGCAACTACATATCCTTGTGTGAAGGAATAAAGTTGGGCCCTTATCTCTTACCACATACAAAAATTAACTCAAACTAAACATAAGAGTGAAAACCATAAAACTCTTAGAAGAAAACCTCTTAGAAGGTAAATAAACAAGCTCTTGTACTTGACAGAAAATTCTTAGATGTGATACCATAAGCACAAGCAACATAAGAAAACAGATAAGCTCTACTTGATCAAAATAAAAACTTTCTTTTTACATCAGAGGACATTGGATCACAATCTCATCAGCAGAGTCCTAACATTCTGTTAAGTTAGGTACAAAATATCATGTGTTGTGTGATTTCATTTAAATGAAATACTTGGACGGGGCAACTCCATGGAAATAGAAAGCAAATTGGTGTTTGCTAGGAGCCTGGGAGGAGAGGGGGAGAAATGGGAGGTGATTAGGCATAGGGCATTCTTGAGTGATGAATGGTTTCAGAATCATGCAGGTGATGATTATACAATATTATAAATGTGTAAAATGTCATGGAACTGTACACTTTAAAAAGTATTTTGCCATATGGGAATTTCACTTTAATAATAGTGTGGGCAGAGATACAACTGAAGCTAGTCTGGAATGAAGACCCCCAAACTGAAAGGCATGGAAGGCTAGAGAGAGCCTGGGGGTGGGGGGATGAACCATGGATTCTGAGAGGTAGAGAGACACAAGCACATTCATACATAATAACACCCTGTAAAATGGCTTTCTTCCTGTGATGAGCAAAAATAACCATCTGAAGGTGTGAATGGCTGGTAAAAAGTAGACAGCAAAGCTCAAGGGGAGAGAGAAGCTATCAGCTTTCAATCTTTTAACTTCAGAGCCCTGTACAGTTTTGACTCAGAATCTCAGAACTGGGGCTGAAGATAAGAGCTCGGTGGGAAAGTACTTACTTGTCCTTTAGCACCGCAAAAATAAATAAAATCTCAGAAGTAGACCACTTTACATTTCTAACCAGTATTCTTTCCTGAATCTCAAAACACCCAGATCTGCTTATTTCCTAATCATTAGTCCCCGTATAACTAGAACTTCGAACCTTGCAACTTAAAGTGGCTCATGGACAAGTAGCTTTGGTGTCATCTTAACCCTCAACCCAGAATAAACATTCTAGTAAAATTGTCAACTCAGTTATATGCACATTAACATCTGGCAAGTTCCCATCTACAAAGAACAAAATGGAGAAATAAATGATCAGGTTGGTTGATTTTGTTCCTAACAACTAAGGTATCTTTCTTAAAAATTTTAGTCAAAGGCTGGGAATATGGCCTAGTGGCAAGAGTGCTCGCCTCCTATACATGAAGCCCTGGGTTCAATTCCCCAGCACCACATATATAGAAAACAGCCAGAAGTGGCGCTGTGGCTCAAGTGACAGAGTGCTAGCCTTGAACAAAAAGAAGCCAAGGACAGTGCTTAGGCCCTGAGTTCAAGCCCCAGGACTGGCAAAAAAAAAAAAAAAATTATCAAAAAGGTTTTTTTAATGAGGTACTGGTGGCTCATGACTGTAATCCTAGCTACTCAGGAGCCTGAGATCTGAGGATGGTGGTTCAAATCCAACTGGGACAGAAAAGTCTGTGTGACTCCAATAATTCAGAAAAAGCTGGAAGTGGCACTGTGGCTCAAGTGGTAGAGCACTAGTCTTGAGCAAAAGAAGCTCAGAGACAGCACGGAGGCCTAAGTTCAAGCTCCAGGACAGGCACAGAAACATTTTATTTGGAGACAGGATCCCAACCTATAGCTTAGGCTAGCCTGAAACTACAGATCCTCATGCTTCTGCCTTTAAGTGTTGGGAGTGCTGGAGGTAGCACCACACCTGGCTTTTCTGTTCATGTTGCCAAGGCTTGAGTTAAAGGAACTGAGATTATTTCTCGATATAGTTTGTATTGTCATTTGGCTACATTTCCTTCTTGAGACCATGAAACGAGTAATTTCCCTTCAAGCTTCTTCCAGAGAAAGATTTAATTTTCCCCACACTCCTGCCACTGCGATTCTTTCCTGTCCTCAGTCTCTCCAAACTCTTCTAGATCTTTACATGTACAATTCTCCCCTGCCTCACCAGACTCCTCTCTTTTTTAACCCCTTAAGTCTCAGATAAGATACTGCTTTTCCAGAAAGTCGATTCCTTACCACCTATCCAGAGCGGGTCCCTTGTCTTTTCTCTATCCTAGTAGCTGGCTTCCTTTTTTCCTAGTAACACACTGTAGTAGTATTAGGGGTGTGTGTGTGTATGTGCGTGTGTGTATGAAACTGTGTTTCAGCTAAGCATCATAGTGAAGAGGCCCTGCACATGGAGCACAGAGGTAGGATCCCTCATTTCAGCACTGGAAATCCCTGCTCTGCGGCTGGGCTATGGAACCTCTATCTTCTCAGACACAGTCAAATGTGTTTCTCCTCCTACCCACCTCCCACCCCCACCACAACCATGTAGCTATCATTAAGCTGGTTGCTTATGCTTTTTGTTCCTGTTTTTCCCTCCTTTTTGAAGTTGGGACTGGAACAGTACATATTCTCTAGGATTACAAGAAAAAGTTCCACAACAATGGGGAGAAGGAGAGAAATTTCAACACGAAGACATTCAGAATAATTATAGAGGAGGGTTTAGTTTTATAAGGAGGTAAAAACTCAAGCCACTGGTCTCAGGAGAGTTGCAAAATGGCTCTGGAATGAATGGAAGAAGTCCTTCCTCTTTGTGCGTTTTATTTATACCATACTTCCCAAGCTTCTGTCCTCATGCTATTTCCTCCTTAGCTTCATTGATTGTCTCTATGCCATCGACTCTGGAGTCTCCAGCCACAGCCTCAGTCCTGCTTTCCGGACATCTTGTGAGTATTGGAGGAGACTCCGTACCATAGTAAACATCTTCTTAGAGGACACCACCAGACCCAGCTCTGGGATCTCTTTCTCTAGGAAGACTTGGTACTCTACATTTACTTTCAAATAAACTTCCTAGGTCTGCTTAAAACTAAAAAGAAATATCCTTGTGAATGTCAGCCTGACATCTTAAAATGAACAGGTCCCAATCCAAACCTGCCTTCTTCCCATGTCTGCTCCCCTACCTCACTGCTGCCTGTGACAGCCTTCTCTGAGATGTGGCTGCCCTTCCTACCACATCCACATTCATTTCCCCTGAAAATATTCTTCTCATGTTCTGTCACTACCTAACACACAATTTTACCTGCTTATTGCTGTAACTCCTGCTAAAATCTTAATTTCCCAAGAATATAACCTTGGTTGGCATTGCTTATGATATATTCCCCCAGACGACTACAATGCCACATCTTTAGTAGGCATTTGATGATTATTTATGGAGTAACTTAATGAAACCCTACTTTCCTCTAAGTCCCACTGAAACCATATAGCTAATCTGGCGACACGAGTATCTCTGTTTTCTCTTGTGCAGTTTAGCAGGCTTGTTCCACTGGCATTGTTTCACAGAACTCTTCAAGAGTTTGTCACATGTTGGCTAATGCAATTTGAGTAAGTTAGTTAAAAATCTTAGCCTCAGTTCTTCCTTTTTAAAGTGAACCAATTCATAGTTTAAATTCAAAGAATTGTCAAGAGACTTCTGAACATAATGTATGTGTAGCACCTGGCTCAGAATCCGAAATAGATAAACATTCAATAAATGCTAGTTATTTTTTAAAATAGCAACTTTCCCTAGGTGAGTTCTGAGCTACTTTTGTTGTTCAGGACTCCTCTCCCAAATGGTCAAGTTTTGGTTTCTCAAACAAGACATAAACCTTTGTATTCTCCATGTAACAGGCAGCTGGGAATAAGAAGTAAGTTACCTCAGTCAGTTCCCTTTTGATTGCTGTATAAAGCATAGCTGGATTAAGCATTTGGTTTGTATCAAAGCCAGGGGGAGCTGGAGACTTCTTTTTTTACACTTGGCAAAAGACAACAGAACTATTTATTTCCGGTGTTTTTGTTTGGCCCCAGAAAGTTAGGCTAAACTGAACCATAGACTTTCCTTCCCACCCACCATATACTTTCATTATAATTTAGATTATCATCAGGAAGTCCAGAAAGGATAATTAACCTACTGAAGAAGTCTTATAGAAGCCATTTTACTTAAACTGAGTTCTCTTTACACAACCATCTTCTGGTTATAAACCACAAATCATCATGACTTACACAAGTTCATTTCCTATATCCCAGAAAACATGTGCTTCACAGGCAAATCCAGTTAAAGTAGTCATCCTCAAACCACCTCAGGCAGAAGCATTCAAAGTGGAAGAAGGGTGGCAGTTTATCAGGCACCATTTTTACCCCTACCAGGTCCCTGAGCAGAGAACCAGCCAGTCAGCTGTGATAGGTGATTTAGACTGAGCTGGCTGCATAAAAAAGGGAGTCCCCCAGCAACCATGTTGGTTTGGATATTCATTTACCTGAGCCAAGGCAGAAGACAAGTGGGAGAGATGGAAGCAGCCAGAACATCCTCTGAGAAGTAGAGATGGCTGTTGGTGATCTTGAGGCACTCAAAACTTGTTGCTATTCTGTCATAAATTGAAAGTGCTTCTTACAGAGACTTCCTCTTCCTCTGAGGTGTGTTGGTGAGACCTCTTCCCCGCCCCCCACACTAAAACTCCTTTTGCTACCAATTTTGAATTTCATTAATAAATGGGTCATGAAAATAATTTTGATTTAAAAAATTTATGAAGTCGGGGCTGGGAATATGGCCTAGTGGCAAGAGTGCTTGACTCATATACATGAAGCCCTGGGTTCAATTCCCCAGCACCACATATATAGAAAACGGCCAGAAGTGACACTGTGGCTCAAATGGCAGAGTGCTATCCTTGAGCAAAAAGCCAGGGACAGTGCTCAGGGCCTGAGTCTAAGGCCCAGGCCAAAAAAAAAAAATTTTATGAAGTCTAACAATGCCCTTAGGTTGTTGGGTGGAGTTTATCTGCACATGTCTGTTAGGCCTGATTATTTGTAGGTTGTTCAATTCCTCAATTTCTGGAGTTTCTTTTAATTCTTTGTCTTCCTTTCAGCATATTTAATAGTATAGCTTCAAAACCTTTGTCTGATGATTTAGATGTCTGGGCTTTTGGAGGATAACTTTTTTTTTTTTTTTTTTTTTTTTGCCAGTCCTGGGCCTTGGACTCAGGGCCTGAGCACTGTCCCTGGCTTCCTTTTGCTCAAGGCTAGCACTCTGCCACTTGAGCCACAGCGCACTTCTGGCCATTTTCTGTATATGTGGTGCTGGGGAATCGAACCAAGGGCTTCATGTATAAGAGGCAAGCGCTCTTGCCACTAGGCCATATCCCCAGCCCCTGGAGGATAACTTCTGTTCATTTATTTTGTTCCTTTGAGGGCACCATATTCTTCAATTTTGTATTGTCGGGATCTGAACATCCCTTTCTCCCCAAATTCTCGGGGAGAATGGTCCAAACCCCAAAAAACTAGGAGAGAGCACTCGGCCTTATCTTCTGCCCGCAGAAGGTGAAGGCGTGCTCTCGTTGGGCTGCGTTTAGCCAAGGAGAGTGAACTACTGAAATCTCCCGCCCCTGCCCCTTCTCACCTGTCCGCGATCGGCGCAGAGAAAGAAGACTCCAGGGAGACGGCCTGAGGTTATAAACTGAACTCACCGCCCAAGGGGCGGGGGAAGGTTTTTATTATGGTGGGGAAGGCGGGAAGGTAGGCTTCGCTAATTGGCTGAGCCGGGCTGTCTCGGCCAGAGTGGCATCTTGGGACTCCCCCCATGGGCTGACATCACGCCCCCATAGGATCGCCCCTGGGCACCGGCGGCGCCATCTTGGAGGCAATCACGTGGACCTGATATCGAGATGGGAGGCAGGCCAAGCCAGAACTACTCCTTCTGGTTCCAGACCCGGGAGGCATAGGAGTGGCTTCCGGCCATTAGGTCCCAGGGCGGGAGGAAGGGTGGTCGATCGGGGATCGCCCCTCTACGTATCCGGCCAGCATCCCCACACTGTATGCTCTGTAATTTTTTTAAAAATCTGTAGATTGGAAGATTTACAATGTAAAAAAATTAGCTAGCATCCCCACTGTTCATAAACTGGTTCTGTAATGGAACTGTCCCTTGTGTATTATCTGGTCTTTCTTTGGTTGTAGGCGCCACTCTGCTAGAATTTGGGTATGGCTGGGCTGTGCCCCTGGCGAGGTTCATATGCTGGAATCCTTGTCTCCAGTGTGGTGATGTGGAGAGGATGTGGTCCCTGTAGGTCACGAGGCCAAGTGAGAGCTAAGGAAGCCATTGAAAAGGTTAATTGTATCCTGAAGGATTCCAGTTCATTCCCACAAAAGTGGGTTGGCCCCTCCTGGGTCTCCCTCATTCCCTGTTTCACCAGAAAATTACCTTTCACTCACCATTCCCACCTTGTGACACCATCTGTTAATAAGACCCTCATCTAAGACCAAGATGAGATTGTCCAAGCTTCAGCTTCCAGTGCTGAGAGATTACTAGAAGTCTTTTGAGATAGGGATGTAGCTTTAACTTAGTAATAGAGCACTTGTCTAGCACGTATGAGGCCCCGTGTCTGATCTCCAACATTGAAAAACATAGAAACAAGCAAGCAAGAAAACAAACAAAAATTTCTTTTCTTAATAAAGTACCCAGGTATACTGTTACAGTATCAAGAAATGGATTAATGCACAGCCTACTGTGGAGTTTAAGGTCTTCTCATTTCTTTTCTGAGTGTGCCCCTTGCATGGGCTCAGGTGCAGCTTCTCAATTTCCCCCCTACAGACAAGCTGCTTTTAAATGTCTAAATTTAAACATTTATTTCTCTTAAGGAAATAGATGGTCTGTGGTATGTGGCTACTCAGAACCCCTTTATGGCTCCACAGTCTTTCTGTAGCTCTCACAGCAATGTCTGCCTGTTTCCCGCCTTACATCTGTATTGGGCCAAATGGAGATCAGCTCTTATGTAGCTCTGTGGCAGATTAAAACTGCAAATGTCTGAAGGAAAACCTCAAAGAAACGGAACCTTTTTTGGGGGGAGGGAGGGTGCTAGTTTTGGGGCAGGACCTGGGTGTTGTCCTTGAGCCACAGCTCTATTTCCGGCTTCTTTGGTGATTAATTGGTGGTAAGAGTCTCATGGACTTGCCTTCCCCAGATGGCTTCAAATCATGATCCTCAGATTTCAGCCTCCTGAGTAGCTAAGATTACAAGTGTGAGCTGAGTCTTATAAAATTTAGCTCAGAAAAGAATGATTCATAAATTTGGCAGCACCCATAATCAGCAAAAGTTCAGAGAGCCAAGTGCTGGTTGGCTCAGGCTTGTAATCCTAGCTGCTGAGGAGGCTGAGATCTGAGGATTGGGGTTCAAAGCTAGCCCAGGGCAGAAATGTCCCCTGGAGACTCTTTATCTCCAGTTAACCTCTCAAAAACCAGAGCTGTGGCCCAGAATGATAGAGCACTAGTCTTGAGCAAAAGTTCTCAGGGACAGTGCCTGGGCCCTGAGTTCAAGTCACACCTCTGAACAACAGACAAAAAGGTTCAGTGATCTGGGTGTCACAATGTAGTTAGGGTTGCAGGAACAGAGGAAATGCTGTGCAGAAACAGCTAGATTGGCCACAGCTTGTCATTTGCCTTTTCTGAACTGCTGTGATCAACTAGCAGCCTGTGACAGGCTGAAGCTCTGTGGTTATGACTGGCTGTGACTCCCGTATTTGTTACAAAAATACACTCCTAGATTAAGGTATCAGTTTGTTTATATAAACTGTTAGACTGCAGTTCCTTACATAGGCGCAGAGGCAGCCTTAGGACAAAATTAAATTAATTTAACACAAAGGAAGTCTTTTCTGTTTCTTCCAGTTCAAGAGAGGGTGTCCTGGAAACAGTCCCCCTCTTCTCTAAGCCAAGTTTACCGCCTCACTAGAGAGAGCTTGTGATAGAGGTGACTAAAAATGCCAGGATATGTTTCTTACTGTCTGGAAGTTGGATTTTCCTTGATTGGGCACTTGGTTGGTTCTTATAAACCTCTCATTATTTTAAAGAGTCTCCAAATTTAGTCAGCCTCTGTGTATGTGCATGCATGCATGAGTGTGTGCATGTGTGCGTGTGTGTGTGTGTGTGTGTGTGTGTTTTGTTTAATGCTCTGGGGATGAATGAGAACTTGGAATTTTGTTGTCTACAATTTTGTTGACAGCTCCCTCTCATTATTTCTGTATTGGCACATTGCCTTAAAAAATGTTATAAGCATGGCATCAGTGGTGCATGCTTTTGTAATCCTAGCTACTCAGGAGGCTGAGATCTGAGGATCATGGTTCAAAGCCAGCTAGCTGGGGCAGGAAAGTCTGTGAAAGTCTTATCTCCAATTAACCACCAAAAAAGAGAAAAAAAATTTAGAAATGGAACTGTGTTTAGAAGTGGTAGAGTGGTAGCCTTGAAAAGCACAGAGACAGTGCCCAGACCCTGAGTTCAAGCCCCAGGACTGGCACCAAAAATCCCCCAAAGCAAAAAAAAAAATGCATTTACATATTACCTAAGTAATTGTGAATTAATAGTATTACCCTAGATCTTGATGGAATTCCCCACTAATGTATATTTATGCCCATCGCAGAAATGACTGATCTGGGACAACCTCTTACATGTTTTTCTTGACTCATTTTGTTCAAAAGACTTTCCAGCCCAGTGTCAAAGAGTAGCAATGACTGCATACATGCTTGTTTTCTGAATATTTCTAATGTTTCTATCAAATGTTTATGATATATATAATGTCAAGTTGCAAATGTTTAATCCAACCCAGATACTTGTCTGTTCCCACTTTTCTGTGGCTGTCTTCATTTTTCAGAGGATTGGAAGCCTGAAAATTACATTTATCTTTTCCTTTGCAAGATCTTTTCCAATTATACTTTACCATTAGAGGTCCTGGCAAAAGCTGGGAAGAGGGAGGACATCAACTATCTATCTATCTATCTATCTATCTATCTATCTATCTATCTATCTATCTATCTTCTATCTACTGATATATCTTCCCTCTTACATACATACACACACACACACACACACACACACACACACACACACACAATTTTTCCCCCTAGGGCTCAGTTTCTAGTGATGTCTCTAGTAGTGGCAAATAATAGCAGAAAATGAGCATAGCTCCAAGGTTCCCAGGTTAGCAATGCAGTTCCAAGTAAACATTTCAGAAGTCTCACAGTATGGCTTAATCTTTTTTGATGAGAGTATGGGTTTTAGGAGATAGTGGCAGTACTAGTTCAAAAGGCAAAATTTCCATAGAAGTATCAGCAGCTTTCTGTATTTATTTATCTATTCTCTGTGTGTGTGTGTGCGCACGCGCATGTGCATGCATGTGCATGTGTGTGCCAGTATTGGGGCTTGAACTCAGATCCTGGGTACTATTCCTTAGTTTTTAGACTCAAGGCTGATGCTCTACTTACTAGAGCCACAGCCCCATTTTTGGCTTTTTTCTGGTTGATAGGAGACAAGTCTCATGGATTTGTCTGCCCAGGCTGGCTTCAAACCAAGATCCTCAGATCTCAGCTATCTGAATAGGTGGGATTATGGGAGGGAGCCACCAGCTCCCTGTGAGCTTCCTGGAATTATTTATTGCTTGATAAGCTTGGCTGTCTTCCTTTCCCCCTCAATCTCTTGTATCCCATTTGTAACTAATTTCCTATATTCAGCTCGCTGAATTGTCAATATTCACCTCCAACTTTTTTTTTTCTGAATGGACATTGACTGAAACACCTTGTTTATAGCTTACTAAGAAATTAATTTTCTTTTTTTTTTTCAAATTTTTATTATCAAACTGATGTACAGAGAGGTTACAGTTTCATACGTTAGGCATTGAATACATTTCTTGTACTGTTTGTTAAGAAATTAATTTTCTTAAATCAATCATGATTTTTGACTTTTTTTTTTTTTTTTGGCCAGTCCTGGGCCTTGGACTCAGGGCCTGAGCACTGTCCCTGGCTTCTTCCCGCTCAAGGCTAGCTAGCACTCTGCCACTTGAGCCACAGCGCCGCTTCTGGCCGTTTTCTGCATATGTGGTGCTGGGGAATCGAACCTAGGGCCTCGTGTATCCGAGGCAGGCACTCTTGCCACTAGGCTATATCCCCAGCCCTTTTGACTTTTTTAAAATTAAATTTTATTGACAAGGTGTTGTGCAAAGGGGGTACAGCTATATAAAGGTAGTGAGTACATTTCTTGTCATATCTGTTACACCCTCATTTTTCTTTTCCTTCCCTAGTTCAGGTGGGCATATATACAATATCCAGTGTACCAAAATCATATACAGTAACCACGTAGGGTACGCCAAAGGAAATTCACCTAGAACATTAAATGTAATGACAACAATAGAATCCTCCTGTGTCCTTCTCTTGGAGTTGTTTTTGCTTATTCTCGTCTTAGATGATCATGTATACATAGCTATTGAGCTATTGTGATCCACTGATAGGTCTATTCTAGACCTTTTTATGTTTAGTAGTTGTTTGGTTTTAGATACATAATGTAAAGTCACTGACCTAAACATGTGGAAATACCATTTGAAAAGAAGTTTATTATTTTGCAGACCTGGTCTCTACTGTTCTCCCCACCCCTAATAGTCATGTATCAAGGAGACCATGCCCCTTTGTTCTCTGTGTTCTAGGCTTGTCTTGCTCAACATTATTTGTTCAAGCTCTGACCATTTCCTTGTGAATACCAATATTTTATAATTTCTAATCGCTATGTAGCATTCCATTGTGTACAGGTACCACATTTTTTGTATCCATTCATCTGTAGTGGGACATCTGGGTTGTTCCCATATTTTGGCTATTGTGAATTGTGCAGTGATAAACATGGATGTGCAGATGTCTTTATGGTATCCTGAGACCTGTTGTTCAGGATGGATGCCTAGGAGTGGTATGGCTGAGTCATAGGGTATGTCTATGCTGAGCTTTTTGAAGAACCTCTATACTGTTCTCTAGTTTGCACTCCCCATCATTTGTGACATTTATCAATTTGTCTTATGGAATCTGTTAGGATAGTTATGTTTTTGATTCTCCTTTAATCTGTTTAAATAGTGAGTAACAGTAGAAGAGTCTCACAGAATTCTTCCTTGAATCCCGAGAATAAATCCTTAGCTGCATTTTTCTTTTTAATTCATCAGTTGATACAGTGTGCTAAAGTGCAAACTAAGTTGCTAACATTTATAAGTGATATTGGTCTGTCTCAAGATGTCACAAACTTTTTTTCTGTGGAGGCTCAGATAATGAATATTCTAGATTTTATGACCCTATCTCCTTTGCTACTCTTCAGCTCATCTGTTGTAGATGGCAAGCACACCTAATTACTACTTATGCAAATGAGTGTTGACTAAGTCCTAACAAAACCTTATTTAGGGACACAGAAATTTGAATTTCATTTGATTTTTATACATTACAAAATACTATGTTGTTTTGAAATTTTTCCAGTCATTAAGACATTTAAAAACTAATCTTCACTCTTGAGTCATGTAAAACTAGGTTGAAGCCCGGATTGAATAGTAGATTGTATGTATATGTGTATGTATTGACTACAAATCACGTGTGTGTGCGTGTGTGTGTTATTTTCATCTGGCTTTGAGATCAGCATTAGATTAACTTGGAAGCTTTCTACTGTGTTCCAAACTTCAATTCAAATTGCATGGGAATAATTCCAGGGTGGGATTAGATCGCTCCATACTGCTTAGGCTTGATGGACTTGTGGGAAATTAGGTTACTGAGTATCTTTTCCATTTTATACTCTAATTCAGGGAGTTCTCCTAGTGATGAACTTACAGTTTATGAATTAGCACAGAGATAAAGTCCTACTCCTGAGCAGTCTATTGATTCCACCAGCAGATGATCTGACCACATCTGTATTTTGGAGAAGTCACTGTCTTCTGGGGTTGACTGGGTGGGACTGACTGCGCAAGTGTGACTGAGGTGGCCAAGTGCTATTTTCTGAGTGGGAGATGATGATGACTTAAGTACTGGGAGGGATCATGAAAGAAGAGCAATAGATAGGTAGTAGAAATATTTTGGAAAGCAGCTAGGTATTTGTAGAGCTACCCATAAGTTTGGTGATTCAGTCAAGGGAATCAGAGCTCAGCATACAAACATCGTTATGATTTATTGCAGTGATTGGATACAAGCAAACTCAGTAAAGGGGAAAGAGGAAATCATGTACAAGTTTCCAATAGTCTTCCTTTAGTACAGTCACTCAGAATGTGCTAAATTCCTTCCATAACACGTTGGGAAGCATATTTGAAATGTCATCTGCCAGGCAAGTTTGCTTGAGCATAAGGGTCCAGGGATTTATCTAGTCATGCAAGTGGGCATCTTCTGCATAGTGGATACCCAAATTCCAGGATCCGAGAAGGAAGCCAATGTTCTGTGCAAACCAAGCAGTTGTACAGTTTATGCACAGTGTAAGCCATTTTCAAGGAATGGATGGCATAAAACTTTCCAAGTTCAAGTTCCCAAATGTTAGTCAAGAATCAACCTTTATTGGGCTGGGGATATAGCCTAGTGGCAAGAGTGCCTGCCTCGGATACACGAGGCCCTAGGTTCGATTCCCCAGCACCACATATACAGAAAATGGCCAGAAGCGGCGCTGTGGCTCAAGTGGCAGAGTGCTAGCCTTGAGCGGGAAGAAGCCAGGGACAGTGCTTAGGCCCTGAGTCCAAGGCCCAGGACTGGCCAAAAAAAAAAAAAAAAAAAAGAATCAACCTTTATGGACATCTGTTTCAAAGGAAAACACTCCATCACTCTCTTGCTGTGGGGATTAGTGTGTCCGCCTCATACACAAAGGATAACACTCTTGAACCTACTAGTTAACTCTGTTTTCTAATGCAACTATGTTTCTGCACAGGTGATAAAGTTAATATGTTTTGACAACATTTCCAACCAAAAGTTTTGTAGAATCGATTAAGGGAGTATTTTTAGGCATACATAGGATGGTATCTATCTTTGATGTTGAGACAAAGATTGATAATCCAAGTCTTACATACAGGCGTTTCCTCTGAAGCATGTCTAAGCTTAGGCATTGGTTCTAAGTAGTAAGATAACCAGACATGGGTTATAGCCTGACTGAGCTCACAGTCTAGGGGAGAAGAAGACATTAACAAAATAGACAATCTGAGGATCACAGTTCAAAGCCAGCCTGGGCAGGAAACTCTGTGAGACTCTTATCTCCAGAAAACCAGAGGTGGCACTGTGGCTCAAGTGGTAGAGCCCAAGCCTTGAGCTGAAGAGCTCAGGGACAGCTCCCAGGCCCAGCGTTCAAGCCCCATGACTGACAAAAACAAAGAAAGAAAAGGAAATAGTGAAAGGCAAAGATTGGAAGCTGCTTTGAAAGTAAAGAAACATAGTACAATGAGTTCAAAATTTGGACACTGAATATGCTGTGGAGAAAGAGAAGGAACATTTGAGTTGAGCTCAGAAGAATGAATGGACAGACAACATTAACAGAGTGAGTTGTACATTAGAGGTGGTGAGGTAAGGAGCGGCAGTAAACATTTCCAGAGAGAGAGAGAGAGAGAGAGAGAGAGAGAGAGAGAGAGAGAGAGAGAGAGAGAGAGAGAATCTTAGGGTTAAAGGAAATCAAATGAGCCAGACCTTAGAATAGCAACAAAATTTGTAACCCTTTGGAAGCGGTGCTTTATCGGCAAGATTTCTATACTGGAGTTCTGAAATTTGGGGAGATACGCCTCCATTTCAGCTCTAAAAGAGAGTGTGGAAACCGAGTTGGGGATGCTGAGAAAGCAAGCCCATCTGCCAAGAGGAGCTCAGTACAGAGAGGGTCTGGGCTTCTGTGTTCATAAGCAGAGTGGAAGGAAGTGTTTTTCTCAGACTTGTGAGTTACCATTTGTTGTTGCATACGTTACTTTCCACAAGTGACTTCTGGTTTGAGTGTTAGAAAACATCCTGAGGCCCCGAACCTCTGCTTTTGTCAGCATCACACTTCTGATTCCAGATGCCTAATTTGAAAGCCTAGTGTCTCGCTCTCTCTCTGTATGTTGGTACTGGTGCTTTAACTCAGGGCTGGAGTTGCTGTTCCTTAGCTATGTGCTCAAAGCTGGCATTCTGTCACTTGAGCTACAGTGCTACTTCTAGTTTTTCAGTGATTCATTGGAGATGAGTTTCACAGACTTTGCTAACTTTGAAGCACAACCCTTAGAGCTCAGCCTCCTGAGTAGCTAGGATTACAGACATGTGCCACCAGCATCTGACTAACCCAGTCCTTTTTCTCTCTGCCAGGTGGCACTATGGGTGATGACTCAGTCTTCTAGTATCAGATTTTAAAAACATTGTCCTAAGGTCTGAGCCCCTCAATCGAAACTCAGCCCCACAGTTATTTATTAAGCTCCACAAGGCACAGACTTTTGCCATGCTGCACTGTGAGTGAAAGCAGAGTAAGGTTGTGAAAACACAGGGCTGAAGTACAACCTCCCTGGAAGGCTGGTCATGACAGAACCCTTTTCACATCTACTCATATACCTCCATGGCACTCTGACTTCTTTGTAGTATTAGTCTTCCACATTTGAAGCTTTCCCCTCTCCCCTCACAGGTCTCATCTCAGACATCTTATGCCCCATTCTGTCTTATGATCTTGAGCACTTGGCCTCTGTATATGTACAGGGCCTGGATACTTGAGGTGGTATCATGTTGACTGTTTCCTTTGTTGTTTTACCAGTTGCTTAATTTCTTCTTCTCATACAAAGCAACATATAGTAGGATAAAAAGCAAAGACACATTTAAAAGCGATGATTATCATGGTTACTGGGTGAAATGGAGCCTGTCAAACCATCTCTTCAGCACTTGTAAAGACTTATAGGCAATGTTTTGTTTACAGCAGTTTACAAATGTATGAAGTAAAAGTTGATGTGTAGAGGCTAAAATCTCCTGTGATAGGCCTGGGGTGTGGCTCAGTGGGAGAGAACCTGCTCAGTCAGTACAAAGCCCTGAGTTCAAACTCTAGTACTACAGAGAAATGTTCTCCTCCAAAATATCCTATTACAAACATGAGATCTGACTTCTGAAACAGATTTAGTAGCCTTTGTTATTATTCATCATAATCTTTGTTATTAATAAATAAATCCAATAAACTTTCTTTTGAGGATCTAAGGTTCATTAAACACAGGGAACTGGGAAAAAACCCTAAAATAACCCAATGAGCAGTTCACATGGCTCTAAAATGACTACATCAATAGGCTAGTGAACTCTTACATACTGAATGCTGGAGGAGTGTAAGTAGAGAGCTATGCATTCAGAAAGCTACATAAGAGAGACTACTTGGTCTAACCTTTGTGGTAAGAAACAGCCAGGGAAGATGGGAGATGGGGGCTTCTAGGTAAAGGACATGATGTGGGCAGATGTGTGGGGGATGGAGAGAATTGAATGGATTCATGAACCCATGATTATTCCACATGGCTGGTGCCTAGAGAACAGAGGATAAGATAGGGTCCAGGAAGACCTGGTGGGTTAAATTGCTAAGAACTCTCATCCAGTCTCAACCTATGGGAAAAATTCTTTCCAGTAAGATGATAAGAGTGACATGCTCTGTGTTTTCTGTGATAGTGTTGTGCCAAGTCGCAAGACCACCCCCAAGAAGACCACCGAGATTCAGACACTCCGAAATGCAAAAGCAAGGCAAGGCTTTATTTAACGAGCTGCCAACTCGGGCCTTGTCCTACCCACCGACACAGCGGAGGTTAGGAGGGAGCCCGGAGCCGTGATTACATAGGGCTTATAAAGGCAAAGAACAAGGTTACAACAATCAGCTGTGCAAGCAAGATTAGAACAGAGGTACAAATCTGATTGGCTTAGGGTTCGATTCTAAAATGGGGTTCACGTGGTGGGGCCTGACTTCAAAGTCTGGCACCTCAATAGCAGCCCATGTGGACATACAAGGAGAAGGTGTGCTAGAGAGCTAGGCAGACTGAGGGACTGTGGTTGAGAGAAGATATACAGAGGAGCAGAGATTGGCAAAATCTGGATGTAGAGAACCATGGGAGTGACAGGAAAAAAGGAGGGGTCAGGAGTCGACTAGTTAGACCAGCTACTTAGCCTTCCTGCGACTCAGTTTCTAAATTTGCAAATGGAATGACAATCATATTTCCTTCAGAAAGATGAATTTTGATGCTTCTTAGGAACTTTTAGAGTTGGTATGCATAAATGTTCCAGGGAATGTTCCATAGCATACACCGAATAAATGTTACTTATTACTATGGTAGAGAATTAATTACAGTACTATATAAGGGAAACAGAAAGCAAATTGGGAGAAGGGGGTGAGTAAGATAAAGCCACACATTCAAGTTAGGTCCAACTCTGAATTTGAAATGACTTCTGACCTCTATAAGGCCTTGAAAACAGTGGGAAGTACAGGTTATAAATGAAAGGACTGAGATTGGTATGGATTAAACATTTCTTTAACATAACTTACATAATTATTTCCTTACAACAAAACCTCACAAAAAGGATCTTAACTTTTCATTTGCAAAGATATGGCCATTTTCACAACCAAGACTTGTGGAAGGATCTTCATAACTGACTGTACCATCATCCAGTAAGAGTTAATATTTATCTTCCATCTCTTTATGAGTTGTCAAAGTACATTTCTCAGGGTCTGAAAGTCTCTAGAAAGTATACTCAGGTCAGAATTCAGGACTTTTATTGATGGTGCTTTGCTAGAATCTCTTGAAAAACTACAGGGGTCCCTCATAATTGAAGCCACATTAAAATAGAAATGTGCCAAGCTGCTATTTAGTAGCCACTAAATAGTGCTGTACAATTATGTTTTTTTTTTTTTTTCCCAGTCCTGGGGCTTGAACTGGGGCCTGGGCACTGTCCCTGGCTTTTTTGCTCAAGGCTAGCACTCTACCACTTGAGCCACAACGCCACTTTGGCTTTTTCTATATATGTGGGTGCTGAGGAATCAAACCCAGGGCTTCATGTCACAAGGCAAGTACTCTACCACTAGGCCATATTCCCAGCCTGCGCTGTACAATTCTTTTTTGTTGTTGTTGTTGTTGTTTTTTGGCCAGTCCTAGGCCATGAACTCAGGGCCTGAGCACTGTCCCTGGCTTCTTTTTTGCTCAAGGCTAGCACTCTGCCACTTGAGCCACAGCACCACTTCTGGCCATTTTCTGTATATGTGGTGCTGAGGAATTGAACCCAGGGCCTCATGTATACGAGGCAAGCACTCTTGCCACTACGCCATATTCCCAGCCCCTTTTGTGTTTATTTTTGAGGTGGTTCTAGTCCTGCGTTGCTGTCCCTGAGCTTTTTTCCTCAAGGCTAGCACTCTACCACTTGAACTACAGCTCCACTTCTGGCTTTTTGGTGGTTAGTCAGAGATAAGAGTGCCATAGACTTTCTTGCTTGGGCTGGCCATGATCCTCAGATCTTAGCCTCCTGCGTAGCCAGGATAACAGACATGAGCCATTGGCACACAGCTTATAGTTTAGATTTGTATGTCCAGCTTCAGTGCAGAAGTATTAGATAGAAAAGTCTAGAAAGAACTCATTAGTTTTCAAGTTGTGTGCTTTTCTGAGTAGACATGTCTAGGACATGAATCATCTCTTTGTGTAGTGTATCTAAGCTGTATATACTACTCCATTAGTCACTTAGTAGTAATCTGGCTTATCAGATGACTTGTAATGGAGAGAAACAAAAGGAAAGCTGAACCATAAAGAAAATCCTATAGTAGACCACCCTATAGTAGATTCTATAGTAGAGCACAAAGAAAAGTATTCTTCAGGCTAGTCCCTACAGAAAGAGCTTAAAAAAACAAACAAACAAACAGAAAGAGCAAACAGCCTGGTGCTGGTGGCTCATTCTTGTAATTCTAGCTGAGATCTGGAGATAGTAGTTTGAAGCCAGCTTTAGCAATAATGTCTCTTATCTCCAATTAACCACCAGAAAACCAGAAGTGGAGCTGTGGCTCAAAGTGGTACAGTATTAGCCTTGAGCAAGAGAGCTCAGGGACAGCTCACAGGCTCTGAGTTCAAGCCCCATGACCAAAAAAAACCAATCAATCAGTTAAACAAACAAAAATCTTACTCCATTTGGAGAGAGTGTCTGCATGGCTGAGTGCTACAACTTACAGCTTCCCATGCAGCGGCAGCTACTATATTTGGGCAAATGGAAACAGTGAGGTCCTGAACAAAGGTTCTCCATCACAAGAACTTGCTGCTCACCAAATCTTGCATTCAAGGAAAAGGATGTATCCACCCAAGGGCAGGGTCTCTTTTCCTAATTTGCTCAAGGTGCTGTAGGAAGTGGTAGAGGCCATGCACCCGGATTCCATATATATATATATATATATAGAATGTAAGCAGAGCATCCTAGCTGCCACATCATGGCATGGTAAACGTGTACAGAATATTGATCTTCTCTTCTCATAGCTGCTGGACATTGGATTGTCATCTTCAAACATCAGAGTCCTCCAGCTATTATGTGCAGCCTCCAGAAGAGGAATAACCTTACTTGCTTGCCCAAGTATACTATTAAAAAAATACTACTTTCTACAGGTGCTTTGATGTGAGGACACTTTGAGAGGCACCCTACTGTGGAAACCTGCCTTTTCATTCATCCAGAAGGGAGCCAGTCAGAAAGGTCAAGTATATTCTGTGTCTCTGGGACCAAGTGGTGCCCAGCAGCAGAGAGCGGCCTACTTTGCTTACATGTTAGAATGTAGTGATTCACAATCTCCCAGTAAGAGTTGTATGTGGAAGGCCTATATGCAGGACCATCTGCCACTACTAATGGCTGTATCTAACTTCCTAGACGGAGACAACTGCTTGCCAGCTTAGACAACAACTTCACAGCCTGAAGTCCTGGGAGATTTGCTCTTCTGTGTGAGGATTTCCCCCACCTGTGCACAAGAGAAAAGGTGAGAACACATTAATGGAAAGGTGTCCCTGGGAACTCCAGTCCCATGAGGTACTCAGGAGAGGTAAGCATATGACCCAAGGAGATATCTTAGAGTTTTGCCATGCTGGGGAAATATGGGGACTTTTTCTTTACTGAGGCCTTTGCTTAGGTAGGGCTCCAGAAATCATTCCCCTAGAAACTACTTAGCCCAGAAAAGAGCAAGCAGCTGGGGCATTGGTGGCTCATGCTTATGACCTAGCTACTCAGGAGGCTGAGATCTGAGGACTGCTGTTCAAAGCCAGCCCAGGCCAGAATTAAGTCCATGAGATTCTTATCTCCCAATTAACCACTGGAAAAGAAGGGGTGCTGGGGCAAAAACACTCAGGGACAATGCCCAGGGCCCAACTTCAAGGCCCACAACTGACCAAAAAACAAAACAAAACAAAACAAAAAAGCAAGCAATAGGAAGGAGTAGGGGTATTTGGTACCAATCATGATTATAGGCTTGAGACAACATCCAGCCTATACTCTTTGTTCCAAGTTGAATTCTAGTCTCCCCCACCTCTATTCCTTAATAATTTCACTTTCACCTATACTCAGCCTCTAGTCACCACGAATGTCTCATATGGTCTAATCATTTAGTATCATGAACAGACGTCTCATACCATGGATGGGCCCAGCAGATAGAAGAAGGATTAAAAGAAACGGAGAAGATTTACCTTCTCGGGGTGCTGCACTGCAGAGTAAATTGTGTTCACTGGCCCTTCCTTGCAGGGGAACATCTGGAAAACACACACCTTCCCCTTAGTGAGGGTGCAGAGGCCAAACTTTACATGTCTCCCTTCCTATCTGACTCTGCCTCCAGCCCTCCGTGTCCCACATTTACTGTGTGGCTTTCTCTCCTGGCCTCAGCTCTGCTTCCATGCAACTTTGTAGGGGATCAGCATTAAGGGTGACAGGGAATTGGGTGGCAGTCAGACAAAGCCTTGGGGCAGAAAAATCTCAGAAGCCAAGAGGAAGAGTTTGCCTGATTCAGACAGAGTTGTGCTCCCTAAGGACCTTTGCTTCTATGGGCTTTTGGGATCTCCCATCTCTGTGAGTCCAAACACAGCCTAGAATGACCAACAATATCTGTCTCCTCTCTCACTCCTTCAGTTTAAGGGTAGAGGTGAGAGACCAGCAGATAGGTAAAAGGCAAGGAGGAGAAGCAGGTCTGTGATAGAGTCTGAGGAAAGCAAGCCACCACCACTGCTTAACCAACAGTCCAAGAGAGTCTTCCTGTTGGTTCTATACCCCTGGAATCAACCATGTGAGGGGCTCCAAGTTCTCACCTCACGTGAGCTCCTCTAAGTGGTGGTTCTTAGTCACAACTCACATCTAACTCAGAGCCAGGCCTCCATACAGAAGCTCATGGTTTCAAATCATAGGAGGTTACCATGGGGTGGTAGTTGCTGACCTTCTTTCCCTCATGGAGAAAGACTCCTGCTATCATTGTCTGATTTAGTGTTTCCCAGTGGGGCCCTCTAGACTCTATGAATGTGTTCTAGGTGACAGCAAGCAAGAGCAATGTTTGGCCGTGACTCCTGTCCTTGTGGTGGGGGGTGGCAATAGAAGTATTCATGAGCAACATCAGTTTACCTTGGACTGGCGGATTTCATCATAGATCCTGACCTCTGCTGGCTGGGTATCTCCTGAAGGTGTGATGCATGCATATATTGTTTTCTTTGAGGCATCATCTGTGTCACAAATAAACATAGAAACATACTCTGTGAACGTTTGTTGTGTCTATAGAGATGATCAA
The DNA here is from genome assembly GCF_023159225.1 of Perognathus longimembris pacificus. Classification (NCBI taxonomy): domain Eukaryota; kingdom Metazoa; phylum Chordata; class Mammalia; order Rodentia; family Heteromyidae; genus Perognathus; species Perognathus longimembris. Next base: position 36,484,061 of record NC_063171.1, on the reverse strand, counting down.
GTCTTCTGTTCTCCTTTTATGATGAAGAAATAAAGTCCTAAGAATTAATACATCACTAGTTCAATTTTTATAGCAGTGTCTTAATTGTTTTTTTTTTTTTTTTTTTTTTTTTTTTTGCCAATCCTGGGTCTTGGACTCAGGGCCTGAGCCCTGTCCCTGGCATCTTTTTGCTCAAGGCTAGCACTCTGCCTCTTGAGCCACAGCGCCACTTCTGGCCGTTTTCTATATATGTGGTGCTGGGGAATCAAACCCAGGGCCTCATGTATATGAGGCAAGCACTCTTGCCACTAGGCCATATTCCCAGCCCGTGTTAGTTGTTTGATTGATTCTCTCTGATTATATGCTGTTACATTATTGTGGTTCATACTTTACTGGAGTGCTAGGCACACATCAGAGATGTCACAAACATTCTCTTTTTCTTTGATATCAACATAGAAGCTTTTAGGATAAGTTGTAAAGAGCCAGAATTTTGGGCCTTCATATTTCAGGGCACCAACATATATTCACAAATAATGGGTCTAATCTGCGCAGTATCACAGGGCTCTAATATTTCAAAGTTTAATCACCCAGGGCCTGAGAGGCTCTGACTTTTCTTTGTGAGGACAGTTGAGTTTTGCTGCATGTCACAAACCCTCATCCTAGAATCCTTCCTTGGTATCATGCTCAGACTTGTCAAATATAAGCACAGTAGTTACCGTTTACTAAATACTCACTAGGTACCAGGAACCAGGCCAAGTATCCAATGTGTTCAATTCCATTTACTCCACTTAATAAGCATGTGCAGCAAACTCTATTATAATGGATATTGTACAACTGAGAAAACTAAAGTTTATGGTGACAAAAATCACTGGCAACTGATTAATGGTCAAGATGAGACTGCACCTGCAGTGAAGTGCTCTGGAACACATGCTTAGTCTGAACTACTCTGCTGAGGACTCCTGTCCCTCCCAGTTTGTTTATTCAGGGAACCTGCGGCTGAGGACATACCAGAACTCTTAGTGAAGGCCTTCAAGTGGGAACCTGAGGAAGCAGAACCAAAGAAAAGTTAGGGACATAGAAATTCCATGTTGTTTGTTGTCATGAGTGGGGAGAGGGAATCTTGGGTAGACACAAAGTTAAGGGAATTGGTCTAAGATTGTCTCCTCCCTCCCTCCCTTCCTGATGAGGTCTGAAACTACAGGATCAAGCTAGCTTCAGACTCCTGGGATCAAGTGATTCTCCTGCTTCAGTCTTTTGGGTAGCTTAATCTGTAGGAGTTCCCCACCGTGCCTAGATGATTAGGCTTTTTGAATTGAGATGGACACAATTACAGAAAGGTCCAGAAAGAGACACAGGGATCTTGTGATAACCAGACCTATCAGTACATCCCGCTCGAGGACTCTCCAAAGGTTATTGTTAAAATGCAATGAAGTTGGGAGCAATCTTGGAGACTCCACAAACTAATTACAACTTGTCAGTAGCAGTGCTGAACTTGAACCCTCAAGGTAATGGTGACCCCAGGAAGAAATTCTGAAGACCAGAGTAACGTTGTACAATGTTCAGGGTCATTATCCTGGCAGTTGGTAAGGTGGTGGGGATTATAGAAAGGCTGAACAAACGACCTCACTACTCTACCTTGGACAAATGGCTTTATTCCCTGGGAGAAAAAGAGGTACATTCTCATATTTAGCCCTCTGAGAAAATCCTACCTTGCCTTCTCTTGCATAAACGGAGCAGAAACACTGAACTCAGAATGAGGACAGCCAGAATTAGCACGGCCAGCACACTCAGCAACCCAGTATGGCGAATTTGCGAGCCCTGGGTGATTCCTGGAAACAGAAGCTGCAATGAGTCTTGACTCTCAGGAAACAGTCCTGGGAGGTAGGCCAGGCTTGCCCACATTCAGGACCACTATCAAATAGGGCACCCCCCCCCCCCCCCCCGCTCCAACCAAAATGCCAAAGCTCCTAAGGAAACTACTTCCTGAGATTCAAAGTCAGGAATGAAGTCAGTGAGTCGAGCATAGGCTGCTTCAAACACCTTGAGAGATGTGAAAGCTTTGACCTTTCCCAGTGGCTCTCTGGGAAGGAGATGCTCCCAGGACCAGGTTCAGTGAAAAGGAGGCACACTGCTGGAAACAGGGCCAAAGTTTAGGCCCTGAAGCTCTTTGGAGTGGTTTTTTGAGACTTCTGGGGAGAGATGGAGAGAGCTGCTCACCTGCACAGAGCTGCTGGACAGAGATGGAGTCAGAATTGTTGCTGACTGGGTTCCAGGCTGTACAAGTATAAGTCAGTTCTTTGTCGGCAGGAGTCTGAAAGACTTGAAGGACATTGCCTTTTTCTCCCAGGGGGCTCCAACTGTATGTCACATTCTCTTGTCCTTGCTCTACAGAGCATATCAGGGTGACATTACAGGTATTATTCATAGATGTCATTAAACTCTGAGTAATTTTTGGTTTTCCAAGTCGACCTAAGAGAGGAAAATGGCGGGGGGGGGCAGGGCTTGTGAAAACCAATTATTAAATTAGCAGAAAAATTTTACCACATGGATGTTAAATGCAGGGACCATTAAACATTAATTTTTGAAAATTTACAGCCAAAACAAACAGCAAGAGCTGGAATCATGCCTCAAGTGGTAGAGTATCTGCTTAGTCCCAGTAAAGCCCACCCAAAAAACAGGATAAAAATAACTTGGTATTAGTTAATATAGAGTTTAACATTAAAATTAAATAAGGGGGGGTAGGGGGCTGGGGATATAGCCTAGTGGCAAGAGTGCCTGCCTCGGATACACGAGGTTCGATTCCCCAGCACCACATATACAGAAAACAGCCAGAAGCGGCGCTGTGGCTCAAGTGGCAGAGTGCTAGCCTTGAGCGGGAAGAAGCCAGGGACAGTGCTCAGGCCCTGAGTCCAAGGCCCAGGACTGGCCAAAAAAAAAAAAAAAAATTAAATAAGGGCTGGGAATGTGGCCTAGCAGTAGAGTGCTCGTTTAGCATGTATGAGGCCCTGGGTTTGATTCCTCAGCACCACATAAACAGAAAAGGCCAGAAGGGGTGCTATAGCTCAAGAGGTAGATAGAGTGCTAGCCTTGAGCACTTGAGCCCAGGCCCTGAGTTGAAGCTCCAGGACTGGCAAAAAAAATTAAATAAGTTATCACTATTCATGGTCCAAAACGACACAAAAAATTCACATTGGTAACTGTCTCCCTCACTAGAAAATGAAGGGGAATTGACCTCAATTTTAATGTCCCTTGTTGTTGTAATTGGGATAATAGCTTCCATTAGGTATTGTGGGACTAATTCATACTGAGACTAATTTATAGATTAATAGAGATCACCCTATCCAAACTTCTATGTTGTAGTAATTGTTAAATGCAGCTGAGGTGGAGAATCAAATAATGGCGAAAGCATTTGAAGGAAAGAATAGAAAATAAAATGAGTGTGTCAGGGGGGTGGTGGTGGTGCAGGATTGTGGGTTGCCCAAAAGTTCCTGTCTGGCCTGGTGGCTTGGCTCTTGTTGGTTATTTTACTAGGACAACAGCAGCCATTGAAGAAAGGGAAACAGGAAATGCTTTGGGATAAAGAAGTACATTTGAAATATAAGGCTTTGACTTAAGTGGCAGATTGTGAACCTGAGTGTGGCCAATTTGAGCAGAGAGGCAGGGCCTGCTGTGTTAGGGATAAATTAGGAGCAGCCTGCTTGCTCTATGTGCTAGCGTGCCAGAATTTTTGGCTGATGGTGCACCCTTCTGCAGAAGTAAACTTTGCCTTGCACAGAAAAAAAAAAATCCTCACCAAATACCAGTGAAGATACAGAGAAACTGTTCACTCATATATCCCTGGTGGGAATGTAAAATATGAAATTGTTTGACAGTTTCTTTTTAAAGTAGAAATAGATTTGCCATCTGATTTCATTTTGGGGCATTCAGAGAAATGATAATGTATCTTATGCAGGCACTTGTACACGAATAGTCATATTTATTACAGTACTTATTTGTTGTAGTCTCCAAGTAGAAAGAATTGAAATGTCCTTCAATAGAAGGATGGATAAATGAGCTAGTGCATTTACACCATGGAAGATTATCCAGGAATTAAACAAAATGTAACTGTTGATACATGTTATAGTTTGGATGAGTCTCAAAGAAATTATGCTAAGTGGAAAAAAAACTCCAATCTTTAAAGGAGATATATATATATATATATATATATATATATATATATATATATATATATATGGCATGGTTCTATCTACATGACATTTGTGAAGTAATATAATTATAGACAGGAGCAGATTCGTAACTTGAAGGGCTGGCAGGGGTGAGGGAGCAGTTGGCCTTGAAGGGATAGCATGAGGGAATCTAGAAATGCTATCTATAGTTAGTTTTCTTGATTGGGGTAGAATTTACATGTGATTAAATCCCGCAATACTACATGCATGCCAACACATATAAATGAGTGCAGGTATAGCTGGTGAATTCTACATAAGTTACCGAGATTGTATCAGTGTCTGTTTCTTGTTTTTGAGACAGCATGCGGAGTTATAGTTAGGTAAGGTGGTAACACAGAGGGTACAGGGAGCCCAGCTGTGCATATCTTTGCACTTTCCTATGTATCTGTCATTATTTCAAAATAGAAAATTCTGTAAAAAATTACATTGTGATTGCTGTGTCTCTGGATTGTTCCTGAGTTGTATACTGGTTGGTGTTTTATAAAAAAGGAAAAAAAGGATAGGTGAGGCTAGGACAGACGAGGAAGAACACTGTGCTCTGTAAACTGACATGTTCAACTGAAACTCCTTTGTACAATGCTTAAAGATAATTTCCAATAAAAGAAAGAGAAACACAATGTTCAGAGGACAAAGTGCTGATAGAAAATAGCATAGCTAAAATCTGATGAGCTTAAGACTATAATTACATACATCCTTTAAGTATTGATATACTTATAGAATTATAAGTATAAAAAGGTTTAGGAAACCCAGTTGTCAGAAATACAGGGGTTCTTTAGATATTAACTTCAAAGCAAAGGTAAGAACTCTGTCCTCTCATGCCTTACGGTAGACTTGCAGGTGGTAGTGCTGGGTGGTGGTGGCTTTTTCTGTCCTTATGTCTGCTTTGTAGTCTCCTGCATCTTCCATCTTCAGATCACTAATAATCAGGTTGTAGTTCTGAGCTATGACTTCTATTCGGTTGTCATAATCATTGTGGGTCACTCTAACCACAGGTGCTTTTCCTGAGTCTCCTGGTTCTATGAAAGCAACAGATGTTTTAGCAGTCCAAACAATGCTTCTCAATTGCTGCGATTCCTGGATATTTAAGGGGAAAGTAATGGATTCTCCAAGGATCCCATCCATCATGTGCACATCTGTGTCTCTTCCAGCTACTTCTGGCCCTGAAAACATAAATAGAAAACTGTAACCATCTGACTGTGCCACCATTTAGGGTTCCTTGCTTTCTGCCTCTGTCTCTCTGGGAACTTTCCAAGGATGTAGCTCATCCAGTTTCTGGAGGATGTATTTTATTTTTTTCCTCTCTTCATTCTGTTCTCAGTATATTTAGTACTTTATGATAATAAAATTTTCTAAAGGATTCTCACTCAAAAACTGAATACCTCTATGAGTTTCTAGGGATCCATATAATTAAAACATGTTTACCGAGGTGTACAGATTCTGAAAGCCAGAAAGCATGTAGGAGATGAAGACTACAAACCTCTATGAGGTACAAGACAGCTAGCACATTCCTTTTCCAAGATCCTCCTGCCAAGTGGTTGAAGAGCTTGACAAGAGGCTTGAACATCTAGGCTGCTGTAGTCTGATATGTACTGGCTGCATGTAAGTCCCGAAGCCCTGGACACATTTTCTACATAAGAAGGTCTATACTGACCCTAATGATTATACCAGGGCTTGGCATACAGAGAGCAAGAATAAGGACCATTGAGAATACACATCATCTTAAAGGGTCAAAAGATATGAAGGGATTTTTTTTTTTTACCTAATGCTGCTGTCTTCCTATGCCTACCCTCACTTACCCTTCTGCTCAGAAACTACTGCAGGAAACTCAGAACTGCTGATATTAAATTCTTTATTTTCAGATCAATGGAGATTTTCCCTCAGATCCCAGGGGCAGACAAGCTAAGATGTCACAGGCCCCTAAAGGGGAAAGGAAGGGTTGAGAGAAAGTAGAGATACCTATCTATAAACATTTGTTAAGTGCTAAGTATACTCCAGATATGTCATATGACACCACTGCAGCTCAGGGAACAAGACAAATATGCATACAAAAAACAATCTATGGATATAATTGTTGAACAATAATTCAATGGAAAATGTAATTGGAGGAGCCAGAGTACAAGGCTACTGTGGCCATTGGTGGTAGCAATCATACATTACAAAATCCTTAAAGATTTATTGCCCCCAGATAAGCCATTCTACTGGGACTGCTGAGGTTTGGCAGAGGGCACAGGAATTCCTGATGTACCAGTTGTGAATAGCACAAAGCTGTGTGATTGTACAAAGCCTTAGCTCAGAAGGAACTTGATCTTGGTCTATTGCTACTAGTCCACCTCAAAACTCAATACTTTTTGGAGAAAGCAAACCATATTTGCATTTTGTAGAGCCCTGAAAAATTTATAGCCAGCCCTGGTCCCAGGTCTCCCAATATCTCAAGGTATTTCCAACATTAGACCCTAGTACCTGATAGTCATTCTGCTTTCTGGATATGGGTTAGGGATGAGAAGATGAACAGGGTACAGATCTTATAATTCTGGTAGATTCTCTTGCCACATCCCAGCTTGATAAAGCTGAGAGCTTCTTCGGGTGAGAGCATGGTGAAGGACAAGTGGCTGGCGTGTGGTGGATTTAAATGTGTCTCATGTCCTATAGCTTGTCACTCAGTGATGCTGTGCTATCCAAGGGACATCAGGAAGTGGGGGTGGTGGGAGGCAAAGCTGGGGATGTCCTGCAGCTTTTTGCATTGCTGGTATTGTTGAGGAGAACCCAGAGCTTGCTGAGAAAAGGCAAAAGGGTTTGTATGCACTCTACCACTTTTAAACTCTCCCAGCTGTTTCGGAGAGAGGCAGCTGCAAGCCATGGCATGGACTAGAAAGATGGAGATGCCTGGCGCATCTACTTGCAAACTGAGCAACCTTACTTAAGACATAAAACCTTTCTGAGTCTAATAACTATAATATTGGCTCTATCTCCTTAGTGGCTAGGAAATGATGTGATATGTGTGGATGTGCTTTGTTGATTATCAAACAGAACTAACTCAGTTATTTGGAGAATTGATAATGATCAATTGGCAATGTCCTTTACAGTTTCTATTGGCTATGCCTATGGTGGCTTTGGTAATGCTAGGACCACAGTTTTAAAGTCACTTTTTCCCCTTTATTGTCAAAGTGAAGTACAGAGTGGTTACAGTTTCATATGTAAGGCAGTGAGTACATTCTTCCCTCATTTTTCTTCCGCCCCCTTTTCTCTCTCTCCCCCATGAGTTGTACAGTTGGTTTACACCAAATGTTTTTTTTTAAGTATTGTAAAGCCACTTTTTTTTTTTTTTTTGGCCAGTCCTGGGCCTTGGACTCAGGGCCTGAGCACTGTCCCTGGCTTCTTCCCGCTCAAGGCTAGCACTCCGCCACTTGAGCCACAGCGCCGCTTCTGGCCGTTTTCTGTATATGTGGTGCTGGGGAATCGAACCTAGGGCCTCGTGTATCCGAGGCAGGCACTCTTGCCACTAGGCTATATCCCCAGCCCCTGTAAAGCCACTTTTAATGGGCTGATTCAAGTAGGTCCTAGAGAGGATTCAGGTACATTTTGGTGGTTGTTGTTGGCAGTAAAATACTGCCAACTTTGAACTTAGGGCAATGTGATTGTCTAGCAGGCACTCTACCAGAGCCATGCTCCTAGGCCCTTCTTTGCTTTAGTTACTTTCTTCAACAGGGTCTCATGTTTCTGTCAGGACCAGCCTCTGTCAGACCGCAATCTTCCTAGCATGGCTTCCTGTGAAGTTAGAATGACAAGTATATACCACCAAACCCAGTTTGTTTGTTGAGATGTAGTCTTGCTAGCTTCTTTGCCTAGGCTGTCTTCAAATTGCTATCCTTTTGATCTCCACCTCCACCTGAATAGCTAGGATTACAGGTATGAATCACTATGCCTGGCCTTTAGATACTCTTTGTAGGCTTTATTCTGCTCCTAAAACACTTCAGGTTTAAAAATAATCTCCGTATCAATCAACTCCAATATTTATTTTTCCCATGTGTTAAAGGGACTCAACAATTATATCTTTACTGGAAGAAACCTTGGAAGAATCCAACTTCAGAGATAATTGTGACACAAAAATGCCTTGAGAGGGGGATGAGGGTGAAATGCAGTGGTAGAGCATATGCTTATTCAGGTACAAGGCCCTGGATTAGATCCCTAGCATGCATGCACGAATGCACACACACACACACATACACACGCACACACAGAGAAATGTCTTCAGGATTTATCATGAATTGTACTATACTAGTCATGTCTTTGGGGAATAATTTAATACCTGGTTAGGTATTACGTTATTAGGTATTACATATGCACATAACTGTCCTTTGCAATATGAAATGGTAAATGATAAATTAAAAAATAGTATAGATAGAGCTAAGTAAGAATTCAAAGAAGAGTGAAATCATATGAACTGTAGTGGTTAAAGAAAACTTGGAAAGAGTAATTTGAGAATAATCCCAAAATAGATTTTTTTTTGCCAGTTCTGGGGCTTGGACTCAGGGCCTGAGCACTGTCCCTGGCTTCTTTTTGCTCAAGGTTAGGACTCTACCTCTTGAGCCACAGTGCCACTTCTAGCTTTTTCTTTTTTCTTTTTTTTTGGCCAGTCCTGGGCCTTGGACTCAGGGCCTGAGCACTATCCCTGGCTTCTTCCCGCTCAAGGCTAGCACTTTGCCACTTGAGCCACAGCGCCGCTTCTGGCCATTTTCTGTATATGTGGCACTGGGGAATCGAACCTAGGGCCTCGTGTATCCGAGGCAGGCACTCTTGCCACTAGGCTATATCCCCAGCCCATCTCTAGCTTTTTCTATTGATGTGGTGCTGAGGAATTGAACCCAGGGCTTCGTGTATGCTAGCCAAGCACTCTATGCAGCTCCCTGAAATAGATTTTTATTAGATGGAAGAGAAAGAAAGATCTCTCTTATCCTCAAATTCTAAATGAAAGCTAGAAACAGAAATTTTAGTGTCTGATGGATGGGTATAGGTTTGCAGAACAGATTAGTGAGAGGTAAAGCTGGAAAGACTGGATGTAGATTTGTAACAGCTTCAAATTTGAGGGCTACCCCATAAGCTGAGGATATTTTTTAAGGACAAAGATTAAAATAATGTTTAATTATGTTTTAGGTTTTTAATGTATAAAGATTGAAATAATGTTTTAGTATCATTATGCTGTAGTGGTGATGTATAGGAGGAATAAGAGGACAGAAGAAATCCTGGAGAGCAAAGTTAGAAGGCTACTGTGCCTATCTGGACATAGAACAGGCAGAGATAATGGGGTGGAAAGGAAGGGCTGGTTTTGAGATAGGGAAAAGAGGCAGGCAAGAAATTATTCTATTAGTTTTGTTACAGTTTCACAACAAAATATCTTGAGGTTCTATTTTGTTCAGGGAAAAACTAATAGTAGAAAATGGGTAACGTGTATGGTGGAAAAGAGTCGAAGGGGAAAGACAAGCTTGGTGTTAGAAATATTGAACTTGAGATGGCAGTGGGCCATCCAAGCAAGCAGCTGGTAACATGGAAGCTAAGGAGAAAGGATGCATTTCATGTATTGCTGGAGCAGGGGAGAGCTACAGGAGAGTCTGCTGTTTTCCAATGTTGGTTCTCTCTTTCATCTTAGGGATAACCACCCAGAATAAAGACTACATTGCCCTGCTGTCTGCTAGCTAAGCATGATCATGGTACTACATAAAATTATCACTCATTGTCTTCCTTAATGGACATTTTTTTTTTTTTTTGGCCAGTCCTGGGCCTTGGACTCAGGGCCTGAGCACTGTCCCTGGCTTCCTTTTGCTCAAGGCTAGCACTCTGCCACTTGAGACACAGCGCCACTTCTGGCCGTTTTCTGTATATGTGGTGCTGGGGAATCGAACCCAGGGCCTCATGTATACGAGGCAAGCTCTCTTGCCACTAAGCCATATCCCCAGCCCCCTTAGTGAACATTTTTCTTTCTTCATTTGTCCCTTATTTCTTTTAGGCAGGAATGATGTGACAACTAAATCCCAGGCAGATGTTAGAGACCCAAAGGAGAAAACGAAGTACTGAGGTTGGTGGAGCAAACAGACAGTGGAAATCTGGGTTCCTGATGACCTTGCAAACTACTCTACCAACCTTGAGCAGCCAACTCTGGACTTTACATGTGAACCAGAAATAATCTTCCTTCTTCTTCAAGCCATTCTCACCTCATAGGCCTCATTACTTATTGTCAAACGGAAACTCAAATGGTTTAGGAATCATCCACAGACAAAGGGTGACTTAAAGAAAGGAGAGTTGTTCAGGAAGAATGAGACTGAAGTTCAAGGCTGATCCTTGTGAGCAGCCCTCACATTGATGAAAGAGGAACTACCAAAAGAAAGCCAATAGATCAAGAGTCACACTGTGTGGTAGATAGTATCATAGAACCCAAAAGAGTCTCATGACAGGATTGTCACTGCTTTCTAATGACTCAGTATATTCAGGTTGGATGAAAATTGAAAATGTCTTCTGTATTTGTGTCCTAGGAGGTTAATTATGGAACAACAGAGCAAGTATAACAATTCATCTCGAGGCCAGAGTACAGGAGGTTGAGGACAGGGTAGGTGGTAAGAGAGCAGAAGCTTGGCAGTGGAAAAGGAGATAAACTATAACAGTAGCTTGAAGGCCAAGCAAAACTAATTTATCTGATTTTGGTTTCAAATAGAAGAGACTGGTGTAGGTGAACAGAGTGAGATTTCTTGGATGGGCCTGCTCTGTTAGATGCTCTTACACATAGGCTTTTGGGAGCTTGATATTCCCTTCATAATGCTTACCACTTGTGTATGCTCATGGATCCATGAATCTGTGTTCTGGATACTGAAAGACCTATGTCTGGGGACCTTGCCAACAAATCTCTAGTACCAAACACAGTAAAAGATATGCCTCTAATGCTTGTCATGTAAGAAAGGCTAGAAGGAAAAAGGCAACAGAAATGAACCATTTTCACTCTAAGTAGGACCATACCTTCATCTGAAGTAAGGAGAAAAGGAAAAGGCTACCTGAAAGACAAGGGTATTTTGAGGTGTTAGAATTTGGCATATATGAACATGGCTGTATTATTTTGAGAAAATTATTGAAATGCACCAATTTTTAGTTCTTTGTCTCTAAAAAGTACATAATTATTAAATAATTTTTTAAGTTAAAAACTTGATGCATGATGGGTGTCACATATAGTTCTCTTATTATTTTGATGAGTGCAAAAAAATTTGAGAAATGCTATTGTAAGTCAACAAGAGATTGTTGAGGGAGATAAAATGATTTCTGGATGAACTTGTGAGTCCAGTTAATAAGAAAGAGGAAGCTCATGCTTATAGCTTCTGCCTAAAAGTGTGACTTTCTGGCTTCCACATGCCACACCACAGACAGGAAGGCTGAGAGGGAGGCAATACTTCCGGAGAGAAGCAAAGACAAGAGAAGAGATGAGTTGGCAAATTACCATTGCAATGACAAAATAACTGATAGAGATAACTTAAAGAGGGAAAGATTTATTTTGATTCATGATTTCAGAGGTTTCAATCCATAGTCACTTGGTTCCATTGCTATAGGCCTGAGGTGAGGTAGAATATTATGGCAGGGAGCATGAGGCAGAGCAGAGCTCCTCCCCTTCTGGTAGCCAAGGATCAGAGAGAGCAAAGGAAGACAGGGGCAAAATATACCTGTCTAGCACATAGCCTTTCACCCCTCCTGCTTCCAGAGACCTACTGTCTCCCAGCTAGACCCTACCTCCTAGTTTGCATCACTTCCCAAGTTGTGGACCCACCAGTGGATTAACCCATCAAGGAGGTTAGAGCTCTTATATTCCCCAAAGTCCCTTATCTAGCAACCACATATTGAACACCTAAGTCTTCTGGAGGGACAATTCATACCTAAATTATAACAGATGGAAACATCTGTTCGCTGTGATCCTTAGGTATCTCTGATGAAGAAAGAGCTCAGAGGACAGGATGACACCCTTTTTGAAGAGAGAGCACTCTGGGTAGGCTGTCTATTGGGGGTAGCGTATCCCTCGTGGTTTAGGCCATGGTACTTTTCCTAGCTCAATATATCTTGCCATGTATTAGGTGTTAACCTCTGTTCTAGATCACTCCCATCTATGTGAATGGACTTTACAAAATACACAACTCGCGATTAAATGGCTGCCAAAAGCCACTGACTAGAAGAAGGAAACGAGAATGGAAAGAAACAGATATTGGTGGAAAACCAAAACCAAAACCCAAACTGGATCACAAACTCCATCTAGGTTGGAGAACTTGATGGATAGGAGGCCTGTAAGTAAATAGAGGAAATGTCTGCATTGAAAAAAAGAGAAACTAGTGTTGGGTGGATCCCACCATGATTTTGAAATATCATTGTTGATGACTACGGAAAAGGCATTTAGTCTTAAAGTCTTTGTTGTCTCCTTTGAGCCTATTAAGACACTGAGAATTGTTGGGGAGGGGTGTGCCTTAGTCTTCTTCCTTTTTTTTTGTCCTGGACTCAGGGTGTGGGCACTGTCTCTGAGCTTCTTTTGCTCAGGGCTAGCACTTTATCTCTTGAGCTACAGTGCCACTCTGGCCTTTTCTGTTTATGTGGTAATGAGGAATCGAACCCAGGGCTTCATGCATGCTAGACAAGCATTTTACCATTAAGCCACATTCCCAGCCCTGCCTTAGTCTTCTTTCAAGCATTTTACCATCGACTGCTGGATCTGACCCCTCTTCTGCTTTGCCTTCTATCCTGCCTGTATCATTCGTGCCACAAGTCAGGGACCCTTTGCCCCAAAGCTGTGTACTTATTCTTTCCATTCTCTTTCCAGCACACACACACACACACACACACACACACACACACACACACGTGTGGATGCTTTAATACTGTACCATCAGAAAGAGATTTCCTGATCACCACGCTAACATGATGGGCTGGCCCCACTGTCACTCTCCATTGCCTTGCTCTGCTTTCCTTTTCTTAATGGAAGTTACTACTACTGCCCCTCACTATTGCACATTGAGTTAGCATTCTCTACACTCCTCCATCCCAACTCAACCCTACTCTCATTACCAAGAATGAAGTCTTTGTTTCAGTCACCACCATGTATCCAACAGCTAGTGAATGTTATTGAATATTCATTAAAATGAATAAACAATGAGCACTTTTTTGTAATAGACCCAATTATCCTTCATCCAGAAACTAAAAATAAACCAAAACCAAACAACAAAAAGAAAAGCAAGGCAGAAAAATCTAAAGCAAAGCAAAGAGTATGAGCCAGAGAAAACTTTTCACTAGTAACTCTAGGTCTTAGTATGAAAATTCAGGGATTTAAACTGATAAATAACAAACAACAGTTGGCTGTTTTTATGCTCACCTTTTGGGTACCAGGTTTTGAACTCAAGGCTTTGTGTTGGTTCAACCTACTTACCTTGCTGGTGCTCTACCACCTGAGCCACACCCCCTGCCTGGATTTTTGCTGGTTAATTAGAGATGGAGTTTTATGTTGTTTTTTTTTTTTCCTGCCTGAGCTATCTTTGAACCATTATACTTCCAAGCAGCTAGGACTATAGGTGTGAACTCACCAGTGCCAGGTATGTAACATCTTTCGATTTCAATATTCTACACTGTTTGTAAAGAAAATTTCTATAGATATATAGGTTGGAGATCTACAACACCTTGAAAGTAATTTGAACTAGGGATCAAAAAATATATTCTATTCCAAAGAATGCTTCCAATTAGCTACATGTCTGTGAATGTCACTTATCTCCTAAGTCTCAGGATGCTAGTTACTACATGTAATTAAACAGAGCTGTCCTGCCAACTGGGCAACATTGTGAGGATTCAATGGCATGAGAATTCTCTCAAATGTGTATAAAAAAGGCATCAAGTCTAGAGATCCTTAGACTCTTGCTTTGAGGCTCTTCGGCCTGTCCCTGTGTAACTATAATTTAGTAATTAAGGACTCAAGAATCTGCACATGGATCTTGGTTTTGTCAAGGATCTGGCCATCATCCCTGAGGAAGGTTAGTCATCTCTCTATGCCTCAGTTTCCTCAGCTTCAAAATGGAAATTGTAGTGATACTGGACTCACAGAAGTGTTATGAGGGTTAAAGAAGTTTGCACATGGCATATGCTGAACACTATGTGTTTATTCTATAAAACAAGTAAGTTTTGTTGCAGAGACTAAATCCAACTATATCCAACTTTGAAGGAAAAAAGAACGTTTGGGGTGTTAGGGGGATACTGGACAAAGTCTATTAGTAAAAAAAAATGAACTGGGGAAAATTGTGTTGTTGCTTAATAGACCCTTTGCTTCTTCAGTATCATTTAGACAAACATTTCTTACTCTCCTTGCAGTAATTCAACTTCCTCCTTTCTTCTCCATTCTCTGTCTCTCAGAGTCAACAATAATGGCTCCCTGTATACTACAGGGAGGGTGATAAGAGACAGTTTGATCACATGGCATCCCAAAATAGTTAAAACTGGCCAAAAAATACAAGAGAGGGAAAGAGGAAGCCAAGAGTTGGGCAGCAGAAATAGGGTGTCACTAACTATAAGGATGGGAAGTTCTTGGTCACAAGATAGGAAGAAAAAGGAAACTTCTATCTCCCACACAAAGGCATACTGTTTTTCCACTGGGATATTTTTGTACTTAGTATCATCCTCCTTAAGATTTTGGACAATTTGAATCAGTTTCTTCAAAGACAAAAATACACACACACACTATAAATCTCAAAAATAATATAAAATATTATAATAAAATATATAAAATAAAAATATAATATATTAATATATAATATAATATATAAAACATAAAATTATATATCATATAATATATATATATATAAAATAATATAAAATCTCAAAAATCTCCACTCATTGATTCAGTGCTCCCTCTAATAACTTGAACATTAAATGAAACAAAGGAAATATGGGTGCGGGGACAGTTCCTCCAACTTCAGTCCTCCCAATGGATTGCTCATATCTCCTTTTCACCCTCTAGTTCCAAATGAATTTGTATAGTTTGTGTCAAACTCTCAGATTCATTCTTCTCCAAGGTTGTGGGCTGTGAACATGGCCTAGTGGCAAGAGTGCTTGCCTTGCATACATGATACCCTGGGTTCGATTCTTCAGCACTACATATACAGAAAATGGCCAGGGGTGGCGCTGTGGCTCAAGTGGCAGAGTGCTAGCCTTTACCAAAAAGCTGGCAAACAAACAAACAAACAAAACACACACACACACACAAAACAAGTAATCTATCTTCTCCAAGGTTGAAGACTAAAAGGTTTGATTCAGGACTACTTAAGTAGCCTGAATGGCCTGGCATTGACCACGTGGCCCCTCTTGTGAAGGACCCCAAATACCTTATTGGCTACCACATTGATACCCAGGGTTGCTACAGAAGATCTGGCAGAAAAAAATGAGCCTCTATTTCTCCCCACTGGAGTCTTGTGTTATCATGAGGACACAGCTTCCAGTCTAATTTGGAAACTGGGTTTCCAAAGTCTGGTACTTCATTTTCTTCATCTACATATATTTTATTTTCTACAATTGACCTTCTGCTTTTGAACCCTTTTTGAGTGTCTGAAGTACATATCTGCTCAAATCTTGGTCTAGAACTGAGGTCTTGTCTTTGTCTTGAAAGCCCCTCTTTGCAAGGACTTCAGCCCAGGACAGACTGGTTCTTGTTAGGCCTTCATCCTGCCTCTGATTCTCCTGTACCAAAGGATGGTTGGGGTCTAGTGAACCCTGGACAGATATTCATGTGGGCCCTGTACTTTTGGGCTTTTAAGTTTCGGCTGGCATAACTCATGATGTGCTTTAGACTCAATGGGGGCATCAAGACCAGGTGAGATCTGAACTTTTGTTTATTTTGAAGAAGCTAATTCAAGTTAACTCAAATCATATTGAAGTGAAAGGTCTTTGATCAGTATCTGGAAAATTGCTGTTTGCTCAGACATTTGGCTTTGCTGACCTACCTAAACTTCCATTATTGGCAAGCTTCTACCCATCCTCTACCTACTCCTCTCTACAGTATGGGTACAGATCTAAATAATTCCACAAATAGGAATGAATTAATCTTCACTCTTCTCTGAGATATATCCAAACCTGACAACCATTCAAAGTGGGGACGATATTTTGCTTCCCTTTGATGTCAAGATAGCTGGAGGCAACATAACTCAGCTGTTAAGTCTAAGGGCATTGGGGGTTTTAATTCCCCTGCATTTTGACTAGATGAACCTTGGCTTTCTGTGTAGCAACATTTTCAACTGTAAATTAGTCTATTAATAGTATTCATCTCATAGGGTATTGTAAGTGAGGATTAAACAAAATAGTAACTGTAGACTGCTTAGAGTAGTGTCAGACATGCGATGGCTTTATATGTGTTTAGTTTTCCTTATTATTAATGGGAGACAGGAGACAGGAACAAGGAGCGGGGCAGAAGAAGTAGATGCAGGAAATGGGAGGAAAAAAAGAAGACTTTAAGAGAGAACATTTTGAAGGGGTGGGCAGAGAGCAGAAGTGGTGGGCTTTTCTGTTTTCTACTCCTAGAGAGTGGTTGGAAAGTACGAGGCATGGAAGGATGGAGTCACCATGCTCCCAAAGTCAATGATGACTTTGAGAAAGTCAAGATCAGAGTGTAAAACTGGGAATCTTGATTAATGGAGAAAAATTTTTTTCCAGATGAAGCAGTTATGAGTTCCCCAACTTCCCTCTTGTTAGTGATTTCAGGGGAAAATTAGGAATTTCTACCTTCATCTCACCCTAGCTTCTCAGCTGTTTCAGTAACTCTGAATTCTGGAAAATGCATCAATAATAACAGCTATGCCCAATATTGAATAAAGGGATCAACTACACCAGAAATAAATTATATATTTTGTATTCAGGAAATATTTGTGGAATAATCCTGAAGAAATAAACATGCATGAAAGTACTTCTGGTTTTACTTCTATGAAAACAGGTTTCCATCTGTTTTTTTTCTTTTTGGGTGGTGGTGGTGGTGGTAAGAGTTCCTTAAAAAATGAGTATCTCACCCTTGATTTCTTTTTCCATAACCCTGACAGCACATACCTAAGCTCATACTCTTTTTTGCCTGTTCATGTTTCTTTGAACCATCCTAAACAGAGGAGATGTTGTTTTCCCTTTCCAGGAAGGAAGGCAGGACCCTTCCTAATGAAGCATGAAAAGCATGTGTAAAGAGCTGTAATAGCACTAGCTAACATTGGAGAAATACTTAACCTGTAGTCAGGTACTATGTCAAGTGTTGTATTTAAATTATTATTTTTAATTCTCTTTTTTTGTTGTTTTTTTTGCCAGTCCTGGTGCTTGAACTTAGGGCCTGAGCACTGTCCCTGGCTTCTTTTTGCTCAAGGTTAGCACTCTGCCACTTGAGCCACAGTGCCACTTCTGGCTTTTTTCTATATATGTGGTACTGAGGAATCAAACCCAGGGCTTCATATATAGGAGACAAGCATTCTTCCACTAGGCCATATTCCCAGCCCTATTATTTTTAATTCTCAAAAAGCATTCTATTGTATTAAGTTTCCTCATTTTGAAGCCAAAACATCAAAGTCAACTTAAATAACTGTCTTAAGATAACAAAGCTACTGGGAGAATGATTTGCTGTGACCAACAGACTTGACATCTTAAATTTCAGTTTGATGAGTTAGATGAGAAGTATATCTTAGACCTGTTATCCTAGTGTTTTCCGCACTGAAGACCATCAAAGTTTTGCAAACTTAATAAATGAGGAGATGAGAGAGAGCAAAGGTAGTTTTTTTTTTTTTTTTTTTTGGGGGGGGGGCAGTCCTGGGCCTTGGACTCAGGGCCTGAGCACTGTCCCTGGCTTCTTCCCGCTCAAGGCTAGCACTCTGCCACTTGAGCCACAGCGCCGCTTCTGGCCGTTTTCTGTATATGTGGTGCTGGGGAATCGAACCTAGGGCCTCGTGTATCCGAGGCAGGCACTCTTGCCACTAGGCTATATCCCCAGCCCAAAGGTAGTTTTTTGATTAGAATTAATGTGAATTTCCAGCTCTACCAATTTCTGACAGCAGAACTTCAGGTGAATTGTTTAACCTTTGAATTTTGGTTTAATCTTTCTTTTGTGCAGAATAGAACTAATAATATGAGTCTCATCTATTTAAACAGTTTAGGCACAGATAACATAAAAAGTAGACAAAAGAAGTGGAGTGGTGGCTCAAGTGGTAGAGTGCCAGCCTTCAGTGAAAAAGTTAAGGGACAGAAACTAGCTCCTAAGTTTAAGCCTCAGTACTAGCACACATACACACACCAAAAAAAGTAGGCAGAAAAAATTGCAGAATGCTTTTAAAATTAAGTAATATTTTCTGTGGAAGATTAAGTACATCCCTAATCTTTCCATCTATTTGTATTTTTGGTCTTTGTGTTAGGGTGACCAGCAGAGGCTACAAGAGCTTGACCAACTTAATGGCTATCATCTCTTTATATAAAGCTCAACTTAAAACATCCTCAGGGCCGGAAATGTGGCTTAGTGGTAGAATGAATGCCTAGCATGCACGAAGCCCTGGGTTCTATTCCTCAGCACCACATAAACAGAAAAAGCCAGAAGTGCTGGGGCTCAAGAGGTAGAGTGCTAGCCTTGAGCAAAAAGAAGCCAGGGACAGTGCTCAGGCCCTGAGTCCAAGCCCCAGAACTGGCAAAGAAACAGAAACAAAACAAAATAGAGATCCTCAGCTTTCAATATTCAAGTGAGCCAGAGAGCATAAGGCACTCATGTTGCCTTTCCAGAAAGTTATAATCCACTAGCTTCTTTAGATTCTAACTAGGGACAGAAATTACTAATGGGTCTTTGAAGCTGGTAAGAGCTGCTAGAAATAGACTTAAAAATTCTAAACATAAATAATTTCTATAAGGAAACAGCAGTTGTTTGGATTTGAAACAAAAATACGATCAATGACAAGTCACTTCGATGCCTATTTTAACATCACCGAGTTTTCTTGATTCAAATAACTGATATTCATTGTTTGTAGTTTTCTATCAAGCCACAGTAAGAAATAAACAAGGTTTTTAATTCAAGTTCTCCATCTCTATTTTGATATTTATTTGTTAAAAATGGATAATCAAAAATTTCCCTTATTGGGCTGGGAATATGGCCTAGTGGCAAGAGTGCTTGCCTCCTACACATGAAGCTCTCGGTTCGATTCCCCAGCACCACATATATGGAAAACGGCCAGAAGGGGCGCTGTGGTTCAGGTGGCAGAGTGCTGGCCTTGAGCAGGAAGAAGCCAGGGATAGTGCTCGGGTCCTGAGTCCAAGGCCCAGGACTGGCCAAAAAAAAAAAAAAAAAAAAAAAAAAAAATTCCCTTATTGATTGTAATGGCGTGGGGGGGGGGGGGAATCCTCCATCCCTCCAAAAGCCCACCACTCAAGAGACAGTCTCAAGTAAAAAGATGGATTTATTGGGGAAGTTCTGGAGGGACCCCTCCCAGGTTTCAGAAAAACACATAAAATAGAACAGGACAATGGCAGAGACTTACTTCTGGAAGATTTCCAAGTACCAACAAACCAATTAAGCTCCAATGGAGAGCTGAATTGGGACACCATGGGGACGTCAGATACAAGACTCGAACTTGTGGCATGGTGTAATGATGCCTGAGCTGGCCTGCCCCTAAATAGGGTCAGGTCAGGGAGCAGGGTCACAGGAAGCTCCCAGTACCAAGCACTTGACAGGTTCAGTAACCTATAGCCCATGTGCCCACCCCTGTCTCCTAGGGTTCAGGAACTCCCACTACCTGGGGAGGGGGCTTCCCTTCCTGTAGGAATCCAGGCACGCCCATCAAGAACTGGAGCGCGGATTGGGGGGGGGGGTGTCACTATTGTTTACAGGGAGAGGTAATCTTCCCAGACCTCTGAACAGAGGGGTTGGGGAGATAGTGGAGATGGAGTCAGCTTCTGCCCTTTCGCTGGCCAGATCTGACCTCCATATTACATTTATTTTAGAGTTTGGGAGAGGAAAAAAAGTCATCTCTTTTAAAATTAAAAGAGCTTACAGAGATGAGATTTTTTTTAAATCATGATAACAAGGAGCCCCACATCATTCTAACTTTATAGAGCAAAGAATTAGTAAAATCATATATCTCTTTAAAACTACAGAACATATTCCAATGCCCAAAGGACATTGCTTTTTAATTCATTCAAGGTTTTGGACGACTTAATCTTTTGCTGGGCTTTGTGAGTCTACCAAGTGCTTTTGAGAGACAGATATTTTTGTTCAGATCCTTTGGAGTCAGGTCAGATATAATTGAGAAATATTAACTCCAAAGCATAGAAGCAAACAGGTTGACACCTTAAGTCTTTCTCCTGCCGGTTGGATCCCTTTCAAATACAGCATATACTGAGACTCAGGGTGATCTGTTGAAAACAGGTCAAAGGGACACATCAATATCTTCCTAAAAAGCAATTTTTAAATTTTATAGAAAGTAGGGTGGAAGTTCAGAGAGAGTCAGAACTCACAAGTTTGCTGGCAAAGGAGTAAGATCCACAGGTAAGACAAAGCCATCTTCTTCCAGCTGTAATCTTCCACAGGACAACACTGTCCTAGCAGACAGAGTCTGTTTCACTTGAGTTTTCTTGCTTCTTTTTATAGTCACATTTTAAGAGAGGAAGTAGGAGGCACCTGATTTAGGAAGCATTGGCCTTTGAATTACTTGCTAGTAGTTTCCAGTTGTATGGCATTTGTTAGGTTTTTAAAGTAGGTAGCTGGTAAAGGCGAGCACCACGTGGCATTCAGGCAGCAGAGACCCGAACCGCTGACCTGTGGCCCAGAAGAAGCACAGCTAGAGAGAAGGGAGAGAAGGAGCGAGCCCCACCCAGCCCTGCCTTATCTAGGGCAGGGGGGTGTGGCCAGGTGGATTAGGATGTGACATCAGGGAAAGGGGAGGTAACTGCCTCCAGGTCTGCTGGTTACCCAGGTAACTGGGTGGACACTTAATGAGGTAGGGGCAGCTGCATGGAGCCCTCTGGGGATGGACCTAACAGCATTGTAATATGGAGGTCAGATCTGGCCAGTGAAAGAGGGCAGAAGCTGACTCCAACTCTACTATCTCCCCAGCCCCTCTGCTCAGAGGCCTAGGAAGATTCCCTCTCTTGTAATCAATAGTGCCCCCTGCTGATGGGCTTGCCTGGATTCCTACTGGAAGGGAAGTCCCAGGGAAGCCCTATCCCCAGGTAATGGGAGTTCCTGAGTCCCAAGAGACAAGGGCAGACACAAGGCCTATAGGTTACTGAGCCTGTCTGTCAAGTGCTTGGAACTGGGAGTTTCCTGTGACCCTGCCCCCCTAACCTGACCCTATTTAGGGGCAGGCCAGTTCAGGTGCCATTATGCCATGCCACATGTTTGAGTCTTGTGTCTGTCTTCCCCATGGCGCCCCAATTCTCTCCATTGGAGCTGAATTGGTTTGTTGGTAACTTGGAAATCCTCTGGAAATAAGTCTCTGTGCCACTGTCCTGTTTTGTGTTATACGTTTTTCTGAAACCTGGGACCGGTCCATCCGGAACTTCCCCAATAAATCCATCTTTTTACTTGAGACTGTCTCTTGAGTGGTGGACTCTTGGAGGGATGGGGGATCCCCCGCCCCCCTTTGGACGCCATTACAGCATCAAGCACTTAGCAAGAGTGAATTATTCATTTGATGAATATTTACTGTGTCTAAAGTGTGCCTGGCTCTATGCCTGGAGCTGCTGGTAATAGCTAGTGCAATACGTAATTTCCTATCTTCCGTGGAGTTTATATTCTTTTAAGAATGATCACCAATTACATAGGAAATTCCAATATAATGTGCTATGTGTTTCAGTAGGAAGAAATACAGGGAACTCTGAGAGTAAGGCCTCTAACCCAGGCAAGTGTGAATTGGAGGTTTCCTGAAAGGAACTCAAAAAAAGCTGAGGCAGATCTACAGAGTGAATTAGCATTATTAAGCAAAAGATGGTAGAGGACAGGAAAGACTCGGAATATCTTGACACATAATACAAGTTTAATAAAGGGTAGCAAGGGCTGGGAGTATGGACTAGTGGTAGAGTGCTCGCCTCATATACATGAAGCCCTGGGTTCGATTCCTCAGCACCACATATATAGAAAAAAAAAGAAAAAAAATAAAGGGTAGCAATTATTATATAATTATAGTTATATAGACAAAATAATTGAGTTACATAATTATATATTGTATCATAACCATGAAGGCATTTATAGGCTAATGCAATTATTAATGATATAATTACATTAATATATATTATATATCATCTTATGAAACATACACTAAGAATTATATAATTCTGCACATGGTTACTACATACGTAAATCTATAGGTAACTAATTACATTATATAACAATAATCATTATTTTCATTTTTGTCAGTCATAATACTTGAACTCAGGACCTGAGCACTGACCCTGAGCTCAGCTCCACTTCCGATTTTCTAGTAATTATTTGGAGATAATGAAGTAGAGTGGGGGTTCGCTACAATGAAACGGGGTTCCCCCCCAAGGGAGGGGATTCCTGGTTCCCCCAAGAGTCCACCACACAGTCTCCAGCTACAAGGTGACAAAAAGACAGTTTTATTGGGGAAGTAAAAAGTGAACAAAAAGTGAACCGACGGGCCTTGGTCGCAGCCCGGACTCGGGAGCCGAAACTGCAGACCACGTGTGCAGGATTAGGGCCCAGACTCAGGAGCTGGAGCCGCCCGCACGTGTGCAGCCCAAACTCGGGAGCTGGGACCGCATACACCTGTGCAGCCCAGACTCAGGAGCTGGGACCGCGTACACCTGTGCAGCCCAGACTTGGGAGCTGTGACCGTGTGTCCGTGTGGCCTTCCAGCCTGGTTAGAAGGTAAACATCACAGACAAACTTGTCACTCGCAGGTGACCAATGAAGATACAACACTTACAGAGCATGCTAGGCCACACGCAGGTGGCCAATAGAGTTACAGTCTGTCTCTCTTAATATCTATTTGAACTAACCTATCATTCTAGTTAGAATTGACTCATGGATTTGGCGGGGCTCACATGATGCAGGTGGATACGCCTACTCATAGCAGGTTCCCTTGAAGCTCCCAGGCCTCTGGTAGTCAATCTACATAACATAGTAAAGGGGAGCTTCCCTGAATAGGGTGGGGGAGGGCTTAGTGGTGATGGAGTTGGCTTCTGCTCTTATCTGAGCTGGAGTCAACCTGAAGTCCCTCCACAGCTAATGATGGCACTGGGCAGATCTGGCCTCCCTATTACAGATAAGAGTCTCACTAACTTTCCTGCCTGGGGGCTGTAAACTGTGATCCTCAGATCGCAGCCTCCTGAAGAGCTAGGATTACAGGTGTGAGCCACCAGTGCTTGGCCTATATAATTATTTTATGTATATTTTTATAATTAAATATTACAATTATAATTAGACCTTTAATTAGGGACATAATAAGTATTTGATAAAATTTGAAGTTAAAATGGACTTTTAGACTACCCAGTCTATTTTGCAGATATGAGTCAAGCTCAGCAAAGCAGAAGTGATTTTTCCCAAGATTCTACAGTGATTCATGAACTCTGGGGTAAAAGCTGGCAGATGTCAACACTGGTGTAGACCAAAACTCATGAAGATGAGAGACAGTAAGCCTAAAGAGGCAAGCTTAGACATGACTGAGTTAGATATAACATAGTACTGTTCTTTAGTAGGTGATCCCCATCCTGGTTAGGAGAGTAAAAGTAGCCTTGTAAATGAGGTATATAGCAGGGAGTAGCAATGAGAACAACGAATGGGGCCAGAAAGCAAGCAATTTGTACTTGGGCTCAACAGATTTGTATAGTATTAGAAAGATTGGTGTTACGATCTGCATACAAAATCTTGGACTGGAGTGGCAAACTGAAGTGGTAGAACAATGTTCCCTAGCAAGCACAAGACCTTGAGTTTTTTCTTTTCCTTATTTATTGTCAAAGTGATGTACAGAGAGGTTATAGTTTCATATGTTAGGCCTTGGGTACATTTCTTGTACTGTTTGTTACCTCCTCCCTCATTCCCCCCTCCCCCCTCCCTTTTTCCCTCTCCCCACATGAGTTGTTCAGTTGGTTTACACCAAATGGTTTTGCAAATATTGCTTTTGGGGTCGTTTCTCTTTTTATCCTTTGTCTCGATTTTGATATTCTCTTTCACTTCCCTAGTTCTAATATCAGTATATATAGTATCCAGTGTACTCAGATAAGATACAGTGCGGGTACAACCACAGGAAGGGGGAACAAGAGGATCATCAACAATAGAAGCTACAGTTGCACATGAAGGCCCTGAGTTTAAACTCCAGTACTACCAAAAGTAAGTAAGCAAGCAAGCAAGCAAATACACACACACACACACACACACACACACACACACACACACACACACACACTTTTCAGAGGTTCCCCAGCTGGTGGCACTATTGAAAGAGGGGATTTCTGTCTAAATGGGTTATTAGTGGTGAAAGTAGGTCTCTGGGGGTACCCCTTTTAAGGGTCTGTCTCATTCCTGGCTGCTACTTCTCCTCCTCCTCTTCAGCCTCTCTTTCTTTTTTCTCTCTCCTGTCTCCCCTACTCCTCTCTTGGTGCCACACATTGTCACCTTCATGATATTCTCTGCCTTGCCTCAGCCTAAGGCTATGGGCCAGCTGACCTTACATTCAAGGCTCTAAAACTACAAGTCAAAACAAGCCTTTCCTCTGTTAAGATGATTTCTCCCAGGTACATAGTCACAAGCACAGAAAGCAGGCTAACACAGGTGACACTTTGCTCCTGAGACCTGTGCAAAGTCAGGTTTAATAAAGCTCTTTCCACTGAGAGATAATTTTTACCAGTTAACTTGTTTTTAGGCAATCCAAGTCTCAACAGCTTTTCACTCAACAATCCTGCCCATCATTTCCCGTATATGGTTGCTTACTATTAAACATAGTGAAGACAGATTGACATAGTGAACGGGGCAGCTGTTTGAGACTAAAGAATGCCTGAAAATAAAAATGCAGTTTCCCAAGTTAATCATATTGTGTTTCACAAGAATAAATCATGTTATTTTCATATTATTAGCAAGCATATCTTCTTGAAATATATGTCTATATGTACAAAACCATGCATTTATTTTGTATTAGCTGCATACAGAAGGAAGAGGGAAGAATGTGAAGGTGTAGAAATTGAAAAGCTGATTTTGTATCCAGTTTCTTTCCTCTCCCTTCCCTGCTGGATTGTACCTTCTCATCTTTCCATGCATCTTTTGTTTATGTTTTTAGCAATCCACAACTAGAGGTAGTGATGGTGGCTCAAGCCTGTGATCACTAGTTATGTGGTAGGTTGAGATGTGGGATTGAGTTTGAGGGCTGCTGAGACATTAACATTTGCAAAATTTCATCTCAATTAATGGTTAGACAGAATAGTGTATGCCTGTCATCCCAAGTTATGGAATAAGCACTTTGTGGTGTGTGTCTGTCATCCTAATGACAAAGGGAAGCACAAATGGGAGGATCATAATCTTGTCTGAACTGGCATAAAGCAAGTCTGTATTTATCTTGAAAATAACCAACACAAAAAGGTGTTGGTGGAGTGTCTGCTTACCAAGTGCAAGGCTCTGACTTCAAACTCCAATACTGCTGAAAAATAAGTAAATAAAAGAAATTCATGCTGGGTGCAGGTGGCTCATGCCTGTAATCCTAGCTACACAGGAGGTTGAGATCTGAGGATCATGGTTTGAACCCAGCCCAGGCAGGAAATCTGAGATTCTTATCTCCAATTAATCACAGAAAAAACTGGAAGTGGTGCTGTGGCCCAAGTGGTAGAGTGCTAGCCTTGAGCAAAAGGGAGCTCAAGTGTTTACTTGTAGATTTATGGGCACATTTAGTTACCACAGCCTATGTTTCTTTGCCTCTGGCTTACCTCACTTAATATAATTTTCCTGTCTTTTCATTTCCTTACTAATGGTACAATATCTTTTCTTGGATGGAATTCCATTGTGTATATATATTTCATTGTGTATATATATTTCATTTTGTGTATATATATATACATATACATATATATATATATATATATATATATATCTCACATTCTTGTTACATTCATCCACCAAATAGCATCTGGGTTGACTTCATATCATAGCTATGGGAAACAATTCTGCAATGAACATGGCTGAGTTGGTAGCTTTAGTGTAGCATTGTTTGTGTTCTATTGGAAAAATGCCAAGGAGTGGAACTGCTGGGTTATAGGGAAACTCTTTGCTTAGTCTTTTGAGGAACCTTCACACTGCTTTCCAGAGCAGTTGAACAAGTTCACATTCCCTCCAGCAGTGTAACAGAGTTCCCTTTTGGTCACATCCCCATCAGCATTTGTTACAGTTTTCTTGATAATGGCCATTCTAACTGGGGTGAAGTGAAATCACAATGTTTTGATTTACATTTCTGTTATGGCCAGAGATGTTGAACATTTCTCCATATGTCTATTAGTCATTCTTCCTCCTCCTTCTGACAAGTCCCTCTCAAAGTCTTTACTTAATTTCTTGATTGGGTTGTTGAGTTTTTGAGGATTTATTTATTTTTTGGTAATGTATTTATTAATTAAACAATAATTTTTTGACAAGGTGTTGTGCAAAAGGGGTATAGTTACATAGTAGGGCAGTGTGTACATTTCTTGTGATATCTTACACCCTGTTTTTCTTTCTCTTCCCTAGGTCAGGTAGACATATATACAATACACAATGTACCAAGAACATATACAGTAGCCACGTGGCCTATGCCCAAGAAAATTCGCCTAGGGCTTTAAATGTAATGTCGACATTAGACACTATGTTGACATTAGTCTTATATGAACGTACATACATAGATTTTGAGCTATTGTATTCCACTGAGAGGTCAATTTTTGACCTTTATATGTTGAGTAGTTGTTTGGTTTTAGTTACATGCTGTTGGGTCACTGCCCCAATCCTGTGGGAAATACCATTTGACAAGCAGTTTTTGGCTTCACAGACCTGGTCTCTACTGTCTCTCCGACACCCCATCTTAACAGTCATATATCAGGGAGATCATGCCCCTTTGTTTTCTGTGTTCTAGGCTTGTCTCACTCAACATTATTTGTTCAAGTTCTGACCATTTCCCTGCGAATACCAATATTTCACCATTCCTAATCGCTATGTAGTATTCAATTGTGTATAGGTACCATATTTTTTGGATCCATTCATCTGTGGAGGGGCATTTGGGTTGTTTCCATATTTTGGCTATTGTGAATTGTGCCGCGATAAACATGGAAGTGCAAATGTCTTTTTGATATCTTGGGATTTGCTGTTTAGGATAGATGCCTAGGAGTGGTATGGCTGGGTCATAGGGTAGGTCTATATTGAGCTTTTTGAGAAACCTCCATACTGTTCTCCACTTCGGGGTGGTTAGGTTCTGTGTCTTTCTCTATGGGATAGTGTCCTGCCGCTGTGTTGTGCTGACCCTAGCGTGCCCCTGGTGGGGGTGTGCTGGTCGCTGATTCAGCATGGCGTGGAGGCTTTTCTCTTCTTTGGTTCTTTTTTCCCCACTCTGTATCTTGGTCAGAGGAGCTCACCTCTCAGGTGGTTCGTTCTCCTGTGTGGATTGCTCCTGGGCTGGTGTTGTTGAGAGGCAGCCCACCTAGTTATGTGAAATGTGCCAAACTGAGTGGGCGCTGCCGCTGGGGGGGCTCTGCCCTCTTGTGCAGGTGCGCCTATCAGAGTCCGCCGGGGGAGGGGGGGGCCCTGCCCACCTGTGTGATGTGTGCCTACCACAGCGGGCGCTGCCGCTGGGGGGCCCTGCCTATCTGTACGGGGTACGCCTACCAGAGCGCGCCCCGGTTTGTTGGGGTGTGCTTGTGCCCTCCCTCAAGTTTTCTGTGGGTGGCAGTATGTGTGGGCCCCAGTGGGATCAAGTGTCCAGGCGCGGGTTAGCGCCCACAGACTGTGCCTCCGCTGCGAAGGGGGCGTGTGATCGAGCCCAGGTGTCCCTGCTGGGCTGGTATTGCCCACCAGCGCGCCTGTGACTTTTGTTGAAAAAGTCCGCGAGGCCCAGGCGCCTCAGGTGGGGCTTCCAATGCCTGCCATCCCCGGGCCCCTGTTGGGAAGGGGAGCGGGGCTCGTGCAGCCGGTTCAGGCTCCTCTGCTGCCTTGGTGCTACTCCGCCCCTCCCCTGCTAGCTCCTGTGTCCTCCCAGAGTCTGAAAGGACCTTTTGCGGCCTGATTTGGGGGTTCTTTGTTCCCTCGGGGTGGTGAGGGGGAGGGAGGGAGTTCTAGCTTCTTTGTAGGGTTTGGGTCTCTGATAGCTGGTCTCCTGTTTTGGAGGGGGTAAATGGGGAACTTACTGGTCCTGGATTGTGTGTGTGTGTCCCGCACTGCTGTTGGCCCTTCGGGGGTGGGGTGCTGGGCAGTCGTTTGGTGGTGGCGGCCCCGGTTCTCCCCTTCTGCACCACTCGGTTTCCCTGCCACTCACGTCCGATCCCGGCCGTGCGGTCCCAAACTTCCCGTCGCTGCCGTCTGTCTCGATCGGTCCGCGCTCCCCTGGGTTCCGTGGAGTCCTGCTGTCTGGACTCTGCGCTCCTGGCGTGACTTCTCAGCAGTCGGGTTGTTTTTCACCGGGTCCCCTTTCCCAGCCTGGCCCTGTTCGGGCCAGGGTCGGTGGGTTGGGGGAGGGTACCTCGGAGATTTTCCGGCGGCTCCGTGCAGGTTATAGGCTCTTCTTTTTTTGTTCTTTTTCATTTCCTGCGTTTCTCTATTGCTTCTGGCTGCTGGTTTTGCTGGGTTCTTGATGGGGTGTTGGGTGCTGGAGTTCCGAGCTCGCTATTCAGTTGGAGTGAGTTGGGGTGCCTCTCTACTGTGGTGGCGCCATCTTCCTCCTCTCATGAGGGTTTATTTTTGAGGGGCCTAATTTTTTGTCTGATGCATAGCTGGTGAAGATCTCCCATTCAGTGGGCATTCTATTGATCTTTCTAGCTATGTCCTTTGCCATGCAGAAGCTCTTCAGTGTGATGCAATCTCATGTATCACACACACACACACACACACACGGACATGATAAATTATATAGGACTCTAGACATTCATACACTGAGGACTAAAGGAAGATATGCATAGGAATGGTTGACAAAGGCTCAATAGCTATGTGCAAACAATCATATAAAATAGTATTTTATGAAATGAACTCCAGGAAAAGGAAACAAGAGAATTTTTTTTAGTTGCGGTTGTTGCTGTTTTTTTTTTTTATTTATTTATTTATTTATTTATTTTTTTTATTTATTTTTTATTTTTTTTTTATTATCAATTGAACATAAATTTTTTTTTTTTTACAAGGTGCTGTGCAAAGAGGGTGCAGTTACATAGTAGGGCATTGTGTACATTTCTTGTGATATCTTACAACCTGTTTTCCCATCCCTTGTCTAGGTCAGGTAGACCCATATGCAGTATACAATGTATCAAGCACATATACAGTGTTCACAGACTTGGTCTCTACTGTCTCTCCATCTCCCTTTGTTAACAGTCATATATCAGGGAGATCATGCCCCTTTGTTTTCTGTGTTCTAGGCTTGTCTCACTCAACATTATTTGTTCGAGTTCTGACCATTTCCCTGCAAATAACAATATTTCACCATTCCTAATCGCTATGTAGTATTCCATTGTGTATAAGTACCATATTTTTTGGATCCATTCATCTGTGGAGGGGCATCTGGGTTGTTTCCAAATTTTGGCTATTGTGAATTGTGCTGCGATAAACATGGAAGTACAAATGTCCTTTTGATATCTTGGGTTTTGCTGTTTAGGATAGATGCCTAGGAGTGGTATGGCTGGGTCATAGGGTAGGTCTATATTGAGCTTTTTGAGAAACCTCCATACTGTTCTCCAAAGTGGCTGTACTAATTTGCACTCCCACCAACAATGGAGAAGGGTTCCTCTTTCCCCACAGCCCCTCCAGCATTTGTTGTTTCCTGAGTTCAGAGTATAGGCCATTCTAACTGGGGTGAGGTGGTATCTCAGGGTTGTTTTTATTTGCATTTCCTTTACTAGCAGGGATGTTGAGCATTTCCTCATGTGTTTCTTTGCCATTTTTATATCTTCTCTTGTGAAGTCTCTCTTTAGCTCTTTTGCCCATTTCCTAATAGGTTTATTGGGCTTGGAGGGGCTTAGTTTTTTGAGTTCTCTGTAGATGACAGATATCAGGCCTTTGTCTGTTGCTGTGCTGGTAAATATCCTTTCCCATATCGTTGGCTGTCTTTCTATTTTGGTGGCTATGACCTTAGCTGTGCAGAAACTTTTTAATTTGTAGTAGTCCCATTTGTTGAGTCTTTCCCCTATTTGTTGTGCGCCTGGGACTCTATTCAGGAAGTTCCTTCCTGTGCCTATAAGTTCTAGTGTCTTTCCTACTCTGTCCTTCAGTAGTTTCAAGGATTCAGGTCTGATGTTGAGGTCCTTGATCCATTTTGAGTTGATCTTGGTGCATGGTGATAGGCTTGGGTCTACTTTGAGTTTTCTGCATATGGCTGCCCAGTTCTCCCAGCACCAGTAGTTGAAGAGGCTATGTTTATTCCATTGTATGTCTTTAGCTCCTTTGTCGAATATCAGTTGGCTGTAAGAGTGCGGTTTTATTTCTGGGTCTTCAATTCTAATCCACTGGTCTTCCGATCTGTTTTTATACCAATACCATGCTGTTTTTGTTATGATGGCCTTGTAGTAGAGCTTGAAGTCTGGTATGGTGATACCTCCTGCACTATGTTTTTTGCCTAGAATTGCTTTGGCTATTCTAGGTTTTTTGCTGTTCCATATGAACTTATGGATTGGTTTCTCTATTTCAGTGAAGAATGTGGCTGGGATTTTGATAGGTATTGCATTGAATTTGTATAACAATTTGGGCAGTATGGCCATTTTCACTATATTGATTCTGCCTACCCATGAGCATGGGAGGTCTTTCCATCTCCTTGTGTCTTCTTTGATTTCCCTTATTAGATTTTTGTAGTTTTCATTGAATAGGTCCGTCACGTCCTTGGTTAAGTTGATCCCTAGGTACTTTATTCTTTTTTTGGCTACTGTAAATGGAATCGTTTCCATAATTTCCTTTTCTGTTTGTCTATTGCTGGTGTACAGAAAAGCTGCTGACTTTTGTGGATTGATTTTGTATCCTGCTACTTTGCCAAATTGGTTTATTAGATGTAGGAGTTTGGGTACTGAGTTTTTTGGGTCCTTGAGATATAAGATCATGTCGTCTGCGAATAGGGATAACTTGATTTCTTCCTTGCCGATGTGGATCCCTTTGATGTCCTCCTCTTGCCTTATTGCTATGGCTAGGGATTCCAGTACTATGTTGAACAGAAGTGGGGAGAGTGGGCATCCTTGTCTTGTTCCTGTGTTTAGGGGGAATGATTTAAGTTTCTCTCCATTTAATATGATATTAGCAGTTGGTCTGTTGTATATGGCTTTTATTGTTTTGAGGAATGTTCCATCTATTCCTGTTCTCTCCAAAGCTTTTAATAGGTATGGATGTTGTATTTTGTCAAAGGCTTTTTGGGCATCGACTGAGATAACAATGTGATTCTTGATTTTAGTTCTGTTTATGTGGTGAATTACATTGATTGATTTACGGATGTTGAACCATCCTTGTGACTGAGGGATGAAGCCTACTTGGTCATGATGTATGATATTCTTGATCACTTTCTGGATCCTGTTAGCTAATATTTTATTGAGGAGCTTTGCATCTGTGTTCATTAGTGATATTGGTCTGTAGTTCTCTTTTTTTGTTGGATCTTTGCCTGGTTTGGGGATGAGTATGATATTAGCTTCGTAGAATGAGTTCGGGATTTTTCCCTCCGTTTCTATTTCGCGGAAGAGTTTGAGGAGTATTGGAATTAGCTCCTCACTAAAGGTTTTGTAGAATTCATTGGTGAATCCATCTGGGCCTGGGCTTTTCTTAGTAGGGAGGTTCTTGATTACCTCCTGTATCT
Source organism: Perognathus longimembris pacificus (assembly GCF_023159225.1). NCBI lineage: Eukaryota > Metazoa > Chordata > Mammalia > Rodentia > Heteromyidae > Perognathus > Perognathus longimembris. The sequence goes on along the minus strand of NC_063171.1, from coordinate 36,451,882 downwards.
CACCGTAAGTTATTGGTTTATTTAGTTGATTTATTTCTTCTTGGTTCAGTTTGGGCAGTTTGTACTTCTCTAAGAATTGATCCATTTCTGTAAAATTATTGTTTTTTGTTGAGTAGAGGTTTTGGAAATAGCTCCTTATGATTGTTTGAATATCGTGTGTATTTGTTGTAATTTTTCCTGTGGAGTCCCTGATTTTACGTATATGAGTCTCTTCTCTTCTTTTTTTTGTGAGTCTTGCAAGGGGTCTGTCAATTTTGTTTATTTTCTCAAAGAACCAGCTTTTAGTCTTATTTATTTGTTGAATGGTCTTTCTATTTTCAATCAGATTTATCTCTTCTTTAATCTTTGTAATCTCTCCCCTCCTAGTCGTTTTAGATTCTGTCATTTCTTGTTTCTCCAGTTGTTTTAGTTTCATCGTGAGGGTATTCACCTGCTCTGCTTCCATTCTTTTAATGTGGGTACTGAGTGCAATGATCTTGCCCCTCAGTACTGCCTTAGCTGTGTCCCATAGGTTTCTTTGTGATGTGTTTTCTTTGTCATTGTGGCTTATGAATTCGTTGATTTCATCTTTAATTTGATCTGTGGCCCAAGTGTTGGATAGCAGCGTGGGGTTTAGCCTCCAAGAGTGTGTATAGGCTCTGTGGTATCCTTTGTTGTTGAGGGTTACCTTTAATCCACTGTGATCAGATATAATACATGGGATGATGTCAATTCTTTTGTATTTGCTGAGGTTCTTTGTGTGGGCTATGACGTGGTCTATTTTGGAATATGATCCATGGGCTGCTGAAAAGAAGGTGTATTGGGTCTCTGTAGGGTGGAAGGTTCTATATAGGTCTGTTAGATCCATTTGGGCAATGGTGTTATTTAGGTCCTCAGCTCCCTTACTAATCCTCTGGGTGTTGGATCTGTCTCTTGGAGAGAGAGGAGTATTAAAGTCACCCACTATGATTGTGTTTGCATCTATCTTGCTCTGTAATTCTGTGAGAATTTGCTTGACATATGTCGGGCCTCTTTTGTTCGGTGAGTATACATTTATCACCGTGATGTCTTGATTCTGGATTTTTCCTTGTATCAATATGTAGTGTCCTTCTTTGTCTTTTTGAGTGGACTTTAAAGAGAAATCCAGCTTGTCTGAGATCAGGATGGCTACACCTGCCGTTTTGGTGGGTGCATTTGCTTGGTAGATCTTGCTCCATCCTTTCATTCGAAGCCTGTTTTTGTCCCTTGCTGTAAGGTGGGTCTCTTGTAGACAACAGATGTCAACTTTTTGCTTGCGGATCCATTCTGCCAGTCTGCTCCTCTTGATCGGGGAGTTTAAGCCATTTATATTTAAAGAGATCAAGGATAAGGGTGTTTTTTCTCCTTCCATTTTCTTGTTGGGCTGTTTTTTCCTGTTGTTTTTTTTTTTTTCTTCTTGTCTTTAGTGAGCTTGTGTTTCTGCTGGACTTTGGCTATTGAAGTTTCTTTCTGAATCTGTCTGTGTGTCTTTTACGATCTCTGTTGGGTGGGCTTCCCCTCTTAATATTCGCTGTAGGGCTGGTTTTTTATTCACATACTCCTTTAGCTCCTCTTTGGTGTGGAAAGATCTGGTTCTCCCTTCGAATGTGAACTCCAGTTTCGCTGGATATTTGATCCGAGGTTGTAAATTGTTATTCTGAAGTACTTGGATGGTGTTCTTCCACTCACTTCGAGCTTGGTAAGTTTGTGTGGATAAGTCGGATGTTATTCGAATCCTCTTCCCATTGAAAAAAGTTTCCTTCTTCGCTTTGGCTGAATTCAGAATTTGCTCTTTAATCTTGAGGTCTGTAGTCTTGAATATTATGTGCCTTGGGGTGGTTTTCCTGGGGTCTGGCCTGCCAGGTGTCCTATAGGCTTCGGTTACCTGGATGGGGTCCCCTGTGAGATTGGGGAAGTTTTCTGCAATAACTTTATTGAGAACATGATTAAGCCCTCTGCTCTGATATTCGGCTCCTTCTTCTATTCCAATTATACGCAGATTATATCTCTTGTCTTTGTCCATTAGTTCCTGGAGTAATCTTCCCTGAAGCTTCACCTTTTCTTGGAGTGTGGTCATTTTCTGGTTGTTGTCAGCTGCTTCATCGTCCAGGCGAGAGATTCTGGATTCCATATGGTCCACTCTTTGTGTTATGGTTTCAATTGCGGAGTTTATGGATGTCAGAGAGCTATTCATGGTTGTCATATCAGCTCTGATCGTGGAAATTTCTTCCTTTAAAGAGTTGTATTTTAAATCTATTTTTTCATGCATTTCAATTCTCAGGGTGTGGAGATTTTCTTTAAAGGCGGCTTGCATTGTATCCATTTTTGCTTCCATTTCTTTAAACGAGGCTTGCATTGTATCCAGTTTTGCTTCCATTTCTTTCTTGGCTTCCTGGGTGTCCTTCCAGATTTCCGCTCTAAACTCCTGGAATTGTTTTCTGATTTCATTTCTGACGGTTTCGATCATTCCTGTTAACATGTCCTCATTTGCTTTTTTATTCTCCATCTCCTCTCCAGTCGTGCTGCTTTTTGGAGCTGGCGAGTTGGCTTGTCCTTTGATGAACTGAGTTATGTTTCTTTGTGATTTGCGCATCTGGAAGTCTGTGTAGTTCTTCCCTCCCTTCTGTGTAGGCGTGTCTGCGTCAGCAGGTGCTGTCGCTGTGGCCCCGCCCACCAGTGCAGGGCACGCCTATCAGAGCGGGCGCTTTCGCCGGGGCCCCGCCCTCCTGTGCACTGTGAGTCCCCTACAACAGGCACTTAAGTGGGGTCTGCCTCCCAGAGCGAGCCCTGGGTTGTTGGGTTGTGCTTGCGCCCTCCCGCGAGTCCGTTGGGGGGGGGAAGCAGTATGTGTGGGGCCCAGTGGGATCGACTGTCCGGGTGTGGCTTGGCACCCTCAGACCTCGCCTCCGCTTCGAGGAGGGGGAACGAGATCAGGCTCAGGTGACCCTGCTGGGCTGGTATTGCCCACCAGCGCCTGTGATTTTAGTTGTAAGAGTCCGCAAGGTCTAGGCGCCTCGGGTGGGGCTTGCCCTGCCGGCCGTCCCTGGCCCCTGTTGGGAAGGGGACGGGGCCGGTTCTGCCAGTTCAGGAACCTTTGGGGGCTTGGGGCTGTTCCGCCCTTCCCCTGCTAGACTGGCTTCCCAGTGCCTGCTGGGAGCTTCCCGCCTGATTTGGGGAATCTTTGTTCCCACGGGAGTGGGGAGGGGGAGGGAGGGAGATATATCGTCTTTGTCGGGCTTGGGTCTCCCGTTGGGGGAAGGGATTATGGGGGACTCACTTTTGCTGCTTTGTGTGCGTGTCCCGCACCGCCGTTGGCCCTTCAGGGGTTGGCGAAGTGTCGTGGTGGCTCCCCCGTTCCCTCTTTCTGCCGCGCTGGGTTCCCTTGTCCGAATCCGGTGTGGACCCGAACTTCTCGTCGCTGCTGGGTGTGTCTTGGTCCGCACCCTGCTTTGTGTCCGTGGGGTCTCCCGCTATATGGATTCTGCGCTCCTGGCAACCTGTCTGCCGATCGCCGGGTTTCCCTTTCCCAGCCTGACCCTGTTTGGGCCGGGGCCGGCTGGTGGGGGGAGGGTGCCCCGATTAATCTCCGGCTCCGTGTAGGTTTTCGGTTCTTCTTTTTTGCTCCTTTTTGTTTTCCTGCGTTTCTCCACTGCTTCTGGATGCTGGTTTTGCTGGGTTCTTGGTGGAGTGTTGGGTGTTGGAGTTCCCAGCTCGCTATTCAGTTGGTGCGAGTCGGGGTGCCTCCCTATTGTCTCGGCGCCATCTTTCTCCTCATCTCCGTTGTTGCTGTTTTTAACGTTTTCTTTTCCTTTTGTCTTATCTGTTTGTATTTGGGATGGTAAGAGGGGGCACAGAAAAGGTGAAACGAAGCGTGAACAAATATAAGAGTGGTACTCCCTAGATTCTATGTGGAGTCACTCACTCTTGTGAGTGGGGATGGGAGGGAAAAACTGGGAGAGAGTGAGGGAATGGGAGACATGGTTCAAAAAGAATTGGGCTCATTACCTGATTCATGTAACTGTAACCCCTCTGTATATCAACTCTACAATAACAATAAAGTAAAAATAAAGAAACAGAAACACTTCCTGTCCTTGGCCACAGAGCCGCCCCCTGAGCTCAGGCTCAGCAGAAGGCAGCCATTCCCCATGCCCTGGGGCACAGTACTTATTCTCTTTATCCTCCTGGTTCTCCTGCAGTGGTACACTGAGTTGGGGATGCTTCCTGACCACAGTGACACTGGAACTGGGGAGGGGAGGAATATGAGGGGAGGAGGCCCAGCACCTTGTGTATTCAAGGATAGAACAAGAGAATCTGTCGCTTGAGTATCACTTCCTACCCCTGCTTGAGAATGAGTGGAAGCCCAGGTGTACCTCTGCCTTGTGGTCTGCCTCAGCCTGAATTCTGCAGGAGACAGAGCCAGAAAACAAAGCAGAGGAGATCATACCTGGAGGCTCAGAATTCATATGATACTGGCTGTGAAACCCTCAGAAGCTGCTCAAGGTGAGCAGCTGGTTTACTTCTAAATGGGAGGGTTCCATTGGAAAGGTTGCTGACAAGGGCTACTCAGGAGGTGGAAATTAGGAAGGTGGCATCCTGATGCAGTTTGGCAAAAAGTAATCCAGCACTGGAGGACCTGACATTACCACCTATGGAGAGGCATGGAAAATGCTCCAGGGAGAAACCTTTGCATTTAATTGGAGAGAAAAGTCTCACAAACATTCCTGCCTGGCTGGACTGGCTTTGAAACTGGATCCTCATACCTCAGCAGATCTGGAGTAGTTAGTGAGCCCACTGGTACCAGGCTTGATTTTTACTTTTATTTTATATTCCCAGTGTAAACCAATAGTAAAGTCAATCTACTAGGCTTCTTTTATAGCTGTGTTTATTCATAGTTTCAGTTAAGAACTTGGGCACAATCATATTGGCATGACAAGAAACAAACTATTCAAATGGGATTGATTATATACCCTTTTGCTGTATATGCCCAGGAAAGAGAGACATCATCTTAAGATAATAACAATAGTAATAATAATAAAATCCCAGAACATTTGAGAGGCCCTTGAGAAGAAGTTCCCCTCAAGGAAATTTTTAAAAAATATACCTGACTGGTGAACATCTGAATTCATGAAAATATGAGTATGTTCATGAAAATAAGTTTTCTTATGTCGGATGTCGGGATCTGAATGATCCCCTTCTCCCCGACCCCATGGGGAGAATGGTGAACCCCGAAAAACTATGAAAGAGCACTCGGCCTTGCCCTCCGCCAGTGGAAGGCCAAAGGCGCACTCACATGGACCTGCGCTAAGTTGAGGAAAGGTTGCTGAAGCCTCCCCTCCCCCCAGTCCCCTCCCATGTTACCAAGAGCGGGGGCGAAAAGGAAGGCATCAGGGACACGCTGCGGTGGTGGGATGCGTCTCAAAAAATTTTAATATGGAAAGGCACTTATATAGAAGTAATGGCGGGAAGGAAAGGGGGCTGGCCAAAGGGCCAGTCATAGGCTAAGGACCATGTCCATCAAGTGACATCACGAAACTTCCTTTGTGGGCAGGACAACCCCATCATGGTGGCACGCACGTGTTCACCTCCCAAGGGGCAGAGGCTTTCTCTTCCCTTTGAGGCCGGAAGGTGGGAGGGGCTCCTTCCCATTGTCCCAGGGCTGGGGGAAGGACAGCCCCCAACATTCTTATATAAAGGTAATTTAGCTGTATCTTTATCTTTTAGTATTTAGACTTACAAACAAGAAAATATGTACCAGCTTGATTCCTATTGTTTAATCTTTCGGTCAGGAAGCATTTATTATTTTCTTTTTACCAGGATTCATCTTGATGTGCTTTCTTTAAATATTCCTGCATTTTCTTTATTTGCAATCAGGTGGTCTGAGTGTGTCTTTGGCACATCAAAATTTCTTCCATTTCGTTGATTCTTGCTTCTTTGCTGGAATCTTGTTCAGCTGGAAATTCTAAGAATTTTAATTTAATTTCTTTAATTTAAATTAAATTTTAATTGCTAATGCTCTGCACTGCTGAATTAACACCTCCCAAATTTAACTGTTTCTTTTAATTTTTTTTTATTTTTGCTTTGCATTTGGATAGAATTCTTTATGAAATTCCATATGGGATTGGAATTTCTTATGTTGCCTTCTTAACATGGTCTTTCAGGTATGCCCTCATGCTTTTTTTTTTTTTTTTTAAGCTTTTTGCCGGAATTTTAAATGTTGGTATTATGTTTTTATTTTCAGGTCTTCTCTTCATTCTTTCAGTTGCATCTGATTCTTGTTTTGTGAACATCTTTAATTATTTTTTTAAAATTAAATTTTATTGACAAGGTGTTGTGCAAAAGGGGTACAGTTACATAACAAGGCAGTGGGTACATTTCTTATGATATCTTACTCCCTCATTTTTCTTTCCCTTCTCTAGATCAGGTAGGCATATATACAATATCCAGTGTACCAAAATCATATACAGTAATCATGTAGGGTACGCCAAAGGAAATTCACCTAGAACTTTACATGTAACGTCAACAATACAATCCTCCTGTGTCCTTCTCTTGGAGTTGTTTTTGCTTATCCTTGTCTTATATCATCATGTGTACATAGCTGTTGAGCTATTGTGATCCACTGATAGGTCTATTCTAGATGTTTTTATGTTTAGTATTTGTTTGATTTTAGATACATAATGTAAAGTTGCTGACCCAAACGTGGAAATACCATTTGAAAAGAAGTTTGTTGCTTTGCAGACCTGGTCTCTACTGTTCCCCTCACCCCTAATAGTCATGTATCAAGAAGACCATGCCTCTTTGTTCTCTGTGTTCTAGGCTTGTCTCGCTCAACTTTATTTGTTCAAGCTCTGACCATTTCCCTGAGAAAATACCAATATTTTATCACTTCTAATCGCTATGTAGTATTTCTTTGTGTATAGGTACCACATTTTTTGTATCCATTCATCTGTAGTGGGCATCTGGGTTGTTTCCATATTTTGGCTATTGTGAATTGTGCAGCGATAAACATGAATATGCAGATGTCTTTATGGTATTCTGAGACATTGTTGTTCAGGATAGATGCCTAGGAGTGGTATGGCTGGGTCATAGGGTATGTCTATGCTGAGCTTTTTGAGGAACCTATATACTGTTCTCCAAAGTGGTTGTACTAATTTGCACTCCCACCAACAATGGAGAAGGGTTCCTCTTTCCCTGCATCCCCTCCAGCATTTGTTGTTGCCTGAGTTCAGAGTATAGGACATTCTAACTAGAGTGAGGTAGTATCTCAGGGTTGTTTTTACTTGCATTTCCTTTACTGCCAGGGATATTGAACATTTCCTCATATGTTTCTTTGCCATTTTTATCTCATCTCCTGTGAAGTCTCTCTTTAACTCCTTTGCCCATTTAATAATTGGTTTACTGGGTTTGGAGGGGGTTAGTTTTTTGAGTTCTCTGTATATGATGGATATTAAGCCTTTGTTGCTGTGCTGGTGAAGATCCTTTCCCATATGGTTGGCTGTCTTGCTAGTTTGGTGGCTATGTCTTTAGCTGTGCAGAAACTTTTCATTTTGTGGTAGTCCCATTTGTCGCGACTTTCCCTACCTGTTGTGCCCCTGGAACTATGTTCAGGAAGTTTTTACCTGTGCCTGTAAGTTCTAGCATCTTTCCTACTCTGTCCTTTAGTAGTTTCAAGGATTCAGGTCTGATGTTGAGGTCCTTATGCTATTTTGAGTTGATCTTGGTGCATGGTGATAGGCTAGGGTCTACTTTGAGTTTTCTAAATGTGGCTGCCCAGTTTTCCCAGCACCAGTAATTGAAGAGGCTATGTTTTTTCCATTGTATGTCTTTAGCTCCTTTGACGAATATCAGCTGACTGTAAGAATGCGGCTTTATTTCTGGGTCTTCTTTTCTATTCCATTGGTCTTCAGGTCTGTTTTTATACCAATACCAGGCTGTTTTTGTTATGATGACTCTATATAGAGCTTGAAATCTGGTGTTGTGATTCCTCCTGCGCTGCTTCTTTTGCTTAGAATTGCTTTGGCTATTCTAGGTCTTTTGCTGTTCCATATGAATTTATGAGTTGTTTTCTCTATTTCAGCGAAGAATGTAGCTGGGATCTTGATGGGGATTGCACTGAATTTGTATAACATTTTGAACTATATGGCTATTTTCACTATATTGATTCTGCCTACCCATGAGCATGGGAGGTCTTTCCATCTCCTTGCGTCCTCTTTGATTTCCCTTTTTAAATTTTTATAGTTCTAATTAAATAGGTCATTCATGTCTTTAGTTAGGTTAAATCCCTGGGTAATTTATTCTTTTTTAGCTATTGCAAATGGTATTATTTCCATAATTTCCTTTTCTGCTTGTACATTGCTGGTGTACAGAAAAACTGCTGATTTTTGTGGGTTGATTTTGTATCCTGCTACTTTGCCAAAATGGTTTATTAGTTCTAGGAGTTTGGGGACTGAGTTTTTTGGGTCCTTCAGATATAAGATCATGTCATCTGTGAATAGGGATAGTTTGATTTCTTCCTTGCCAATGTGGATCCCTTTGATGTCCTCCTCTTACTTTATTGCTATGGCTAGGGATTCCAGCACTATGTTGAATAGAAGCGGGGAGAGTGGGCATCCTTGTTTTGTTCCTGAGTTTAGGGGAAATGGTTTTAGTTTCTCCCCATTTAATATGATATTAGCAGTTGGTCTGTTTTATAGAATTCATTGGTGAATCCAACCAGGCCTGGGCTTTTCTTTGTTGGAAAGCTCTTGATTACATCCTGTATCTTGCTGTAGGTTATTGGTTTATTTAGTTGATTTATTTCTTCTTGATTCAGTTTGGGCAGTTTATATTTCTCTAAGAATTGATCCATTTCTGTAAAATTTTCATTCTTTAGTGAGTAAAGGTTCTGGAAAGAGTTCCTTATAGTTGTTTGAATATCCTGTGTGTTTGTTATTTTTCCAGTGGAGTCCCTGATCTTACGGATATGAATCTCTTCCATTTTTTTGTAAGTCTTACAAAGGGTCTGTCAATTTTATTTATTTTCTCAAAGAACCAGCTTTTAGTTTTATTTATTTGTGGAATGGTCTTTCTATTCTCAATCAGATTTATCTTTGTGATTTCTCTCCTCCTAGTCATTTTAGATTCATTTTTTTCTTGTTTCTCCAGTCGTTTTAACTGCATCATGAGGTTATTTATCTGTTCTGATTCCATTCTTTTAATGTGTGCGCTGAGGGCAATGATCTTGCCCCTCAGCACTGCCTTTTCTGTATCCCATAGGTTTCTTTGTGATGTATTTTTATTGTCTTGTGGCTTATGAGCTCGTTAATTTCATCCTTAATTTGCTCTGTGACCCAAATGTTAGATAACACGGAGGGGTTTAGCCTCCAAGTATTTGTATAGTTTCTGTGGTATCCTTTGTTATTGAGGGCTACCTTGATTCCACTGTGATCAGATAGAATACATGGGATAATGTCAATACTCTTGTATTTGCTGAGGTTCTTTGTGTGGACTATGATATGATCTATTTTGGAATATGTTCCATGGGCTGCTGAGAAGAATGCATATTTTGTCTGTAGGGTGAAAAACTCTATACAAATCTGTCAGATCCATGTGGGATATGGTGTTACTTAGGTCTTCAGCTTCCTTGCTAATCCTCTGTATGTTGGATCTGTCTTTTGGAGAAAGTGGAGTATTAAAATCTCCCACTATGATTGTATTTGGGTCTATCTTCTTCTGTAGTTCTGAAAGAATTTGTTTGACATATTTAGGGCCTCTTTTGTTCATTGAGTATAAATTTATCACTGTGATATCTTGTTTCTGGATTTTTCCTTGTATTAAAATGTAGTGTTCTTCTTTATCTTTTTTAATTGATTTTAATGAGAAGTCTAGCTTATCTGAAATCAGGATGGCTACCCCTGCTGTTTTGGTAGGTGAATTTTCTTGGAAGATCTTGCTCCATCTTTTCATTCGGAGCCTGTTTTTGTCCCTGGCTGTAAGATGGGTCTCTTGAAGACAACAGATAGCAATATTTTGTCTGCGAATGCACTCCTCTAATCTTCTCTTTATCGGAGAGTTTAAACCATTTCTATTTAAAGAGATCAAGGATAGGTGTGGTTTTTTTCCCTTCCATTTTCCTGTTAGGCTGTGTCTTGCCTTCTTCCTCTCCCTTCTTTCTTGTCTTTACTGAGCTGCTCTTCCTGTTGGGCTCTGGCTATTGTAGTTTCTTGTAGGTTTTCTGTTGGGTGGGTTTCTTCTCTTAGAATTCTCTGTAAGTCTGTTGTTTTTTTTAAAACATATTCCTTTAGTTTCTCTTTGCTATGGAAAGATTTGGTTTTTCCCTAGAAAGTAAATTCTAATTTTGCTGGGTATCTAAGTCTGGGTTGGCAATTGTTGGCCTGCAGGACTTGGATGGTGTTCTTCCAGGCTCTTTGTGCATTGTAAGTTTGTGTGGAGAGTTGTGCCATGATTCTGATCTTTTTTTTTTTTTTTTCCGTTGTAGTATAGTCTCTTTGTTTTGACTGCATTCAGAATCTGTTCCTTGTTGTTGAAATCTGAGGCCTTGACTATGATGTGTCTGGGAGTGTTTCTTCTAGGGTCCTGTCTGCCAGGTGTTCTATATGCTTCTGTTATTTTGGTAAGGTTTTCCTTTTTGAGATTGGGGAAATTCTCTGTAATAATTCTATTGAATATGTGTCCATACTCCTCTCCTTCTTCTATTCTGATTATACTCAGATAATATCTCTTCTCCCTGTCCACCATCTCCTAGATTAGTCTGCCCTGAAGTTTGACAGCTTCTTGGAGTGCGATAAGGACCAGAAGATTATCAATTCTTTGTGATGTGGCTTTGAGTGTGGTTTGCATTGAGGCAAGTGAGCTGTTTATGGTTGCCAGGTCAGCTCTCATTGTGGTACTTTCTTCTTTTAGTGAGTTGTATTTTGAATCTATTTTTTTCATGCATTTCATTTCTCAGGATGCTAAGGTCTTCTTTAAAGGAGGAGTAGACTCTATTTTTGTTTCCATTTCTTTCTTGACTTCCTGAAGATCCTTCGAGACTTCCAATCAAAATTCCTGGAATTGATTTTTGAATTTGTTCCTGAGGCTTTCGATCATTTCTGCTATCTTAGCCTCAAGTTTTTTTTTTTTTCTTTTATTCTCCATCTCCTCTTCAGTTGTACTGCTTTTTGGAGCTGGCGAGTTGGCTTGACCTTACATAAAATTTGCAATATTTCTTTGTGATTTATGCATCTGGGATGAAGCAATTATGGATTCTTGATTCCCTCCTGCACTTCCTTTTGGGGGCCTGGTGGGTGGGTAGGTTCTGTGGCTTTCTCTGCAGGTCCATGTTCTGCCGCTATGCTGTTCTGACCCTTGTGAGCCCCTGTTGGGGGTTTGTGGGTTGCTGATTCAGCGTGGCGTGGAGACTTCTCTCTTTTGTTTCCTTCCCTGATAGTTGCTGTGGGTCAGGAGAGCTCGCCTCTCAGAGTGAGTGTTGCTGCCCAGGGGTGGCTCGCCCATCTGTGTGGAGTGTGCCTGTCAGAGCGGGTGTTGCTGTGTGGAGTGCACCTGTCAAACATCTCTAATTCTACATTGAAGAATTCTCTACACTGCAGAAAGTGTACATGTATTAAAAAAAATTAAAGACAAAACCCTGTGGGCAGTAACTGTGAGTGAAAGAAAAACAAACAAAGAGGAATTGTTAAAGCACAGGAGAGGATATCATGAACTCCAAACACGGAAGAGTCTAGTAAGAGAGGAATCCTGAAACATTTTAAATTCTGCAAATAATCAAAAGGGAAACAAGAGTTTTTACAGTTTTTATAGTGCTAAGCAAAAATTAGGTTTACAGTAAGCAATCAACCCCAAACCAAATAGCATAAAGAGACTCCAAAATTTTACCTATGTGACCATTTTGTTGAAGTTCACCATAAAACTGTCAAGAGGAACGTGAAATGAGGAAGCCACAATCTATAAGGGAAGCAAGGAAACATTCTAAGAGAGCATTATACTTGTGTATGATGCAAGTAGATGAAGACATAGAAGCAACTATGGAGAGCTCTGTCTCCACCCTCAGTTGTCTCACCCTACTCAGATTTCTTAAGTGCTCTAAGTCTCATTTTCTTCATCTATAAAATAAAGATCACCAAAATACCTTCTTAGGTTTGTTTTGA